>NC_059105.1:62281478-62891478 GCF_020740685.1 Jaculus jaculus
CCCCAGGACCACTCCCTGGCCTCATTTCCAGTCTCAAAAGGAATAGTTGAATCTGACATTGGAGCTATAGAAACTTTTTCTTGGTTTAAAAGCAGAATGACAAATTGTCTTTTATATTCCTCAAAGTTAAGTTAATTTAAAAAGAAAACTATCTCAATTTTATTTCAATATTCTTGATAAGACCACTGTACCAACCAAACATAGGTAAATGTTTGAAATGTTAGAATGTGGGAGCTAGGGTTCAAGAAAAGTGTGGCAGTTCACTTTCCTGTCCCATTATCTTGAGCAGATGGATTTTGTATGCCTAAGTATACCTGTAAAGTAGAGAGGAGAAAAAAATCTCTGATTGCTTTCATCCTATTACTTTTTTTCAACTCTAAGAACCCTACGGCTATGTGCTTATGAAGAATGGGGAAAAAAAGAGAAGTGAATCCAAACTTATTTTGACCCTTTTGTAAGTTTTTACATAGACCATTGAAATATTTACTGTTGGTATTTCTGATGTGCAATGACACCTTCACACACCTGACACCTTCACACTCCTTTCACAAACAGTGAGCTAGAAGGGGGTCAAGGTTACCTCCAGTCCAGAAGATCTAACAGCTGACATATTTTCAGATAAGTGGTTTAGTATTTAAATGGCTCTGACAAGGTATTTACAGCTAGGTTAAAGTCCTATAGACCAGCTGTTAATATGAGAAATACAGCAGGGAGGTTCTTACCTGACACCAAGGGGATGGTAAGGCCAGGGAAGCACTACATAAATAGTGTTCTTGCATTATGTTAATTTTTACAGTAACCTCACCGCAGCATTTCATTGTGACACTCACATCCATATGCCCTCATGGAGTCTTCAGTTGCTTCTTCAGGCCCAGAAATATGTTCTTTGTGCCTGTGGCTGCCAAAGTAAATAGAAATCAATGAAAGGCGGCACAAGTGCTGAAGTCATTCCAATAAGGGAAGTGACTGTTAATTTAAATTTTGCACTTGACATTGGTAACGACTGGCGGCAGAAAATAATGTCCTAGGCTGACTTCTAAAGTCATTTTGGTCATCACTTATCTTGTATTTCTTTGTTGCTGCAGAAGTAGTATTATAAATAAGAAGTACATCTAATTGTGACACATCATTAAAGGATGAGGGTAAATGAGAAGTTTTGTATGTCTGAATGCTATTAAGTCTTCGGGAAACTTTGGCACATGAAAAACCTCATCTTATTGTGTGCTTGGATCAAGGACATGTGCATGTGTGTGTGTGTGTGTGTGTGTGTGTGTGTATGCATACACGTGTGTGTATGTATTTCAGAAACTTCAAAAGATGCCTCCTGCTGCTTTCCAAATCAAGCAAGTATGTATGAGGCCTGTTGGTAATTTGAAAAAGGAAGATATATGCCAAGCCCAAGGTGGCTACACAGGAAATTAGAAAAGTCTTGACTCCACCAAGCAACATGAATGTGCCATTGTATCACTAAATAATTGGAGGGGTGGGTCTGTGTTGTTGATGCTAAGCAGGTGTCCATAAATCAGAATAGATGTTTGCAATTAATTGCTATTAGTGTTAATCAGAAAGTGTTTTAAATAACCAAACTCACTTCTTGGTCAGTTAAATCTTTTAGAGTCCAAGCTTTTTATTTCAATCCTGAGAAGCTAAAGAGTGTTCTGAAGGGTTTCACTGAATAGCCTAACCTCAGATCTGTCACCGTGTCCTTTGGAACCCCCGCTTTAGACAATTACCTTTCTGTCTGAGCTGTGCTGTCCCACGTGCTTTGGAACACCCACTTCAAAGCAAACTCTTCTTTTTAAAGGAATCACCAGATTGTAAGTTGTAGGGGCAAACATTTTAGAGGGGGGGCTTGTTAGACCCTGGCAGTCTTTTCTGTTGTATGTCCATGTGGCTCCACATCTGTCTGGAGGAGGTCACTGCATTAAGCAGGCCCAGAACATCTGCTCTCACTTTTGCTTTCGTTTTCCCTTCAAAGACAGCTGTTGAAAACTAACAGAATTCTCTGGATTCATTTCTCACATTTGTGGGAAAGCTGAAGTCAGGCATTTTGATCTCACTATATCTCCCAAGCCTGAGGGTGAGAGCTGTTAGTATTTAATCTATGTAATGTTTCTATAAAGGAACAGTTTAGAGAGAGGGACAGGTAATGAAGTTGTCAGATGCTGGAGAAAAGATATGATGGAAAAGAAATGGCCCAGTATCTGAAATTTTCTCTGTGTTCATTAGAGGAAAGTAACTAGGAGCAAGGAGAGAGCAAGGGGGGAGTTGGGAGTCCTTTTGGAGGTGAAATCGACTCTCAGTATGTGATGGATCACTGTTATAACAGAACGGAAGAGCGACTGTGAAGGCTGACTGCCACATTTCATCTAGCAAAAGCAAGGTGGTATTTATTCTAAAGTCATCAAAGTAGACAAATGCTATGGAGAATTTTTTTTTATCTGAGGCAGGGTCTCACTCTAGCTCAGGCTGACCTGGAATTCACAATGTAGTCTCAGGGTGGCCTCTAACTCACAGTGATCCTCCTATCTCTGCCTCCTGAGTGCTAGGGTTAAAGGCATGAGCCACCACACCCGGCTGAGAATTTTTTTTTAAGGGTGACATAACCTTCTACTCCATGGCCAGGATGAGTCCAGGCCTGTGGGGTGGGCCTGTTGGATGGAAGGATGCAGCTAATGTGCTCTGTTTGCATTGGGCCCTGGCTTGTGATATCCTTCTGTAGGTCTGATGGAGGGGAAGCACATAGCTAATGTTCTATATCTGTATTGGGCTGTGCTTCTGTTGTTCTCCTGTAGGTCTGATGGAGAGTAAGCACCCAGCTAATGTTCTATATCTGTATTGGGCCATGGCCTCTGATGTCCTCCTATAGGTCTGGTAGAGGGGAAGCACACAGTTAAAGTTCTATATCTGTATCAGGCCGTGACTTCTGATATCCTCCTGCAGGTCTGATGGAGGGGAAGCACACAACTAATGTTCTATATCTGTATTAGACCCTGTCTTCTATGCCTTTTCTATAGGCCACAAACAAAAACCATCTGGGAGGATGCCAGGTGGACCACAGAACATTAGACAGGCATCCAGTGAGAACACAGGATGTAACCATAGCAAGGTTGGTCCAAGGCCAGGTCAACATGACCAGGAGGCAGAAGAGGCTGAAGTTTATGAGCGTTGGCTGGATCCACTCCTGCTTTCATGTTTTAGGAATGATCTTAATGATAGAATAGAGAGATAGGAAAGGAAACTCATTAAACCTGCCAAAGATGAGCTGCGGCTGGGTTGGCTATATGCAGGCATGGCAGGGAACATTGGGAAGTCATGACATATTTTCTTATTTATTTATATGAGAGGGGGGACAGATAGAGAGAATGGGTGCACCAAGACCTATAGCCACTGCAAATGAACTCAAGAGGCATGTGCCACCCTGTTCATCTGGCTTATGTGAGTTCTGGGGAAGCAAACCCGTAAACAAGCACCTTAACCTCTAAGCCATCTCTTTGGCCCTTATTAGTATTTTTTTTATTGAGCTAACAGCATTGTTCTGAAGTGAAGGAATTATGCAGCATGCTAATTTAAAAAAAAATATCTGTAGATGAGAGATAGCAAGGTGAGGGCTGGAGGTTGATTGGCAGTGCTAATAGCCCTTTAAGAGCATACCTGAGTGGCTCCAGGGAAGAGAACTGTTTCTGTATCCCTGACCTGAGTAGTCTGGGTTAGAATGCTCAGAAAAATCCCTTCATGGAACACCCTGATTGCTATAAGACACCCTTGCCAACCTTGGCCAGAGTGAGGGTCTCTACCTTGGCTTACTTTTGCTATGTATTAAAGATTTTCCTGCAGTTCAAGTTACTTTTTAGGAAACATCTGGAAGAATAAAATGCCACATCTCTAACTTCTGGGAATATATTTTTCTGCCATCATTTGGCATGGAAGCTTAAGCAGGAAGACCACTCAGAGCCACACTTCAGAGTGATCTGTCTCTAAGGAATAGCTCTCGTATTGTACTATTCAGCTTTGCAATTCTTCCTAAGCTACCATAAATTCTCAGCATAAATCTGCAGAAATACTTCACCTTCCACATCACACCCTTGTAAGGATTCCTTTCTGTTCTCATTTTAGAATATCCCTTCTAATAGGCAAAGACAGACCGGGGCAAATCAAAGAAATCCAGACATTGCACCAATGGGTTAAATCATATGTCAAAGGTGCAACAGTAATGCATTACAAGCTTTTCATCACATAATACCTCACCTGGGGAAAAATATTTGGGGCAGCCTTTCTAATTCATCTTTCTGTCATTAAATGAGCACATCTCCAGTGTTCATGTCTTGCTGCTTCAATTAAGGCAGTCATGCCCACTCTTTTATGAAACTATTAAGGGTTTATTACCTTTCTGTTTCACTTCTCATATTCAATTTTTCGTCTTAATCTCCCTTTCCCAGTACAACTTTTTTCCTCAACATACCATAATGGTTTGCCCATTACTTGATAAAGTGGACACAGTGAAGACATAACTTGTTTCATAGGCATGGATAAATGTATATTGCCTTCTGTATGCTCATACATGAGGTAAGTGGCAGCAAGCAAAAGGTATGAGTGATTCATGTTCTCAATAGGAAGAGAAGATGCTAGTACTCAACAGCTAGAACAAAATTCATTATCAATATAGAGCCAAAAATTTGGTTATTATACAGGAAAGAAATAAAGACATTTGGCATGAAAGAATAGCTCTCTTAATTGACAAGTTCTTTCTAGAGACCAGGATATGTTTCTCTAAGCAGAGAATAAATTGGAAAACATTGGAAGATGAGAGAGTGGATTGAGCACACAGGAGGGAGGAGGAGCTAGGAGTGGAGGAGATGATCTTCCAACCCAAAGAAGCTGGTGAGTGTTGGAACTAAGTAAGAATTGTAAGGAATCTGAGTTATCCCAGACACCTCTGCCCAACTCCATTGCTAAAGAGACTCTCTTCACAGAATTTCTTTCAAGCCTTTTCTAGTCTGTTCTTGAACACTTGGCTCATAGGAAGATCAATGTTTCCTAAGAGGACTCACGACACTGAATGACAGTTTCAGTAATGTGAAAATTTTCTTCATATTGATTTTAAATTTTTCTTCCAGCAATTCTGTTAATTTACCTTCTGATTGATATGGCAAGGAAAGAGCTATCAGCTTATAAGAACTTGGATGCTGTTACCATGCCAAAGATTCAGGTTGAAATCTATGAGCAATGTATGTAGGAAAACAGTAGATATTACATTGTATAATTTATTTTTATTTATTTACTTATTTATGAGAGAGAGAGAATGGTTGTTCCAGGGCCTCTAGCCATGGCAAATGAACTATAGACACGTGTGCCACCATGTGCATATGACTTACATGGGATGTGGAGAATCAAACCTGGGTCTTTAGGTTTCCCAGGCAAGTGCCTTAACCTCTAAGCCATCTATCTCTCCAGCCCTAGATATTCCATTTTAATCAAAGCATTGAAAGCTCTTAAAGTTATTTAAGAAGGAGAATGGCAGGATGATTTCACTGTTGAGGGAGATTAACATGGCACAGTGTTAGGAAAGAAAGGCCAAGTTGGAGGGAATATTTTGGAGACAAGAAAGGCAGTTTGAAAGGAAGGGTAGAAAGATCTTTAAAGTGAATGATTAATTGATATATTGTACAAATTCCACTTGTTCATGAGACTCAGTTTTTTCATCTCAAAAATGAGAGAAGCTACTTCAAGGAAACTTCTCACTTAGACTATGGTGTAATTCTGTGACCTTGGAGTTAAGAGAGACATTTACAAAGTACGGAGAGTTTGTGTCGGTATAGATAAAAGGTGAAGGGGCCTGGAATGGAAATGGAAAAGTGATGAATCTAAGAATATTGTGGGGAAGACTCAAAGGCCAAGATGTTGTCTTCACTCTGTGGCCAGAGGGGAAGCAAGATTAACCATAACTCAGTTCTTAGCAGAGATGAATCATAATGCTTTTAAACTTAAAGAGATCTTCCTGAAGCAAAACTAATTGGAAAAGGAAGAGATTCAACACATAGAGTTTGAGGACACTGGATATAGGGTGAGAAGTGCAGGCAGTTTAGTCATAGCAACAACAGATTCTGTTGGAAGTCTTAGGACAGATGGTGCGTCTAAGAGAAGGAAAAGAATTAAAACCAGGGAGATGTTACTGAAATGGAAAGAGAAAGAAAGATCAGTCAGTTAGGGAGAAAGAGAGGTTCCACGGAAGGGAAGAACCATGGCTTGGAAGGAAGAGAGGGCGTCCATCCCACAGTAGGAGAGCAGGAGCGCTAAACAGCCATCTCTGTAAGTGCCTAAAAGAACGTGCAGTGAAGTAACAGGACTGGAATTTACTTTGTAATGAGTTAAGGAAAGCATTGGTTCATTCAGCAGAAATGTATTAACCACCCCTTCAGGACCTGGCAATATTTTAGGTACAAAGACTATAGCAGTAAGCAAAATACACAAAGAAATAAGCAAGAAAAATAACAGGTTGAGAATTACCACAAAGTGGTGGGTATGATGGGCTGGTAGTTCCTTTGGATGAGATGTTGGTGTGTGGAGAACTACGTCTGCAAAGACACCAGCCAGGGCAGGGTCTGGAAAGCCATTCATTGCAGCTTACTACTTCATGTCTACCTTCTATAGCCTGAGACTGCAACACAAAACATGGCATTGTGTACATGCTGCTCATGTGGATTACTCCCTATTACCTGGGCTCAGTAAATATTAGGTTAATGAGTAATAGAGTTCTCATTGGCCTTAACTCTGGTAAACAAGTTTCATTTTCCTACAGGGAAAATGACTGGTAACATCATTCTTTACTATTTACCATTTAGAAAGTACTGCAGTGATTTTCTTTTTTCTTCCTCTTTTTAAGACTAAAAAGAGTCAATGTTCTGTTTGTCCATATTGGCTATGAAGTTGCCTGTCACCTTTGGGGTTTCAATAAATGAGAGACTAAAAAACTCAAGCAGGTCATTTTCTTTATACTGTGGATCAAACCATTGTTCAAATGCTATGCTGTAACCCAAAATAACTTTTACTAAGTGTATTTTTTTTTTTGGTTTGGGATCTCCACAGGCTTTCCCATCAAAACAGTGTATTCAAGTTAGCCCTAGGAAGATGTGCAAAGATCTTTGGAGGAGTGGAGTGAGGAATGCATTGTTTGCTGTTGTAGAGCTGTGTTCACAGGGGAGCTGGCTGGGAGGCAGGAAATGATGTCTCTTTTTTTCTGGGGATTCACACATTCTCACCTATGAAACCAGAACCCTCCTTTCTCATATGTGAGTGTACATGGGACAGTCACCCTTCCCACAGTATCAGGATTGGTCAGCAACATGTGTCTGGTGAATTCATCATGACCGCTGGCTCTCTGAAGTATTTAAGCCTACTAAATTTAGTAGTTGACAGGACAGCAAATTCCAACAGTCCTGTGACTTGAGGTTTGACCTTCTTCCACTTCTGAGACCTCTTATTCTTAATCTGTAAACCAAAAACTGGAATATTAGCTCTCTCGTAGCTCCTTATTTCTGTGCTTTCCCCATTTCTCTCTGCTTCCCACACATGTGGAGTGGGATGGAGGGAGGGAAGAAGGGAAGAGAAGGATAAAACCCTTCTTGACCTGAAACGACACTGGGAAAGCACAGTGCTGGCAGAAGAACTTCATAAAACTTTTACAAACAAAGGAAATCTAGCCTTTAAACTTTATCTACCAGGACAACACAGACTCCCACCTCGGTTCCTAGTCTGTCAAATGTCCATCCTTGTTTGGACATGGAAAGGCTCTGGTTAGCCTGATTTTATTGCACATACAAGAAAAATTTAAAACAAATTTGTCCTAACAATGACCTGACATATTAAAAAACTGCAGTTATTGAAACAGTGTGGTATTAGAATGACATCAGATATATAGACTAATCAAACAGGCACATAAACAGATTCATGCAGAAACTAAAATGTAGTTTGTGTCAGAGATGACATTGTAGATCATGGGAAAAAGAGAAAATGAAGCTACTCCATCTTTCTTGGTTGAGTAAATAAAATAAAGATGAGATTCCTATCTTATATCATATACAAACTTAAATTCTTGATGGATTAGATGCCTAGAATGTAAGTAAAGCAATTTTAAACTGATAAGAAATAAACAACTATTTGTGGAATATGGAAGGCTTCAAAAAACAATATATAAAATACATAAACTACAGAGTAAAAAGGACTATAATTTGACTACTTTTTATGGAAAATAGAGAAACTAAAAACCCTTAACCTATTATAAACAAAGATAAGAAAACAAGAAGAATGGGAACTATTAAAGACTGAAAAAGACTTAAGTCATGGTGACCAAATAAAATGCACAGCCCTTGTTCAGATTCTGATTCAAGGAAATCAAATATGAAAAGATATTCATTGGTCAGGATATTTGAGGAAATTTGCATGTTAAATGGTTGTTAAGGGATTGTAGAAACTATTGTTAATGTTTATAGACTACTAATGTGATTGTGGCTGGTATTTTTAAATTTCACATATCTGAGAGGTACCACTCAAGTGTTTATTTGAGCATGACATTTTATAATGCCTGGCACTTACTTGAAAGGCATCCAGCAAGTATATGGGAAAGGAAAAGAGTCTGTGTCACATCAATGTGTGTATCATATGTTCTTAATTATTGAAGCTGGCTAAAACGTACCTGTAAGTTCATGATATTGTTTTATTTTATTCATGTGACATTTTCCATAATGATCTCTTTAAAATATAAGTAATAGATTTAAAACAATGCTTGGCCAATATAAAATATGGAATGAATGTTATCTGCTATTATTTCATTAATTTTTAAGTGACAGATGATATATACATTGCTGGTGGAAATATAATCTGGTACAGCCACTGGTGAGGATGATTTGAGTATACCTATTTTTAAACAAACAATTAGTCTTTAATTTAGTTCTTTAGCTTTTAAGAATTTATTCTAGTTATTAGTACACATGTGCAATAATGTGAATATTTACTGAAATGCAATGTTTTAAAAATATGTTATTTATGAGAGAGAGAGAAAGAATATGAGAATGAATGGGCATGCCAAGATTTCTTGCCACCACTGTGAATGAACTCCAGACACATGTACCATTTTGTACATCTGGCTCTAAATGGATGTTGTTTATATGGATTCCCCAAAGCCATTAATTTTAAGTTAAAAATACATATAGAATAACTGTTACTTGAGGCTTTTTATAAGCATATAAAAAGTACACATTTCCATGAATTGAAAGGCTCCACACTCAAGTTCAGTATGTGTGTATGATGTGCATGCATATGTGTATGTATGCATGTATGTGTGTGTGCACTTGTGTGTGTAGAGTTCAGAGGTGGATGTTGGGTGTCTTCCTTAATTTCTCCCCAAAGTGTGTTATTGAGATGGGGTCTCTACCAGACTGCATGCGTCTGGGTAGTCTAGCCAACTTGCGTCCTGGGATGCCCTGGCTCTATCTCCCTAGCTCCGTGATTTCAAGTGGGACACCATGCCTAGTATTTACATGGCTGCTGGGGTCTGAATGCAGGTCCTCATGCTTACACAACAAAGGCTTTCCCTCCTGAGCTATCTCCCAGCCCCACACCCAGCTCTTAGAAGTGGTTTTCCTCGGACTGCAGAGAGTAAACTATTTAGAGGGAACTGCATTTGGAATCTGAAATACATCAATGAAATAAAAACCTGGGGGAAAATACAGTCTAGTATTAATTCAGGGAAGTGTGAGTGTGAGAATTTAACTTTTTTGTGCATTTTGAATTTCTCAAGAAAGAAAGGGAGAAAAAAAAAAACAGAAAGAAAGGGAGAAAATTTTCTCAAAGGAGAATAATAATGTAGCTTTTCCCTTTGAGCTTGGGAGGGCCCAAATCATTTGTTTTTCTTGTGAAAGAAAGAAGTCCTGAACTAATACTTGACCTTCTCTGGAAGAAGCTGTTGCTGATGACAGCCATGTTCCACTCTGTCACTCCTCACCATGGCCAGCAGCACAAACAACAGCAATAACATTCTTAGGAAAGACAGCCATGTCTAATGCTGGCAGGTTAAGACCCTATCTGCCCACAAGGGGATAGTGTTTGGGAACACAGAATTCTCCAAAATGTTATTTATCTGTCTTAAATTCTACGTGTGTGTGTGTGTGTGTGTGTGTGTGTGTGTGTGTGTGTTTTGAGGGTAAGGTGTTAGGATTATGGTTTATTACATTTTATCTTTTACTGGGCACTGAGGAAGACCTTTTAGTGATCTAATAGAACTGTGGTGGCTTCTGGCACCAGTTGGCGGCCATCCAGTAAATGCAGGATTATATTCTATGTGGTATGGACTTAGTAGCAGAATGTGGGTTAAGATGTGGTACCTAAATTGCAAAAATTAGGTGCACTTATACAAGAATTCAAAGAGCATCCCTAAAACTCTCAAAAGGAAAATTTGACAGACAGCATTTAGAAAAAAGAAAAAATACATATATCTTTTAGAAAAGAAAAAGTTCAGATGCTGTGGTAACTTGGCCAGTTGACATATTTGGTAGTAAAAAACACTGTATCTAAGCTCCTTATATTATATCTATGAATAAGTCTGACCTCAAACTGAACAGTGGGAAAATGGCTCTCCCAATGTCTGCAAGGGGATATGGAGGAAGCAACTCAGTTATGAGGTTTAGGGGCCTGCTGTTGTGATGTGCCCGAGACAGGCATGGACAAGAGGAGTACAGTCTTATTGGAACAGGTGACTTTGGGGTACTGGGCACTGAGGAAGACCTTTGAGTGATCTGATAGAATTGTGGTGGCTTCTGACACCAGTTGGTTGCCATCAAACTCTGCTGTGAACACTTTGGTGACATGATAGAATTGTATATCCGCTGAGTGTTCAAATGAGACATGCTTGTTTTGACATCATCGTTTCTGTGAAAAAGAAAGGAACCAGATTGGAGACCATTGTTACCAACCAGCAAACACATAAGAATAACAAGAGAGTCATAGGTCATTTGGGAAGCCATGATAAAGTTCTGGTGCTCACAGGGACATGGTAGGCTAGCACTGCCTGCTTTCGCTTGGCATTGGCACGCCTCTGTGAACTCAAGGTGAAGGGACGTCCATCATTGCCTCTAGCCACATCATCACTTTCTTTATGATGCTTGATATTAAAACTTAAGCATGGTAGCCACCATAAGAGTTCCTATTTGTAGAGATATGTCTTTGCCTCTTAAACTTTGACTTACTGTCTCTGGTTGTTTGGGGGCAGGGGTGGCTGATTTTTAACGAGAAGATACACTCACAGATGGAAATTCTTTTAAGCCATAAATACAACTACCTTGCCTGTTTCAGGGAAGTTCAAATAAAGACACTGGGATTTAGCAGCTGCTGGAATGTTGTCCTCCTTTTCCCATTGGTCAAGAAGGGGATGCCCTGTGCGAACAGCAGAGTAGGCGCCAGGACCTGACCTAGGTCTGGATCCATGAGCCACTGAGGGCTGCTGTTGCAGAGAAGGGAGGCAAGGATGACAAATGGGTCTACTCCAGTTGACCTCTGAAGTGGGGGCGCTCTCTGCCCAGCACTCTCCAGAGGTCTCCTTATCTGCTTTATTTAGTACCAACACTGTCTTTCTGGAGTCCTCCCTGTTTCTTCTAGGAGACTCTTGGGATTCATCCTGGGCCAGTACTTCTGCTCTGCTCCCCAGTATAATTTCTATCTTCTCCCTTACGTTTACTCAGATCCTGAGAAGTACTGACTGAAAGGGCTGCATTTTAGTATCTTGTAATTTCCCACAGTATTCTGCAGAGCGCATGCCACCTAGTAGGATAGCAATAAGCGCTTGTCAGCCGATTGATTCAGTAGTCTTAGTGCTCTCTTCACTAAGCATGTGGAGAGCTTCAACAATAAGCAAACAAGTACAGCTGCATGGATCCTACCTCACACCCACTGAGCCCTGGTCCCTGGCCTGGGTTCTGAGCACTGGGAAGGGTACAGAACGACACACGGGATTCTGGTTGCTCTCAAGTCTCAACCTTATTTGGTTAGTGGAACTGCTGCTTTCCATGGCTATGTTCTGTTTGCTTCCAAGTTTGGATGAAATCCAAAGGTATTAGGAACAATAGGAACACGTACCCCAGTCACTGAGATGTCAGTGCTAGTTTATAGTGACAGTAGACTAGAAAGGGCTGGCCCTGGGGAAGTTCTTTTAACTCTTTCTTGTTCAGTTTTCTCATCTGTAAGCTGTTGAGAATATAATGACAATGTCTGAAGACTGTTGTAAAATAAATTGCTCTATGTCAATGTTGTAGAATAGCACTTGACATGAAATAAAATGCAATATGAAGAAGAGGCCAATGTCTGTGCTTCAGTTAACAACTCCAGCTTCCTCGCAGAGCAAGGTCCCAGAGCACTTTGTGACCCTATTTGATCCTTTACCCTTCTGTCTCATCCCTGGTTCAGTGCTGCTCCTCTGACCCCACGTAGGCTAGAATCTCATCCGGCCTTGTCTCCATGTCTCCAATTCTAATCTTTGTTCTTAGAATCTTTCCCCTCGATTATGGGTACCAAACTGGTCTTCTTGTCAGTAAATCTTGACTATGTGAACTGTCCTCATTTGGCCAAAATCAGGCTGTGGTCTTGGTGTTGCTGAATTTAAAATTCAGTTTATTGATCTGGAGAGATGGCTTAGCAGTTAAAGTGCTTGCCTGCAAAGCCAAAGGGCCCAGGTTGGATTCCCCAAAACCCACATAAGCCACATGCACAAGGTGACACATATGTCTGGAGTTCATTTGCAGCAGCTGGAGGCCCTAGCGTGTCCATTCTCTCCCTCCCTCTCTCTTCCTGCTTCTCTCTCTCTCTCAAATAAATAAACTAAAATAAAATATATAAAAATAATGTAGGGCTGGAGATATGGCTTAGCAGTTAAAGTACTTGCTTGCAAAGCCTAAGGACCCATGTTTGACTCTCCAGGTCCCATGTAAGCCAGATGCACAAGGTGACAGAAGTGCACAAGGTCGAACATGTGCACAAGGTGGCACACGTGTCTGGAGTTCAATTACAATGGCTGGAGCCCTGGCATACCAATTCTCTCTCTAGATTTTAAAAAAACCAAACTAGTCTGTTAGTTGTTTTAAAAGTCAGAGTGTTGCCTCATTGCAATAATCAGGATGTGTGATGTGTGCAGCTTACCTGCTCCAAGCTTCCATTCTTCATCGAGAGTATGCTCTGCTCAGCTGAGTCGTGAGAAGAGAGGGCGAGTGTTGTTATCACTCCAGCACCCAGGGCAACACGGTACATCATAAGGGCTCCATGTTGCGACTATTATTTGAAATTGACTATTGGCCATTCCTCCCTGTTTTTCCCAGGCACTAACTGTAGGGATATTGTTGCTGTTGTTAGATTTAAACTTCTGCTGCACACCTTGACTTGCTTTTGGAATGACCACCATTTCCCCCCCCTGGGTATCTGACACTTATGATACTTAAAGAGTCATTCTTGACATTTTCACGTCTCTCACAAATTCCCATGGAAGGGAATGATTTCAAGAATTTGTGTATCAAATAACTGATGGTGGGACACAGACTTAGGTAGCACCATTTAGGGAACTGAATCTCAGAAGTTCTACTATAGTTATTCTGGTTAAATTTCCTCAAGAACCCTGTGATTCTCCATAAAAGGACCAGAATTCACCATTTCTTATATCTGGAGGCAATGGGCATTGGGCTGGGATCTGAAGACTAAGCATGGTTTAAAATGTACTAATAGAAATTCAGAGTACCTTAAATGAGACGTTCAGGGACAGGAGCCAAGAGTGGCATAGATTGAGGGGGGGGGGGTGACTGGATAGGATATTAAAAAACAATGGGATAAGCTAAGAGAGACGTAGGATAGATATGTACTGTAGTGCTTGGGTTTAAATACTTGGAGGAGAGAACTGTGAAAGGCATTAAAAGTGTGTGGAGGGCTGGAGAGATGGCTTAATGGTTAAGCGCTTGCCTGTGAAGCCTAAGGATTCTGGTTCGAGGTTCAGTTCCCCAGGACCCACGTTAGCCAGATGCACAAGGGGGCGCGTGCATCTGGAGTTCGTTTGCAGTGGCTGGAAGCCCTGGTGTGCCCATTCTCTCTCTCCCCCTCTCTCTCCCTCTTTCTCTGTCTGTCACTCTCAAATAAATAATAAACAAAAAATTTTAAAAATATATTTAAAAAAAAAGTGTGTGGACCTTGTAAGTTGCAAATCCCAAGAGGTGCACTGTAGGGCCTCCTCAGGATGGTTCCACTCCATCAACTGCGAGGAGCCCGAGCACCCTCCTCATTCCCAGCAGCCTGCATCTACCAGGGTTGCAAGACCTCTATCGGCCTGTCATTGTGTGAACCGCTTTTATTGATGATAACATGAACTGAAGCCCCTCCCAATAGCTCTTGCAAATCTGGGCCAAACCAGAGCCCTGAGGTCATTGTGACTAGTGTTCTCTACCCACAAATTCGGAGTTTGTCCTTTCCTTAAAAGTCTTGCTTTGGAAGTTGTTTGACTAAGGAACAAGAAACATCGTTTCCTCGAAAACAGCTTCTTTTTTTCATTTTTCAGCATAAGCTTTGGAGAAAAAGAAGGAAAAGGCCATCTGGACACAATAGAGCTGGATGGAGTGTGAAACCCTCGGTTTTGTTCTGTGTGTGGGGTTTCTTGATATGTCTGCCTACAGGGTACTGATGAGGTTAAATAATTAATGCATATGAATGTACTTTGTAAGCTCTAAAGCACTGCAGGAATATAATTAATTGTGTTTATAATTACAGGTAATGTAATTATAATTGTAATTACTGTGTGGGTGAAAGTAGACTATATCTATCCCATTCATGTTCTCTAGTAGGATATACCCTTGGTGGATATCCTTGGCTAGATCACCAATTTGAATATTTGAGTTTGATTGACTTGGCCTGACTTTTATTTTTAATATTTTGATATACTAGAGATATTAGTATGAGTAAAAGTATTCAAACAATGTAACTGGGAGAACCACCTTGGTAGTAATGTTAATTAGCACTCAGCACTTTTTTATACCAAAGAGATAAAGTTAAGGCAACTGTTTATAACTTTCCTATATGAAACAATAACATAGGCAGAGATCCTATACTTAAACCCAAAAACATGATATCCACATATATGTATAATCCCTATAATTGTTATTTTTTGTATATTATTCAAAGTAAAGGGTTATTTCAGACATCTACCATCTCTAAATTTCTAATTTATAACCTAAGATGATCGTCTTATTGCTAAAGTGTAAATCGGTTTTATATTTTAGGTAATACTTCTTAATGCTAAGCTAAAAACAATATTGTTTAGCAAAATTAACACACTTAATTAAAGGCTCAGATAGATGTTTCTCTCCTACCATTAGCATGCTTAATTTTAGGAAATGACTGTGTTGGGCCCATGATCTGAAGTGACAAAAGTGATTTGTGCTGGAGGAAGGCTCTCCAGGGCTCTGAATCCCCAGGTCCTCCAGAGAATCCTGGACTGTTGACGTGTACTGGAACCATAGTTGATGCTTTTCCTACTTGAAAGGCCATAGCAACAGCAAGGTGCTTCCCAGGTACCATGCTCTTGGAATCTCCCTCAATGAAACGGCAAGATTCTGCCAGAAGCTCACCTCTACATTTCTTCAGAGTCTCTGACCTTCTGCCATTGTTCCTGGGCACTGTTAATTGTTGTCAATTTCTACCACATCATTAATTATTTGCCATTAAAGATGTGGGAGATGGAAATGCCCTTCACTCATGGGTGGGCACACGAAGATGCCATTAATAACTACAAAGCGTGTGTTACGTTACACTTGTAAAGTGAATTGGAGCCGCGTGCGCGGAAGTCGCCTGTCTCCGGGGCCTGGGCTGTGTGTGACAGCGGAGCCGCGCGGGTGCTGCGCTGAGTGACGCAGCGCTGACTGCGCAGCAGCCCGCGCCTCTCTGGCTGCCTCAATGAAGGCGACTCTGGGCCTCTAGACTGTGATGCAGTTGGCAGAGAGTATTTTCTCTTTCTATTTTTCTTCTCTGCAGAAGCTGCCAGATTCCACTTATTCTACAGCCCGGGTCAGGCACAAGGTTAAGACTTAGTGTGGAGCGCTCGATTCTTACTCCCTTGTAGCTCACCAGACCGTGGCTCAGGGTGGCATCAGGGCCGGGGAGGCTGCCCCCACCCCGGCTCTACAGAGCTAGCATCAAGGCCATTCCACTGACATTGGGCTCTCAATCTTGTTTTTGTTTTTGTTTTTTGTTTTTTGTTTTTCAAGGTAGGGTCTCACTCTGGCTCAGGCTGACCTGGAATTCACTCTGTTGTCTCAGGGTGGGCTCGAACTCTCAGCGATCCTCCTACCTCTGCCTCCCGAGTGCTGGGATTAAAGGCGTGGGCCACCACTCCCGGCTGGGCTCTCAGTCTTTAAGAAAAGAAATACCTAGATTTCTAACTGGTGTTGAAATTTTTATGGAGCAACTGTCTGGAAAACTCCCACTTATTCCTGCAAATATGTAAGAATGTTTGAAATACAAACAGGTTAGAAAATAACGTCCAATGTGATCTCTAGGTGTGACAGATCACTAGAAGATATCAGAGTGTCAACAAAAGATTTGGGAAAAATCAGTGACCACCGTTTTTATGATTAGATTACAACATAAAATGAAGACAGTGTGGATTGTGCAGTTATATTTAGGTTTGGGGAAGAGCTGAAGAGCTGGCTTAGTGGTTAAGGCACTTGCCTGCAAAGCCTAAGGACCCAGGCTCAATTCTCCAGGGCCCACATAAGCCAGATGCAAAAGGGTTCCTGTGTCTGGACTTTATTTGCAGTGGTTAAATGCCCTGATGCACCCATTCTCTTTCTAGTCTTTCTTTCTCTCTTTCTTTCATTCTCTCTCTCTTTCTCTTCCTAAGTTTTTTCATTCTTTCAAATAAATAAGTAAAATATTTTTTAAAATTCAGGTTTGTTGCAAGGATAATATTTGGAGGATGATAATTCTAGTTGGGCCTCTTGCTTTCTTAACAAGAAGATGGAGATGCAGAGAGGGTAAAGGCACCCTAAGCTGTGAAATCTGGAACTAAAACAGATGTGAAAATTAAGTCCAGCTGCTTGAGAGGGTGGGAAGAGATCAAAAGGGGAAGAAAAATATGCAAGAGAGAAAAATCAGCTAACATCTTAACATGCTATTAAATTGTGACCAGGGTGGGCTTGCTGAAGTAGAATCTCAGCATTTGGGAAGCTAAGGCAGGAGGATTGTGAATAGGAGGACATCCTAGGCTTCACTATCTCAAGAAAAGCCGCAGCAACAACAAAAAAGTCTCTATACCTCAGCATACTGTTCCTTTTTAAATTTTTATTTATTTATTTACTTGCACGCAGAGAGAGATAGAAGAGAAACATACAGAGAGAATGGGCAAACCAGGGCTTCCCACCACTGCAAACAGACTCCAGATTCATGTGCCGCTTTGTGTGCCTGGCCTTACATGGGTTCTGGGGAACTGCACCTGGGTCATTAGGCTTTGCAGGCAAGTGCCTGAACCTCTGAGCCATCTCTCCAGCCCCATGGTACTGTTTTTAACAAATTGATTTTAGCATAAACAATAAAATTATATGAAATCTAAATTCCCTAGCACTTAGGGCCATTGTCATTAGAGCAAGCATCAATTCTGCATTAAATTATGGGACAACATGTCATTATTGATGTGTTCCGTATTCTTGTGGGAAGGCCATGATTGAGAGTCAGGAAGACCAGGCAGGGAGATAAGTGAAATCCAAAACTTTTAAGGGGAAGAGTCTGAATGAAGAAGAAAATAGGGAACTAAAACTTATGGTTTTGAATATTGAAAGCCTTGGGAGCAAGAAGAATGCTTGCTTCTTTGATGGTCAACAAGGCAGGGATGTAGTTTGCTATGACAGATGATTGATTTAATAGAGCATTTGTTCATTCCCAAGAAATATCTATGCCAAGAGATCTTGTTTCCATTTGAAACTGACACTTGCTTGGCTGCCTAGTGCTGCTACTGTGCTTGTACGTGATGCGTAGACACAGCCTGCTGTGTGACACACATCTCCCGCCTGTTTCAACGGCACTTATCTCCCGCAGCCACGTGCCACTGCTCACCGTGAATCCAGTGCTTCACATTTTCATGTCAAGTATTGGACATCTGAGCTTTTCACAGTTAATCTCCTCATGCACACCCAGACAAACAACCTCCCCCAACACACACACCAATAGTCCTCCTGCCCTTAGTAGAGCCCTGGATGCACATTTCCCAGAGGAAAGCCCACCTTCCTTTTGTAGTCCAAGAATTGCCTCGTGTTAACTTTTCCTGTGAGTATCCCTGCATGGGGGACAGCCTTACTGTGTTTTGTAGATCTCCATAAAAGGGACTTTCCTCTTACCAGCTGACTAGTCCATGAGGCGCTCCCAGGTGCACCAGCAGCGGAGTAATCACAGGCCTTTCTTTTCAGCCCTAGGGCATTCCATGCAAAGTTTTGATTAAAAAATATTTACAAATTATATGCAGCTCCTTCACTTCCACCTTGCCTTACCTCAAAGTTCTAGACACCTCCATGCAGACTATACCTTCCATTCTGCCCAGCCAGAGATAAACAAAATGAGGACATTTCTAACCCATTTATTTGGGGCACCTTTTAAACACAATGCCCTGAGTTACCAGTGATGTCCTGTTTCTAGTACAAGGAATCATTACTCTTGTCTCATAGTTGATCATTTCAAGGACTGGGTTTAAAAGTTATGAGGAGCTATTCAAACTCATTTATTTTTAGTTCCCATCTCACTCTCTGTACTGTCTTTGATGTGCAATGGAATACCCGTTCATAGTCACAGATGAGTTATTTATATAGTCTTCTGAGATGATAAAATGGAAATACATATCTTTATTTACCCTTTCAACCAACACTTCTTGAACACCATGACAACTTAAGTACACAGACATGTGGATGCTGAAGATTAAAGCCATCCTGATAGCTTCCACTGGAAGTGGAACCAAATTTCAAGCAACTGGCTACAGCTTACTTCCAATAAATTTTAAATCTTTTGCGTTGTTTTTTTTCTTTTTCCTACATTATTTTTCATTCATTTCTATCTTGTTCTTTCCTTTTTTTCTCTACTTTTTCACTGTCATATGATCTCTTGCTATGTTCAAAAGACCAACATTGCCCTTTTCTGTTTCACATTTGCACAGTAACCCATACTTATGAACGGCCATAATGCAAAGCAACACTCGTTCCAATTCAAGGTCATTGTGGCAATTTTAGGCACCTGGGAGTATACCAACTGGATGAAAAGAAAAGTGTCAACTATTTAATGAGTGAACGAAACTATTGGAAAAGGAATAAGGGTTTACGACTTGGAAAGAAGGCCCATATTTTCTGAACAAAAAGTCAGCTCCGGGATTAGTCAGGACTGGATGGGTTTTGTTGTGGTAATAAACAACCTCCAAATGTCAGTGGCTTAATCTAACAGAAGTTTACTTCTTATTGACAGCATGTGTCCAATATGGACCTGTGGAGGACTCAACTCAACCAAGACATTCAGGAATGGAGGTTTCCTCAAGTGTTCAGTCCTCTCAAGACATTTCACCAAGGTCACTTCTGCAGGGAGGAAGAGAGATTGAGGGACTTTTGATGTCAGTGAATTGGATTCAGCCTGAAAGTGACACACGCTAGCTCTGCTCACATTAGCAGGCAGATAAGTGGCTTGTCTAACTGTAGAAAAGCCAAGCAGAACCATCTCTGTGTGCCTTGAAGGAGACGATACTGCTCACTACAGTGCTAGGGAGAAAAACCAGGTTTGAAGTAAGGACTGTGTTCAGCTGCTGTGCTGGAAGTACAAACGTGGAGCAAGTAGAGACAGGATAAAACACACAGACTTTCAGTGACAGGCCTCCCTCCTTGCTTCTGCCCTAGCTATTTTGCAAGTGTGCCTCTTGGCCTTGCAGACCCCTTACAACCTCATGGCATCCTGCCACAGAGATTCTTATTTCTGAAGGCAACATTTTTTTTTTAATCTACTCACACATGCACTTTCATAAATAAGACATCAATTTAAATAACTAAGATCACTCATCCCTAAGGCTTAAATACTCCCCTTAATTTACTCCTTTCATTAAGGGAAGTGTGGGGTTTTTGACTCTTGGGCCATTAGAAAGCATCAGTGTTCTGAGCCAACACTGAGAGGGCCATCTCTGTCCTGTGACCATGTGGTGGAACCAGGCTGTCAGCCAGTGAAGGTGTCAAAGATGACTTGTCAGCTCCAACCACTGTGGCCACCAACAGGGACCGGAATCCATAGGCCAAGTGCATCACCTCCTTTCGACATGTCTTCTCAAAGTAAAATCAACTATATGGCATGTGCAAAGTCTTTTGGAATGGTTTTACATAATGTTTCAGGAGGTTTTGAACAAGTAACTTTTGATCTGTTGTAAAACCAGGTAGCATACACTTGTGGTCTTTTTGGAACCCCAGAGATCAAGGTTCTAAGGGTATTCCAGCCAAGAGTGGGTATATGTCATCATGTGTCCCTTGATGAGGCCAGTCTAAAGAAAAGACAGCTAACAAAATCAGCCAGATACAGGGTTAAGAACCGAAGCACCCAATCAAAATCCAGGCTGATCCTTGTTAAACATCTCAGCTTCATTTTATGAGTTTGTGTGACTTTTTGGGGGGGAAACTTATACAATATTGTTAAACTTATATTCCCTTAAGATGAGGATAAAAATTGTACTTCATGTGCTTGTGAAAATTAAATGAGGTGATACTACTTAGAAGATTACCTGGCTCATACAACAAAGTCAGAAAACATTAAATTTCACCAGTAGTTGTAATTATTAATATTGCTCACGGTAGCTAACATATAGTAAGTATGCACCACAAATATCTGGGTGAGACACAGCAAGATATACTGCAGCATATTACACAGAATATCTGATTCATAGATCTACAAATATATGAAGTGGGTATTTCCTTTGGATAGATTGGTCTTTACAGAGCTTATCTCATTTTTGCTCGCATGATGCAATGGGTAGGCACAATCATTTTCTTGTAACTTTGAAGAAAATTGGCTTTAGAAAGATCAGTTGACCTGCAGGGGCTGTGATGTGAAGACAGGATTGTGTTGTGGTAAAGCTTGATTGGACCACAAAAAACGACTAGCAAAGTGGTATGTCATGTACAGATTCTGTAGGGATACCTTTTCCTCTAACACCACAGGTATCATTTCCTCTGCAGAGTTGGAGGTCATCTTTAATTTTAGCCTTGCATCCTTAATGGCATATGTTTTGACCTACAAACAAGAGCCTGCTTCGAGGTTATTGCCATATTTTCAGACTCTGGAAGACTAAACACACATTTAGGATGTGCTGGAATGCAGCTGCAAATCATGCAGTGGAGCTAGAATTGCACCAGGAAATGGTAGATAGCAAACCAACCCTGCATGATTGCTGTCAGTGGAAATGATAATCCAATATTGACCACTAGATGGGGCCCTGCTAGGCTAGTGGTGGGAAACCAAACCAGCCTCCTGAGCCTCACCTCCAGGGCAGAGTTTAGGACTTGAATTATACAAATTCATTCTAACACATCAAGTCTAAGACCACCATCAACATAATAGCTCTTACCCTCATCTGTAAGTTCAGAGATCAAATGTGAAAATTGGAATGTATAAGGAAAAGTTGGAAACTTCCAATCTTCTACATCTTTGCCCCATTAGCACTTTGGGAGACAGTAAAGGTAATCTCCATGTAAAATCTCCTTGAAAACAGCCTTATGGACTTATCTAAAATTAACACTTACAGAATTCTTGTTCTGCCTCTTGGTTGAATTTACCCATTTTGTATCTTGATCTTATAGTTGATATGCCCCTCTAATCAGATAAGAAAGGATTTAAAATCATTTCTGCAATGTAAACCAACCTGAATGGTATTTGAGAATAGGAGTTGGGCCTGGGGTTTAGCTTTTTCCCTTTTTTATTTGTGTATGATTTAGTGTTCATCTTGCACTAGACACTAAAATGCATTGTTTAATTATCTGAGCTCAACACACCATTTTATAATTCATTAGTCAGTTGCTCTTTGCAAAAGCTTATTTCTTATGAAACAAAAGTGGGAATCATGCAACTGGACTATTTATCTCTCTTTAGGGGTTGGGGGTTAATATCTGATAGCTCATAACATCTTTATTATAATGCATTTATAATGATTTACTGGAATCATTCTATGGCTAAGTATCTAATGTCAAAGCCGGGATCTGGCATGAAATAAAATGTTGTATCCTTGGGTAGCTCTAGGGAAAAAAGGCCTCAGCCAATATTTTCTGAGTAATTCTACAAACTGTAATAAGGGTAGGGGTAATTGCCTTAATGTCAATTAAGCTATTAATAATGCCCATCTTGTCATTCCTAAATATAGCTGTGTCTCAATCATATATTACTATCCCCTGTTAAGGCTGCACAGAAATGAGATCATAGCCAGTGTGTATCAGGAAGTCTGTCTAGCAGCCAGTCTTACCTCCTTTATCTAGGAGAAGGTTTGGAACTTTATTTCACTAGTTTTTGATGAATAACTTCTCCTCACGTACATACTTGTGAGGGCACACAGCGGGAACACTTTTGAGTAGGGTGAATGCAGGCATTTACTGTGGGGCGTGGTGGCACAAACCTTTAATCCCAGTATCGGGGAGGCAGAGGATGGAGGATCACCGCCATCCTGAGACTACATAGTGAATTTTAGGTCAGCCTGGGCTAGGGTGAGACCCTACTTCAAAAAACAAAACAAAACAGCATTGGCCACTTTTTGTCTCTCCTGGATGACTGAGAAAGATGTTTCTACCCAGACCAGTATTCCAGGGGCCAAGCCCTTAATCAATGGGCCAGACAGTCTGCTAACTCTCATATGGGCATTTTAGAGTCACAGACAAGTGCTCTAGCTATACCTGCCACTGTGTGGCATATATGCTATTCCCACATGAGTTCCCCAAGGACAGACAATGGAGTGAAACAGAGTGAAGAAAATGAGGCTGAGACACTGTCACACAGGAAAGAAGCCAGTGGTTGATCAGTGAGTTTCAGCAGACAAGGTCAAAGCTAGCTGCACATCTGGAATAAGGAACGGGGTGAGATGAGCTACAGAGTTTGAGTGGGTGATGGACAATGGACTGACTCTCCCCAGTCAGCTCTAAATCAAGACACTCACCGTCAGGTGGAGAGACAGGATGAGGCCTTCTTTAGTCGGCACTTCAGTTCTCCTGGCCTAGGACCATCATCAGCTCTTCTCTTCTCACCTCGCTGGCTGTCTTGGTGATGTGAATTTCTACTTGATGATATTTAGAGCTCATTAATTTGTCCCAAGGAAGCTTATTGTATGGCAGCTTAATGACAGAAACCTGTTTTAATGCAAATAGACACGTAATCCCACTAAACCAGTCGGAAGGGTGTAAATTAACACAATTGCTAGGAACTGACGCCCGAGTTTAATAAGATGGAGGGCCAGTTCCTCCATCCCTGTACGCCCAGGGGAGCCTGCGTGGACACCCTGCCCTGGCAGTTTGAGTACAGCTATGGGTTGCCATGGTAATTTAAAAAGGACAGAGCTTTGTGAAGCTCCCCCCCACGCCCAGGTGTAAGGGAATTGAAGCCTCTGAGTAGAGAGAAAGGGCAGGGAGGGAGAAAGGTGAGGGTTGGGAGGGCATCAAGGTAAGTGAGTGCTGTCTGTTATTTCTCATGGCACAGCTTAGAGAAGATAAGCCCCAAACCCACTTCTGTCCTGGCTGATTCCAAACATGCTGCCCTGGCAAATCCTCACAGAAGGAGAACAAAACCTTGCCTGGGGCCTTCCCCCCTTCCCCCCCCCCCCCGCAGGTAAAGGGAGATGCCTTCCTTGGAAGGTGTGTGTGGGAGGGGGGACAAGACAGAGGTGGGCATTGTTTGTGAATATTTGCTAGGTTATAATGCTGTTGGGTTCTGCCTCATTCTCCAGAGAGCCCTGAATAAGGTTATTATGGGTGAAGTCATTTTTGTAATAAAGTTGGCTGTAACTGTAGGTCATAAATCATAGGTTCTGGTACTAAAAAAAAAAATTGCTAAACATGCTTCTGTTACCACATACTGTCCTCCTTTAAAATAGTTTGATTTTACTACAAATCTCCCATTGACTGAGATGGGGGAAATACACACAATGAGCAAGTGATTCCTTCCGTCGCGGCAGCGGTCCTGCCGGCATCTGGGCCTCCCGGAATGATTTCCTGAGGTGTGATGTTATTTATGGCGTGCTTTCTCTATCAAAAAGGCAAACAGCCTCCCAAGTGACCCCAGAGCATTTGCATCATGGCTTCTCTTGCTAATTGATTCATCCCCTGGCAGGGCCCCGAGACACAGGCTGTTAGCTGGCCAAGCTTGCTCCTGCTGCAGACCCTGTGGGTTAAGGTGAATAATAAGCCAAGATGTTCATAAAACTGTTAAATGTCAAAACTGAAAACTCCACACCCATTCAGAGCCCATCAGCTCTTCCAGAATGATTCTGTGAAATACCATCTCCGCCCCTCGTCCTTTTCCCAACCTAAACTTCCTCACCTCTGTTAAGTAAGGAATGAAGAACTGTTATTAACAACACTGATTGTTTAATTTCTTTCATAACTTCTTCCCTTCAACTAAGAGTCCAGCCCAGAATGAAAAAGAAGGTTATCATATGAAGTGCATTTCAGATGTAACAAAGCAGAAAGGAGAGGGCGGCCCCACTGGCAGTTGTAAGAGGGACGGAGTACGGGTCTCTATAGCTCAGTGGCTGCAAAGCAGAAAATGAAGATTGTAAAAATGTCACATAAAGAAAAAATGCACAGTGGATTCGTTTTGCGATGCCCATAATTCAGTAATGCCTTTAAGTAGCTAGAAGAAATATAATAAATGTTTTTCCACAACATTGATCATACTGTATCAGAGGAAATATTAGTGTGCAGGGAGCCATGATTATACTGGTAGTAATTCTCGGTGCAGAAAACTAGTAGAAGATGGGACCCTTTATGGGCCCAACTTTTATTGGCTGCAGTTATTTACCTTTAAGAATACGCCTAATACATTGTCCCATAGCAAAATATTTTTTGTGAAAATTCAAACTAGTACTATCAGTAAATCTGAAATCCTGCTACCATTTTATAGAAAAAATATATATATATATATTCCTGCAGATGCTCTGATATGTTCCAGATTACAAAAGGCAGCCAATTGACCATGTAAAAATTCTAGAAGGCCTGTAAAACAGATTCTTTCTCTGCATTCTAAACCTGGATAGGAACAGACAGTTTTATGGCATGTGATTCCATTCAAATGCCACCTGTATATATAACATCTCTCTAAAGAAATTAAATGGATTATTAGATTATATACTGTAGTAAAACTATAGCTGGGACTGCAGGCCAGGAAAGGATGTGCATGTTGTGCACCTGGTTTTGTTTCCTGAAGACTGGAATGCTTTGCAAACCCTTTTTCTTTAAGGCAGAAAAGCAACTGATTGCTGCTGCCAGCCTCTTGCTCCTCAGACTGGCAGGAGCTGGTAATGCGTGCTGAGGAGACTCCTGCATGCCCAGGGATAGTTCCAACTCTGTCTGGACGGGCCCCAGCTGGGTTCCAGCAATCATTCTATCAGGGTGCCAGGGCGCGTGAGGTAAGAGCTGGATCAGCCATACTCCTGCAGAATTAACAGGAGAGGAGAGGCCTCCACATGCTGCCCCTCCAGGATCCTGAGAAAAGCCTGTTGCGAATGTGGCCACGAGCAGGTAGAGTCATATTCCTTCTGAGCGCAGTAGGAGGAGGGGGCCGTGCTTCAGAATCCAGATAACCCAGCTTGTGGTTCAAACGCTTCGCCAAAGCTATGCAAACTGGCTGAACACTGAGTCACCTCGTCTGACTCAACCCATTCTCCCCTAACTCTCCCTGACACAAATGGGAATCATTCCCTCCCAGCCCCTTCCTCTCTCCTCACCGCCCCCAGTGCTGGGAGGCCTCTCATCACCCCAGGGTTCTTGGCTTAATGCAAAGTACAGGTTCCACCCATGTAGCTTTCTTCTGTCCAACACATTTCAAACTAGGGCCCAAATGAGGTATGTTAGTAAAAAGCCATTTACAAGTCGGGTTTGTGTTCATTGTGGGTATGTTTTGTTTTAATGAAAATAGATCTTGATTTTACTACTTTCTGTATGGGAGTTGCATAGCTTATTATTTTTTTAAATTTTTCATTGTCTTTTTTTGTTGTTGTTCGCCTTAGCAAGGGAGAGAAACTTCTTCACCTCTCCAGAACTTTATAAAGAAGCAAGTGGCTGAGGAGAAGCACCCCAACACTCATGGAGTCTGAGACAGAGGAGTGTCCACTAGTTGACAGTCTCTCTGGGAAGTTCGCAGGGTCATCGGGTACACTCAGCATGGACGTGGGCATGAATTTGCCTGTTGACATGATGTCGCGGGTGCCTGCCAGAGTTCTTTGCCTCTCCTAAACTGTAGATGCTTTTTAAGAATTTTTATTTTCTGGCAATAAAGGCAGCAGTTGTTCTCAGAGTTTTAAACTGATGAACTTTTGTTTATCCAATGAATTGTCTGGCAGGTGAAGGATTACAATTTTAAACAATAATTTCTTTTAGAGACTTGTTCATATCTCTTTGAATTCTCCTTGGGCATACTACCGCATTGATGGTCCTAATGCCAAAATGTAATAAAGGTCGTCATGAAGTCTGACTCTTTCTTTTATTTCCTTCCAGTTCCCTGCCTCCTTTTCTTCTTTCCCTTCTTCCTCGAGACCTTCCTTTCTTTTCTCCCTCCTCACTTCATTTACTTCCTTGCCTTTTCCCATTTCTTTCTTTTCTTCATTCTATTATTGTCCTTCCCTTTAGTCATTTCACTACTTTCTTTGTCTTCATCTATAATAGCTATAAGGACATTTCGATGAACTTCTGCAATAAAGATACTCAGGGTCCCAGATCCCTCCCTCCAGTGTTTGACAGTGGGAAAGCTACACATTCCATTTTGTAGCCACCTTATTTATGATTGTGAAACTATCTAGATGTGCTTAGGAAGATAATAGAGACTCCTGGGTACCAGACCTACTTTAATATTAATAAAAGTTAAAAAAAAAGAAAATAGCAAAAACAAACCAAAAAAACCCTCAGAATTTGAAAACTACTTAGTAAATTAAGTCAACATTTATTTACTGGACATATAGCCTGAACTCATAACATATATCAGCCAGACAAAGAATACAGGCAACCATGGACAACACAGAGTATGTGATTATTCTATAAATCTTATTTTATATTAAAATGAGATGCAATTGTAATTATCCATCTGACCACTCGATGGCACTGTTGTATACATCTGGTAGTAAAGCCATCCTATCTAGCAAGATAATCCAGTATTTAGGACCGGCTTGGCGCTCTACCTTTTGACCAAACACACGCTATCAGGTTTAGACGACTCTGTTCCCCGATCAGGGCAGTCAGCCCAGTTATCTGTTATGCTACCTCACTAGGAATTCTCATTTACCCAGGATGAGGGTCCTCAAATGATTCTTCACTACATTTTAAAAGGAATGTTATCCTTTAATAATTGATTCCAACACTGTGTATTAGTCCTAATGAACACATCTTGGATACCAACTGGGTGAGGTAAAAACCCATCCATAAATGGCTTGGATTTATAAAGTTCTCTCCCCCTCCTTCAAATTCCTTCCAAACATTTTCATATCCTTTAATGCTTTTATGAGCCAGAGATGACCAGTAAAATGAATGCAATGAAGCCATTATTTACATTGGCATCTCAAAAGTAAAGCAAGCACAAACATTAACAATAAGTTTGAGATAGCTTCTGATTTGCAAAAATTAGTAGTTGAAACTTTGATAGTTCTGAGGCTTTTTTTTTTATTATTATTACGTTTTGATTCCTTAATCCATAGGCCCTTTCTAATTAAAAAAAAAAATTAGCTGAAAAGTCTGGGCCATTTTGTACAGCTGACACTATGCAGAAATTAGATCTGGAGAGTAGTCGAAGCTTTATAAATGGCTCAGTTAAAGCTCTATCTAGGTAGAGCAAAACCTGTGAAAAGTGTTGGGCAAACAAATGGGACAGTAACTTGCTAGCCTTCCCTCCACTTAGTGGTGACCATGCGCTTTAGCAGAGCTGTCCAATTTAGTGTCTTTCTTTTGACTCCAATATTGGAGTTGCTTTCTTGAACTTCCTTGCCAGCCTGTGCACTGGGGAAGCCAGAGCGATCCTTGGAGGACTATTGGCCTACATTTTAGTGGAGGAGGGGTGTGCCCTCTGTTCTAGTGAATTATCAGAGAGCTATGCTGCCAGCCATCTATGGGATGCTTTGATCCAAAATTTCAGTCATTGTTTCCACATTTAGGGGCTGGAATGAACATCAAAGAAGTGGGTGTATGGAATTTACTGAATGCCAGAAAAGTACAATAACATACAGAGGATATAAGCAAATCCCAGTGGCAAAACTTGCTGCCAATTCTTGTGCATAATAGAGGCCCTAAAGTGACAGTCTATCTTTGACAAATGCATAATGATATCAACGCCAGGGGAAGGAACTAGCATGCTGAAAGGTGAATAAAAGGAGTTGGGAACAATTCGGTGGACTTACACGTTTCCTCCGTGTGTTTTCTCACAAGCAGGAAAGCAGATGACACAAGTGCATTAGGTCATCATTGGACACGATTGCAAACTCACCCACAGGTTTAAATGAACCTGGCTCTTTCAGGATCCAGCTCTGAAAATGAGGGGGAAATGTGATTAGAAATCATTCATCTTCCTGAGAGAGAGAGAAAAAAAAATAGAAAATAAGGAGCATGAAAATAGTGCTCTTTTTCTGTCTCGGCTAGTTCTAGATTTTCAAGCCCATATGCCGTGTGCAGTAACTTGTTCGCCTCCCAGGGCCAATGCCTTCCAAGCGCTCCTGCTCTCACATCGCTCTGGAAAGGCGTGCAAGCCAAGGCTCATTTGTACCCAGAGTCTTTGTTGGAATATGGATTAATTTGGGTTAATTTCAACGGTGCACATAAAGTAAGACGCCCAGAACGGAAGCCGCTGAAATCAGGCCATTGTGTGATCATCTAAAAACCTACTTTTCAGGCTCCTTTAAGTTTTATTTTTGAAATAAAAACAATAAAAGGACTGTAAAAAGTTTCCAAAAACGTTGACATTATGAGCAATTGCTAACCAAGGCTATTCCCCGAATGATCGAACAAATTTGATGTAATTCTAGAGAAGTTAACTGCCCTACAGTGCCAACTGTAAATATTTTATTGAGAAGGTGATTTGATAAGGATCCTGTGGAATATGGCTCCCACCCCAGTGTCTAGGAATCTATGTGGATATACATTATGTCAGTGCCCACAAGTGCTGGCATGGGAAGGCAGAGACAGAGTCTTGCCTTAGATTATGGAGATGAGTCAACGAGGCATTCTGTAAGCTGCTTTAAAAAAAAAAAGAAAGAAAGAAAAATCAGACTGGGTGTGGATGCTTGGAGAAAGGAGTTTCAAAAATGTCATAGTATATGGAAACAGCCCCCAGGGCTCATGAGCACAGACTGGTAGTGAATCCAGAATAAGCCAGATCAAGATGTGTGTGTTTATTTGAAACCCTACTTACTTGAGTAAGAAACTGTGCCAGCCAGCTGCAAGCACAGCCAGCCTTTCTGTCCTTGGCTTTAGTCAATAAGAGCAGATTTATTTTCAGCTATCCAAATCAGTTCCAATCCAGCCCTTACAGTCTTTCAGTGCTCTGTACAATGTTTTTTTTTTTTCCAAGTGCCTTGTACGGTATTACAAAGGAGTTCATGGAAGGATCCTGCTGTTCATTGTGCGTGTTCAGTAAATGCAATGGTTTTCATTATTCCAGACTCCATAATGAAATGGCTGAGCACTCGGCAACATTAGCAAGTGGACAGACAAGCAAGCATTCAACTGGCTGGATGAACCAGAGCTTTCTGGCATTAAAAGCATAATATTTATGAGTTAATTTAATCATAGAAGAAAATGTTGAGTAGGTGCCTGAGTGAAACGACGACTGTGCCGCATGTTTTCACCTGGCAGCTGGACAAACACGTTCTATGACAGACCTTGGCAAGAACGGCAAAGATGGCCTTGACAATGGCATGAATAAATAGTGGGTGCTGTCTAGAATTCACTGTACATGGGGTCTTGAGCAAAGCCAGGTGAGTTTTAGGTGGAAAATGTGGGTGAAACCCTGTGCACACTCGGGGATTATGTAAACACAAGAGTCTTTTTGCTGCCCCAGAATTGCTCTAACATTCATTTTCATCTACATCACCAAGTGACATTTCTAACCCATTACTTTTGTCTGCACATGCAGGAGGGATTTTGAGTACAAAATGCAGAGTTTTGAAAGCTCATGGTGAAATGCTCAACCACACGGACTTGGGGAGAAAAGAAATTCTTTGCCTACATTACAGAAAGCTGGCCCAAAGACTGCAATGACATGACCTAATCTATGTAAAACAGTGAAGAAAATTAAATTCTTTTAGCTTTATTCTTGAATTTACTTAAGCAGTATTTTGAAGAGTGAGTTTGAACAATGTTAACAGCCATGTAATGAAGAATTTGTATGCAAGGCAAAAAGAATCCTCTGTGCACAGAGTCTTAGAAATTCATCAATATGGGTCATGGTGGGTTTGTTTTGTTCTCCTTAAGATTTTATTTTTATAATAAAGAAAAAAGAACTGAAAAAGTATTTCTTTTTATTTTGGCAGAGTATATACAAATCTTTAGAACAAGAGGAAGGAGGGGCAGGATGAGAAGCAGCATGGTTTCTGAGCCACACTGTATGAGCCTCAGGCTTCTGTTAAATTAGTGAATATTCTGCATTGTTCTATGTTTTTCTAGTGTTCTAACAATAAAATGTGAAGGAGGGCTGGGGAGTTGACTCAGTGTTAAATATGCTTCCTGTAAAAGCCTAGGGAGGCCCAAGAGACTGCCTGACTTTAAATCTCCAGAACCCACATAAACTTGTCTGTAAACCCAGACCCACTGGGGAGCAGAGGTTTTGCACATAATCCCAGCACTTGGGAGACAGAAGTAGGTTCAAGGCCACTCTGAGACTACATAATAAATTCCAGGTCAGCCGGGCATTGTGGCACATGCCTTTAATCCCAGCACTCAGGAGGCAGAGATAGGAGGACAGCTGTGAGTTCACGGCCACCCTGAGAGTATAAGTGAATTCCAGGTCAGCCTGGACTAGAGCGAGACCCTACCTCAAAAAACCCAACCCCCTCCTCCAAAACAAGAATAAATAAAATAAATAAATAAATTCCAGGTCAGCCTGGGCTAGAGTGAGACCCTACCTCAAAAAACCAAGATAAACAAACAAACAAATAATTAATTAATTAAATTTAAAAAAAAATACAAGCTCCAGAATGAGTAAGAGACTTCAGGCTCAAAACAAGAACAGAGTGACGGAGTAGGACACCTGATGTCCACTTAGGCCATTGTAGGCAAGTGTAGGTGTGTACATGAGGTGTTGCAAAGGGTACATTTGTGTGCATTTACTACATACGTACATACACACATGCAGAAGCCCCCCCCCCCAATAAAAAATAAAGATACATAGAAAGGTTGGCAGAGTCTTCTGGGAAGAACACTTCTGTAGGCATGAGAACTCTGGATTATGAACACTGAGGAGACTCGGGGTTTCAAAGCCAACTGTGGTGGAATGACCTTGGACAAGGACATTACCTCTGGTTCTCATTTTTTTATACCTGTACATTAAAATAGTGCCTGCTTGCCAACCTTGAAGCGCATACTGAGAGGAAGACCTAGTCTATCCGAACCATTAGTTTCTTTGCTTCTTCAGCTTCACTGGATCACTAAATTTAAACTGCTTTCATCCTGTAAAGGATCTTAGTTGCACTTAGAGAAGTTAACATGAAAATTTAAAATATTTCTGTGGTTGTTATTAATACCACCCAAAATACGGCAAGTCACAAGCTAATTTTTTCCTTATTTTCATTTGAAGGAACCTCCCACAATCTTTAGTTTTAGAAGGAACTTTCACTCACCTCCCAACTACTTTGTCTTGCTGGTGTCCTTCTTATTTGGACACATTCCACTTCAATGTTTAGTTAATGAACAGCTACTTGGAGGGCTGGAAGTAGGCAGTGGGGACAGAAGCTGCAGGAAAGGTGTTTGGACGGTTAAAATTGCTGTGAGTTAGGTTTGAATTGTGTTGGGAAAGTGAAAGGGACAAGTTGTCAAAGGTGGCTTCTCATAGAGAAAATAGGAGAAGGAAAAGATTTGACAGAAACGTCAGTTCAGTTTGGGATAAATTCGATCCTAAGGGAAGAACCCAGAAGACCATAGCAGTCACCATTCTATCAAAGAATGTGTGGCACAGACAGCGAGGGTGTCAACAAGGTCCTCAGTATGCTTGACCAGGTGAGGCTCAGGCAAGGACTTCTTTTTCCTAAGCCATGTTTTCCATCTGTACGATGGAGGACGTGAATATCTACCTGCTCACCTTCTTGGGATGTCAAAACGGCCATTCTTTGAAGGCATTTTGTCAGGACCTGCTCTACTTCTGATTGTATCTAATGACATAGTATAAAACACTAAGAAATGAACTGGGCCCAAAGCCTCTCAGGTTGTGTAGATATGGTCCACTCTAAGAACAACACCAAACACAACTATTGAAAATGCAATACAGATGACATTGAGAAACCCTTATTAATGACATTCATTTCATAAAGCAGTGAATTCCAAATTCCCGAGAAATGCACACTTTGCCAAGAAGCACAGCAAGACAGGCTAGAGGAAGTAGCAGGCCCAGGACTGAGCCAGAAGAGCATGTGGTGAGGCTGTCACTGCTCTCATAAAGGTCCAAAGAAGTCAAGTCCAAGGTCTCAAGGGATGTCAGGGCTAAAATCAATTAACTTGCCTACATAGCCTACCCTAAGTTCAGGAAGTGTGTTTATACCAGCCTCACCAAGGGTCTCATGCTCTGTTCACTCAAGACCAAGGGTAAAGTTCAACCTAAGCCACAGACTGCAAATGCAGCTCCAGTCCGGGTCCTGAAGATGCCCAGACTTCCTGGAAGGCTCCAAAATAGAGATTTTGTGTGCCAAAGTGAACAATGTATGGCTGGTGTCCCCTGGGGCTACTGTCACATGTGTCTGGTGTCCTCCTGTGGCATATATAGATGTAAAACCGAGACAGAAAAATGAAAGAAAGGAAGGAAGAAAGGGAAGTAGAAAGAAAACGAACAAACAAAGGAAGGAAGGAAGGGATTTCCTCTCCTGGGAATGGCCCATTACATTAAGCAGTGGACATGTTTGGTTTATTGTTTTTTAACATTTTATTTTTATTTATTTATTTGAGAGAGAGAAATAGGGAGGGAGAGAGAGGGAAAAAGGGAGGGAGAGAGAAAGAGAGGTAGAGGGAGAGAGACAATGGGCATGCCAAGGCTTCCAGCCACTGCAAACTAACTACAGATGCATGCACCATCTTTTACATCTGGCTTATGTGGGTCCTGGGGAACTGAATCTGGGTCCTTTGGCTTTGCAGGCAAGTGCCTTAAGCACTAAGCAATCTCTCCAGCTCATACTTGTTTTTTTTTTTTTTGTGGACTCATTTTATTTCTTGGGTGTATTGCCTTGGTTTCTCTCTACCTTCAGGAGGAGGCCTACAGCCATGACTTCATTCCTGAAGGTTTTCAGTTGATGCTGAGAAGGCTCTCTGGAGAGTCATAGCTAATTAGAGTGAAGCTCCTGGAGGCAGGAATCATGACTCCGGAATGTTATGGGCTTGCAGTGAATATTAATTGATTAGAATTCGACTTGGCTATTTTATTGCTAGGTTTTAAATTTGTGGGGAGAAGATATTTGCATCATGTGGAAGAAAACATCTCCCTCCTTGTTCACATGGGCTTGGAACCAAACACCATGCTTACCAAATCAAGCGCTGACTTGTCTACAGTGCATGAAGGGAGACCAAGACCATGCAAGGATGGGGTGGGGGCTAGTTTCTCAGTATTGTCATTTATGTTTCTTTGGGGGAAATTCTTTAATCCCCTGCCACAACCATGTACTGAGATCTGTGGCAAATGTTACTCTTTTTGACCACTCAAGGCCATACAGTGATTAGCTGCTGATAGTGGTGGGGGTAGTGGTGGTGGTGGTGGCTCTGACTATTATATACACTACAGGAAGAGACAGAAAACAGGCGTCCTTGTATAGAGGCTAAGCAGGCTTACCCTTGGAGGATATGGACAGATAGACTGTCAAATATCGGTATTTATTTATAAAATTCAAATGTATATCAAACCCCAATGTTGGGGCAAGTAATACTGTTATGTTGGAAATGTTCTTCAGCTTTACAGTCCATTTGGACTTTAAACTAGTAGGCAAGACATAGTCTTAGATAATGTCTTGCCATGGTTTGCGTAAGTGAACCCCAAAAGTCCATATGTTAAAAGTTTGGTCTGCAAGGTGAAGATCATAGGAAGAGCTGTAGATCACTGGGAGGTGGGAGGCCCTTGGGTCTTTGAGGGTGTGCATTGAGATTTTGGGACCCAGCCCTTCCTTTCTTTCCTTTGCTCCCAGCCATGAGATGAGCACCTTACACTCCTGCCTTTGCCATCTGGCATGCCTTCCAGAAGACTAAAGCCCTCTATTCCTGGTAGTAGAATCTCTAAAGCTATGAAGCAATGTCTCCTTTCACTTTACAAGTGAATTTTCTCAGGTATAGTTATGGTGACATGAAGCTGACTTATACATTACTCTTCTGTTGTGAAAGCTTTGTTGAGCTGTCCTACATAGTTTGCACTTATAGCTCATGTCTGAGGACTTACAAATGCAATGACAAAAAATGAAAACAAACTATCTGCATATTTTCTAAACTTGAAAGCTATTTCTCTACTAATATTTTCCCATCTGTACTCTATGATTGGACCCTTTTTTTCTAGGAATTAAATTTTGATTTTTTTAAAAATTACAATCTCTAGTCTGTTTGGTGTAATTTCTTCCAACACCTTAATTAAAAGAAATCAGTTGGTGAAATTTTACAGATGTACAAGAAATCATCATAAATGGTGTGGATGCTGCATTAGATGATGAATCTTCATTGTCAACTTGAGATTGGAAACCTCCTAGGAGGGCTAGAGAGATTGCTGAGTGGTTAAAGCACCTGCCTGCAGAGACTAACAACCTGAGCTCGATTCCCCAGTATCCATGTAAAGCGAGATGCACAAAGTGGTGCATGCATCTGCAGTTCATTTGCCCCACTGGAGGCCCAGGAATGCCCATGTTCTCTGTCTCTCTCTGTTTGCAAATAAATGGAAAAGATTAAAAAGAACAAAAACCTCCTAGGAGACATACCTCTGGGTGTGTTTTCCAGAGAGGCTTACCTAAGAGGGAAGATTTACCTTGACTGTGGGCAAGTTCACCCCATAGGCTGAGATACCAGACTGAAGAAAATTGTGGGGGCGGGGGAGAAAGTGAGCTGAGCAGCAGCATTCACTTCTCTGCTGCCTTGATCGTGGATACCCTGTGCCCAAGACTCATAGTCCTGCCTCCATGCATTTCCTGCCATAATGGGCTATATTCATTTCCTAACACCAATCTGGATCCTTCTTCCCTGCAGTTGCTTTCTGTCAAGTATTTGGTCAAAACAATGAGGAACGTAACTAGCACACAATGCTTTCCCATGGATGTGAGGAGGTTAGAGCATGCATCACTTTAGAGTCACAGGAAGCCCATTTGCTGCTGTGCATGTCTTAAACATCTAGGGAAGTTCCTAGATCATAGAAAGTCCTATGGAAGTGTTTTCTTCTCCTTTTTCACCTCTTCTTCCTTCTCTCCTCTACTGCTGGGACTGGAAGGCTTCAGAGTTTTGCTGTGGCTAGGCATGAACCTAGCATGTGTGGTACGCCAGTGATTGACTTTTCACCTGTAAGTGATGATTTGGGAAGGCCACCATTGTGGGGCCACTGTTTTGGAGAGGCATTGGCTACCTCTTTGGAACTGTCAAGGTATTCAGGCAAAGCCCTGGAACAGAGCCTGCCCAGGGAGCATCCCTCTAAGGCGGTGCTTCTCAAAGAATGTGGAGCAAAACATTAGTCCCTCTTTTTTTTTTATTTACAGTCTGGCAGCAACTGCTATTTGGTCCGATGCACTAAAAGGAACTTAACTCAAAATAAAAATCAATGCATATAAAACTCAAATCCTATTAGTTTTGTATGTGTGTGTGTGGTATACATGCATGTGTGTATGTGTGCACATGCATGCACATACTTATGTGTGTATGTATGGAGGCCAGAGACTGATGTTGGCTATCTTCCTCAATTGTTCTCTTCTTTATTTACTGAGGTAGGATCATGCACTTGAGCCCAGATGTGCCTATTCAGCTATTCTTACCAAGTAGCTCTCTCCAGGGATGCCAGCTCCCCTCCCTGGCATTGGGATTACATGCAGCTGCCATACCCACTGGCATGTACTTGGGTTCTGGGGCTCTAAATATGGACCGCATGCTCGCAGGGTGAGTGCTTTATCCACGGAGCTGTCTTCTCAGACCCTCTTCTGGTTTCTAAGTATAAGATTCTACAGACACAAAAGAAACTTGTCAAATGGCTCCTGGCTTCTCTAAATGCTTCCTCTGAAGCCCATGCTGGTCTCTGCAGTAGCAGCATGTGATGGACAGATGGATAGTGGGCCTCATTCTGGGCAGCGACAGCATAGGGGACTGTGAGGAACTCCAGCTGCCTGCCATCGCCATACTCCATGTCCCTTCACAAAGGGGGGGCTGGGGGTCAACAAGCCTTGGCCTCAGATAGGGGGGATGGGAAATCGAGTCACCCTGTGAAGCAGGTGCCTGGGGAGGACTGAGAGGCCTTTGCTGCAGGCTGCTTTTTGTTCCTGCTGCTGGCCATGTGCACAGCCAGGCGTTTTTGCCAAGCAAAGTGGTAGGCTGTTCAGTACCAATGCACAGGTGTGGAAACACTTTGTGATAGGCAGGTTTATGGGAAATGAACACATTGTATGATATACTGTAATCAACTATATAAACAACTTTAAAATTGTCTATACTTCATATTTCCAACATTTGGTTTTGTTAATCATATGTCTTCCTGACAGCAATTAAATAACCTTGAGAGAAAATGTACACCTGCTGTCTCCCCTGGGGAAACTACATCTCTTTTGTGAATGACATAAGTTCTCCATAAAGTATAACTGAGGATAGGAGAATCAAATCTGGAGATATATCTCCCATTTTCTCTTGTTTTATCTCCAGTTGAATTGGAGCACATGGTTTAATATAGCTAATCTTTTTTTCTGGATCCTTATTCTAAGATTTTATTTAGACAAAATCATTTCCCTGAGGGGCAGATTCGAGACAATGGATAAGAAATGAGGTTGTGACGAGTACAGCGTAGGTATGAAGGCATACGTCAGTTCTCTTGGCCTGCACTGTTGCCCTCCCCAACTTGCCATCCTGACGCTCGGTCCTTTCTGATTTCTGCAGCAAATCTCATCTCCTTCCACAGGTGCCATGCTGGACAAGGCGGACATCACAAAGCTGTTTGCCTGCATCAGGATGCAAGCAAGATCCATTCGTTAGGATGGGTTGATTAAAGTCACCGATAATCTGCAGCCTTTGGGAGATCCTGGGGACACAGACAGTGGTCTAGCACTATTGCTGCTGCAGCAGCAGTTGGCGGTCAGAGTAGCCGTGTGGGTACTGAAAGCTCAGGGCAGACTCGTGCCAGGCTGGCTGAGCCTGGTCTCCCTGTCTGGTGCTGCACTGGCTTGGAAAAGCCAAGGTTGGTGTGCTTGTGTACTGAAGCATGCTCTCAGTGTTGGCATGTGGTAGTGAGGGCTTCTGATGGCACTGAAGGACCAGGGAGAGCCCTAGTGCTGACACTTCATGCTTGCCCACTCCCCACCTGCCTTGAGCTAAACTCACTGTCCATGGTGTTCTTCTGCTGGCTCTTCTGGGTGGCAAGGTCAAGCATCACAAGGCTTCAGAAATTTGGTGGGTGCTGTGTTGTTAGAAATAGAGCTCTGGGGCTGGAGAAATGGCTGTGCACTTAAGGCTCTTGCCTGCTAAGCCTAACGACCCATGTTCAACTCTCCAGATCCCGTGTAAGCCAGATGCACAGAGGTGAGGCAAGGGCAAGGTCACACGTGCCCACTAGGTGGTGCAAGTGTCTGGAGTTCGATTGCAGTACTGAGGCTCTGGTGCACCAGTTCTCTCTGTCTGTCTGTCTATCTGTCTCTTTTTCTTGCTCTGTCAAAAGTATTAAAAAAAAAAAATAGAGGGCTGGAGAGATGGCTTAGCGGTTAAGCGCTTGCCTGTGAAGCCTAAGGACCCCGGTTTGAGGCTCAGTTCCCCAGGTCCCATGTTAGCCAGATGCACAAGGGGGCGCATGCGTCTGGAGTTCGTTTGCAGAGGCTGGAAGCCCTGGCGCGCCCATTCTCTCTCTCTCCCTCTATCTGTCTCTCTCTCTGTGTCTGTAGCTCTCAAATAAGTAAATAAATAATTTAAAAAAATAAAAAAAAATAGAGCTCTGAGAACCTGGGGCCCAATGGAGATTTACTTGGTGAGTTGGGTAGTGCTATCCAAGAGAGGAACATATGATCCAGACCCCTTCACTCCTTCTTACAATGGTTCCACCCACTCTCTCTACTTGAGGAAAATGGCTTCAAAATACAGCATTTCATTATATGATGTCAGATGTCTATGACTTTGTTAATGGGTACAGCCCTGACCCAGTTTTCTGTGATGGAGAGTGCAATGTCCTGATACCTACTGGAACTCTACAAGTTTTCTATCTTGGCTCTATAATGATGATCATTAAGTGAATTACTGATGGAATTAGAAATGCTCCTCTCACCATGGAAGATACTACAACTGTCAAAATAAATTTTAACCTGCGAAGTTGTCGGACAACTGGGAGCTGTGCATCACCATTGACAAGAATTTCTGGGCTCTTGTTGCAACATGGTAATGTCAGAAAAGCCAAGTGAGCCTGAGGTCATTTTTAAACTTGCGTAGGCAGTAAGTTTGAGAGGCAAATACCTTCTCAGTATTGGATCAACTAAAGGTTGACAGATTGTTCTCAGATTCTAAGAGAGGTCTCTTGCCACTGAGAATGGCTGGGTACCCACACCTATTCCTGTAAGCCATCCGGTGGTGGTGGTGGGGGAATCAGAAAGGAACATGTAGCTGTGTGTACACTGCACAAGGACGAGCTTCTCTCGCATAGCATTTTACTACACTGGCCAGAAAATGGAGTCTTACGACTTGAACCCTCCTGTAGCTGCTTCAGCTACAACGGCAACAATGCTGGGAACCCAAGATCTGTCATGCACCCAGGTCTGGGTAAAGGGCTTCTCACTTCTGCGCCCCACTGCCACCCTCTGCGCCACCACTTGAGACGGTTTGTGCTGCAAAGCTGGCAGGGATGGGGTTCTCATTAGAGTGTAAGAGGAAATTGTTGAGGTCTGCTGGGTGCCTCTTTGATTTGCCTTGTAGAGTTTTCTAACCTTTCTTTTCTATCCAGAGATGGCTTTGTTGACATTTGTTAACTTAGTTTCATTTTATCTTATTTTTATTTACTTATTAGGGAGAGAAGGAGAGAGAGAAAGACAGAGAGAGAGAGAGAGAGAGAATGGGCACATCAGGGCCTCTGGCCACTGCAAACAAACTCCAAATGCATGTGCCGTCATGTGCATCTGGCTTACGTTGGATCTGGAGAATCAAACCTGGATACTTAGGCTTCACAGGCAAGTGCCTTAACTGCTAAGCCATTCCTCCAGCCCAAATTTCTTGACATTTTTTTAATCAATGAAGCAGAGAGCCTACACCGATGCCTCCATAAGCCAGGAGTCTAAGCTCCAGTACTAGCACGCATCTCTCATCTCTGTGATTGGCAAACAGAAGGATCTACATGGTGAAGCTCCAGTGATCCACCAACTCGGGGAATTTCTCAAAATGGAAGCTTCCCTCTATTTCCATCACTGATAACTTACTGCCTTACTCAATGACCTTAGGTACTGGATGAGCCAGCTTGCCCTGCTGCTTATTGGGGGAGATGGGAATGGTTTAGCATGCACAATCTTAGACTATTTGGTGTCCATTGTTACCTACACCCTGTATCCCCCACCCTGAAAAACAAGTATAGAAGAGCCCCAAAAGAGAGGCTTGTTAGGGACTGGCAAAATGGCTCAGATGTTAGGGTACTTGTCTGCAGAGTCTAACAACCTGGGTTCAATTCCCCAGTACTCACACAGAGCCAGGTGCACAAAGCAGTGCATGTATCTGGAGTTAGTTTGCAATAGCTAGCCACCCTGGTGTGCCCATTCTCTCTCTCTCTCCCTTTCCATCCCTCTGTCTCTCTCTGCTTGCAAATAAATAAACACTGTCTCTTTTCTATTTCTATATATGACAAAATATGTAATCTTGCATGTTAAAAAACTTTGGGCTGGAGAGATGGCTCAGTGTGTAAGGCACTTGCCTGCAAAGCCAAACAACCCCGGTCTGATTCCCTAGTACCCACATAAAGCCAGATACATAATGTGGCTCATGCATCTGGAATTCATCTGCAGTGGCAGGGGGTCTTGGTGTGCCCATTATTTCTGTTTCTCTCTCTTCTGCCTCCCTTTGCCTGAAAATAAATAGTTAATAAAGATAAATAATTAATAACTAACTTTTTTGAACCTAGTAGGTTTCTCTACCAACTATCTGCCAAATTTTCTAAAGGAGAGGGGGTTACTGCTGTAGAAACAGTCTTGATATTTCCATTTGTGTTTTGCTGATTATGTCTCTGTGATAATATTTAACATATTCTTTAGTCACTGTAAGCTTTAAATTTGTAGTTTATCATGTTTGACTTTCTCTCTTTGGTGCCATTACCAGCCACTGGTGAATATTACCAGAGCCATGTATTCATTAGGAGCTTGCAAAACAGTGGTTATAATTCTAGCATCTCTAAATAATTTATTAACTAGAAAATGCTATAAAGAAAATTTCCCCCTTTGTTTACTCTGAGACAAGTTTTTTTTTTTTTTAAACACAGTGAATTGGTTCCTTAATATCTTTTAGGGTAAAGAATATTTTTTTTCTGAAGTTATGCATTTAAGTATAGTTTTGAAAATATACTTGATCTATTTGCGTTCATTTCATCTGAGGATGCTCAAAATATTCGAGTTTTGACCAGTTGGATCATCTTTAAGCTGGTACCTGCATCCTTTAGAAAGAACTCTAGCTTTCATAACTTCCTTGCTCTCTGAAGTGACAAGATATCCCAGACTCAACTAGTAATCTTCTTTCCTCACACATGGACACAAGCATCTTTTTCATCCAAAGTGGGAAACGATATTTAGAGGTACAACCAGAGTTCTAGCAGAGTGCATTGCCATTAGGTTGGCCATTGTTTCCAGGTCTTGCAACAAACAGAACTAAAGTGTGCTTTGTAGACACACATCACACTTATTGTGAATTAGTGTTGCTATATTCAATTGCCTTCCACAATTATGAAATTTATCTTGTTCATCTTATAGCTCTGTCTGCCATTATGGTAGTTGGAAATCTAAGTCCTTAGACACACACACATGAAAAAGATATAAAATACCAGAGGGAGAACTCTGACCAACTTGTTTGTAATGTAAAAGGGGTGTGTATAACTCTAGATTACACCTTGACTTTCCAAAGTGAAAAGTGAAAGTATTAGCACATATAATTATGTGAGAAAAGTCCTTCAAATTTCCTCCACATGAGTCACATGAGGTGCATATTGGTAGATGAGAAAGCAGAAAGCAATTAAGTGTCTTGCCCAAGTTTAGGGAGTTATTTACTGGCAGAGATGGGATTTCAGTGTATGGAAATTGTAACTCATTGCAAGGTGAGCCACCTAGACTTCCAATACCTTAGGCACATTAAGGATATCAGAAAATGAACATTTTTTGGAACCTATCTACAGTTGAGGAACAAAATCCTATTAATTCTGCTAAGCCAGTTTACACTGGTTTGATGCAGACTTAATGTTGAATTTTAAACAAGTTTCACAGGGCACACATCTTTGGGGAGAAAGAGGTTGTGGCATATTGTGAGATAAACTAGAAGCAGAGTATGACAGAACATGGACATTTACACCTCTTACATTTTATTCCTTTGATCAGAAATGCTTCATAATATCACTGAACCCTTTCATCTAGTTCTTCCTCATATCTCTGCACAGCAAAGCAGCCCATCAGCCCTGAACATCTAGTTTTAGATGAAGGTAGAACGACTCTTCACACCTCTTCATTTATCATCAGAAGACAGTGGCTTGACAAAGTAACAAAGTAGAAACAATTCAACTGGTTGTTAGGTTCGAAAGGCAGAAGGTAAGAACTGGCTGAGGGCTCCATTCTCAACTTCTGTGAGACATTCTTGCCAAGCACACAGTTACTTCCCACCATCACTTCCTGCTCCTCTTGTCATTTGTCCTCATTTTTGTTTCTATATTTGGTATCACATACCTAGCTAGTAACTACCAAGTTTCTCTTCTTGTTCCTTTAGGAAAATGTTCAAGTGAATGGTGCTTTCTCTTCACAAAAGGCATAGCTAGTGATTCGTTATGAGAGCAATGTAACTAACCCATTCATTTCACTGAACTTTATTATCTAACATGTAATGGTCCAAGTAATTGTTTTTGTTTGTTTGTTTGTTTTCTGTGGTGGGGATTGAACCTAGGAACTCTTGCATGCTAGACAAGCACTCTGCTATTTCCCCTCCTTTTTCTTTTTAAATTTTGAGTCAGAGTCTTATTAAGTTGCTGGCCCTGGACTAGTTTGGTAACCCAGACCATCTTTGAACTTGTGGTCCTCCTCCTTCAGTGTCCCAAGTAGCTAAGATTTCAGGCCCATGGCACCAAGCCTACCATCCAAAGGGCTACTAGTATTAGGGAAATGGGAATGACTAGGTGCATAAACATTTTCTGTGAGGAATAGTATTCATTCTGTAAGAGATGATGGAGGAATAGCAAAGGAACAGTTACAGAAGCAGACATTACACAGAAATGCCCTGTGAACAGAGCGGTGGTTGAGGCAGGGAAGAAACTTTCTTAGCTTACATGGTCAGAGAAGTCTCTGACTAAGATTTAAGCCCCAGGAAGACTTGGGGGAGTAATATTAGTGTGGCAATTTGAATCAGATGCCCCCGTAAACTCATGGGTTTTGAATTCTTGGTCCCCAGATGGTAGCAATTTGAGAGGCAGTCTTGCTGGAGGAGGTGCGTGGTTGCTGGAGGCAGATTGAGGATATAACAACCAGCTCACCCTTGACAGAACTCGGCTTACTCTGAGCTGCTGCTGTCCACCTGCTGTGGCAAGGAGATGATGTCCAGCCCCTGCTCCAGCATGCTTTCCCCGGCCATCATGAAGGTTCCCCTTGAGACTGTAAGCCAACATAAGCTCCTTTCTCTCATGGGCAGCTTTTGATTGGGTGTTTTGTCCCAGCGATGTGAAGGTGACTACCACATCCAGGCTGCAGTTCATGAAAGGACTTGAGAATGTGCCTGGACTGCCAGAAAAGAAGCAAGAGAACATGTGCAGCTGACCTCAAAGCCCTGGATTGTCTCGCTAGTGCATTCATGTATACTCTCCCTTGCTCCAAAAAGGATGCAAAATAGCTTTTTGAGTGTTCTGTTTGTAGAGTGCCTACTAATCTAAGAAAAATACACATGAGTCCAACACAGAGATCTGAGAGAGGGCTTTGGTCCACGTGTGCATGGTGCCTCCTCCTCCTTCTTTGGAAACTAACACACCTTGAAATGTCGCTTAAGAAATTATTTTTAAGAAAATTGTTGCCCTGAATTTAATTCTCAAATCAGCAGACCCATTATATTGTCTAATTAATCATGGCACATGCTATTTACCAAACTCCTGTTAAAAATAAATTCCTTTTGTACACATTACAAAGAAATGTTACATAAAATTAAGCACCAAGTAATGACTTTAATTTGCGGTTAGTTAATAATACACAGATGATCACACGGCTGTAAAGGAAGCCGCTTGGGACATTAGCAGATTTGCTGGCATAGAGGAAATAGGCCCGCCATGAAGCCTGTAGGCTCTGCACTGGGTTGGGAGGAAGGAGGGCTCCAGAGCCAATGGATGTTAGCTGTTTTGGCTTCCAGTTATAGGCGAAAATCTGATGAAGCCCTTGCCTAGAGAAGGATGAATGACTTCTAGGCCTCTCAAATGGTTTGTGTAAGTTATTATTATTATTATTATTGCTTCTTGCCAAGCAAAAAAGGGTTTTATACAACTTAATAGAATTTGCATTTAACATGAGATTTACTGAATGACCTTGACTCACAAATTCATTTAAGCATTGCAAGAAGCTGTAATTGTCCCAAATTCTATGAACCACTTTACTCAGCTAATTTCTTGGCACTTAATGATGCCCAGCAAAGACACTCAGACTTTACATATTTGGAAATGAAAATAAAATTGAGTGAAGCCCTAATATTTAAAAGAAGCCAATGCTACATCTTCCAGAAAGTCTGCAGGCTATATAAGAAATCATATAAACAAACAGAAAAATGAATATTATTCCATAGTGTAGTGGATGGGTTGGAAAATCAATGGCCCAGTGGATTTTTGATTAAAATCTGTTTAAACCTTTGAAAAAGAGGAATGGAATGTTGTCAGGAGGATGAAAACTATGTCCCATTCTCTTCCAGGTCAGCTTTTCAGATGTTTTCCTAATGCTACCTGCTCCTGTCGCAAAGCCAGGGTGGGGAGGGGTAGAGATACAAGGCAATGAACGACTCCTAGGGATTAGCCTCAACATTTCTCAAGTGGAGACTCCCAGAGGTCATCCAAGGCTCCCACAACTCAAGAGTGGCTCTTATTTGCATTTAATATGCCCATTACCTCCTGTGCTTTGCATATGAAATAAGTACCCAAGAGCTATAGAGTTCACAGAGTGGGACTTTAACATCTTAAGCAGATGACAAGCAGCCCTGGCTTGGGTAGACTGGGGAGTATATCAGTTCCATCCTCACTTCTCTCAGATATCTGTGGCCAGTCTCTTCCTCCCAGGAATTCTGGGTTCCTAACTGTATTCACCAGTATGGAACAGGATGGGAGCAAGGAGGATTACATGACTAATCCACAATGAAGTCTCACTGTGGTCCTTACCAGACTTTGGGACAATATGGTAATGCATTTACTCAAACAGGAACACATTCCATTACAGGGCTAATGACAAGCTGAAAATAGACAGTAAACTTAAAAGAAGGGAAGCTTCAGAAAGGGATTAATCAACAATTCGAAGGCAATGCCATGCTGTGCCTAACTTTTTTGCAAATATTGACTTTGAAGAATTAAGCATGTGACTAAAAGCGATGCCATTGTCCCTGTGAAAGAATGTCTCTTTGTGACTATTTTGGATCCAAGGCAATGCAGACTAGAGATGAAGGGGCCCATACATAGCACTGTACCTCTCCTCATCTGCATAAAAAAAGGCCACACCACATATATGGTATATGAGTCTTTGCTGTTTTGTTACTAGAAATAAATATATCACAATCATACACAGGCACACTCAAAGACATATGTATATAACATTAGCTGGAAGGAACACGTGGTCAGTAAGGAAGGACATCTGTGTTTTCTTCCTTCAGATTTACAAAGCCATCCCAGACTTCTCCAGAAATATTTTGGGACAGGGAGGAAAGTCTGAACACAGCAGGGTTGCACATGGTGGGACAGAGAGAGGAACGCTAGGCAATTCAGAGCAAGACGGTGGGATTCTTTTAAGGACAAGCTGAGTTGGTTCTACAAGCCAAGGCTCCCTCACTGAGAAAGTTCTGAGTATTTGACACAAAATCAGCTGGGAGCTGACCAAGAAGCCCAGCAGTAATACTTTGATGTGCAATAGTTGCATACATGGTGCCACAACACGAGGCATGGATATAATTCTTCCATACAGGCTGCTCAGAACAGATTGGCTCAGGCAAAAGCTTGACAACATTTGATGGCATGTTTACCAATCATGAACGTTTGGCCTTAAGCTTTGTAGTAGGTTAAGTTACTGTTTCTCGCATATCCACTCTCCATCCTCCCCTAACTGTATGTCTAAGACTGTGCCCTCCTCCCCCACCAATGTTGGGCTTAGCCACATGTCTTGCTTTGCTTGATGGTTCATGGAATAGTCACTGCTCTATCTTGCTCTACAAGCAGCCAACTTTGGATATATGCTTGGTAACAGCATCAAAGTATCATGCAAACAAGATGCTCAGTGTCCCTGCTGGTGGCTCCATTTCCTAAGCTCACTGCCCCTTATAAAAACCACACAGAAGGTCTCTTGTTTCCTTACCTGCTTATCACCCGTTAGGGTTGTGTCAGTTAACTACAACTGAATAATGTTATATAGCAAAAATCACCCCTCAATTCAGTTGAATAGAAAAATAACCATTGGGCTGGTGAAATGGTTCAGTGATTAAAGACGCTTGTTTTCAAAGGCTGATAGCCAAGGTTCAATTCCCCAGAAACAGACAAATTGGCACATGAATCTGGAGTTAGTTTGCAGTGCCTAGAGTACCCGACATGCACACACACACACGCACACACACAGACACACAGACACACACACACACACACACACACACACACAGACACACACACACAAGTGAGTATGTAAAGAAAAGTAAATAATCTGTTTTTAAAAGAATAATCATTTATTCTTACTCATACATTAGGGCTTTGTGGATTGAAATGGCATCTCCATATCATTGCTTTGTATTTCTCATTTTTTAAATAAAATATTTTCTGGAAAGAAAGAGCACTGGTGTCACCAGTAGTTAGAAAAAAATCCTTTTCTATTCATATCTCAAGTTTTCACATCTTTTCTTTCACTAAATCTTTCCCTTCCTTTTTTCCCCTTTATTCCTTCCTTCCTTCCTTCATCTCTGCTGTCTTTCTCTTTACTCCCTTCTCTATCTTCGCTTCCCTCACATTTCAAGCAAAGAGAGTAAGAAAAGATTCTTTACTATTCCATGGCCTAGAGATGGAAAGTGAGTCATATCCACTCACAACTGAGGGAATTCCCTGATCCCACACAGTGGAGAAGACTTTGCTGCACCCTCCCTCAATACAAGGTAATCGATTCCATCTGTTCCTCTTTTTAATTTAAAAACATTTTGGAAGGTATCATTTGCAGAATTTAAATTTTCACTTGTTAATGAATGCCAACGCAGCTGGTTGTCTTAAAGGAGTCTTACCGTCTCTGGGAAATCTCCCCCAAGAAGGAGCAGTAAAAGATATTATAATCTCAATGTAATAATTGAACCACCTAAGAGAACAGTGATATTTACAACATTATGAGTCACAGCTTCCCATTAAAATTTCCTCACAGAAGGAACTTAAGGGAAAGATTCACTGCTAATGAAGAGGAACATTTTTCATCTAGTCCATCATCTACTTATTTGTGCAGTAAATATTTGTTGAGTGTCTCCTATGACTGAAACTCTCTGGACCATGTTCCATCCTCTCTTCTTGGACCAGGAGGAGAGAAGAGTCCAGCAGTCAGTTCACTTACCAATTTGCTCTTTCTATTCTTTCCAAAGGTCCAAATGATGTGAAAAACTGGCATGTGGCTATATAGCTTCTGGGAGAAAAGTGAAATAGTGAATCAAGTTTGGATAATGAATGGGTCTTCCTGGCTCTAGCCCAGGCACTGCTTCATCCAGCTTATGAGAACATTTTTCCAGTGCCCTCCATGCCTACACTGGGGAGAGTGATACATGGTCTGCACCCAAATCCCAGTATCTATACTACAGCAATCCTTAGCAGCAAAGAAGCAGAAGAGAAAACTCAAAAGCTAAGGAGAAAGACTGATATGGTCAGTGGGCCAGTATATCTAGTAGAAGGAATCACAATACATTTTCAGCTAAAAACTAAGTTGTAAAATAGATGGTAGCTCCAGACTTCAGCCAAGAACAGAGCTTTGCTCTCAGTGTAAACATGCTGCATCCTCTGTATTGGGGTCTATGCTTATATTTCAAATCCCCAAAAGAGTTAACACATACATGTTAAGTACTTAACATGTGCTAAGTGGTAACAGTGGATACCATGTCACTCACTGGCTCTGTGATCTTGGGTGGGCACTTAAACTTCTTCATGGAGTTTTTTTGATTCACTTGTACATGCACACATTCATTTATTCATCTGACATTCAGACCCTAGTATGTGTCCAAGGACTCTGCTCAGGCAGCAAAAGATATATAACCTCTAGCCTCACAGAGCATACTGTGGTAGTGAAGGAGACAACAAAACAAAAGTTAAAACTCCAATAGATAGACAAGCAAAAAGTGTGGGAAGTATTATAAAGAAAACAGGTAAGGAGCTGAAATAGAGATAAAAGAAGTTTGCATTTAGTAGGTAATTAGTGAGAACCTTTTTATAGAGGTACTATAATCTTGGGAATGATAATATACTTCTGCATAAAATTGGGATAACAATGCAATCTTCACTAGATCATTGTGAGATTTAATTAGATGGTACAGGTAATAAAAAACTTTGATTTAGTGCCTGGCATAAAGAAAAACTTCAATAAATATTTATTAGTATTTCTTCCATCCTGGGCTGAACTTAATGTATATACTTAGTTCATACAACTTAGCACATAATACTTAGCAAAGGGCTAGTACATATGTTATAGTATGGGTGTGAAGTATCCCCCCCTCCCCCTGTGAGTTCCTGTATTAAAGACTTGATATCTAGTTATTGGATCTAATAATTGAGAGGTTGGATCTCAAGTTCGCTGTTCAAACTATAAACTATATGTCCATTGATAGAATTGTGATTTGATGGCATTATCGAAGTGATGGAAGTGGGGTATAGTTGGAGGAAGTACGCCACAGAGGGCATGTCCTTGGGGCTATATCTTGCCCAAACTCCTGTCTGTGTCCTGCCCATCATGAAGTGAGCCATTCTACCACATGCTTCCTGCCATGATGCTAAGCCTCACCCCAGGCACCCAGCGATGACCTGGGCTGAGACCTCTGAAACCATGAGCTCAAATCAATCTTTCTCCTTGAAGTTGCGTCTTTCAGGCATGTATCCCAGTGATGAAAAGCTGACTAACACGACACAGTAGGGCCTCAATAAATGTTGCTAATGGGTTATGACAAGATTATGGTGGCCTGGTACCCTCCCATCCCAACATTATTCACTTTCTGGAAGCATTAGAGGGGCTACAATTGCCCTCCTGGGCACAAACATATAACAGCAAGTTCTATATCACCCTCCACATCCCAGAGTGGGTCCCTGCAGGACAATATAGTTCCAGGCAGAAGTCAAGAAAACCTCGGGGCTGACTTGTGCTGCTGCGGCTCACAATATAAACAGAAGCCACCAAGCTGTCCACTCAGCACTTCTTTTGGGCTTGGGAAAGAATGCTTTCCTTTTTTTTTTTTAAAGCAAAGATGGAAGAAGGGCATTTTCAGTGCCGGCGGCAGCTCTTTATAATGTAAGAGGTTCAGCCCAGGGGAATTGAAATAGATGATGTGTATGTAAAGTCAGATAATGAATGGAGTTTGAGTAAAAAAGAAGAAATGATCAAAGAAATTGCTTTTATTTATTTATTTTTAAGCTATAGTGATATTTGTTTGACATCAACTTGGTCAGCTGCCCCAATCTCATGGACGGTGAACATTTGGGAAAGAAGGCCACAGTGGGTACAATAGGATTTATTGCTTTTAATCTATTTGTAAAAGGGAATTTCTTTGTAAAATAATATTTGTTTATTTATATTTTCTGCTCGTCTGTGTGTGCGCGCGTGTGTGTGTGGTGCATGCACATGTATGTGCCCTGGCCCTGCCCATCCATTCACGTCTGCAGGCGGTTCACTTGTAGTGGCCAGAGTACAGTGTTGGGGTCCCACTACCTCACTCTTCAGTCAGTTCTTCTTTGAGCCTGAATCGCTTACTGATACCAGAGCTTGCTGGGTTTTGGGGAGCTGGAGGAATTCCCTGGTCTCTGCTCCCCTTAGTGGGGGTCTGGGTTAAAGGTATGGGTCGTAATGCCCAGCTATTTACAGGGGTTCTTGAGATTCAAACTTGGGCAATTTCCAGCAGCTCCCCCCCACCCCCAGGCCCTCATGCTTATGCAGGAAGCACACTTAACTGTTGTGCCATCTCTTCAGCCCATAAAATGAAATTTCGACTGAATATTAATTCAGTAGCAGGTAAGAATCCTGCCATGCATGGTTTACAAGACAACCCTGCACCTCTCTTTTTCCCCAATAAACCTGGTACTTATGCCCACTTGCAATAGGTGCCCTCTGTGGGAGTCTGTGCTGCCAGCAGGACTAAGGCCTGGCACTGCGGGCACATCCTGATGCTCCAGTATTTGTCTTTTGTCTTTTTGAAAATTCCTGGCATGAAAGGGGTTGACTAGACTGAAATCCACTCTCATTATCACAAGAAACTTCAATCAACATTTGCATCACTCAAAGAAAATGTAAAAGAAGAGCTCTAAGATTCTTTAAAGATAATTTCAGCTGTTGTAAATTTTCGAATGGCTATAAAACTGGTTTTAAATTTTTTATCACCTACTTGTATGAACAAAGTTTCTCATCAATGATGACTATCACAAATTTGAAGAGATCATTAAAAAGACTTGATCAAGACTTGCTCATAGCCATTTCAAACATAACATACTATGTAGTTATACATGTAGAAGCAAGTACCATTTTCCCATTAAAAATTTGGAAAAACTATATTTTGAATTTTTATATAAATGCAGTATTTAATATCTCTCACTAATGTTCTATATTTTATTTTTATTGTCATCATAATAAAATTTAAAGTTCATCTAATAAATGTTTCTACCTATGTCTTAGAGGTATCCTCAAGTGTCCTCCAGTTTATTCCAGGGTTCTAGGGTTCTATATAAATGCTATCATATGTGTCTTGACTTTGAGTAGATATCGGAACACCTAGAAGCTAATGCTGGTGACTTGTTTTGTGCTGATGAAACAGAATACCTGGATAAGTTATAGACAACGGGAGTTTATTTCTTCCATTTCTGGAGGCTAGGCCAAGATTAAGTCATCAGCAGGTTAGGATGCTAGGCCTTTCTGTTTCCAAGATGGTGTTGGGAATGCTGGGTTGTTTAGATGAGAGGAATGTAATGTTTTTATAGGGCCAAAGAGAATCCACTTCTGCAAACCCACTTTACAGTAGCCTAACCAGTCCCACCCATTGCAATGGGACTTAAATTTTGAAAACATGAATTTGGAGAGGATATGGTCTCATCATAGTGGCTGTTCAGAGGACTGGTTTTCTTTAATCACAGCACACAACAGCTTGGGCCTAGGCTTTCCTACCTGGAAAAAGACTAGACCAGAGTCTTTTAATTGCTCCAACTTCCAACTTATTTTTAAACATCTATTTCTATAGATGTGACAGGATTATTTCTTATGAGAATATATCTCAATTATTGATCAGTTATTTCTTTTCATTTTTTTGAGACAGGATTTCATGTATCTGAGGCTGGCTTCAGGCTCTCTGAAGTTCAGCTGAGACTGTCCTTGAACACTGTCTCCTTCCGCTCCACTTCCCACGAGTTGGGATTACAGGCATTTACCACCATGCCTGGGCCACCAGTGATTTTATTTATTTATTTATTTGACGAATTTTAAGGCAAAATGATATTGCTACAACTAAGAAAACTCAGTATGCACCACACAGATAATGAAATTGGGTATGCTTTGTGCCCAATACATTTATCATGAAGGGGCAGCAAGGAAAATGTAGCCTTCACCTTGACTCCAAGTAACAGAATGTACAGCACTATGCCACCAGCCTATTTGTTCAAAGTTAACCCCTGAAAGAAAAGTTTCCTTTGTGCCTTTAGTTTGGGGACATAAGTTTCTTAGGAGAGAGTCATGACACAGTTGCTTGTGTCCTTGCATGCAGAAAGTCTTGCTGATACACCGATTGTGCCATGTTGATTCCAAGATATGTCAGCAGTGATTTCCAGTCATCTTTTTTCATCTTGGGAAGCAACTATGTGAGAATGAGTGAGGTCCAGGAACAGAAAGGCGGTCACTGTCATTTGGTGAATTCATTTTGAGCGGGAATCCTACCTTATCAGCCTTCTCTTCCCCAAATCCTTTGTTTTGTGAAAGCTGACAGTGTATGTTGTAAAATAAATATTCAGACACAGTGAATAACCAAGAGATGAGTGAAGTTCTACTTTAGTCCTTAAAGTGAACATGCTTGAGGAGAAGGTCCAGGAAAGTCTAAGGATTAGAAGACTTGGAAGCACTAAAACATTCAGTTCAGGATAAAGGATTTAAAATAACTGATGCATGTTATCTGATCAGATCTGGGCAGCTTTGGCATAGCCCATCGGATGTGCAAGTGCATGAATTCTAACTGCTTGCAGGCATTGCTAAAATTAGAACTATGTGTAGCCTGGGGAAGTCTGAGTATGAGAAGAAGTTGAATTATGTATCATGATGCCTCAGACTTCCTTTCTGAGAGATGCAACAGTCTTTCTAGGAAGCTTGAGCATCAGAAGCCACATAAAGAGATGACCTAACATTGTCAGCTCATTTGTTCCAAGGGTTAGTGTCAACATCACACAAAACAAGGCACCATGGCATGGAAGTAAGAGTTCAGCGTTTGGTCTAGGGGTGAAGAAGATAAAACAAAAGTCGGGAATTAGAAAGGACTTGAAAACAATGGGGTCTCTTGGGTTCCAGCAGGAACTCCAGTTGCATAAATGGACCATTTAATAAAGATGAAAGACACCATAGAAAACTGACTGTAAAATGCAAGAGCTGATATTATAAAAGCAGAGGAAGGAAGTCACATTTATGAAGCATCATATGTAGGGCACAGTGATAGGTGCTTCCATATCCTGCAAAGCTAAGCGCTACCACACACATTTCTCTCTATATGTGGTGAGGAGACCAGAGCAGCTAAGGAGATGAGAAACTTAATCACAGATCATACAGCCAGCAGATGAACAAAACCTGCTCAGCTTCAATAGGGTCCCATCTTTGACATCAATGTTATGGGTTTGTCTGCTTCATGACTTCCTTGAGAGGAAATTCCCCATCATAGCATCTTTTCTATTGACTCCAGTTGATCCCATAATTATATCTACATTCCTAAAAATCTTTTACCAATTTCTGATCTAAAGTCAGTTACCCAAGGTACCTAAGGCAGGTTAAGTAGTTTTCAGGCATTTAAAAAAATTCCTTTTGAGACAAGCACAACAGACTGGCCTTTTGATGAGGCGGGGTGGGGGGGATTTATGAGTGAGGGTCTTCAGCCACTATAATGGAACTCCAGATGCTTGTGCAACCCTGTGAGCATGTGCAACCATGCACGTGTCACCTTGTGCGCCTGGCTTATGAGGGATCTGAGGAGTCAGACATGGGTCCTTAGGCTTTGCAGACAAGCACCTTAACTGCTAAGCCATCTATACAGCACCTAATTTTTTTTTAACAGGGGAAATGTTGATTACTGAGGTCTACTAGGAAGCCAAGAATAACTCCCATGGGACTAGGTTTACCTCAGGAGCTAGGAGATCTCTTCTTGGTTCTGGCATGGGTGAGAACTCCATCTATAGTCCCTTGTTTCTATATTTGTTTGGCTCTGTATTTTTGATTGACTCTTCATATGACAACTTGGTAATATTTACTATAAAAACACAGAAAAATAATTTAGTCTTTCCTCTCACAAGATCAACCACAATTTAATAATTTAATATTGGCAGGCTAGAAAAGTTCCATTGAGCTTCAAACTCCTTATCTAAAGTGCACTTGTAAGTTTAAGCACCAGACCCATAAGCCTGGATTTGACCTGTGACCAACCTTGACTTCTGTTGTGGCACAGAAGGCCATACACCATACCTGTGTCCTGAAGCCAGTGTTTCTACCTCTTGTGATGTTAGGGAAAGATGTCTGGTTCACTGTCAAGGAAGGGACATTGGACTGGAGTGGAACTTCAATTGTTAATTCCAGAACCTTGACCTAATAATATGTGCCCCTGGGCAGGAGAGTATAATGCTCAGTAAAGAGGCTTCTGAAGTATGAGCCCTGTTCATTTCATGGCAATGTCTTACATGTAGAATAACATAGAGGTTGATATCTTTGTAGACGGAGGATAACAAAAATGGGTAAAGCCATTGCAATCAGCCTTTACATCTTTCCTTGGCTAGCAGCAAACTGTCAGAGGCTACTGAAAACATCTGGGTGAAGCCTTACCAGTTACCTTGACATACCCTTCCCATACTACCACTGGGAAAACTGGTCACATGACCTTTTCTGTATCTTCTCTATTGTTATTGGTAGTGGTACTTGGTTTTCTTTTACCTTTTTTCTTTCTTTTCCAAACATGGAAGAAATACAAATGCTTATTTCCCTCCTGCTGCCATTTTTGTGTGCTTTTTACCTCACCTGCCCCTCCTTTCTCCACATCCTCACTGGCCTCCTACACCCCAATATCTAAACCCCACTATGTCCTTTCAGACATGGACTGGGTCATAATGCTCTTTCCAAGGTTCATAAAAATAGCCTGGAAGTGGTCTGATGTGCTGCTGCCCCAAGCGTGGATGACGGGAGATGAACAGTTAAGGCTTTATTCAGGTTTGGGGAAGGCGCTCGTTACTCCCTGGCCACCCAGGCTCCTCTGGTACATAAAGAAAATCCTGATCAGTGAGTGTCCTTGTCACATCCTCACCCACCCCCCAGCTACTTTTGGCTTCTGAAATATGCAGAAAATGAACAAATGAAAACACAGGGAGATAACCCATAGAGGGGAGGCTAACCGGCCTCACTTAACTATCTAAGAAAGGAGAGTGACACCCTCAAAGAGTCATCACTTAAGGAATGAGTTGGTCCCATTTGGAAGTTTTCTTTCTCTCTGTGAATGTGCCGTTCAAGGTAAATCACCCGCCTGTCGAGCTGCATTTGTTAACAGTGCATGCAACTCTTAACAACATCTCAAAAGCATACTTCCTCTCAATTTCGCTTCTCATTCGTTTTTATGATACTAGAGAAATTCAGATTATATAGGCTTTCTTTTGTGCTGAGATGGTAATTTTATATCACTGTAGATTAATAGCATTTTTAGTGATATTTGGTATCACTCATTTGTCTCCTGTGGTCGTAAAGATATATATTTTTTCTAATTTGGCTTTGCCAACATATAAAAAATAAGCATTTTTTTTTTCTGTTGAATGAGCGAAAAAGTCATTCTGATCATGAAGAATTAATCTCTTTTAACATACCCACCATCCGCCATCTAATTGTTTTTGTTATTGCAGCAATACAGTTTGTGCAAGAGTGTGCATGTGCGTGTGTGCCTGCCTGGTACTGTGTGGCCTGCCGAAGAATTCCTCCTTGCTGTCACTGGATCTTCACTTTGACTTCTACGTTGCTGAGTCCCACATGTCGGGTTGGCACCTGTCACCCAGGTTGCTCATGTTCAGCAAGACTGAGACACTCCCGTCCTTTCCTTCTTGTCTCTGGATCCTAGGGTTCAGCAGGTTTCTTTACTTTGTGAGTGTGTTGAGGCTTCTAGAATTCTGTTGTGGAACTGGTTGTGCAGCACACACTTGGAATGAGTGCCCATTCCAGGGATAGTTGTTATGGAACAGAAAGGCAGACAGACTCGGTTTAGCTATCAGCTTTTAAGAGCTTCCTCCATCTGCTGAAATACGTACTGCAAAGTTGCACATAAAATGTTGATTAGTACCTCAGTACAGATTCCTATAATGATCCCCTCTCTCTTGGTTTACATCACAGTCTCCTAAGTACCTATTCACCTGTTCTATTGGAAAATTTTAATCATCTCTCTGACATTAGCTTGGCAATTTCAGCGGCCACTTCACAATCTTTCAAAGTCTTTCTGCTCCATTTCATTCCTATTTCTTTTCTGCTTGTGTTAATTATTTTTGCAGCCAGCATACGTGTTTGTCAATAATGCATTACATTTTCCATGTGTCAGTTCTTCAGCCCATCAAAGAACCCTGCCTTTTACTTTCTGAATCTATTTTCCCCTTTCCCGACTCAGCTCATTTTGCTCTGGGCTTGCCTCTTCACTCTTCATTCCAAACCCATCGGAAGTTGCATGAAACTTGGCAACTGCAAGGCAGTCCCCAATATAATTGGTTCAAGTTCTCCACATAGTGTTAAGTTTGTGCTTGCAGTGGGCTACAAGTTGTCCAAAACTCCTCTGGCTTCTCGGATAACTCAGGTGCCTCTGGGATGCTCACTTCTGTATTGTGCATGAAAGTTTGCCATGTTTCTAAAATTAATTTATTTGAGAGAGAGGGGAAAAAGACATGGAAAGAAAGAGACAGACAGAATTGTAAGTATGGGTGTGCCAGAGACTCTTGTCTCTGCAAACAAATTCCAGACACATTCATCACTTTGTGTGCCTGGCTTTAAGTGGGTACTGGGGAATCAAACCCTGGCCATCAGGCTTTGCAAGCGAGTACCTGAGCCATCTCTCCAGGCTGAGTTTTGCCATTTTTTTAATTTTTATTTATTTATTTGAGAGTGACTGAGAGAGAGAAGCAAATAGACAGAGAGAGAGAGAGAATGGGCGCGCCAGGGCCTCCAGCCACTGCAAACGAACTCCAGACGCATGCACCCCCTTGTGCATCTGGCTAATGTAGGACCTGGGGAACTGAGCCTCGAACCAGGGTCCTTAGGCTTCACAGGCAAGCGCTTAACCACTAAGCCATCTCTCCAGCCCTGAGTTTTGCCATTTTTAATCAAGGTACAAGACATAAGTTCCCTGCTATACGTGAGGTTCAGAAACACCTCCAGTGAACCCACCGCCTCCATTCCTACATGTGGTTCCTTTCCTTAACCAAAGCAGCCTTCTCTGGATGGTTACTGAAAGAAGCTCCCCGCGTGCGCTAAGCATGTACCGAAACTCTGTAAATGCCTTCACAACTGAACGTGCTAGGCAAGGCTTTGCACCCACGGGCTCCATAGGCTGCTTTGGGGCTAGGGAGGGGAAATGTGTTGCTCATGTTCTGAAAATCACTAACGTCTTTCCTTCCGCCCAGCATAACCCGTTCTTAGGAACTTTGTAATGGCTTCCATTTCCTTCTTCATGGTTAATACCGAGGTCACCACAACTTGTCATGATCCCAAGACTCTTCTTTTGAGGTTGCTTCTGAGAATTTACTGACAAGCTCCCTCTCACAGGCCAAGCAAACACCAGTTTCAGAGAACTCTACTCACAGAATGAATGCTCCATTGGTGAAGGGCACACGAAGGGAAGTTTCTTTTCTTGTTTTGCTTTTGTTCCAGATTCTCTAGGGGGAGGGAGGGGGTTGCACGCTTCCTCTTCTAATTCCCAGGTTCCTTGGGGAAACACTTGGATTGTGACGGGAAGAGAAGCAATGCACGACTGGGCTTCTGGAAGGGAGGTAACGTGGGGCTCCCTGTGTCTGGCTACCCACTCAATTTTCTACCCAAGTTTGTCATTTGTGTGCACTTGAATCATTCCAGGGTTGTACAATAACCCTGGGAAAGAGTCCATTTCTGATGTCCTTCACCATGACCTTCTGATATTATTGTTAACATCTACTGTTGGGAGCCCTTCACGTTCCATGCTAAAAAGAGAATGTTGGAAGTAGCTGGGCCCAGAAAACAAAAGCGTGAGAGTAAGTATGAGGATTAGAAATAGAAACTCAAGACTGAAGAGCAAAAGGTTCCCATGTGCTTAAGGGTTTTAGCTAATAAGAAATGTCTTTCCTTGTTAGTTATTTACTAATAATCACTACAAATGATTGTTTTCTGCTACTTGCCCCATAAAGGACATTGCTTCCTAAGTGTTCTTTGATATTCTCTGACCGTTATGAAAATAAGCAGAGAGACTGACCAACACCTACGAGGGATGGAAAATAAGGGGGAAGTAGAGTTCTGTCTCCATCATCAATCAGAGGGGTCACCTGTTCCTTTTACCTCCTCATAGGGAAACTAAGCCTGTGTCTCTCTGGTATATATTCTGATGGTCTTTCTAGGTGTTCTGGAAATATCTTTCTGGAACTTGATAACATTTAGATAGCATTTTCCAGGATGAAAGACCTCTCATGTAATCTTTTATGTGCAATAAGAGAAAGATTAAATGCCCACAATGCATAGACAAGGACTTGACCATTCACCTTGTTTTGAAGTTGACACAAGATGGACATTGAGCAGCTTAACTTCTCCTTTCATGATAGTGCTAATATTTAGATTTAGATTGGGCCAAAAAAAGTCACCATTTTGTGCCTCTTGTTGCTTTGCCCAGTGAAATAAAAATGAATTGTTAGGGCTGGAGAGATGGCTTAGCGGTTAAGCGCTTGCCTGTGAAGCCTAAGGACCCCGGTTCGAGGCTCGGTTCCCCAGGTCCCACGTTAGCCAGATGCACAAGGGGGCGCACGCGTCTGGAGTTCGTTTGCAGAGGCTGGAAGCCCTGGCATGCCCATTCTCTCTCTCTCTCTCTATCTGTCTTTCTCTCTGTGTCTGTCGCTCTCAAATAAATAAATAAATAAAAATTAAAAAAAAATGAATTGTTAGTTTCATGTAACTTGGAAACTCCATGTATCAGAGTAAGATGAAGGAAAGTAAATTTAGAAAGGAAATGCTGAGCCAGTTGTGGTGGTTCATGCCTTTAATCCCAGCACTTGGGAAGCAGAGGTAGGAGAATTGCTGTGAGTTGAGAGCAGCCTGGGATGACAGAGTGAAATCCAGGTCAGCCTGGGCTACTTTACCTCAAAAAAAAAAAAAAAAAAATTGCTGGCATTATTTATAGGAACGCTCCACAGTTAGCCACTTTTGAGAAAATGCTCATCAGAATGTCACAGTGAAAGGTTGTAGTTAGTAGACAGGAAGGTGAGGGGTTACTGTACTGTACCACTACTGAATGTTTTTAAAGAACATTAAGAAGTTGGTAGGTGGCTTAGCAGTTAAGAGCACTTTCATCTTAAGTACGAGACCCTGAAAGGTCTTGAGACTGTCCAACTTTGAAGCCCCAGAACACATGTGCATGCATTCCACATATTCACATATTCATACAACACACATAATACACCATAAGACATAATTTCTGTAACACACACACTTGCAAAAAAAAAAAAACACAAAACATTATGGTTTCCATGCTTTTTACAATTAAAGCTACCACAAAATTCAGATAATTCTAGCCAGGAATAATAATAGTCTCAATCAGTCTGTACATGGGTGAAACTAGGAGTTATAATATTGCCTTCTCATAGGCTTCCTGAGACTTCTTAGAACATTCACAAGGACATTTGCCTGGCTGAGGGAAGGGTTTGCTCAGTGGTAGAGTTCTCACTATCATGCACAAGGCTCAGAGTTTTATCCTTAGCCCCCAAAGGCAAAAATATCTTGAATATATATTATTTAAATTTGTCAACTATACCTCACTAAAGCTGAAAAAATGCTCTCATTTTCACGGTAGGAAAGTATTTGATACATAATATTTGATGCTCTTATACCATATGCCTTACTGGGGAAAGGTTGAAGAAAGGGCTAATAATCCTTGCACAGGACACAGCGTGCACAAACAGTGTTTAAAACCTCAGTTTTTGATGCCACATTTGAAAATAAAGGGATTTTTTATTTTTTAAGGGCCATTTTAAAGTTGGCTTTAAAATGGAAGAACTTCCTGGGACATCAGTTCTGAATTTCTGCAAGGCGTCAATGGGCTGAAGGGTTCTTCTGGGGGTGGGGGAGAGGGGCACATTTCAGAGTGTGGAATCTCCTCAGAGGCCATGTTCCAAATGTTGCATTGTTTGCATTGCCTGTCCTGTCTTTGCTTCTACGCGGTATGCTAATACAGTCTCTTCTGTCATGTTTGCACAAACTATAAAACAGGTTAAGAAATAGAGGCCACATTTTACAGTTGAGGAAGTTACAAAAGAATAAGTTAGGGGATTTGGAGAATGTTACACAGTGACAGGGATCAAAATCCCAACCACCTCCTCACTGGTTTTACAGATGCCTCTCAACCATGTGCGTGAACTTTTCCCTCCAGTTTCATTCGAAATGATTTGTCCTCTGTCAATTGCATTCTTTTGCTGTGATTTTAAGCAGCAGGGCCACAAGCTGTGCCAGTTTTAAGCAGTAAGTTAAAATGTGACCTCAGGTGTCTGAGGCAATGTCCTCTCCACTCTGCTAATAAACAGGGCAGTTTCTAATTATTTGCATGGAAGTTGGCTCCCAAGATAATTCAGTGTCCGTGTGGCTCCATTTCACCTCTACTTATTTCCATTACCTTGCATATTAGCTATGTCACGTTGATGGGCCTGCTGTTCCCCAGGGTGGCTGTTATAAATACTGGGGCTACAGTGAAATGCTTCCAGTCTTCTGGAACCTCATTTGAACTAAGCAAGTTCTCCATAATGATCATTAATGATGTATGGCTTGCATATAAACATTGGATATTAATCTTTTGTTTACTTTCTCAATGCCATCAGACGACTTAGAAGTTCTTTGCCATGCTCAGTGACTGATGGTCAGGAGTGGCTTTTCCAGTTTGGACTGACTACTTGGCTGACCATCCACTGGGACAGGTGCAGGGTTTATCTTAGAGCCTTTGGCTGAACCACCCATTCCTTTGGCAAATTTGATTGCTAGAATTCTCTCAACTAATAGATTAGTAATTCCTGAGCACAAATTCCTCACCTGACCCCCATTGTCAGCCTGCAAAGACTGATGCCTGGCATGTGCCATAAGTATGTGATTAAAACCTAGAGCACGATCATCGACTCTTGAAGGAGGGATACATGGATACTTTCTGTTCCTTTCCAAGTGGACCTCGATTTGGCTTGTGTGGTAGTGACTCTGAGAGTTAAACTGATTGGGATTCTGGGCTAAATTCCTATCTTTAGAGACCCAGATCCTAAGCACCAGACTAAACCCGTGAATGCCCTGGGTGAGTTGAGCTAGGCTTTTGGTCCTCAATTGAAAGAGTCTCCAAGGAAGGCCTGCAGTTTTGTGTAGTCTGGCTTTATACCCCAGGGCTGGATCAGAATAGATTAGTAGGAAGTGATGAAGTGCTAATGTTCTTTATGGCACGAGGTCACTGAGCTGGAGCTCAAGAATAGGATAAGACCTGGATCTGAATCTCTGTTCTGCCACTGCTGCCTATAAAACTTTAGGAAGGTTTCTTAAACTTTATTTGAGCCCTTTGGTTAATGGAAATACTATTAACCTGCTTCATAGGGTTGGTTAAATGACTATATGCATACACTCACACACACATATATTAAAGCAAGTACTCTATAAAAATGCAATGCTATAATAAATATTTATTATTGTTATATAGGTCCATATGGGTGTCAGCTATGTCGGGTCCCCTCTTGACCTTGCTCATATTGTAAAGGACAAACTGTTTGTTGGGTTACCACTGTGTGGCTATTCTTCTACTACCTGTGCTTGGGGTTTAGAAGTCCGAATGTGAAAGAGTTAAGAAATACTTCCAGGATGAGCTTATGCACAAGATGAGGAACTGACCCTGTGACAAAATTGTCAATGGACCAGAAGTCTCTCATGGTAAGAAATACACATTAAAACTTGTTAGAAGAAGAGCTGCTTATGATATTCAAATTCATGTGTGAGGAAGGTATGGAGGATCTCTTGGAACAATGGTAGTGTAGCACTGAGGATACCTAGGTGGCCATGGCATGGTCTGGGACCATGAGGTAGTATATTCGGGCCATGATTTCTTGTAACACTGTAACTCTAGTCATAGAATGGCCAATGTCCATTGTGGCTGTTCTTATCATCTCTCACTTGAAGTATATGAGACTGTAACTAGGCTCTCTGCTTTCATCCTTTCCTTGCTCCAGTCATTTCCTCTGCCCTCCTTCCAGAGTGGTCTTTGTGGCATGTCAAAGCCACTTCTCTGCTTAATTACCCTTGATGGTTCCCATTGCTCACCTGATCAAATCCAGTGGCTGGTACCAAAAGGATGACTCCTTAGACCTATGCACAGTGAGCCTTGTATCCAGGTCAAGGTGGCGCTCCCACTGTAGAGGAGTGTTCCAGAAAGAGCCTGGTGCTCTAGATAAGGCTTTTCTTACTTCTCTCCAAGCATTCACCCAATGATTTGAAGAAAGAAAACTTAAAAGAGGATGGCACAAGTTCACCCTCTGACCTGACGATTAGTTGTCTTCACAAGCAAGGTGGTATCTATGGCTTCATATTTCTGTGTAATGATTTTGCTTGTCTCCACTGCTTTCTTACCGGATGGGATCTATTGGTTGATTTAGTTCTTCAATGTTGATTTTGGAATCTCCCTGAAGAGTTGCCATAGAGACTTGGAAATGGCTTCTCTTTTGGGAAACAAGTCTTTGTCTTTGCTGTTCCAGGGCTTCTGACATAACAAGCTTTCCACTGCTTCACTGTTGGATGAGATTTTGTGTGTTTTTCAAGACAGCTTCAATGGCATGTGGCATGTGTTTGTGTGTTCACTAAATAATCTTTGAAATAAAATGTCAAGGTTGAGGATCTGAGGATATTCACTTCTGATTTATTTTGAACTGAGTTTTTCTTTGATAGGTCAAAAAATGACTTTTCATTCAACCCAGGGGGATTTGACTTTGAGGCAAGACATTGAAGTCATTTTGGCAGAGGTAGAAGGGCCCTTCTGCTCTTCCTCTACTTCTTATGATCTCTTGGACCCCCACATCTATAAGCTAAAGAAGTCTGCCACTCTCCTGGGGACTGAGGAGCCAGGCTGAGAGACTGTCAGTGATAATAATGTTGGTCATAGCTTCCTCAACCTCTAGGCTTTGCTCCATCACAGTTATCAATATATTTGTGTTCTCATTTTTGTACTCAAAGAAAGAAACATCACGATCAGTCTTTCCTCAACATTACCCTCAAAAACACAAAAAATTATATACTATAAAAGATATTATGATCCCAGGTTTATTTGATGCAAATACAAACATCATGAGTCACTGATTTTTAATTGAGCCAAAGACAGCTTCTGGCATAAGGAAGACTCCAGGAAGCACGACTGTGTGGTGGGAATTGAATGGTCTAGAAAGCTCCTTAGGGATAGGGATGGTAGCTCAGTGGTAGAGTACTTTTCTAGCAAGCTCAAATTCTGGGTTCAGCCCACACCCTCCCTCCTCGCCAGATTTATTTACTACAACTTACCTAGACAATGTTTTGTTTCAAATATGGAATGTAAATGTACATAAAAACACATTTCATAAAGACATCAATATTAGCTATTCATTTTTCTCTTATCAAAGAAATGGGCCTGCACAATGGAAACAAACAAACAACAACCAAACAAAACAAAACACCCCCCCAACAACTTTCCAGTGCTTTCTGAGACTGAGAGAACCCCATTGTTCTACTAGCACAATTTCCATTTCTATACCCTCTAGCTTCTAATTCCTGGTTAAAAGTCTAACAAAATATTTGGTTCCTAACATTATTGACCTATGCCCCAAATCCGTTTTTCAAATTCAAAACTATTTTGCTCCCATCACCCTTGTTTGTCACTAGAGATGTGACCTGAGCAATGCCTGCCAGAAAAACTTGTACTCAGCAGCACATTGCTTATTAAGTTAGCAGCAAGGAAAACAAAAATAGAAGTTAGTGATTTCCTGCAGCCCCCAAACTGCTTTGTTCTTCCAATAGAAATGTTGCAGTATATTTCTCTAAAATGTAGACTAGCCCCCTTGGGTATTTATAAGTGAACAATGGCTGAAGTCATTTAATTTACGAAACATAGCTAGCTAAAGTCCTCATTTATTTGAGCAAAAACTTCAGAGGGCTTTTATCATGCTTGCACAAGATCCAGCTATCTGAAGATTTTGTAAGTCCACAAATACCCTCTGACATGATGGACCATTATAGCCCTTGAAGACTCACTGCTGTCTGTTGGATCAAACGTGGGCTTCATGTGGAAGCCTGGGAAGAAGATTTATGTGTTCACCATTCCAAATCAAATCTCTATTTAAAACTCATTATCATGGGAATGAACTTCAAACTATTTTTGCCTGCTGGTATGAAGCATTAAGTTCCCCTGCCAAGAAAGTCTTAGGAACAGTTCAATTCCCTAAGCTCACATCTGTATACACCTGCAACCAAATCTCTTCCCTTTTTCTTCTTCTAGGGGGATGGAACTCAGCTGGGCAGATAAGTCACTATGGTCCCTGACCCACTACTTAACTCAAACTTGACCTGAGTCACATAAGTCACTCAATCCTCAGGAGAGATGAGTATTGGAATGAAAAGCCAAATTTTTCAGCAAAGGTCATATATTAAGTTTTCTGCTTGTGATTATTAGAAGCAACATTGTTCTTTCTCATAAAAAACAAACAGAAGAGAGCTTCCAGAAGGAGTGACAGATTAAAGAGCATAAGTGCTCTCAGAAAAAACAAACAAACAAAAAAAAAAAACCTTTGCTTCTTGGGGCTGGAGATATAGCTTAGTGATTAAGGCACTTGTCTGCAAAGCCAAAGGATACAGGTTCAACTCCCCAGGACCCATGTAAGCCAGATGCACAAGGAGGCACAAGCATCTGGAGTTCATTTGCAGTGGCTGGTGGCCCTGGCATGCCCATTCTCTATCTGCCCCTTTCTCTCTCCTCTTTCTCGCTCTCTTAAATAAATAAATAACTTTTAAAAGGATGAAAAAAAAAAGAAAAAGAACCTTTGACCTTATCCCTTTCCTAACACCCATCAAGTTCTTCTGCTTGGTAATTTCATCTCTCTTGGTGTCTTTAAGATTCAATCCCTGCGTTCCATTCATTTGGCTACAGCCTCAACAAGAAGCCCAGGCTGGGTCATTGTCACCTTGCCTCAGAAATATTTGTCTGTTTGTGTCACTCTGCTGAGAACAATGTCTTTGATATATATATATTTCATATATCTAACCTTGCCTTCCACCATCAGAAGGGGTTTCTTCACAGGCCTGTCCGCCCTTCACCAGACTGCCTGCTGTCTCCTAAAATTATGTCAGCTTGTTCCCATCCCTCTCATCTTACAGAATACATTTGTGTCCTTTCCCTTGCTGCTGAAATCCTAGACTCCCATGAAGCCCTTTTTGTTCACCTAGTGAGAATTCACAGCTCCTAGCTCATATGTCATATCCTCAAAGCACTACCTTTATAGGACTCATAATATTGATCTCCTGCCTTGTGTTATATTTATTTATCTGTGTACATATGCCTTTCCCCAGACTGTAAAGTTCGAGATCAAGAATTACAACAGCTGATACTCAATGCGGAGCTCTCCATGTTGCTGATGCACAGTAAATATGCATTGATGAAATGAGTATGTATGCAGGGAAGGGGATTATGCATTGATTTTTTTTTAAAGGAGGGTTAGTGAAATAAAAGAACTAGAAGTCAGAATTTAAGATCCTAAGGTGAGAAAGGACGGTGAAAAAATGAGGGTGTCTTATAAAACAACAATCTCAAAACATGCATCTCTTGGGTTTTCCTTTATGGGGGAGTCATTCTTATAGATCACTAGCTTTTTTCTTTTTAAAAAATATGTTTTATTTATTTATTTGAGAGAGAGAGAGAGAATAGGCATGCCAGGGCCTCTAGCCACAGCAGACAAACTCCAGACTCATGTGCCCCCTTGTGCATCTGGATTAACGCGGGTCCTGGAGAGTCAATCCAGGATCCTTTGGCTTTACAGGCAAACATCTTAATCACTAAACCATCTCTCCAGCCCTCTTTTCCTTTTCTATTTCTCTTCTATCTTCAACCTAGAAATGTCTCATTTTCTTATCCAGTACTGATAAGCTAGCTAGATCAAGGTTTTTGCTTTATAAATCTTAGATTTATTTAGTTAATAATATTGGCCTGGAAGTATTTCCAGAGTCTTGCTTTATTTCTACATCATACAACATTATTTATGGTGGATTTTGATATAACAAATACTTTTTTGACTTGTTTTATCTTTAGGACAATTTGGAATTATCTCTAGGTCAATTAATGTCTCCAGTTTATACAAAATTTCTTATTTTTCTTAAAAATTAAAATGTATTTTACTCTTTCACCTAAAAAGAATGGAATTCCAGGTCTGTGGAGACAGTTTGGTGGATAAAGTGCTTTGCCGTGTACTTTACACAGAGTAGGGATTCCCAGCCCTCACGTAAAAGCTGGACGTGGTCACATATGCCTATTATCCCAGCATGCTTATAGTGAGATGGGGAAGCTCACGGGCCAACCAGCTGCGTAAATGCAGTAGTGAGAAACAAAGATACATACCCTGCCTCAACCAAGGAAGGGGTTGAAGACAGGTCCCCTAAGTTGTCCTCAGACCACACATGCCCCGGTACCTGCACAACCACACACATATGCACACACACAGACACATGTGCACAAACACACGCAGTACACAAAAACAATTGAATGCTAACATCTAATATTACCTGTTCATTCAGACCTTTTCTGAATAGGCTCTTTCTTTTTTTTGAAAAAAAAATTATTTATATATTTGCAATCAAAGAGGGATAAAGAGGAGAGACAGACAGAGAGAAAAGGCATGCCAGGGCCTCTAGCTGCTGCAAATGAACTACAGATGTATGTGACACTTCGTGCATAAGGCTCTAAGTAGGTACTGGGGAATTGAACTTGGGTGATCAGGCTTTGCAGGCAAGTGCCTTAACCACTAAGCCATCTCTCCAGTCCAGGTTCCTTCTGATATAGGAATTTGGGGTGTCTTTGAGAGCACTGGAGTCTTTCTTGGCCCTAGGATATGCAATAACTCAGGAGCAGGGTGCTGGACAGTCACAGTCACACAGGGCTTCCACTGAGTCAGTGGCCTTCCGGGTTCTTGTCTTTGAATCGTGACAAATAAAATTCACAGACCAGAGGATAAAGGTAGGAAAATTTTCTTATAATGAGAGCTTAAAGAGATAGTGCATTGATCTTAAGAGAAGGCAAGAATACAGAGCTTTTGCCCAAAGAGGGAGTAGATGTGGGGTTCTCAGAAATCGGAAGGGCCACTCAAAGTCCCAGGTTGGAGTCTTTTAAAGGCACCTACTAGTTGGGGGACAAAATTGATTAGCTCAGTCCTGATGTGAGGTGTCTGGGGTCAGGTTGTCTGAGAAAGAGCAATTTTCCCAGTAATCTTAATCCTCTAGAAGTGTGACCTCCAAGGATGGATTAGTTCTCATAGGAATGGGGAAGCTCTATAGAGAAGAGGAGATAAGAAAAGGCCAGACCCTTCTGACATTTTTGACCTCCAGCAAAGTGGAATTATCCAGATTCCCACCCCCCACAGGCTTAAAATAATTCCTCACTTTTAGTTTGGGGGGTGCTATTAGCTCTTAACTGTCTCCGGTTGCTCAATGCCAGTAATTTCCCCTGGACACAAAGCCTTTCCATTTGTTCCAGCCCTCATCCACTTGTTGAGACTAGATCTTCTCTGGACTCTATGGACTTTTGAAAGATCCTCAGAAATATCCCTAGGATCATACCCCTGAAGTTGTCTTGATCTAAGTTCCTTCCTGATAGCCAACACTTGCAAGACCCAATTCCCTCTTTCTTTGTCTTTATAGCCAAATATGCATCAAGTGCCATGGTCCATCTTTCAGCCCAACCTGCAACAAATGAGTAAGTTATCACTCAATTCTCATCCTTACTTTCCCCAGATTAGCTTCTATAATGGTCTCTTATCTGCTCTCCCGTACCCTTTGCTTATCTCTGTTTATCCTAGAGTTCTCAGCCCTTGGAAAGTCTCCCTTAATGATAGAGAATGCTGGTACATTAGGTACAGAATAGATCTAGTCTAATTCTCACCATCTCATGCCTTCCATGCCTGCTCTCCCTTCTGCCAAGTCTTTTTTGTATCATATGTGCCTTTTGATGCTTTTCTGCAATGTCTTAAAGAAAGCCTCATTTCTCTCAGATTCTCTGTGTACCTCTAGTTCAACCTTCCTTGTCTGGAGAGTTACTATTTATAACAATAGCTTAACATTAGTGTGTTCTTTTGATGAGTCTAACACTGTACTTCCATATGGATTGTCTCATTTATTTCTCATTGGGTTTATCAGGAAAATAGCAGTATTTCCATGCCCACTCCATCAAATGAAGAAGTGAGGTTGAAAGAGATAGCTCACTCAAATTTACACAGCCAGAAACCCCAAAGCAGGGGGAGTTAGACCTAGTCACTTTCATTCTGTCTGTCCTGCTGCAAAGGGTTGGTCTGTGAAAGCCAGAGGCTGCTCACAGATTGCCCCCATGATAGAAGGGCCATTTGGAGATGCTGACATCTTGCATCCAGTCTGCTAAGTGCCAGACAGCCTCCCTGGCAGAGTGCCTAGTGACGGCTGCCATGGAAACGACCTTTCTCCACACCTGCTCAGGCTACTTCCATCTAGGAGAGGCTCCCTGGATCCTTGGCTAATTTTGGTCTTATTGCTCTTTCCAGAAAATTCCACCCTCAGGGCAGGTGATATACCAATTGATGTGGGCCAGCAAGCAGCCACCTGTAGCCCAACCTGCCCTTGGAGAGACAAATTGAAACAAATAAGACTTTTCTCCACATTCTTCTCCCTCATAGCTTCCTAAAATACAGAGCCAATTCTGTCATTCCTCTGCTTTGTCTGTAACTTCTGAATATATTAATTATAAGAACTGATGGAACATCTGAATATAAACATAGCATCTAGATTAAAAAGAGAGTGATTCCTCCTTGTCATCTTTTCCTGGCCTTCTCTTAAACCTTTTGGAGGAGGTAGGGAGCCCAGGGCCTTGCAATTATCATGAAAGCACCCTCCATCCCTTCTTTGTCTTTTCCTATTGTGAGACAAGCTTTCACTAAGTTGCCCAGGCTGGCTATGAACTTGTGATCCTCCTCTTTCCTGAGTATCTGAGATTATAGGCCTGCATCACTGAGTCCAGCTAGATGGTTTTCTTAAATGGTTTGTTTGCTTTAAACAAAATCTCTCCAAAAACAATCAACATTGCCTGAAATATTTTATATCAACTAAGCCTTGACATATGACCTATGTTGGAAATGAGGAGCCCAAGGTCAGATTGGTTTAGCTCCAGCTCAACTGCTGAACTTCAACTTGATGGTGTACACTGACTACCAGCATGAAAGCCCCCACCTATCAGAAAGGTTTCTGAAGACTCAAAGAATCTAATTTTTTTTTAGGTAATTACATCCCTAAATTTTTAAATAAATCACCCTGCTGACATCCTCAGAAATTCATCACACTGATAATAAGTTGATGAATCTGGTTGTTTTTTTCCTACAATTTTGATACTACAGTGATTTTGTTTTAAGTCACCACTCTCCTACTACATGCCATTTGACACACCACTACCTAGACATCCAGTGCAGCCATCTGCTTTTCTTGCATGGAAATGTGGGCGTGAACACAAACATGCTTTCCCTGCACGGAGATGGATGGAAATGGGCAGAGATGGCCAAGCTTATGTGGTGGAGGTCAAGCAGGTGACCAGGGAAGCACATGCCTGGCCTTTGAGGGTAGCATGATGGAACAGTCTGGCTTAGGAGAAGGGGGAAAAATGGTGGAAAAGAGGCAGGAGGTCTGAGATCTTCCTCACCCTGCTGGTTGAGAGACCAGCTGGATGTTGGCCTGTGTCAAGGAGTCAGATTCCATTTTACCTCACTCCTTCTGATTCTCTGTTTTCCCTCAAATCTGTTGAGCACCTCCCGTTTCTTATTACTGCTATGCTGGCACTTTTCCCTTCTTCCAAAAAGTGCCCTCAGCCATTCCCCTCTGTCCTTGCTCCTGATTCCAGGGCACCAGGCATTACTCTTGACTAAGCTACTGACTTGGTGGGGTGGGGGCGGCAGGGGGAGCTGTGATTAGATCCCAGTGTTCAACTGGAGTGAACAGGAAGTTGGGTTGTTTCCAAGGAGCCAGAGCTTGAAGTGTGAATTCCTGAACTGTCTTCTGGGTGCATCATTGCATTGATTGCACATCTGGGCAATAGAGATAATGTCCTGTGTCATCTACTTATCCTTCAGCAGTGAGCGGATATGTTCTTGTTCAACAGAGGGCTTACCGTGTAAGAAAAGTCTGCCTCACTCATCTGGACGCATTGGTTTGTGGAGATAACGGAAAGGAGTGGAAGGTAAACTGGGTTCAAGAAGCAGCCTGGTTTCCTCCTGCATGTCTCTTCACACGTAGCCTCAGCCACAAGTGTGGGTCTAAGCCCTCGACTAGAGCTTAGTGGATAGAGAAATGAATGAGCAAGTACGTGAATGATGAGTGAAACAAAGTGAGTGCTATCAGGAAGCAAAAGCAAGCACAGACATGGGAGTGGGAGACTGCTTGTCCAAAACCTATGCTGGTGAAGAAGACTACGGGCTAGTCTTGTGTTTCAGCTGGGCTGGGGAAGCCATGCTTCTAGCCCAGCAGCAGCAATGGGAGGGAGGATGCCACGGGAAAGTATGTGAGCTTGTAAACATGCTGAAGTGCTCACTGGCTTAAGATAAATATTCATACTTACTACTGGTTCTAGGGTATGAATTTTTAGACTATAATTCTTTAAAATTTATTATAGTTTTAAACTTAATTGGGTGAAAGTATTTATTGGTGGGGGAGGGGATGCAATTACCCAATTATCAAAGCAAGGATGAATCCTAGAAGGGACACTAAAACTATCTTTAAGTACTGAGAGGATTTTATTACAGTGACTCTTAAAACAGTAATGAATGTTATGTGTTCCTCGGTCTTTTTACAATAGAAAAGGAGCCCACCATTTTCAAACAGAGGTTTGCATTTGCCGAGGAAGAGCCAAGAAAGGGCTGAGTGCCCACAAAATCCTCACACAAACCCCACCACTAAAAGAAAAAGGAAAAGGAAAGAAAAAGGAGGGGCAGGTGAGGAGGAAAAATAGCCATGGAGATGTGGGAAATAGCATTAAAAAAATATGTTGGCATTTCCCCAAATGGGGAGTGCTGACAAGTATAACCTTATTACTCACATCACATCAACAATGAGATAAATGAAACAAAAACTTCTCTGCGGCCACGCTGTTTGTCCACAAACCCTTCTTGCATTCTATTCATCTGCCCCCACCCCACCAAAAAATGGGGCATAATAGGAGACAATGTTAAGGAGGCTTTTAAAACACATCATTGAAATTACAGTACCTTTTAAAATAAACAGCACTGAATACCAACACAGGTAAAATGTCATTGTGAGACGGGGATCCAATATTCAACGGCGTGCTTTATGACTTTCCAGCGTGTGATAAAATCTGTTCACCAGATGTACTATATGTCTCCTGTGTAGCATTCTTGAGCATCCTGTAGGCCCGAGGCCCATTTATTTCATGTAATTGCCTTTCCTGTGCACACCTTGGGGCACCCTAATTCTCTATTTTATTTCAGGCACTGTACAGGGTACCATCTGCTAGTTTTAAACTCATCCCATTTTATTGCAGAACTGCAGTGGATGTATTCAGCCATACTGCAGCTTTTGGTGGAGACAGACTTCTTACTACCAGCTATTTATTTTTGCTTGAAATAAAGTAGCCTTGAACTATCAACATGCAAGATTCACACATAGATCATGGCTGGTCCATATGAGCTAGACAGGTTCCTAGGCAACCTGCAGACTCCACACAGCTCCGAATTGCTTCGCACACAGCTGTTAACTTATAGAATTGGGACTCTAAATTCTTTGCCTACTTCTGCACGTAATGATATCTTTTTAGTATCTCATTTGTATTATTTCAATTCAGATGAGCACAAAAATAAATGTATTCCATCACATCTGGAAAAGTACCGCAGAGAAATCGCTTAATATACAAAGCTGCACACCTCATTACGAGGTTTGTCACTCACTCAGACTCAACCTTACCTCTGTCCCTCATCCGTACAGCTTCGGTTTTGCTGCTGTTTTCGTTAAAATGTGAAATCATCTTTCAAGGGAATTTGCACGATCTTGAAAAGGGGAGTTTGGAAATAATATACTTGTCAGAAGGAAAATAAATCTCGGAACCATGCACCTTTTTTTTTTAAATTTATTTTTTTATTTTTTTTTGCAGCTGGTCCCTGATGGGAGTGCCTTCCTTCAACTTGTGCACAAATTAGATAGGAAGAAACTGTTCTGAGAATTCATGTCCCACTTCATAGCTGTGCCCCCTCCCCCTTCCACCAGTGAACTCACACAGCTGGGCAAGGCGCTTTAACAAAGGGTCCCTGATATGCAAATAACACACCCTGAGCTACAGGCGTGCAAATGAGTCATTGTTCACCTGCTGGTTCCTGCCTCGTCAGTCCCTGTTGCTGTTCAAGGTCTGCATTTCCAGGTCTTCAGTCCCCTTGCTGTATGTCCAACAACAACTAAGGTTGACTGCCTCAGGAATGGCAGTGAAAAGACTGCAACAAGCCGGGGCCAAGCAGGGTGATGGCATTAAGTGAGTGATGAGTTGGCTTACTAGCCACTGCTGCCTCTTGACATGTGTTATCTCGGCATTGCCCAGAGAGAAGATTACCAGCCTTTGGCTTGAGATGCGGAAAGCCTTCCAGTGTACAATCTGCTCCCTGGCACCCCTGGCTCAAGTAAATAAACAAACCAATCAGAGGATGCTGGCGCTGCTGCAGGCGCCCTGGCCCTTCATGATGGTGGTACTGATTGGTGACAATGGCTGAGCTACATGTTAAGGATGGAAAAATAGTTAAATTGGAAGAAAAGCTCCCTTTGGGTGGATTCTTTACATGGTTAGCATTGATGGCAGTGACAAATGTAGCTCAATGCACCTGGTTGTCGCTGTCTGCGGTGATGTAAAGCCTGTTTGAATGGAAAGAATAACTTCCTCCGTTATTTATTGTTGGGAGCACAGTTTACTTTGCTGTCTTTAACCTCAGCAGAAATCAGAAATGCCAGTTTAAGGGCAAGCTGATGAGTTCTAGGAAGCAGAGCAAAGAGTCATTGGTTGCCTTCTTATAAATCAGTAGACCAGTGACCAAGTAGATTCATATTTATTTTCCTGGAGTTTTCTCCCTTCTTTGACTCTCAGGCAATCTCATCCTATAAAAATGTTAATGCTGGTCTGAATATAAACGGTGATCCCCCCCCCACCCCTCCGCAGCTCTGTCAGACATATCTTCACAATAATTAAATGTGCATCCTCCGTCTCAAAGAGCAGTCTTGTTGAGCAGAGCAACCACAAATCCAACGACCCTTTGAAGAATGAGGGTGTCAAAGTATAAGCAGATGTTTTAATTTTCACAATGCAAGGATTTTTTGGATGCCAAATGTTCCTAAAATAGTTATTGTATCTGGACAGCAGGCAAAGGGTACTCGGAAATGACCCACCAGCCCGCCAGTTACAGCTGTCTCCTTCCGCAGAAACAGTATTGGACATGCGACTCAGGAAACTGGGTTAATTGGCACCCAATGAGAAAATATCATACGTCTATGATTGTACTATATGAGAAGAAAAAGCCCTAAAATTTTCACACACACAAGCTTTAAAACTCATTGCTAAATTAAATGCAGGGTAAAAATAAAGGGGCCCATGCTATCCCTATGTACATATTAAAGGTTTCGCCAATAATTTATGAAATGTACACTACTTTTTTCAAAAAGAAGGTAAATACTTTAGCTATGAAGTTACAGCATCTCATATAGCTAGCTGAACACTTGCATTGCTTTGGAGGAATGTTAGCACACGTTTTTCACAAGTAGATACATGCAGAAAAATTTATATTAGACATGAGAAAAAAAATGCCCTGACTTTTAGAAGAGTTGTGAGAAGCCTAAATAGTTTATCCAAGAAGGCTGTGGAATTTACCTCCTGGAAACTTTTAGCAGCAGACAGGAGACCCATATGCTTGGGTTTAGTTTAGAGTCGTTTGAAACTCATATACTTGGCTATTCCAGAGTTTCATAGGCCTCTTATTTCATTTGCCTGGAAACAGGCTAGCTGTCCAGCAGACATCTACCAACTCAGGCATCTTTCCAACATACCCTGGAATCCACCTGCTCTCCAGTGTTGGCCATTGCTTCCCAGAACATCTTGTTCTAGAAGGTTAAGCTACAGGACTCCCAGGTGCTGATGCTAGCGGGCTGGGGAGGAGTAAAAACGGGTGCAGTCCTGATGATGTTGATTAGACAATTTCTCAAACTCTACAGAAAAATTAAAAGTGCACATATTATGTGATCTTGCAGTGATATTCCCAGGTTTTGCAGGAACCAGGCATGGTGGTACAGGCCTGTGATTCCAGAGCTGGGGAGGTAGACATGGGAGAATCAGAAGTTCAGGGTCATTCTTAGGTACATAGTTAATTCAAGGTAGATAGTTAATTCAAGTCTAGCTTAGACTACATGAGACCATCTCAAAAATAAAACAAACAGAAAGGACTCTAACTGTTATACCTTCTCAATTTGAATTCTGCATATATAACACTCATTAAAATAATATATATGAAGAATAAACCAATGACTGAGACAAAATATGGAAGCCCTTTCTAAACCCAGAATCTCAAAGTAGGCAATTTGTCTTCTCTCTGTTTCACACTTAACACTTGTCAGAAAGCCCCTAATGTAAATGGCCATCCAGCAGTAATAGACCCTTCTGACTTTTTAAATCTCATTCTTGGGCTGGAGAGATGGCTTAGTGGTTAAAGCGCCTGCCTGCAAAGCCAAAGGACGGAGGCTCAATTTCCCAAGACCCATGTAAGCCAGATGCACAAGGTAGGCATTCGTCTGAAGTTCATGTGCAGCGGGTGAAAGCCCTGGCTTGCCCATATTCTCTTTCTTTATCTACCTCTTTCTCTCTCTTTCAAAATAAAGGAATAAATAAATAACTAAAAAAGTCTCGTTCCTTCCTATAAGCTATAAATTTTAGAAGACAGAGAAGAGAAGAAAGGAGTTTCTTCTGGTAAGAGAGCACACAGAGAACATTTTCTTACTTCACAATTTGTTGAATTTAGCAAAACTGCCTGAGATCATACAGAGTATAACCTTCTGCCTGAGACTGCAAGGAAGGCAAGAGAGGCAGTGGCCAAGAGAAGACCAGCTCCACAGAGGAAATTCTGGGCCACTCTATCCTACGCGGCACAAGGTGAGAATTCACCCTATCTTTTGGGTTCGTCTTACTAAAGTGTATATCAAAGAGGCCCAAAAGATATGCAGTTTAGTGATGGTCATTCCCCTAAGCCTTCTCTAGAGATCTCTGACAATTCTGAGAGCACAGCTGTGGGATTCTTTGAAGAACAGAGCATGGTTTTCACACTGATATACACAGCACTTGGAACAGTGAGCCAACAGGTATGCATGTGTCTCCATCAGAGCTGTGAGAGGGCTGGCAAGTGCCACGTGGGACCGGGCACGACAGATAGTTATCACTTTGTTATTGTAAAGGATTACCATAATTTTCTCAAGAGTCCAGCACAGAAGTAAGCATCCACATGAACAGCAGTATCACTTGTTAAAATATTTATCACCTCCACCGCTTTGGTTCATCACCACAGGGTTTCTTCAGAGACGAGAAAGAGTCATTCCCCTGAGACTCTGAAGCCTTTATCCAGCTACTGTTAGAAGGCAGGTAAGAGACTCTCACCTGGTCTAGAAGGTTAAGTCACTCATCCACAAGCGGTCAGAATTAGTGTGAAAACAACTACTCAACAGTTTGGATATTGTACTCCTCCCCCTAACAATAGCCCACCTCAAATAGGGGAGAGAAGGTTCTAGGCTTATTCGTGAGGTTTTTATTTAAAGAATACCCTATCTTTACTCGCAGCTGAGAGGCTGAAGATTAAAAATTAGCCACTGTATAGTAGCTGAGCAGTAACAATTTTTCATAAAGGTTTTTAGTACACATTTGGGATTATAATTTCAATATTATGCAAATGCGTTTTATGGAACCGTAACACAGAATGTGTACCGGCGTTAATGTGCATTAGCGGGCAAGCACAAAAAGGCTCCAAATGAGCCATTTTGGTGTCTGCTTTCAGCATGTATTATGAATAATAAGTAAAATGTTCTGCTTTAGAACAAATAATATGAAAGCTGAATTTCTCTTGATGTACATCAATGACACAGCCCCATGCAACTCCCACAGAATCCTTCCATTGGACGTAATTAAAACCTGGCTCTTAACCAATATATTCCTGTTTATAGCTTCTTTTCTAAATGAGACGCTGAAGTAAAATAAATACATTTAATATGGAAAAGGGGGTAGTTTCCTTGCGCTGCTCAGTCAGTCATTAACCATATGAGTGAGATGCAAAGGTCATGCTCCCTGCAAGTCCAAAGGGTGTGGCCAAGGCTACTTCTGACTTTAAAGGCTCTGCGTATCTGCAGGGAGTGGTTTACAGAACTTGTGGCACTTTGTAATGAATTAATGAATCTGATGCTTTACACACAAAATATTTAACGTAAAATAGTGTACCATAGACATTTCAGTAACAAAAACAATATTTCATAGTGGGGCAATGGAAGCCAATATGACTCAGTACGGAGTTTAGGGTGAAGTCAGCTTTCCATTTGCCTTCAGCCTTGTCCATGTGCATTTGGTTGTGCTTTAGAAATCTAAGGCTCAGGGTCCATTGAGGAAGAGGTGTTGGAAAGAATGTAAGAGCCAAAGGAAGGGTAGGACTCCTTACAACGTTTTCCCCCAAACACAAAATGGCCTGGATATCCATGACCTCACAGCACCTGACACTACCTACACAAGACCATCATGCTAGGAGGAAAAGATGATGACATAAAAATAAAAGAGAGGCTGATTGAGAGGGGGAGGGGATATGATACAGAGTGGAGTTTCAAAGGGGAAATTGGGGAGAGGGAGGGCATTACCATGGGATATTGTTTATAATCATGGATGTTGTCAATAAAAATTAATTAATTAATTATTAATTAAAAGAAGAAAAGAGTGCTTGGGAGCTAACTTGAAACTTTTCCTAAAACGGAAGATTGAGCAGAATAATGCTCCTGATTTTGCCAGGACAGTCTATAAATGATTCCTTTTTAACAGTACTTTTTCATTCTAACTTTATTTGATAGCCAAGAAGGCAAGACCAAGTGGTCTTATATACTGAAGATGGTATCAAATAAGCTGAACTTTCAATTTGTATTGGTTTAAATAGGATTCAGAGAGCTGTTGGCCCCATTTCCTGACTTGTGTTCCACACTTGTCCCATTCTTTGGCAGTCTAGAGACAAGATTGCACTGTCCAATGAGTGGTGAGTAGATATCTAGTTGAGAAAGAATAATGAAGAGTTTTCATTCTCAAGTAGATGCTCTTATCTTAACATACTTTGAAATGCCATAGACTTGGTGAGTTATCTTCAAGGTGCTCATAAAAATATCTATGTATTGAGGGTTGGAGAGATGGGTTGGTGGTTAAGAGCTTGCCTATGAAGCCTAAGGACCCTGGTTCGAGGCTCAATTCCCCAGGAACCATGTTAGACAGATGCAAGGGGGTGCATGCATCTGGAGTTTGTTTGCAGTGGCTGGAGGCCCTGGTGCCCTCATTCTCCCTCTCTTTCTATCTGCCTCTTTCTCTGTCTGTCACTCTCTAATAAATAAATAATTTTTAAGAAATCTATATATATTGAGTTCTTTCTGTGTTAAGTGTTTTATATGCACTATCTCAAGTGACCTACAAAGCAAATTTGCAAGGCAAGTTTTATAATCCTTGTAAAATGGTTGGAGAATTAATAAGGAGTTTAAAAAGATTAAGTAATTTGTACAAAATCACACAGTTGTATGGGTCTATTTAATTTTGCAACCCCAATTCTTAACCATCATATACCCCTGGGTCCACTATTAATATAATGCACAATAGTCTTGGCTTTATCAGGTTAGTTATTGGAATGATGCTTGGTCCTTTGATCCAACACAGGCACTACAATTAATGGGTACCACTATAGTTGGACCCATTTCAACAAGCTTTCTCATCATTACTTGCATATACTATTGCAGGTGGTTACTGATTTTTATTTTTCCATTCATTTTTTAAGTGTTTGTGTATGTGTGTGTGTGTGTGTGTGTGTGTGTGTGTGTGTGTGTGTAGATGTGTACCACGGCACATATGAGAAGGTCAGAAGACAAACTTGGGGCATCTGTCCCCTCCTTCCATCTTATATTTTACATATTTATTTATTTGAGAGAGATGGAGAAAGAAAGAGGTAGAGAGAGAGAATGGGCACACCAGGGCCTCTAGCCACTGAAAACAAACTCCAGATGCATGAGCCACCTTGGGCATCTGGCTTATGTTGGTACTGGGGAATCCAATTTGGGTCTTAGGCTTTGCAGGCAAGTACCTTAACCACTAAGCAATCTCTCCAACCCTGACCTTTTTATATGCTCTTGTTTTGCTGCTGCATGTGTGGCAGTCTAGCTGGCCCACAAGCTTCCAGAATCTTCTGGCTCCATCCCTCATTTATGTAACACTGGGATCACAGACACATGTACTATGTGTACAGCTTTATGTGGATGCTGAGGAACTGAACATGGGTTGGTGGTCTCATAAGCAAGTGCCTTTAACCACTAACCATTTCCTGAGCTCTTACTTTTCTATTCTTTTTTTTTAAATTAATTTATTTATTTGAGAGCGACAGACACAGAGAGAAAGACAGATAGAGGAAGAGAGAGAGAATGGGCACGCCAGGGCTTCCAGCCTCTGCAAACGAACTCCAGATGCATGCGCCCCCTTGTACATCTGGCTAACGTGGGACCTGGGGAACCAAGCCTCAAACCAGGGTCCTTAGGCTTCACAGGCAAGCGCTTAACTGCTAAGCCATCTCTCCAGCCCTTACTTTTCTATTCTTGATGGAGCTCTGTAGAAGGAAAGATAGATATTATCAAAGGGTTTATCCAAGAACTCAATAAATGTATTCTCAATAATAAGTCACTTAGTTTCAAGTTTTCCAATCCAGTTCAACAGCAAGACTATATACATATGGTTCTGTCCTTGGGTCCTTAAAGTTGCAAGGAGAAAGAGAACTGCATGTGGTGATACACACTGGTAACCCCATGGCTCAGGATGCTGAGGCAGGCAAGTCATTAATTCAAGAACAGCCTGGGCTACATAGTGAGCTCTTCTTAAAAAAAAAAAAAAAAAAACAGAAAAGAAGGAGGAGGAGGAGAAAGAGTAATAGGGAGAGATTTGCTGCTTTCCTATATACTTGGATCTTCCCAGCACCCTGTAAGATAAATATTATAACCTTTATTGGATAAATAAGGAAACTGAGACTTAGGTAAAATAGTCCATTTAATGGCATGTTATCAAGTTATCAAGTTGTTCAATGAAGATTTCATTCCATATCTACTGGATTTCAAAGTAAGTCAATGAGTGAAAAAAAATAAGGATTTATAAATAACGAATCTAACTTTTAAAGTCTGGTAGCAGGGCTGGAGAAATTGCTTAGTGGTTAAGGCACTTGTTGGCAAAGCCAAAGGACTCAGGTTCAATTCCCCAGGACCCATGTAAGCCAGATGCACAAGGGGGCACATGTGTCCAGCATTAATTTGCAGTGGCCCGAGATCCTAGTGTACCCATTTTCTCTCTCTCTTTCTCTCTGCCTCTTTTATTCTCTTAAAATAAATAACTAATCTTACAATGACTTTAAAATCTGGTAGCAAATATTGCTTTTCTTGTGTCCCCTTATCACACTCTGCTTTGTCATATCTAGCATTTTTGAGGTCTCCATTATAAGCTGTTATATGTGAGAAAAAGGAAAGCTTACATACCATTTCTGTTATCTTCACAGTACAATGTTCATTCACTCTGTGACCATACCCAGCAAAAAAGAAATGACACATCATGCTTTCTAGAAGCTACCAGTCCAATGGAAAAAGTGATTAAAGAGTCAGTGCTATCCACTGCGTGGATGTGCAGGGGTGGGCAGCAGAGGAGGTGTAGGTGGCCCTTGAAGAGGCATAGACACCTGGCTCATGGGCTCAGCACGGGCCTCCCCCCGGGAGATGCCACTCCTGCCACATCAGTAAAGGCCAATCAAACACAGCGGGGAGGGAGAGCACCAGATGACCAAGGGAGCAGAGTGATGCAAAGGTCTTGAAATTAGAGGTGAGCATGTGACCTATACTGAGGATTGTGGAGCTTGCTGTTCCCTTTTAGGGTAAGTCACCTTTTATTTTTGGGGGGGGGGGGGCATGGAGGAAGAGGACAGTGGACCAACAAGAAAAAAGATGGAGATGTGTGGGTTTTAAGTTCAGAAGGAATGTGGACACCTTGCAAAAATGCTTGTGTTTTAGCCAGAGCATGCTGGGGATGGTTTTGGACAAGAGAGAAGCCAGATGAGATACACATGAGAGAGACATGATTAGCCAAATTGTGGATATAGGTCGGAAGGGGAGCAGGAATATAAAACAAAAAGTCACCAAAGCCATTGAGAGCAAAGTTCTTGCCAACTGTAGAAGAGATCACTTTGTGTTTCACTTGTAAGGACACAAAAATATTTTATTGTGCTTCGAGTACCTTTCCAAACATGTTTTGTCCTCATCATGGATTTATGGAATCCCCACAGACTGTAGCACTGAACAAGTCTTCACTTTGAGTGTCCTTGGATTTCCACATCTCAGTGCAGCTCCCAGAGATTTAATTAGAACTGGGTTGAAGCACTTTGTATCTTAACAATCTCTCTGTGAGTAGACATAACAGAGTAACAGGAATCGATATAAACCACCTAAGAGGAATACCTCAGAAAGACCGAGAGACTGTTTTGCTGATGCACATTTTTTATTTTGAAAAACCACAAGGATCTCCATTAGGAAATCATCCTCGCTTGGTGGTGTGTGGCATGCTCAACAAATGGAAGGTAAATATGCTAAGCTGGGCGCCTGTCCCGTGAAAACCACACAGCTATCAAGCTCTTTGTTGTCACCCAACTGCTGAAAACATTTGTGTAAGCAATTTCAGTAAACATTTGGAGAATTGGAAGTGCTCTCTCCTACACATATGGTTCTTTATGAAGAGGTAATTTTTATCTATGTTCTACCCAATTGAATATTTATAAATCTGTCTGGCCTCAAAGGTACCTGGATCTCTCTTTCCCCAAAATACAATTGCCCTGGAAAGCTAAAGTGTGATTTATTCAGCTAACCTTTAGGAACTTTGTAAGTTATTTTCATTTTCCCGTATGAATTTGTTCCCAATACAATCTTAAATTTGTCTAATTTGCTGTGTTATTGCAATTAGTCAATTCCCCCTTAGTTGCACAAATAATAGCCTTATAAGTTGGAGGCTGTAAATCACTCATCCATTAAAAATGCCATTTCCTTGTACTGCAAATTCGATTCATTTAGAAGAGAAAAACCATGGCATGGAACAGAATTATGCAATGTCATGGACACATTAACATTTGGATCAAAATTTTACATTGTGTCAGCCAGTAAACAGTATAAATGGTTCATATTTGCAATAAATAATTGTCTGTTAATACTCTGGCATGCTGCAGCAAATTGCAGTCTCACTTCGGCAAGCACAGCTGTAGGTAGGTGCCAGGACTGAGGGAAGTAAGAGCCACGATTGGATTGATTGGAGTGGAAAGAGCCCATCATGCAGGGCTCCCCGGCAACTCTCTCCTCTGGCAATGCGAAGCACAGCTCGGTAGCAATGCTCGTGTTTATAAACATGGGAGGAGGGAATAGTGTGCTCTTGCTGCTGCAACTAGCACATTAGGTACCGGGACACAGCCCTTCTTCACGCAGGGTCTATTGAAAGCATGCGCTGAAGCCGGTGAGAACAGCCCTCCCGTTGTACATCCCTCCTGTGCACAGAATGCGAAGCAGACTATGGCCTGTGCTGTTAACCAGGAAAGTGCTTCTGGTGATCAGATCCAGGGCCTGGGGAAAAGGTTTATGGAGGAGGTGCTGGTTATAGAGCCACAGAGGGATCATCAGGATGTCAAGCTCTTCCCCAGCTTTTCCTGGCCTTACATGTAGGTGTGATTTGAGATCCTCCTTGCCTGTCTCCCTGCCAGAATCTTCCTTCCTAGCCAATTGAGGCAATAAAAATTAATACCATTTTCAATGTTTGGAGTAAACCTTTAAAGCCTATTAGAATATAAACTACATATCTAGGAAGGTTGGTGCTGGATGTCGTAATGTGTGTTCATCCATTCATAGTAGCATAGCGTGCAGCAGGGTATCTACTCAACCGCAGTGAGGTTGCTGGAAAGGGTGAGTTAGAACTCATGGCTGGTGGCTTAAATATGACTGTGGAAAAAATGAGGTATAGACGGAATGTATCAGTAGAGGCCTGTGTGCTACAGGATACCAGGGCATACAGTAGGGGGTTGGGAATGATTTCCAGTAGGGAACAACACCTGCAAAGCTGGTCCACGTATGAGTGATACTACTGCTATCATTCCCATTTCCCAGACAAGAAACTGAGGCCTGTTGGTATTAAGGAAACTACTCATTAATTTTTCCCTGTCTGTGTGACAATTTAAAGAACTCATCATTCCTAAAAGCTAACTTATCTTAGTTCAGCATTTGGCCCAAAGCTATCTAGGGATAACATAGCTTACTTATCTTAAACCCACATTAATTAATATTGTAACCCCTCAGAAAATATAGTTTCATGGAATTCCGTGTAACAAAAACTCTCGCCTAGATTCAGTTCAAAATGTTAACTTTATTATTAATTCATATTAGTAACCTAGACTATGTCTCTCAGCTCATAAAACTAACAAGAATGCTATACTGATCTTCATATTTAGCCTTCATTTATCTATGTTGATGCACTTAAAATACATCAAAGGGCTGGAGAGATGGCTTAGTGGTTAAGGTGTTTGCCTACAAAGCCAAAGGATCCCAGTTTGACTCTCCAGGACCCACGTAAGCCACATGCACAAGGTGGCATATGCATCTGGAGTTTGTTTGCAGTGGCTAGAGGCCCTGTCATGCCCATTCTCTCTCTCTCTTTCTCTCTCTCTCTCTCTTCCTCCCTCTTTCTCTCTCTCAAATAAACAAACAAATAAATAAAAGATATTTAAAAATATATCGAAGAGTAAAAGGAGCTTTATAAATCTTATTTTAAGAAAAATACTTATATCTGAAAAAAGCTAGATGTTTATCAGAATTTTTTTTTCTTGAATTGAACAATATCCTCATCAATATCATAAGAAAAAAAGCTATTGAGTACCAATTAAATATAGGGTCTTGCCCTAGATTTTAGATGATAACCTAATTTGGCTTTGGCTTTTTCACGTCTGTTGAAAGCCAAGCTAAATTTGGAGCTATTTCTCAAGAAGAGAGAGCAGCTGTGGCTGATTTATTTGAATGCTTTGGGATATTTAAAAACAGTTTTTCTAATTCACCAGAGAATTAGTAAATCCTTGCGGTTGTATACTCTCTAGAGTAGTCTAAGCTCCCCCGTATGCTTGGACGATTGCTGAGGGCTCATAACTTGTGTCTCTGGCAGCAGCAGCTACTTTTTCGTGCATGCCTCTAGACAATCCTCACTCAAATCCATCTTTATGCCACCAGTCTCCTACCTCAAAGTGTCAGTCACTCTGAGTTTTCTCAGAGTAAACTCTCTATGTAAGGTCTGTTTGGAGCTTTTGGCTTCCCTATGCAGGCCGTCTGCTCCAGGGACATTCTGATACCCATGGTACTGAACCTTCTGCTGATGTGCTTTCCTTGTCTTTTGCTAACCTATTGACCTTCCATGTCTTCATGACTCTCTACAGCTCTGTCACATACTCCACATTTTCACAGAAATATGTTTCTATAATCCTAGCTCTTTCTTTAGTCTAAAGTTAAAGGTTTATCACTTACCAGGTAATCATGAAAAATTAGAACTAATGGAGACAGGGGTGATGCCATTTGACATTCTATTTTTTATTTCATAGACATATACTGGGTTAGGAAAGAGAACACCTGACTCTACCATTTTCCTCACCTTGGAGCGGCCACAGAGGCTGTTTGGGACCAAGTTACCACACCTTTGAGATGGAGATGCCAGTTCTACCTGCATCAAAGGGTTGTTCTGAAGACCACATGTGAAATAATAAGATGAAATGATTTGTAAATTCTAATGTATTAGGGGGATATTTCTTTGCATTAGATGTCCCCATACATGGCACAGACCTTACTTCTCCCATAATTCAAAACCATATTTTGAGGAGTTGGGGAGGTGGCTTATTGCTCAATAGCACTTGTTTGTAAAACCTACCAGCCCAGGTTCATTTCCCCAACACCCACATAAAGCCAGACCCACAAAGTGGTGTGTGTGTCTGGCGTTCATTGGCAGTGACAAGAACAAGCCTGCCTATTCTCTCTCTCTCTCTCTCAAATGAATAATTTTTTAAAGCATATTTTGGAGTTGGGAAGATAATTACATTTGGTAAAGTGCTTTCCTTAGAAGCATGAAGATTTGAATACAATCCCCAGTACCCACATAAAAATGCTGGGCATGATGGCATGCACTTCTAATACCATACTGGTGGAACCAGGAAGGTTTCTGGGGCTCACTGGCCAGCCAGCTTAGCATAATAGGTGAGGGTAAGAACAATGAGAGATCCTATCTCAAAAAAGGTGGTTGATATTCCTGAGGAATGACACATGAGGTTAGTCACATGCACACAGATTCATGTACCCCCCACACACACCTGCACTCCCACACAAACATGTACACACATGTGTACACATAAAAAGTATGTTTCTGCACTTTGGAGAACGAGATAGATTTTTCATTTTCTTTCATTTAAGTGGTGGTTTGGATTATGAGAATTTTGGCCACTTCTGTTATGTCTTTCTGCTGCATTACAGCAGAATGGGTTTCAGAATAATCAGGTTCTATTCAGGGCTTGAGCTAAATCATTAGCTTTATTTCTCTTATAGAAAATGGTTAACAAATCCTTATTGGTAAAATGAATTCATTTCTTATCTTTGCAGCAAATGGGCTAACTGTGTGTGTGTGTGTGTGTGTGTGTGTGTGTGTTTTGATGTGTGTACTTCCAAACAAATTTGCTGATGCAATTTCACCCACATTCCCAAACATAACTCAGCAGTGCTCATCACTCAGAACCTCTAAATGCCAGCAAAGGCAGGGGAACGATTGATGGTTAATGTTTTCCGCAGTCACATGCTGAATGTGAGCTTTGGATGGGCTAAAAACAGATGATCTATCAGATAAAGAGGTCTGTCAGCTCTCAAAACACCTTAGTGTTAAAACAACAGTAATGATTTACTTCATTTGTTCAGGGCACACCAATGATCTGATCTAATTGTATATCTGCTATGATATAATGCCTGTTATTACATGGACAGCTCCACATTATCTTCATTGGAAGTATGAGGAATGGCACAGAATGTTATGTAAATATGCCCGTGCAATCTTCTGAGTGCCATATCAATAATCCTACTTACCTTTGTAGATCTGCCCTCACCATAATGTCTATACTCCAGACCTATGCCTGACACTTTAGAAACTTGTAGAAACAATAAAACAACTCAGTTAAAACTTAGGAAGTGCAAACAGAAAGGTTCTGAAACATGAGTCTATTGAAGGGCGTTGGTTTTCATCAGCCCCTTCATTAAACAACTTTGCACTACATTCCATTCAAAATCAGAACTAGTTTTGCTTTGTGGAGAGTTGCAGCCAGGTTTGATTTAAATCAATCTGGAAACCTGTCTTGTTCAAAAACAAGACTCACAGCTTAAAAAGCTCTATTTAGTCTAAAAAAAAAAAAATGTGCACTGAGTTTTCTCAACACTAACACACGATAATGGATGGATCGCACTTGCTGCTAAAATCTGACTTACCTCCTAATCAGTTTGCATGTGGTTTCACCCAACTTAACTTTTCTACAGTCTAGTGCTCACTTCCCATTCCTTACCAGCCCCTACTCACCCACAAAGCAACTGCAGCCCAGAAGATGAAAACCCTATCAGCATTTTCATAGTTAATGACAGGGCTACAAAACAGAAAATAACAGCAGGAATCTGAAGCCAGTGCTTTTATTGGACTAACTAACGATATAAATAAAATGGTCCCTGACTGAGCTACAGAGAATCACAGTCTCTTTATCAGGCCATAGAAAACGGATCCAGGAGGGCAGTAAATACAGCACATAACAGAGAGGAATTAAATGATTAGGCCTGAATTAACACCCTGTTTCTGAGTCCCACTTAGTGTTCCATGGCCCCAATGAAGCACTGCAATTCACAAACGCTCAAGGCCCATTTAATTTTTATTTCAAGCTAGTTCAGATGAAGGGATTACCTATAACTCCCCCCTATTCCATTGTATAACTCCTGAAGTAGTAACACTGATCCTGTCTAGGCAGCTGTTAGGGAAACAGACTGTGCTGTAGGAATCAGAGTCCATTCAGAATCCTGCCTCCAAGACGATGCATTAATTAAGAAACAGCAAATCCCCATCTCTGGGAAAGTGACAAGGCTACCCTTGATGGGAAATAATGAATTTGTTAAAAGCAACTCGATTGTATTAGTATCAGAACTCCACAAATGTTAGCACCATTATTTTTACCTTGTGAACTATAGGGTTTTTATTTTTTAAATTTATTTATGAGAGAGAGAGAGAGAGAATGGGCACACCAGGACCTTCAGCCCTGCAATGAACTCCAGATGTGTGTGCCCCCTTGTGTTCAATGTGACATTGCACACTTGTGTCACTGCATCTGGCTTACGTGGGACCTGGAGATTTGAACATGAGTTCTTAGGCTTTGCAGGCAAGCACTTTAACCACTAAGCAAACTCTCTAGCACCTAACTATAGTTTTAATATGCCAAATATCTTAATTAAGTCTGGGCTACAAAATGGAATTTGATCTCATCACCATAAGATATGGAGACCCACTTTCCATTATTTTATATGCTATATGATAAGGGGATTGAGCTTAACTTAAGTCCATTTGAGGAAAATTAACACTTTGAGGAAAATTAATGCTATGCTACACATTTCTATTTATACAAAGGCCTTAGAACAAGAGATCCAAGCCAAGGATGGTAGCACTTATCACAATGAGGCAAAAAGGTCATAAGTTCAAGGCCAGCATGTGCTATATGGTAAGACACTACCTCAAGGGGGGGAGATAAAAAGAAAAAATAATTTGAGGATACCATTAGAGGGAGACTACATTATACCAGTGAAATATTTAGAAATTTCAAATAAGCTGACTCATAAAGTTAAATATATGTATTTGTGGTTTAAAAGGACATGTGGAATGCAGACATACTTTCGAGGCAAGATCCTTAAGAGGCATGGAATAAGGAAGACTGTAATTTTGTACACTTAGTAGATGCTATATATTATGCTGTTAAACTCCCTTCACACTCACCATGTTCTGTAAAGTAGGCATGATTATTTACATTTGCAAATAAGAAAATTGAAGCTTAAACAATAATGTAATAATGGCCCAAGTTCACAGAGAACATTATAAGGTTATGATTCAAATCTGGATCTAACTGATTCCCAAACTGAACCTTTTCATCAAGTCTATGGTTTGATCTGTTTAGGACTCCTGGTCCCGGTAGAGCGTTGACTTAGAATCTTCTAGAATGACAAAAGACACCAGCCATGATATAAAATGATGAGAGTAAGTCAGTGTAGGTCCAAAGGGTAGGGAAAAGAGAAGCTTAAAAGATTTGTTTCTGAGCCGGGGATGGTGGTGCATGTCTTTAATCCCAGCACTCAGAAGGCAGAGGTAGGAGAATTGCCATGAGTTCAAGGCCACCCTGAGACTCCATAGTGAATACCAGGTCAGCCTGAGCTAGAGTGAAACTCTACCTCAAAAAAAAAAAAAAAAAAAAAAAAAAGGAAAAAAAAAAGATTTGGTTCTGGATGAGAAAACCCATTAAAAAGCCCCAGGAAATCCACATATAGCAGTGAATTGAAGAGATGTTCTCTGAGGGCCGATGCAGCTGCCCTCTACAAGTGCTTCAGAGTGTGACCCATAGCACCCCTGGAGCCCAGACCCTGTCATGGCCCTGGAAGCCCTACAACCCTAACTAGAACACAGCAAGATTACTCCACATTCCCAAGAATGAACTTTGATCCATCTAAGTTTCCTGACAGTCAGTATATCTGAACACTTAGCTATGTACATGACAGAAAGGGACACCTGTTCAACTGACCCTTCACTCTCAGAATACTTACTTTTAGACAACTGTAATACTCACTCAAGTTTACACTTAAAGACCTTTACTGGAACCGTCAGGAAATTTTCTTGTGAAGAAATCTCAAAGGCCTGGGCCTTGGGGACTACATTGTACAGAAATTGTACAATTTTTTATGGTATTGGGAATCAAATCTAGGGCTTTGAATAAGATAGGCAAATTCTATACCATTAAGCTATATCCCTAGCCCAATAATTTTTTTAAAAAAGATAACCATTCATAAGTGTACCAGTGATAGATTCACATTAATTGAATAGTGTTGAATAGTATCTGTTGAATTATGATTGGGCACTTACTAGGAAGGGGAGTAACTAATTTCATGTTTATGCAATACCCTTATATATTACTGGTTACCCAATAAATTAATTTAAATGTTTTTGACATTTAAATTAACATTGCATGGTAATAACTACATCTATTCCTTTATGAGTGGTAAATTTCCTAAAATTTTATGCTTTGAGAGAAGGCCTTTGTTTACTAAAAAGGGATGTTAAAATGATTTAACTGTTTAGTTTGAATGATGAAGGTTCTGTTCCTTTCCAGTAATTCTTCAACAGAGGTCAGATGGTTCTGCTTGAACTTGGTTATGGTTTCAACAGTAATAGCAAGGTCCCTCAGATCCTCCGGTCTAGACATGATCACAGGCTTCTCTTTGACCTTCACTTTTCAGTGGTGAGTGAGGTAAAATCTACTTCACTGTGTCAGCAATGAGGGCTGAAGTACATCTTTAAACTTCAGCCCTCCTTCACCAGATCCCTCAGCAGACCATAGCATCAGTCTGTTTGCCAGTCAGACAAACTTGAATACTTTATCTGCCCATGTAATTTTTAAGTGGTTGCTATGTATTTTGAAGGCTTACCTTATGGTTTAAATTTTTTTACTTAAGGGCTGGAGATATGGCTTAATGGTTAAAGCGCTCACCTACAGTGCCAAAAGACCCAGGTTTGATTCCCCAGGACCCACATAAGCCAGATACACAATGTAGTTCATGCTTCTGGAGTTCATTTGCAGAGGCTGAAGGCACTGGAGTGCCCATTCTTTTTCTGCCCCCGCCCTCAATCTCTCTCAAATAAATAAAATAAAAATAAATTTAAAAGAAAAAAAATACATAAAAATGGTCAAAACATGGGCTGGAGAGATGGTTTGGCAGTTAAAGGGTCTTCTTTGCAAAGCCTGACAGATTGGATTCCCCAGCTTTCATGTAAAGCCAAATGCACAAAATGGTGCATATGTCTGGAGTTTGTTTTCAGAGGGAGGATACCCTGATGTGCCCATATTCTCTCTCCCTCCCTTTCTTTCTCTTAAATAAATAAGTAAATAAATTTAAAAAATTCTTAAATTGGGCTGGAGAGATGGCCTAGCCATTAAGCACTTGCCATAGAACCCTGGTTCAAGGCTTGATTTCCCAGGACCCAGGTTAGCCAGATGCATAAGGGGCACATGAGTCTGGAGATCGTTTGCAGTAGCTGGAGGCCCTGGTGCACCCATTCTCTCTCTATATATATCTGCCTATTTATTACTCTGTTGTTCTCAAATAAATAAATTTTAAAAAATTCTTAAATGATCAAAACTAGAAACAAAGTTATGGATTAACTGAACATTTTAACTGGCTATAGGAGTAGCATGTGATTTCATTTCAAAAACTACTTCCTTTACAACTATAAAGTATTTACAGTTTTTATTAAATGACTAACCACTAAACAGAACAATTTCACCATTTTAAAAAATATTTTACTTATTTATTTGCAAGCAGAGAGATACAGACAGAGAAGCAGTGAGAGAGAGGAGAGAGAGAGAGAGAGAGAGAGAGAGAGAGAGAGAGAGAGAGAGAGAGAGAGAGGAGTGCCAAGGCCTCCAGCCACTGCAAAAAACATGTACTGCTTTGTGTATCTAGCCTATGTGGGTACTGGGGAATTGAACTGGAGTCATTAGACTTGGGAGGCAAGCACCTTAACTACTGAGCCATTTCTTTAGCCCCAATTTCACCATTTTCAAGCTGTGTAACTTTTCTATCACAATTTCTTCATTCAGTGTGAGAAATGTACAATCGTACATAATTGAGATGGAAATCAAATGACACAAAAATGTGAATTGTAAAAACAGAAAGTGATGTGTAGATATGAGGTATAGCTATTAGTTATTTCAGTGAAGTCTGACTAGGATGTGAAGCTCTTATGCTTGTTGGGTAACTTTTTGTCATCCATCCACAAAGCCCTCTGTTCCCCCTGGCTAGTTTGTGTAACAATGGAGCATTGATTCCAAGAAGTTCAAACCCACAAGGCAGAGCTACAAAGCTGTTTCTAGAACCACGCTGGCAGACTACCATAGTGGTAGCTCCTGAGTGCCATCCTAAACTCTTTTCATATTTTCCTCTCGACTTGGATTTTGCCAAAGTAAAATTACTCAGAAAATTATTTTGCCGGTATCTCCACTTTCCCCCCATCCAAGTACTAACCCCGGCCCAACTTTGCTTAGCTTCTAAAACCCGAGGGGTTGGGGCACATTCAGGATGGAGTAACTGCAAACAAGATCCTCTCCACACTTTTCTAACAGCCTTAGAGTAGCTTCATTGGAGGCAGGCATCCCCTCAGGCAGGTCTCAGCTCCGGTCTCTGACACATGGGGCGTATCATTGTTCTTGTGATTTGAAAACACTCTGTGCGCTTACAGTATTCAGTTACCTGTTTCTGTTTAGCATCCATCTCCTCAGAGATGTCTGTTCCAGAAGAAAAATGGCAGTGTTTGTCTTTTTCACCACAGTCTCCTGGGGTGAGGACACTACCCAGAATATAGTGAGAAATCCAGTGAATAATTGCTGAATGACCAGATAAATTGTAACAAATAGGAAAGGCCACATTCGATACCATTAAAGCAGTTAGGTCAGGATATCATTTCTGTCAATTTCCCTGTTGAAAGCTTAACACCATCCTGAGTTCTTAGATTATAAATTTCATCAGGTAAGTACTTAGTACTATTAATTCTTTAGTCCCCTCACCCTTGCTGTTAGGGCCTGAGACCAGGCCAAACATGACTGAGGTTTTCACAAAATGTATTTTTTTCATATAATTTTAAAATATACTCACTAGGGGAAGGCTCATAAAATTCAGCTTCAGCCACAATCTGGACTATGGGCTGCCAAGCGCTGCATAAATAAATCATGAAGTCATTTTGGCATCCTGTGGGCCAGAAGGAATATCTTCCTCAGTGGATTTAAAGAGACACGGTTCTAAAAGAAACAGAAGCAAGTGAGTGATTATATATTATGCTCATGTTATTCTTTGGAACTTGGAAGTAGTCCTTAAAATGGTAAATCATATATTTTACCCAAAACACATTCTATTTTCCCTTTAATTGGAATCCATTATAGAGTTGAAGGCATTCATTTCAATATTTACAAAAAATGTCCCTTGCCAGTTTGTAAATTCTGGCAGCTAGAATAGGTCACCAGGATACTTGTAATCACATATATGTAGTGCAGTTCCAGATATGTCAGAAGCCATGCTCAGTAGGCGAAGGATCACTGAGGACGTGGGCAGGGAAGGGTTGCCTTGGTGATCAGGGGTCACAGGGGCTGCTGCCTGGTTTGACAGAAAGCCTTTTTTCTATTTTTCTCAAAATTGTTCATAAAAAGACACTGCAAGAATGAAAGCCAGTGAGGACCAAAATCACAGTAAGTGCTCACTGAACTGTTGATTCCAAAATGGTGCCCGTGATGTGTAGGCACCTACAAACCCAGCTCACTCAGAGGACAGCCTTCAGACTTGACAGACGTCTTTGGGAATACACATACCAGCACAGAACACCAGCTGACAGGCCCACCCATACCCCCCCCCCACACACACACATGCACACAGTGATACACACAGCGCCTCATGATGTAGCCCAGGCTATTCTGGAACGCATACTCCTCTTTACTGGGTCTCCACATACAGCAGCTATGGAATCCCTTTCTTGAACATTCCTTTTTGTTGCCTTGTCTTTCATGTAACTGTGACCAAAATTTTAAAAAAGATTGTATATAATTCTGTTTTTGCTTGGTATTCACTAAAATGCAGCCAATTAAGCTGTTACTCTAAAGAAAAAATTTCTTATCAGTCCACTATCTGAATCTGTCTCAGCCAGGGGCTGATAGACCCTCCTTGGATTATTAACCAGTTAGTTTCTCCAGAAAAGAGGTCATTAACTTCTAACATTACTCAGGGGTGTCAGGAGGTGCAGGTATCAGCTCCTCTCATTCTGGTCTATCTTTAATTTAATCTCTAGATTTTTTAGCTCTAGCTGTTGGCTGGCTTCCACTTAATAACACATTTTTATCTGTTAGTGGTGGAGGTGGTATTTTTTTTTAACCACTCAATAGCCAATGTAATGATTACAGAGCTGACAAATTCTATATTAATGGCTTTGCTTCCCCATCTAGACTCAAGCTACGAAGATGTAGGAAGGGTGAAATAGATTCCAGGCAGTTACAGGTTAAGGATCATTTGCATAAATTAGCAAGTTTTGCAAATGAATTCATCTAGTGAGAAGTAAGACACGGGACACTGCGTTTTAATAATTGACATTCCACATGAAATGCAATGTTCCTGGGGAGGAAATTGAGCTCCAGGTTGCTATTAGAACCAGCAGACCAGCACGAGTGGGAAGAAGGGCCCTCCCCCGCGATGTGAGGCAGTCTCCTGCTTCACAAGTACCTACTTCTGATGGACTTCTTTCATGAGGGTTCGAGCCGGCGCTGGCTGAGGGGTGCTCAGACAAGAACCTGCTCATCAGCGAATGGCACAGGAAATGAAAATAACCCATCTTCATGCTAACTTTTAACGTTCTCTTTCTGAGACGATCTTTCATTTTCCATTTGATTCAGCAGCAGCCTCACCCCACCCCTTCTTTTCAGTTTTATGAAACACTTAAGGAATTATTTAAATATATACAGAGTAAAAAAAATTAAATTACCCAATGTGGAGGTTGTCTCTCCTAACGCTGGCTAAATTACAAGTAAAGATAAGTGGGCTGTTTTGCTGCCTCTTCCTGGCTTAATTTGCCTAAGAACATGCCACATTGCTAATGTGAGTGAGGATGCCAAATGAATGCCTTTCTGAGGTATTAGTCAGTCGGTCAAAGTCAGGGTCTCCAGCATGTCAGAAACCCAAACTGCTCACACAAGCAATATGCGAACTGGAAACAGGTCCATCTATAATAGTGTTTCCTGGCATAATTTATAATTAACATAAAATGAATTAAATCACTCACTCAATAGACTTTTTTTTTTCAAGTTCATGTAGAGTAAGTGTGTCATATCAATTAATTCTCAATGAACTGCAGCAGCCAATAAAATGTCTCCCAGACGCTGGTAATAGTCCAGGATATTGATGGAATGGGGGTATCATCAGTAATATGAGTATAAGACTCACATCGCACACAGAGAACAGGCAAATTGAGTTCCTTCCTTGGAAGGAAAGCATGTTTACTGCTATCTGCCTGTTCTTGCCAATTTGCTAAGCTTTTTGTTAATTTGTTTCTATCTCTTCTCACTTTTCACACTGGTATAATACCTTTTAATTTTGCCTTCACCACACTGTTTTGTGGGGTACCTAACTTAAAAGGGCTAGTACATATGAACAAAGTACATCGATTCAAATAGGAAGGCCAGATTAAACTGCATATGACTAACGTGCTTTCAATGCCTTTTCACAGCCACAAATAAATGGTATATATATAAATGTAGCTAAGGTCCCTGCTCTGCAGAGTTCAAACAGGCATCTTAGCTGAAACTTTGGGGCTGGGTTCTTATTTGTTTTTCACTGTACTAGCCAGTTGGTTTGGTACTTCGTGTGTAAGCAAAGCCCAAATGCTACACATAATTTTGTTGATCATAAATGATTTTATGACACAGAAACCAGGGGCTATTGGATTTGTCACTTCTAAGCGTGTGTTAAAATGATACTTCACTTAGCTTTTTTCTCAGCAGTAACACCTGTTAACCGGAGATGTTTGGGATTTTACACACATTTTTCTTTCACCTAGGGAATACTAGTTGATCCTTGGGTTAAATACATTCAATAGCTGGAGAGGGCAATCTTTTGTCTGTGCCTCCATCTGCACGCTTGCAGCAATATCCAGTACAGGGATCCCGACAAGCCAGTTGGTGTGTGTAATGAGTTGCCATGGCTCTTCTCCCAATAAAGGGTGTGTTCCGACTGCTTATTATAGACCAATAAAGAGAAATTTCCACTGTTCTCTTCAGCAAGCTGAGGATAAAAACTCTTCCATTTCTAACATTTAACATTCACAGAACACAAAAACAACTGCTCTGAATATTAACCGAACATTTTTTTTTTTCCCTATGAATGGAGAAGAAATCCTTGAAACAATGGAGGGCTAGATATCATCGTTCTCATTTTAGAACTGTTTTATTACAACTTGTTTTCCCTAATGAAGAAATGCTATAGGTTTCATTTGGTTGTGGGCTATGGCGTCATTCATGCACTTTCACATTTTCTCCGTGACCTGAGAGTTCAGAGCTCCAAGCAAGGAACCTTGGGTTCCTGAAGACAAAACAGCTATGGATGCAAATGCAGTGCCTGCATCTGCTGGGTTGAGCTGCTCTTCCCAAGTATGCACCACACAGCAAAGGCTTTCTATTTTCACATTCTAGAGCAAGGAGGAGCATAAATTATTCCTGATTCTTGATTCTATGATGAAGTGGCCATCTGGTCCAATAGTATGGTGACAATGATATAGGAGTGAACACTCTACGCTTGGTCTACTGCACAGCAAAGGACAATAGGACATATTTTAAAATGTCAGGATCCATCAGAACAGTATTGGAGAAAGTTTACATTGATGAAAATAGATAGTATTGAAGATGCATCACCATGCAAAGCTAATCATGGTTGCTGGGTGGCGGAATTAAATTAAGAGTAAATTGGAACGTTTCTAATTAAAAATGTGTTGTTCCTTCTCCTACTGTGTTTTCTATGTCTGCAAAAAGAATCATTAACAAGCTATTTTTGGGAAGTTGTGTCACAAATAAAGTCCAACTGCCTGCTTCAATCCTTTGACACATGTATAATGAATTCTTGGCTGTAGATATATGACAAGTTTAGCTGCTTCTGAGCAGTTAGCAAAGTTGGTATTCAGCACTGTGTTTATGTTCATCACTAAGGAAGGTATACACATCATTCATTGTTCTGGAGACAATTAAAAAATAACAAGTGTGTGAGCTTAAGGCACTTAGTTAAGTAGGAGGCTTATGTGTTCATTTAGCTTGACTTGTAGTGGTGGGGATTAAACTGAACATTCTTACATATGTTAGGCAGGTGCTCTGCCACTGAGCTACATCTGTATCCTTGCAGAAATTCTTCTTCTTCTTCTTTTTCTTTTTGTGGAACATGTGCATGTAGTATGTGCGGTGTGTGAATGAATACTGTGTGCACGGTGTGCAGAGGCACACGCCCATGCACATGTTTGCAGAGGCCAGAGGAGCATGGTGGCTGTCCTCCTCTTGCCCTCTTCCATGATGCTTCTTGCAGACAGCTCTCCCTGAGCCAGAGCTGCCCTTGTCAGTCAGACTGGCTGACCTACTGGCCACAGCAATTCTCCTGCCTCTGCTTTCCTGCAGGACTGGGGTTACAGGTATGTGTAGCCTTGCCCAGCATTTTTGTTGTTGTTGCTGTTGTTTTTGTTTTATCGAGGTAGGGTCTCACTCTAGCTCAGGCTGTCCTGGAATTCACTATGGAGTCTCAGGATGGCCTCGAATTCATGGCAATCCTCCTACCTCTGCCTCCCGAGTGCTGGGATTAAAGGCGTGTGCCACCATGCTCAGCTCTTGCCCAGCATTTTTACGTGGGTCCTGGGGACAAAATAATAATAATAATAATAATAACAACAACAACAACAATAAAATCCAGCTCTCTCAGGCATTCGTGCTTTTGTGGCACGTGTTCTTACTCACTGAGCTATTTCCTCAAAATTTTTTGTTGTTGTTCATTTTTTATTTATTTATTTGAGAGTGACAGACAGAGAGAAAGACAGATAAAGGGAGAGAGAGAGAATGGGCGCGCCAGGGCTTCCAGCCTCTGCAAACGAACTCCAGATAGATGCGTGCGCCCCCTTGTGCATCTGGCTAACGTGGGATCTGGGGAACCGAGCCTCGAACCGGGGTCCTTAGGCTTCACAGGCAAGCGCTTAACCGCTAAGCCATCTCTCCAGCCCTCAAAATTATTTTTAAAATATCTGCACTTAATGTATTTCTCATGCATTTTAAAAAATATTTAGTTTTATTTTATTTGCAAGGAGAGAAAGATATATAGAGAGAAACCAGATGCACCAGGGCCTCTAGCCACTGCAAATGAACTCCAGACACATGCACTGTTTCGTGCATCTGCTTTACGTGGGTACTGGAGAATCTAACCCAGTTCATTAGGCTTTGCAGGCAAGCGTCTTAACTGGTGAACCATCTCTCCAGCTCTCATGCATTCTTAAAAAATAAACATTGACTGAGCACTTTCAATGTACCAAACACTGAATTAGGTGTCTTTGACGATTCTTGGTTGACATCTTAGTTGGATTAAGAGATGTCCAGGGCTAGGGAAATGTACCTGTGTGGCTGTGGGGTCCTTTGCAAAGAGGATTGACATGTGGGGCAGTGAGTGGGTTGAAAGGATCTGATTGTGGAGGGAGCATGTTCCAGTGTTCTGTTCAGCCTGGATGAAAGAACAAGTCCGAGGAAGACAGCATACGTGCACTTGCAAGACTCCTTTTCTTCAAGTGCCTCTATCATCTGCTGACTACAGATACCAGACTCCAGCTACTCTGTCTGTACAACATGGACTCAATATTGGGAACTCTGGTTCAGCTGGAGAACAGAGGAAATTCTCTTAAGGGTCTCACCCATGTTGGAGAAAAGCATTCTCATTCTATTGTATCTGTGAATAGTGCCTCTCATTCTTAGTTTCATTTTGTAGGGCAAAGATTTGCAAATTCCTTGGAATTGCTAGAATTCTGGTGCCTGGCCCCATGAGTGAAACCATTCAGGTGAAACCTTATTTCCTGCCTCTATTAAATATGTCCAGCCCTTCAATGCTAGATGGGGAATGCTGAGGCATCCACCTTCTTGGATTGGGCAAATATCTGGTTCTCTCTAGTATGCAGATGAGCAATGTTGGATTACCCACCCCTTTCACGTAAACCAATCCAATAAATCCCTTTTTGTGATATATATGCACAAATATTCTGTTGCTTTTATTTTGCTACAGAATCCTGTCTAATAGAGAATCTCATTGAAGTGTAGGGGAGGAAAATTAAAATATATTTTGATAGTCCTAAGGTATCTGATGAGCGTTACTTTGGTAAGAATCATTTCTAACCACACAGCAATGGCCTATGTAAGCCCAGAGGCATAACTGGGCCAAGACTTTGAGAAGCCAGTCAGACTACTATCAAGTGTGACAGGTGAGAGGTGGAGGTAGGTGATCTGCTTGTTAGCTGTGGTAGAGGCTAAGGCAATACGTACATGATGGTATAGGTAAGAGTGCGGAGGAGGACTGGACAGACCCAGGGCTACTTCTGAGGGGAAGAGCAGAGAATAAGCTGTCCTCCTACAGACACTCTCCTACTGCTTACCCTGTGGGGGCGTAACAATGACTGATAATTTCATCACAGATGCTTTTTCTTGTTGGGCTTTTGTTTTGTTTGTTTGAAATTGGTAAAGTCTCACTGTAATGCCATAGTACTTTATAAATTAAACTTGTAGAGAATCACCAGATTACATTGTTAACACAGAGACAGAAAACACTCTTTTAAAGTTTGCATAATGGTTCATCCTTCATAATAGGGAACATTTTACTATTATTGTGTCTTTCTTTTGTGTATATAAAATTATAGTATATGGATTGTACTCTCTACCTTATGTAGACTCTTAAAATTAAACTGGTTTAAAATTTTTAAAAAAAATGCAGAGTACTGAGGAAACTTAGCTATGATCCAAGTTGTCAAAGTCAGAATCTTTAACCTGATGTGCAAGGCACAGAATTGGATCTGAATAATAATGATTGCCTCCTCCAAGTTTTAGTAGAAAACAACTTTAGGGGTTAAGCCTTTATTATTTTAATTTCCAATATCTATGTGGGGCCTATGATATTGGAAAGTTGTCATGCCTTTCCTTTCCTTTTTTATTTTTTTATCTTTTTTATCTTTTCCTTTTTTATTTCCTTTTCCCATATGCGTGTATGTGTCTATGTGCGGACATAGTTGTGTGTGAGCAGCTGCATGCGTGTGAGAAGAGAGGTGCACATACAAATGCTTGTAGAAGCCCATGGATAATCTTTCGTGTCTCCAGGAACATCGTCGGTCTCCTCTGAGACAGGCTCTCGAATTGACCAGGCAAGTATCAGGGATCCTTCTATCTCTTCCACCCCAGGGCTAAAACTGGAAGGCATGCCTGATATTTTTATGTGGGCAGTAGGGATTGAACTCAGGTCCTCATGCTTGCAAGGCAAGCACTTCACGAACTGAGCTCTCTCCCCAGTCCTACCTTTTCTTCTGAAGGGTAAGGATATACATTGAATAAATAATTACAGAGTATTTTTGGTTACCAATAATTCATATTTATCATGCTCAGAGTTGCCTCTTACTTTTTCGGTGCTCACCCTCCTTCTGTTCTTTCCTCGTGAACATGGCCCCACTGACACCCATGCTCTCTGGAAGTCATCCCATTCATCCCCTCCCTCCCACCAGCAGCTGCCAAGCCTGGTGGAGTTTGTTGCCAAGTATTTGATGTCCATCTCTGCTGCTGTCAGAGCTCGTCAGATCATCATTTCCTCACTGCACTACTGCAGGAGCTCCCCAGCTGCTGCTTCTACATGAAAACCTGTTTGCTACAACACGATGGATCCCACGAAGATGCTACATTGACTTTGGAACACATCTGTGTGTGGGCCACTGTCCTTTCTTCATTCTCCTCTCCCGTCACCTGTTGACATGAATTCATATCACAAACTCACCGTCTTAGCTCCACCTTCCCCAAATGTAAGCCTTCTCTTGTAATCTCCTGACTTCTTTTACCCTGAAATGAACAAGATCTCATGCTTCTTTTCTAAAATTTGCCCTAAAGGTAAGCCAAGCCCCTTAGTCACCTCAAGAGATTTTCAGGTGGTCCCAAGCTCTGTGCTTGTCCTCCCTCTTAATCTCACATTCCTGTTCTAAGAGACTGGGGCTCGCCTGCACAGTGCTTGGTCTAGGGTCTTTGTTTCCTGTCCTTTAGACAGGTGAAACCCCACTTCCTCCCTACATGGAATATGTCATTGACCCTCATCACCTAAAAATAAAACAATATCTAAACCAAAAATTAATCTCAACATCTACATAACAATTACTTATAAACAGAGGCTGGAGAGATGGCTTTGCAGTTAAGGCACTTGTCTTTGAAGCCTCACTGGATTCTCCATTACCCACATAGGCAGATGCACATGGTGGTGAATGTGTCTGGAGTTCATTTGCAGTGTCTGGAGGCCCAGATGTGCCCATTCTCTCTCTTTCTCTAAATCTACCTCTTCCTCTCTTTTGCTCTCTCTCCCATCCCTCTTTCAAATAAATAAATAAATAAATTCTTATAAACAATAAATTATAGAGTTTTATTTTATGAAACAAAGTGATTTTACTTTTTAAAGGGATAAGCAAGCATGCCATGCATACACTTCAATATGGTATCACCGAAGAAAACATTATTTAAAAGCAGTAGCATTGATAGACGCTATATTGTTATCAAATCAGAAGCAATGAGTTGATGTACTTCGGAATGCTGAATGCTGGCTATTCCAGAGACAGAAACATTCACTGTTCACCCAATATCCAGGTACTCTCACATGATTGGGATGAGCATGAGTCTCTTCTGAGTGGAGGCATTCATGCCAGCATGCAACTCTGACCCTCACTTCTTCTCTTGCCATTAGAAGAAAATGTAATGAGATGATGGAGCTAGCAAACACAAAGAGCCCGGATGTCTGTGCTGTAGAACACTGACTCACACTGCAACTAGCACGATAAGAAAGAGACGGAAATTCACTAAGAAAGTCACAGGAATTTGGGTTATATTTTTACATCAGAACTTTACATGAACTTTAACTAGGCATTGCTTTACTATAGGTCCTAACACACAAAGAATATGATATATTTTTAAAATGGTAAATGTATTGATATAGGGACTCATCTTAAGCAATGCTAGTTTTTATAAAGGTTCCACTCATTTTATTTCAATATACTAATGGCATGACAAACAGTGACAAGTAAGCTGAGAGCTTCAGTGCTAGCATATCAATTATGCTAATGTGAACTTTTATCATGGAAACCAGAGGCAGAAGCTAGGGGAGTTAATTTAGTGGATTAAGTGATTATCTCACAAACATGAAGACCTGAATTTGATCCCCAGAAGCCCAGACCCCACAAAAAGAAAAGCCAGGCATGGTGGTAAGTGCTAGTAATTTCAGCACTAAGGAGGCAAAGTCAGGCAGATCGCTGATACTCACTGGCCAGCCAATCTAGCCTAATTGGGGAGCTCCAGGCCAATGAAAGACTCTTATCTCAAATAAAGTAGAAGGAATCTAAAAGGCACCACATCTGAGTTTGGCCATTTAGCTTCTATACACATGTGCAAATACAATAATATACATACACACATACACACTCAAAATTCACAGACAGGCTAAGAAGTAGAAAATCACTTTGAGGGTTCACTACAAACCTTAATTCTAGTTTATATAAAATGAAGCATTTCTTTTAAAATATTTATTTATTTATGTATTTATTTATTTATTTGAAAGAGAGAGAGCCACCAGAGACAGACAGACAGATAATGGACACTCCAGGGCCTCTAGCCACTGCAAATGAACTCCAGATGCATGCGCCACCATGTGCATCTGACTTATGTGGGTACCGGGGAACTGAACCTGGGTCCTTGGACTTTGCAGGCACAATGCCTTAACTGCTAAGCCATCTCTCCAGCCCTAAATGAAACATTTTGAACATGGATTTAATTTAAGCTTAGCCAGTCAGAGAAGATATGGGAGACAATTTATCTGATAGAACCTCTTGAGGTACACATCTACTCAGTTTTAGAAAATAAATTCCACATCAAAGAGAGACTTTCATCCTATAGTGGATGAAGCCCATTATATCCCACCAGCAAATACTTTTTCTGGTCATTTTAAATGCCAGTGTGTGTGTGTGTGTGTGTGTGTGTGTGTGTGTGTGTGTGTGTGGTGCATGTATGTGCATGCATCCTATGAGTTCTCCTGTAATGGCCAGAGCAGAAAGTCAAGTGTCCTGCTCCACCTCTGGTCTGCTGTTAGTGTTGAAAATGGAGTCTTTTACTGATTCTGGAACTTGCTGGTTTTGTGTGCATGTGAGAGCTCTGGTAATGCCAGCATCTCAGGAACTCTGCCCCCATGCAGAATTGGGGTGACAGGTGTGTACAGTCATGCCTAGCTGTTTTTGTGGGTTCTAGAGATTGAACTTAGTTGTCTCAGGCCCTCTCAGGTTTGTGCAGGAAGTGCACCTGACTGCTGAGCCATTTCTCTAGCCTTTAAGTCCTATTTAAATAAATACACATATTTATTTAAAAAAACTATTCAGGGCTGGGATCAATTGGTGAGTTAAACTCCTTAGCCTCTCACAGAAATCTAGAAGTAAAACATGGCACCACCATCTGACATTTGTTTGCAGGGTCAAGATGTTTGCAGGGTCAAGATGTTTGCAGGGTCAAGATGTTTGCAGGGTCAAGAGATACACACATAAACACACACACACACACACACACACACACACACAAATAATTTTTTTGAAACAGAAAACATAGAATGGCTATAAGAAGGATTAAAAATTACCTTAAATCTATCCTTGCTAACAAAATGGTGCATATTCATTCTTCCATGCAAGTCCTATTTTTGAAAATAACTTCAGTACAGGTTCATACAATTCTGGGTACAAATCCTGGTCCCACCTCCTCACTGTGGGACCTCAAGAAATTATTCTTGGTTTGTTAATTCATCTATAAAATGGGAATGATAACACTCACCTCATGGAGGTGTATTAAGTTTTAAAAGGATTTGTATATGTAAACCACTTCTCCTGTTACTTGGCATATAGCAAACACTGAATCAATGTAAAATCCTTTGACTTCCCCACATGAGGGTCTATGTTACAAAAGCCACAAAAGAACTGAGAACTGAGTTATGATCTGAGCAAGCATCCTTAAAAATATCTTAGGCTTCATTGCTTAAATTAATTCCAAACTTTTAAAAGCTATTAAAAGGCAGTGGACAATTTGATTCAGCTCTGTAACATGAGGCTATGTAATTAAACATATATATGCTGAAATTAATTTTATATTCACTTTTATAATACAGTACACTTATATAGAATAACACATGGCTCTTGATTAAACAGCAGACTGCCGTTCAATCAAATAGCTCAAGATAGACCATAAAACATGGAAACGCAGCATCAGCACCAAAATATGGTTATGAGGCTTTAATATTCACTTCATATTCTTACCTGGGTAGCATAAAAATGGATGAGAGAAAATATTAAGAAAATGTTGACATTAAGTAGAACACCTTTCTGCTTAAATATTATTGGGTCATCTAGATTTACTGTAAATAGGACAAGAGAAATTGATAGATTTGTTTTTCAAAGTAAGATAATTAGGGCCAATATAATTTTGGTTAAAAACTTCAATTACGGAAATAAAAATCGTACAGGCATTTGAGTTTATTATTTTCCATATTTCTTCACTGATTTTCAAAATAAAATCTGCTGAGCTGCGCATAAATTAATTATGATGGAAACATTTTCTAATTCCTCACTGCAAATAACCCAAGTCCTTGCACAATTGGGGGAAGTAGGAAAACGGCTACATGAGATGCAGAGGTAGTTCTCTAAAATCCTGTCTTAATCTTTTACGTGATTATGTGATTCCCTCCCCAGCTTCTACTACCCATGATCTGAATAGAAAAAAAAAAATGGCAGTAAAGTTGGCAACTGGAGTTTCACTTTACACACTTTTCTGTGTTGGGAGGCATTTTAGATGAGGACAACGCCAAGCTCTGCTCAAACTCTGCTACTCACTGTGCCTTATATAGAAGTCATTCTCTCTCTATCTGGTCCAGCCACAACACTACAGGTCCTAAAATGTAAGGTGTTTGTTTTTTTTTAGGTTTGCCTTTCCTGACATGTTTTCCAATGGGCTCTCTGATTTCTATGTATCTCATGAAGAAAAGAAGCACTGACCACTTTGGTTCAGACTACCCTTCCAAGGATGATTGCACAGACAACCATATGGGAAGAGAGATGACGTCTCACTCCCAAGCAGGTTATGGCTATGCTTGCTAGAAATATTGTTTCCCTCTTGGGTAAATGTGTCCTGTTATGGGAGATTTCAGTTCTATAAGCTTGGAGTCTGTTGTAGTTACCATCTCATCATTGGGACAAAACCCCAACCAAATGCAGCTCATGAGCAGAAAGGATTTATTTCAGCTTACATTTTCTAGGGGAAGTTCCATCCTGGCAGCATAAACATGGCAGAGCAGAAGCTGGGCATCTCATCTTGTCATATCAACTGGAAGGTACCAGCAAGAGTGAGCAAACTCATGCAGGGGTTGGGGGCCTTGGGTTATAGCACCTCAAGGTGCAACCCTAAGCAATGCATCTCCTCCAGTAAGGCTCCACCGCCCAAACTGCCACTAGAAATTGAGTGTAGGGCTTCACCACAAATGCATGAGGCTATGGGGGACATTTCACAATCAAGTTACCACAGGGTCCTTCTGTGGCGATACAAACCCATTGCCTGGGCCCCCTTCATTTAAGCCTCTTCTGTGTGGCTTTGGAGGCGACTAAGGGGACCTTGAGCAAACATGAAACTCATGCTGTGTGCCATGCTAGGCGTACTACATTCCCCGGTGGCTGGCTAAGGAGTAGCATGTCTTTTGCAAGCATTTGTAAGTGTGGCTGGTTTGCAAGTGCAGGACATCTCAGACCCTTTACATAATACACTCAACATAATCCACATTAAGAAGGAACATTAGTGACACATGTTGAAGTTGTTGAACTGTAACAAATTAAACATGCCTATAGAAATGAAAGCCAAGAAACAAACACAACAAGAACTCCAGCATTCCCTCATGCTTCCTCCTAACAGAGACACTATTTTCCTGACTGCTCATACCATCTACTGATTTTGTATTTCTTGACCCTCATATAAGTGAAGTCATGTGGTGTATACTCTATTGCATGGCCTATTTGGTTCACGGTTGCATTCATAGGTCTTAGACACATCATTGTATATGATTTTAGTTTTACTATTTATTCTCACAACTGAGTGCTATTTCGTCGTGGAAATGCAATATGTTTCTACTGAAATCTTACCTGAATTCCTTAGTATCTTCTGAACATTCATAATCCTTTATCAGCACTTTTTGTGCCTTGTATTTTAGTTATCATATATATATGTTATATTTTATTCTAATATATTTATTCTTCAAGATAACCTGAGCGTTAGTGCATTCATTCTTTTATTCAGTTATTCTGCAAACTTCATAGAAAACCATTGTGTCTATGGTATGCTAGACACCAGCCTTATGCTCATCTAAACAGCCAGTACTAAAAATATACGCTTCATGATGGAGTGTTTAATAAGCAAGAAGCAAGGGAAAGAAGGCCGCCAGAAAATGGCCACAAGAAATTCACCAACTAGAGGAGATATCTTTTCTAACGCAAAGCTGACTATATTACAGCAAGGAACAGGCTGGTTTTTAACAAAGGACAAAGCCTTCCATAGCAAACGGTATTAAAGTCTTCACATGATTGTCAGATCTACATCATTAAGCTTCAGCAAGTGAGCTTATGATTCACATCCCTCCTCAAGTTTGTTCTTCCGTAAATCTTTTCCATCTCGTTAAAATGTACTATAACTCATTCAGTTGCAGAAACCAAATACATTGGTGTCATCTTGTCTTTCACTCCTTCTTTACATCTTGTGCCAGCATCAGCTCTGCCACCTCCCTTGAGCACACCTCCCCTCTGTGCTGTGTTCATTTCTACTTCTAGCTTCTAAATCCTGCCATTTCCTGCCTCTCTTCTGTTTTTCCTCATTTTCCACATAGCAGTGCAAGTCTCTTTTGAAAACAGTCTGGTCATGTTATTTCCTAGGGACAATATGTAAATCGACAATTCTGAAAGCCCATGCTTAGCTGTTTCTCTCACCCTCTCTACAAGATTCTGGTTACCTAGATTTTGTCGACCAATCTTGTCTCATCTGGGGACCTTTGTACTTTCATGTCTCTTATCTAGTATTCTCTTCGCACAACCAACTCTCTCTTTTCACCTGGATGTCATGAACACACTATGTTAGAAACATAGTTGGACATGTTGCCTTTCCACAATGTCAGAATTTATTGAATAACAATAAACTCATGAGGCATGTTGGTTACACTAGCAGCAATTTGTTAAGCAGCTCCAATTCCCTTGATTGCCAGGCCAAGGAAAACACAGGCTTTTATTCCAATCTTAACTGTGAATATTAACTCTCAGATTATTATACATTATATACTAAATATATTTTTATCATCTCTCTCCATGTATATATCATCTATGTATGTAGGCTACAGAATGGCCCCCAAAGATGAAAGAGGCTACATCAGAGTTCAAGAAATTCTAAATAAGCTTAATTGAGAGGAAGCAGAGAGGGATACACGAAGACCCTCTTGCGGAATCAGATAGCCAACCCAGTTAGAGGTCTGCTGAAGGATGTGCTACAAGTCAAGTTCTAGGGCTGCAGGCCTGAGCCATACCTCAGAGTCAAGTTGAGCTGCTGAAGCATGGTGCAAGATGAGGATCATGGAAGCCATAGAACCAAAGGGGGGTGGGCAGAGTTCTGATGGACAAACAGGTGGACAGGTAAGTAGCAGGCCTAGACAGACAATTTATATAGGCTTTGTGAACAGTGGAAACTGAGCCAACCTAAAGCTCCTAGGACAGCTGGGAGTTCTTTGCCTCTGCCTGCCATACTCTTGACATACACACTGGGTAATCAGATGATGAGTTGTTGGGGACCCAATATTGCCATTGCAGCATTAGATGCCTTCCCCTATGGGGTCCTAGTGAGGGTGTTGCACCCGTTCTTCAGTCTGATATGTTTGACAAGTTTTCAGGACTGATTTTCTCAATGTGACTTTAATATGCCCATGTACTTACCATGGCTCCAATTTACTTTGATAAATTTATAGGGTGGTACCCCTTTTACTTTTGGGAATAAGTCATTGATCAATCTGTGCCTTGGGGGTAGCATTGGATGGATAGGGTAGTTTAGATGCCCACCAATGTACAGAATCATCCTGTCTCTGTGTATGAACTCAAAACTGAGATACTCAGGGCAAGGTAAGGACTAAAAAACCACTTTTTTACATGATATGGATTAATTTAGAGCAAGGTAAAGCTTTATCTGAACACTAGCTCTTAGCTTAAATATCATCACCCCAAATAATTCCCCCATGACCTTCTAATCCAAAGCAACTATTCAGTTACTTTCTGTCATATCTTTATACATCAATCCACTGTACATGTCTTTCCTATTCTGATGATCTTTCTTTCTCTCTCTCTCATGCATGTGTGCGCTTACTTTTGTCTGTGTCGCTCATTTAAAAATCTTATCTCTGTGAAGGCAGAGACCAAGCTTGTCCTGTTCACCAAGAAAGAATTAAAATAGGATTAGGGAAGGACATGGCATGTCTTATTTATTAAGTTGGGTGGTAGGTACACTGATGTACTTGATTGCTTTCTCTCTATATAGTCATGTCTGGCTTGATGTCAGGGATACATTCTAAGACATCACTAGTTGACTTCATAGTTGTGAGCATCATAAAGTATACTTATACAAGCTAGAATGGCCATGTTGTCACTAGGTGATGGAATCTCATGGGGTTATATGTCACATACAATATCATTTCTATCAAACTATATATGCATTAATTTTTGTATAGATTTTAATATATTCATTTTGTTCCTTTATAATTTTAAATATTAAAAGTTAAATGATCTCCTTATGATTAAGATTTCGATGACCTATTTATTGTCATTTAAAATATTTGGCCTGCTTGGTAATAGAACAGTTATGCTGATATGAACTCTAATGTTTGTCCATTTGTATGTTGTTATAGATTAAAACATGTTTCCTTCTAAATATACTGAAGTCCTAACACCCAGCATCTTCAAATGTGAGTTTATTAAAAACTAGGGTCTTTTCAAATATAGTGAACTAAGAGGCTGCATAGTCAATAAGGGCCCTAATTCGAAGTGGCTGGTACCCTTAAAGGTTGAGAGTCATGTGAAGACACTGGGTAGAGAGAGAAGACCATTTAAAAATTGTAATGAGTCATCAACAAGGAGATCCTCTAGTTACTAAAAGCTAGGGGACATGCATAAAACACATTTGTTCTCAGAGCTCTTGGGAGAAACCAACCATGCCAATTTCTGGGTTTTAGAAATATGAGGAATGAAATTTCTGTTACCTTGAGACACTGAGTTTCTAGAGCTTTCTTTTTGCAGGCCTAGGGAAATAGAGCAAATGTGTTTAGAGGTGACAGGTAAAACATTCAGGTTAATGATCTAGGGTCTTTCTATATTAGAGGCCTGGGGCTGCAATGGTTGCGGCAGGAACACATCAGGTTCATTTTCCTCTGCAGAATCCAATATGCATATGGTGATAACATGCTGTGTCTGAGAGCCTATCACCAAAACAAAGGTGCTTTAGAATATACTGGGGTACATGAGGAGATTAAACAGCTTGTTTTCCCCAGGACCCTCATTGTCCTTGGTTGAATCAATCACCGAGTCGCATTTATAGCTATTGTTCATAACATGTCTGGTACCATTATGACCTTTCAGATCTTATTATCCTGGTGGATGTTGGGAGAATTACATTTACATTGATTTCTAAAAGGCAGTGTGTTTGAGAGTGTGCTTGGGTGGGGTTTACCAAGTAGAAGTGACTGGGTAAGCATAGATAAAGAGGTAAGAATGCTCCAGAGATGGCCGAATGATAAAGGCAAATCTTATTTAAACATAATTGGATTTATGTTATTCATAAATCTGAATTGTATCTGAGAAATGCTCCTTTAAATCCAATAGATACAAAGGTAGGGTTGGAGTAAGAATAGGATCTCATCTCTCAAAATCACCACTTGACAGTAGAGAAGTGGGTTGTCTGTTTTGTTTTGAACACAAAACTCACTGAAAATGCTAGTGGGTGGTGCTGGCCCACCCTATGCTCAACTTGCAATAAACATTCAGTATAAATATTAACTGATGTTCTATGGATACAATGTTAAACAATGTAGAAAATAGCTCATTAATATTCATTGTTACATAAATCAAAAGAATTTCTTTAAACTTGTTTGGATGTTTGGGCTGGTGATGGCACACGTGCTCTCTTGGGAGACATGCGCAGCCTCTGACTTGCATGCAGCCAAAATGACTTCCCTACAGGGGTTTGAAGGGTAAGTAGCTAAGAGCTCAGCATGGGAGGCAAACATATCTGGGTTTGAAACCTGGTTCCATTCCTTACTAGCTATAGGCTTTTAGGTAATTAACTTCTCTGTGCTTAGAGCCCTCATTTGTAAATGAATATGATGATGACACACTTCTCTGAAGTCTAATCAGGGTGGGGATGAGCACCCAGAGAGGTCAAGTCATGACTGGTATTCGTGTTCCCTCTATCCACCCCACTTCAGGCTAGAGCAGTGGACACAAGAGTTCCCTGTCACTATGTTTTCTTTGGTGGCCTACTTAAGCCTCTATGGATGGCACCAGCAGGTGACTTTACCGTACATCTGGACTGGCCCAGTTGGTCATGACAGTCTAACCACTTCTGTGTCTCTGTGAGCAGCTGGTCCTTCTCTACCCGAGTCCTCACTTTCTGCTCGTCTTTTATCAGGGGTGAATTACTAGGAAAAGGAACACGATGGGAGAAGGCATTTTTATATATTTAAATTTTATTTTATTTATTTGAGAGAGAGAGGATGGGTGTACCAGATCCTCTAGCTGCTGCAAATGGACTCCAGATGCATGCACCACCTTGTGCATCTGGCTTATGTGGGTCCTGGGGAATCAAACCTAGGTCCTTTGGATTTTCAGGCAAGTGCCTTAATTACTAAGCCATCTCTCCAGACCCGAGAAGTCATTTTTACATGAAGCAGTAGCTTGATTTTATAGTAACAGTTCATCTCACTTAATCCAGGCTTCCTGGAATCTTTGGGGAAAGATGCTAGAGGGGCATCAGGGAGGAGACAGAGCCAGCAGGTGTCAGAGGCAGTCAGCATGGCTGTAGGACATCCAGGAAGCTTGGAGCAGCCGTTATGTCCAAACTGGGATGCAAACTGACCCACCTGCCCAAGTTCCAGCCTTTTCCATGGACATAACCAGTTACTCTTTCCTTTTGTTCTTTGTCTTAAGCACTCCTTCATCCAGCCAATGTCAAACAACAAAACCTTTGAATAAGACATCATTCCTCCTTGAAGAGAAACCAGCTGCAGGAGTGTGAGGGAGTATTGGTGCCTGTATCCTGAGGCTGTTGTAACCAAATACCAGAGCTGGTGGCTTGGAACCACACTCCAGGCCATCCTTGGAGGTGAAAGTATCAGGAGGGCAGGAATGTTATCCCAGAAACACTTTGGCTTATGGCAGTGTGACCTGTGTCCTGTCTTCATAGTGGCCCTCTTGTTTGTGTCTTTTCATGGCTTCCCTGTATGTATCTATTCAAATATTTCCTTTGATAAGGATAGGAATCATATTCAAAGAATGTACCCTTCCAAGACCCAATTTCCAAATTAGGTTATATCCCTCAGAACTAGGAAATTTTGTGTGTGGGGGGGGGGGAGGAGGAATAAGGTTTCACTCTATAGCCCAGGTTGGACTGACATTCTATGTAATGTAGCCTAAGCTGGCCTTAGATTTATAACCTCAGTCTGCCACATGCTGAGATTACAAGCATGGACTACCCCATCTGGCTTAGGATTTTGACATATCTTTTTGGGATGTGGGAGTGGGCATGCACTATAACCTCTAACATAGTCTTTCTCCATTGGCTAGTCCCTAAGAAAAATTCATGAAATCTTCTGTCTTCATACTGACATCAAATGCCATGATTCAAAAACAGAGAGACGGCTGGAGGGATGGCTTAGTGGTTAAGATGCTTGCCTGCAAAGCCCAAGGACTCATGTTGAACTCTCCAGGTCCTACATAAGCCAGAAACACGGGTGATGCAAGCATGCAAGGCTGCACGTACACACAAGACAGCACCAACATCTGGAGTGTGATTGCAGTGACTAGAAGCCCTGGTGTGCCAATTCTCCTCTGCCTCTGTCTTTCTCATAAACAAAACACAAAAATATCCCAAACAAACAAACAAAAAAAGAGAGAGGGTCTGGAGAGATAGCCTAGTGGTTAAAGCACTTACCTGTGAAGCCTAAGGACCCAGTACCCACATAAGCCAGATGCACAAGGTGGCACATATATCTAGAATTTGTTTGCAGTAGCTCAAGGTCCTGCCATATCCATTATCTTTCTGCCTGCCCCATTCTCTCTCTCTCTTAAATAAATAAATAAAACAAATAATAAAAATACTAAGAGAAAGTATGTGCTGGGCTATTTGTCGATTTAGAGGCAGCAAACCTCCTTTAGCCTCAATACTAGAGCTTTCTTCCTTCTTCTGTCTTTCCTTCTTCCCTTCCTTCCTTCTTTCTCCTTCCCTCCGCTCTTCCTTCTGTCTTCCTCTCTTCTTCCCTTCCTCCCCTCTTCCCTTTCTCCCTTCTTTCCTTCCTTCTATCCTACTTCCCTCCTTTCCTATTTTCTTTCTCCATCCTCCCTTCTTTACCTTTCTCCCTTCCTTCCTTCTTTCCTTCCTTCCTTTATCTGTCCTCCCTTCTGTACCTTTCTCCCTCCCTACCTCCCTTCTTTTTCTCTTTCTTTTTATTTTTCTTTTGGTGTGTGTTGTTGGAGATGGAACTCAGGGCTTGCATACACTAGGCAAGCATTCTGCCACTACACTACATTTACAAGCCTTTTTTTCTTTTGAGATACAGATTTACTATATAGCTCAGGCTGGCCTTGTCCTCACAAGGCTCCTGCCTCTGCGTCTGCCTCTCCAGTTCTGGAATTCTAGGCATGTACCATCACTCCTGGCTCACATCTTTATAGATGAAGAAACTGAAGGTCAGAAACACGCTGTTGCCATCAGGTTTGCATTGCTGGTAGAAATCACCCAACCAAGAACAGCTTGTGAGAAAAAAAGAGGTTTATTTTGGCTTACCCACTTGAGGGGGAAGCTCCATGATGGCAGGAAAAATGATGACATGAGCAGAGGGTGGACATCAACCAGTGGACAATAGCAACAGGACAGTGTGCCAAACACTGGCATGGGGAAACTGGATATAATACCCATAAAATGGCCCACAACAATACATCACCTCTAAGAGACTTTGATTTCCAGTGCCATCAGCTAAGGAGCCTAGCATCCAGAATACCTATGCTATTGGGGGACACCGGAATCAAACCACCACACACACTTTACCCAAACTTAGAATTAATAATCAAAAGTAGACTCTAAGTTTTTCTATGCTTTTCTCATTTTCCTATCCTCTCAATTTTCCTATCCTCTCAAAGTTCAGCCAGCCACTGGTTTATGTATAAGCCTTATTTGAGGGGCTATATGAATTCACATCTTTACCTTATCTTATCTGTGTGGATGTAGCCTGCAGCACAGGCCCTCAGGAAATATTTCTCAGAGCCACCAGTGCATCCAATAAGCCTCCAAGAGTAATACTGAGAATCAGTGGGTAAGGCATTCTAACAATCCCCAAATGTGTTTTTAACACTGTTATTGTTGTTTTAACATTGAATACACTTAACCAGGAAATCCAAGCTTCTTTCTGAAGTGTTCCAACTGTTGTGTTTATACCCGGTTGCCACACAACACTTGCTCCTACTGTGTTTTACTTGGCAAGGCCTGGAGGAAGGGTTTTTGTAGCCAAGTAGCCTCAGATAGGGAATCTTTCCAATCCCTAGAGACCTGGCACAGGCCCAGAATCAATAGTTACTGAAAAAGATGCCAACACTGTCTCATCCAGTGCTTCAGCTAACCTTGGACCAACCCCCAATTTATACCCTGAACCTAGATAGGAAGAACCAGCTGAAAAAATAGAGCCCCCTAAAGGCTAAAAATCAATAAGTAAAAACTACAAGTTTTTTCCCATCATGGAACAAAGGGGAATCCTGCAGAAGAAATATTAAATTATTCACTCTCTTCCCCGAACAAAATCTCAAATACAGTCATGTTGTCAATCTCCTGAATTAAAAATGGATAAATACATTCAGTATTGTACTCTCGTAACATATTTTTTTAGAATAAAAAAAAATAGACTATTTTCCTACTTCCACTGCATGCTTTGGAGACTGTGAAATGGAAATAGAAATGATTTAAGTGGCAGCACATACATCTCACATCTTTTTCCATAAGGCATATCATTCATTCACTCAGCAAATCCAGGGCATACCAGCTCTGATCTACGCCCTTGGATTCTTAGATATACAAATCTGAGTCCCAGATGTGCTTGCAGATGGTCAAGAAAGACATCCTGTAACAACTATGGCCCACGGTGACACTTGCTATCAAAATAGCATATTGGACTGAGGGGGTAACTCAGTGGTAGAGCTTGTGCTTAGCATGTGCAAGTCACTGGGTTCCATCCCCAGGACCATACACACCAAAACCTTATAGACATTGCTGTGGAGCACATATGAATGATGAAAAGGTGTGGCATGTACCAAGAGGCTTTGTCTCCTTGTGTTTTAGAGGGTTGGCCACAGTGGAGTTAAGTCAGCTGCATATGCCTATGGTCATCTATTCTGAACCCTCGCCTAAGCCTTGTTACGTGAATGTTTAAAAATTCTTTCAGCTGTGTCCTTCACAGGAGTCTCCAGATATGAGTAACTCGTGGTGTCCACTCTGAGAACCTTTATGAGAAGAGTGTGGGGCTCGGTTTGGGAGGACAGAGCAGATGGTCCTCGAGCAAGTGTCCTGGAACAGTTCTGATGACCTCTTTGTGTGATATCTTGGCCAGGAAAGGAAGCTAGCTGCCTTTGTTTGCTTTCCTTACTAGGTACCAGATTACACCCTTCAAGTGAAGCTACATAGGGAGTTATGGTGGTCCTGTAGTGGGGAGGGGGTGGGTTGCAGAGCTGAGGGGTGGATACGAAGTAAGGACCCTAAGACCAGAGGAAGAGAAGTGGGGGATGCAGAGCACATCTGGCTTTTTTTAGATATTTCTCTCCTGGACTCCAAATAGAAAATAGAACTGAACACCCATGATTAAAAAATGTAATACATGCTAAGGAAGTCTAAAGTAATTTACACCAGGCATTAAAGTGTTTTGCATGAGACTATAGTGTAACGTAGACAGCCCAAGAATTACGTCTTTCATTAAAAGGTTTGCAACTCAGTGTGCTGTGATAGAGCTATGGCAGTTTTTCTGTCTTGGTGGTGGTTTTTTATTTTAAACACTGCCTCACAAACCCAGGAATGCAAATTGCACAAGGACTGCAGCCTCTGGGTTTTAACTTATTGTCACCTCTTACTAATCACTTCCCTCTTTACCTGCTTGTGCCAAGGTGAAGGGTGAGCAGTTACACTGCCATTACCCCCTCAATCCCTTGTATCCTGAGCCCAGCCATAAAGTAAACTGTCATTTCTTTCATCATTATTCAAAGTTAGCACTTACTAGTTCAAAGCCCATGTGAGATTATGCATCAGTGATATGCATTAAGGCCGGGATTAAAGGGAAATCAGTTACATGAAAGAAAGGTGTTTTTGCTACAAATCTTACGTGTGCATGTCAAGAAGTATATTCATTGCCTAATTTAAAAAGAAACCAGGACAACTCCCAGAGATATTCACCTGCATCTGGCCAGCCTTTCCATGAGGACACTTTCTGTTTGAAGTTGGACAATGAGGTTAGAAGAAAAACATCTCTTGCTGGCGAGCACATGCAGCTTGTTAAACTAAAAAGGAAAAAAAAAAAATCAAGGTGTAATTCTGATCTTAAGCACTCATAAAAACTAAAACCAAAAGTTGATTCAGAGGGCAGGGGGGCTGAGGAGATGGCTCAGAAAAGCATATAACATTCAAGCGTGAAGACCTGGGTTCGGATCCTCAGCCTCTGTGCAAATTCCATGTGGGCATGGCAGCCTGTCTGTAATCCCAGCACTGGGGGGGATGGAAAGGGTAAGCTGGCTAGCTAGACTATCTGAATCATGGGCTCTAAGATCAAGGGAGAGGCATTGTCTCAGTAAATCAGGAGAAGACTGATAGAGAAAGCCACCCAGTGTCAACCTCTGGTCCCATGAATGCAGACACACATGCAATCAAATACATACGAGCACACATATACACATGCACACACACGCACATGCACGCACGCACACACACACACACACACACACACACACACACACACGCTATGTATAAATATGTACAAAAGAAATAAGTTGAATTATCTTCAGCATACTTAGAGAGGGATGAAATCTGGCTTTAGAAATAAGGCTTAAGTGAACCACCAGAAGAGATCAGATAAAATTTCAAAATCCCTTCCCATCCAATGATTCTATCATTTTATTGATTGTTGTCCAATCACCCACATGACATTGTGGGACTGTTTGGAGCAACTTATTTATGATTGTATACAGATCTTGGTGTTACCAATATGAATCAAGGGATCTAGAGTGAAGTAGATGTCTTTCATGATTCATTCTGTTTACTTCTCAGACCAGCACAGAAATTCATGAATTATGAGTTTCTACTATGTATCAACCTCGTCAGTGAGACTTAACATTTAACATGGACAACTGGGTGTTCACATCTGATATAAGACTGAATATGAAACCACTGTGATTAGATTCTGTACAATGTCTAGCACTCATACAAATAAAACAATAAAAATAATGGCTTATATTGTTGCCAAACACTTTGCACCATATGCCAGGAAGATCATGTGTCAATCAAGTGTGTGAATATGATTCAGGCTGCCAGAGCTCTGGAACCATGTTGCCTCTGGGGATCAAGCATCTCAGAGCTCTGTGACACTCTTAGAGCTCCCCCTGGTCCCTCATGGTGTCTGGCACTTGGAACAGACTTAATAAATGTGTGGCACTGAACTCAGGCACACTGACCTTTCTTTTAGGCCTCTCCTAAAGCACCCCCAGCCCATTCATTTCTAAACATCATAGTGGGTAGGTCAAAGAGGCCAAGCCTGCCCATGTGTTTCTGGGTTCCTCTCTGATCAAGGTTAGATAAGCAGAGTGCTATCTGAGTCCTCAGTGCAGACCCACACTCCTGCTTTTGCTGAAGGACCTGAGGTCTGGGAAGGACTGTGTGATCTGTAGGCTTTGAGCAGAAGCTCTCTTTTTCTGTCTGGGACTTGGGGAAGGGTACTGAATGTTTCTGTGGGTAAAAACTAGTGAAAAAAATACCTCTACCTCATATTTTTGCACCCAGCTTAGCCATTTCATCATTTCCATCTGGCTTTGCTCTTGTATAACAAAAACATCAAAGTGGACTTGGCAAGGCTCACCCTCCAAATATGCTTTCATTGTCTGTGTTTGTTCATCTCTGTCCAGTCAGTAAAGCAGAATGTTTTATTGTGGTTACTGTCCCTTGTTTCATGAAAAGAAATAACTTAGTGACTGTCCCTAGCTATGAATAAATGTGATGGTTTTATAATTGAGGAGAAAATAAAATATGCATTTGGTACCTTTGTTAAGGAGGGTAATTGTATGCAGTGCCATCCTCTTTCTAGGTATCTGTCTTACTAGAGAAGGAACTGACAGTCAGAAGGACTGAGAGATTTGTTCATGACAACACAATAAATGTGCAAAGCTAGCCACTGTGTGAGAATTTGCACTTTAGTCACTTAAGAAAGGAGCCACAGTCTGTTCTGCTGAACATCTAGACATTTCGTAGCTCAAAGGGAGCCCAGAAGCACAGACTCAAAGCGTTTTTGATGTATCCGGACAGGGATGAGTCACTCATGGCTACTCTCTGTTCGAAGGACACATGGATCACAGCTCAGGGCTGATACCCATCTCCACGGACTCTACCCTGGAAAACAACTGCAGGTATGCCAGAGGCTGTGAGAAGGCCTAGGGCAAGCACCTTAGGCCAAGCCAGCATTCCTGAGGAGGCTGTGTGGCTGTTGCCATTGGGACTGCCAATCACAGCTATGCCAAGGCCACCTTTGAGGCTCTGCATGATGACTGTCAAGGGTGTTACAGTGCTGGCCAGCATTTTGCAGCAGTGTACAATCACACTATCCAACTGAATGACCCTCGTTCTTATGAATGAATTCTTCCTTAACCACTCAATACATAATTATGTCAAAAGAATGGAACAGGCAGTTTTGTTTAATGCAAACTTGTCTGCCCCTACCTTGTTGGTTTTAGGTTACCCACTGCACAGAGTACTATCTTTACCTGAAGAGAAATGACCAAACCATTTAGATAATGCTCAATTATCTTTATGAGAAAGGTTATTTTTTTCTTTGTAGAACAATGTTAATGGGAAAAATGAACAGAATTGGCATGCACTTATAATCTGTTGGCACAGATTTTGTTCTTTCATTACATAGCCCAGGTTGGTCTTAAATCTGTAATCCTCCTGCCTCAGCCTCCTGGGTGTTGGAATTACAGGTGTGCTCATCAGTCTGAAGAGGAAGTGAGTGCCTGTTTCTTATGTTGATTTAAAATACTTTCCATCATTGACTACCCATCTGAACTCTGCAGCACAAGATTAGGTGTGAATACTTAGTTCTCACTGTGTTGTTGCTGATGGAGAAGTCAGGGGACAAAGGGCTTCAGGCTTGAGTTTGTTTTGAAACATTGAAAGGCTGCTGTACAGAAAGGCAGACACCTGTGTCTGAGTACACTGAGACGCTGAAGAGGTCCAGTGCAGGCCTTGGGTGTCCAGCCACAGAAACCTGGCTTAGAACCATTAAAATGCCAGTAGGCCAAGATATAAACATGATACCGCAGCAGAGCAAAAGGATTTCTGAGAAATCATGCCTGTTCCTAAATGTATCCTTGACATTATAGTTTGAAACAAATCATAAAAATCTAAGAAATCTTTGAGGCAAATTCATTCTTAGCTTTCTCACATTCAACCACATCTAGATACAGGGGGTTTTGCCTGTGAAGTGTATCATCTAACGTTTGGGAAAATATTAATCAGTTTTCCGTTTCTGTGACAAAATATGACTTGTGAGCAGGAGAGGTTTATTTTGGCTCGTGGGTCCAGAGTTCCAGTGCTGGGCTGGAGGCTCTGCTGTTGGGGCCTCTGACAGTGGCAGCACTGGTGTTTAATTCAAAGCAGCCAGAAGCCACCTGAGAGGAAGGGGCTGGGGAGATGGTTAAATTGTTAAAGGTGTTTGCTTGCAAAGGCTCCTGGCCTGGATTCAATCCTCCAGCCATTCACATAAAGTCAGAAGATCGTTTATCGGCAGTAGCAAGAGACACTGGCATGCCTGCCCCCCTGCCCCAACACAGGTGCATGCGTGTGCATATAAACAAATAAAAATTTAGAAAAACATAAAAAAGAGGAGAGGAATAGGCCTGGTTCCCAATATCCCCTTCAAATACCCACTCCCAATAACCCAACTTCCTTTCCTTTCATTAAGCTCCGTGTCCAAAATGTTCTACAACTCTCCCAGCAGCGCCATCGTCTGTCCCCCAAGCCTTTTGCAATTGGCCTCTGAGGGATGTTTAAAGTCTAAACCAGGTGTGTCCAGCCTGTAGCCCCCAGGCCTTATACATCCCACAATAGCTATGAGTGTGGCCCAATATGTTTATAGATGACCAACGGTTTGATTCAAGTGTCTCCCATAAACTTATGTGTTCTGCATGTTAGGTCCCCAGCTGGTGACAGTTTGGGACTATGATCCTCCTCGAGGAGGTATATTGTTGGGTGCCAGGTTATGGGCATTTCAGCCAGCTTCCCTTTTCCAGTGTTTGGCACACTCTCCTGAAGTTGTTGTCTACCTGATGTTGGCCAGGAGGTGATGTTCACCTTCTGCTCATGTCATCATTTTCCCTGCCATCATGGAGCTTCTCCTCCTGTCTATAAGCCAAAATAAACCCTTTCCTCCCACATGCTGCTCTTGGTTGGTTGTTTTCTGCCAGTAATGTGAAGCTGACTGCAACATTAAGATTGATGTTGAGAGTGGGGTCATTGCTGCTAGAAACTTGATTCTGTAGCTTTGGCCTTTTGGAACTGTTTTGCAGGAGTAATGTAGAAGTCTTGAAACCATGGCCCAAGAGATGCCTTGCAGTGCTATAAGAACAGCTTGGTGGACCATTCTGGCCAGAGTTGAAAGACCTGAATGCAGTAAGAACTATGGACTGTGAGGTTTGGTTTATTGGAAACAAATGTGTGTCATGCCCTGTCTTAGATTCATCATATGCTACATTAGGAAGTAGTTTGAATGATACATTTTTGGGCTATAAATAATATAAATGGACTCAAGCTAGGTTAAGAAGAAAAATAAGCTAAGCATAAGAAGGTGGAATTTAAGGAGAACTCTAGGAAAAGTTTAGCAATTGGGTTTCATAAAGTGGATAAAACATAAGAGAAGTATTTTGGAGGAATATGAATAGGACTTGTTTTTTTTTTCCCCCTTTTTTTCATATGATTCTCTTCCTGTGTTAGTCCAATAGAACTGCTATGACAAAATACCTTAGACTAGCTAAGTAATAAAACATAGAAAAGTATTTTTAATAGTTGTAGAGGCCAGAAATGCAAGATCAAGGCACCAGCAGAAGTGGGGACTCATGAAGACTTTTCCTCATAGACAGTTTCTTCTTGAGTAAGCAAGCTTTGGGGGGGCTTATATGGGTCACTAGTTCCATCCATTATCTATTCACCACTTGAAGGCCACTTAATATTATTGAGGATTTATGTTTCGTTATGAGAATTTTAAGTATTCACTCAAACCATGGCACTTTGTAATGCCTAGTCATTGTGACAAACTCAGTCCAGAATCTCAAGAGAAGGAGCCCGACCAAGTCAGGAGATTACTTTGATTGCATCAGTCCCAGCCTCTGAGGCTGGGTTCAGAGGTCCCCAATGTGAGAAAGGGAAGGGAGGGTTTCTAAAGAAAGGTATCTGATATGTGAGACCACAGTAATCACTAATGCTTGTATATTTTTCGCAGGAGAGAAAGTGAAATAGAGATGGGAGGGATGTGTAGGGTACAAAAGGATAAATGGGGCTGGAAAGATGGCTTAACACTTAGCATATTTTCCAGTAAAGCCAAAGGATACCAGTTTGATTCTCCAGGACCCATGTAAGCCAGATGCACAAAGAGGCACATGCATCTGGAGTTCATTTGCAGTGGCTGGAGGCCCTGGCATGTCCATTCTCTCTTTTTCTCTTTTTTTTTTTTTCTCTTTGCCTCATTCTCTCTCTCAAATAAGTAAATAAATAAAATATATTTTGATAAATGTCCCCAAATCACACAGTGGAAGTGAAAGAACTGGGCACAAATACTGAGCTTCTATGACTTCTGACACAGGGCTCTTTGGTCTGTGTTGCTTCTACTTTTTGCTTGTGTTGGAGCTACCCACCCTTATAGTACTGATACAGCAGTCTCCCCAAAGCCCAAACTGATCATTACCTTGCAGTGGGTTGTAGCTCCCTGCATCTTCTAGGGGAGACTCAGCAGCATTGTAGGCAGAGTCCTATCTACCTGCTTCACAGAAGGTCACAACAGTCTGTTAGAGATGCCATGACACATGCCACCAACTGGGCAATGTAAATAACAGAAGGTTATTGCTCAGAGTTCTGGAGGCTGGAAGTCTAAGATCAAGGAGCCAACAAGACAAGTTTTATTTTGAGACCTCTTCCCTTGGCTTGTGGTCACCTGACACCTTACTGTGTACACATAGTGTTTCTTCCTCTTCTTATAAGTCTAGTCAGGTGAGGTCTCCACTCTGACAACCTTGCTAAATCTTCCTCCAGGAAGGCCCTATCTTCACATACAGCCACCCCTGGGGGTTAGGTTTTGACATGTGAATTTAGTGGTGGGACTCAATGTAGTCCTTTACATGGAACAGTTCCCATTCTTCAGCACAGTACTTCTCGTCCCTGAGCCCTTAATGCTTGGCTGCTCACTCTATGTCACTCTAACCCCCTAGCAATGCTCTTTTAGATTCCCTACCCTTGGAATGTACTCCCAGTTCCTTGTCTTCTGCTGGCGTGTGTCTCAAGATTCAACTCAGTGGCTATTATGTTCTGATGTTCAGAGGTGAGTGTGTTGTGTGCCCCTTCAGCACTGCAGCACGTGTGTTGTGTAGTGGCCACGTGTGTATGTTGTTTCCTTTGCCACGTTCCATCTTAATTCACTTCTTTATGAATTGGACTCTACAGTCAGAGTGTAAGTTATTAGAGGGCAGGAAGTCCACTACTATTGAAGCCCTCTCTTCCTGTTGCCTATCTAGCATTTGGTATGTGGCAGCAACTCATATATGGAAGTGTTGGTTGAATAAACAGACAGCATTTTGAAGAAAAAGCATCACCGCATTCTTTGTCTCCATTTCATCTTTATCTATTTCAGGGGGAAACTTTCATGAGCCAGGGACGTTATACGTGTATAGAAATTGGAGGCAAAAGTAGAGGCAGGAATTAGAGCACTTTCCTAAAGTAATAAGAAAAGCAGGGCTTTGCTCACTAACGACAATAGGGAAATTCACAGCAGATTACAGGATTTTGCCCAGTGGGTCCCCGATGCATAAACAAGGGATAAATTCATCATCTTCTTTCATGTTGCTTTCTGCAGAAGCTGCAGTGGGAGACCCTGTGAAATACCTTGATAAGAAAATGAGAAACAAACATGATAAAATACAAGAATAGCACACCATAAGACTCATTTTTTCATTCATCTTGACAAGGGTAATGTAGTTTTAATTACATGTGATAATACATATTGCCTACTAGTAAATGTCTTGTGATGTGTTTTGCAAACCTTTCATCTTAGAATACCACAGGACTCCAGAATGTGTTCATTAAACCTTTGTTACAAACCAAGAGGTTATTGGCTGTCAGGGGAGGATGAGTAAGCTTGTGAATTAACAAATAGACATTAATAATCTCCTACTGTAGCAATCATACACTTTGATAATTAGAGAACAAGAGGCAGTGTGGTCTTTCAAAACATTTTTATTTAATTAGAATGTGAAAATTTCAAAGTTAATAAATTGATTAAAGGCCATATTCAAATTTGTCTCAAAGTGATGAAATAATTGATTAAAACCTACTTTCATTTTCAAGGTCAAAGAATATGAAATGTGCTTGCAAGACAAGCTAGCAGAAACAGACAATTGCTTCTTGTTATTTGTGTTCATAATTTGTAGTACTCAATGCTTGTATTGATGTGAGTTTGTCCTCATAACAAATCATACACAATTATCAATAAGAAGTCAAAGAATGCTGTTAAGGTGTGAAATTATACTGCAAAGAAAAAGACCTGGAGGTGAACAGCATATTGAATTTTTTCAAAGGAAAGTTATGTGTTTGTGAATGTGTCATTTGATAAAGTGATTGTCATGGAAAATTAAATCTCATCTTGAAAGAAATGAATAAGAATAGGAAAAATCACCATAAATTCTCTCTCTATAAAGGATTTTTTTTAAACTAATGAATTTTTCCTTAAGCTTCTAATTACACATGTCAACTGCACATATACTCATGGATAAGTGATGTAAATATACATTTTTCTACACTATATTCTTTAGACTCAATTCATGTCATGTCAAAGGAGATTATTTCCTTTACATTTTCATATAACCCTAGAATCCCCTAGTTGGGTGTTTCTTAAAGTGTGGTCCATGGACTGCCTACCCATGGAAGGGATCCCTGGAATGCTTGTTGGAAATAAGGCTTCCCAGATTCTAACTGAGACCTGGTAAGTCAGAATCTCAGAAGAAGCCTTTATGATGAGCCAAATTAACAAAGTTTTCTGGCCAATTGTTGAAAATACAAATTCTTGGGCTTCCCCCTTGTGGTGGTTTGATTCAGGTGTCCCCCATAAATTTAGGTGTTCTGAATGCTAGCTCCCCACCTGATGGATATTTGGGAATTAATGCCTCCTGGTGTGAGTGTATTGTTGGGGGTGGGCTTATGGGCTTTATAGCCAGTTTCCCCATGTCAAGGTTTGGCACACTCTCCTGTTGCTGTGGTCCACCTTATGTTGGCCAGGAGGTGATGTCTACCCTCTGCTCATGCCATCATTTCCCCCTGCCATCGTGGAGCTTCCCCTTGAGCCTGTAAGCCAAAATAAATCTCTTTTTCCCAGAAGCTGCTCTTGGTTGGGTAATTTCTACCAGCAATGCGAACCGGACTGCTACACCCTAGACTTAATGTATCAGAAGCTCCATGGGTGGAGCCCGTAAATCAGCATTTTTTAACAAGGTCGCCAAATGATTCTGATACACCATGCTAAATTTGGGGAATACTGGTATAGCACATGCCATGGTAGCTGGCCTACACTCCCCCTTCAGGACTGGAAGTAAAGTAGTCAGTCAGTCACATGGGCACCAGAGCATTAGCAGCTACCAGCTCTCAGCTGCGTCTCTAGCCATTGTCCTCAACTGAACAGTCACTTCCTCCAAGAACACACATCCTCTCCAGAGCATTCTTCATGCATAAACTCATCTATGGGTACAAAGAATGGGCATCCCCATTTTTCAGATTGTGTTGACCCTGAAGGGCCATCCATCCCATCCCAGAGCTCCCTATCAGATCCACTGAGGAATTTGTCACAATTGTCACAGTGTGACTTTTCCCTCTGTCGGTCCTGTTGTTCTGCTCCTTCACAGTGTTGTATAAGGACATAACTTGATACAATTTCCAATGCTTCCAGGTAAATTTTATAACTGGCTCATTTTGATAAGAACTAGGATCATGTACAGGTGGTCCCAAAAGACAGAAGGTCCCATAGCCACCACTCTGTAATGGCCCCAGGCAATAGAGCATGACTGTTTTTAATATTTCTGTTTTTCTTTGAGGTCCACTGGTAAAAGTTCTAGGTTTCTTCCAACTCAGTTTCCAGAGTAGACTGTTGGAAACATTCTGGAAATGCCTCTTCAGTGCCACCATTCTGTACATCTGTCTGCCCTGAAGTGGTGAGAAGTCGTAGACTATAAATGTTAACTTCCAGCCGGGCGTGGTGGTGCTCGCCTTTAATCCCAGCACTCGGGAGGCAGAGGTAGGAGGATTGCTGTGAGTTCGAGGCCAGCCTGAGACTACATGGTGAATTCCAGGTCAGCCTGGGCTAGAGTGAAACCCTACCTCGAAAAAACAAAACAAAAAAAACCTCGTTAACTTCCTGCTTATAATTTTCTGCTTGTCTCTCACTACATCCTCAGAGATTGTGAAACATCAGCAAGATTTCATGTACTTTCTCCAATTCCCATTTAAAAGCCAACTCATTTCAAGAAAAGGACTAGCTTATTGATTGATTTGATTTGATTATTTTTTTTTCAAAGTATGGTCTTTCTCTATCCCAGGCTGACCTGGACTTAGTCTCAGGCTGGCCTCGAACTCACAGTGATCCTCCTACCTCAGTGTCCTGAGTACTGGGGATTAAAGGTGTGCACCACCACATGTGTGTGTAGGACCAAAACTTAGTTCTTCATCCCATTAAGGTGTGCACTATTGAAAACCAAGTCGTATGGCCTGCTTGGGCATAAGACCTGGCTGTGTGGTAGAACCTTTCTCACCATATATATATATATGTTACTGATATATATATATATATATATATATATATATATATATATATATATATATATATATCAGTAACCACAGAATTCCTAACAAGAATAAGTTTAAAGGAGGAAGGATTTATTTGAACTTATAGCTCCAGGTTATAGTCCATCATGGTGGAGAAAGCATGGTGGTATGAGCTTGAAGTAGAGCTGTTTTCATTCATCCCACAGTGAATGTTGGTGATCAGACAGCTCTCTCCTTTTGTATAGTCTTGGACCCCAGCCCATGAAAATGATGCTGCCTACATTAAGGTGGCTTTTCTACCTTAATTAACCTAGTCAAGATAATCCCTCACAAGAATGTCCAGAGGCTAACCTAATCTACATAACCCCTTCCAGGTGATTCTGGACCTGTCAAATTGATAGTCAATATAATAATTCATCATACTCTTCCTCAAAGAACACAGGGACATCCTTCACACCCCAAGGTAGTATGGCACTCACAACTTTCCACCACTGGGCTCCAACCCACATCTTACTTTTAAAAAAATATTTTATTTCTTTGACAGAGAAAGAAGGAGAGAGAGAGAGAGAAAGAGAGAGAGAGAAAGAATGGGCACTCCAGGGCTTCCAGCCACTGCAAACAAACTCCAGATGCTTGGGCCCCGTTATGAATCTGGCTAACGTGGGTCCTGGGGAATCGAACCTGGGTTCTTTGGCTTTGCAGGCAAGTGCCTTAACCTCTAAGCCACCCCAAGTCCCCCACATATCGTTTTATTCTTATCTTCCAACACTGCATCCAAGAATACTCAACTGTTCGTTCCTTAATTCCAACCAGGCTTTCATTCACTGAGCCTTTGTTCATTACTCTCTGCCATCAAACTTCTCTCTCCATTCTGCCTCCATTTTGTGCCACTCGGATCTAAGAGGCCGAATCAGTGTGTTTCCTCTGTCCAGCCTCCTTAGATCCCCACTTGGAATAGCTCTTCTATGAACCTCGCTCTCACTACATTGGCACTTCCTGCCTTGAGGTTGACTTTATATGGCTTTTCCCTTTTACTAAGTTACAAATTCCTTGAGGCCCAGGGTCATGTTAACAGTAAATAACTTTGTCGGCCTTCTAAGGCCTAGCAGCATAAGTTCTTTCCCATGAAAAAGAAGGATCCAAAATAGTTCCTATACTGCTGTCACTGTGACAATGACAAAGTAGCATATTGTTACTTCTGAGACATTTTTAAAAACACAATCCTGTCCTTATCCAAAAAGAGATATGGGCACTGAAAATCAATAAAATGCCTGGCCATGTGTGCTCAGAGAAAACATGTATCCTGTGTTGCCACCTAGGACAGTCCCAATTTACTGTTCTGGTATGACTATTAGTAATGCACCCTCTCACTCTCACAGGGTCCCACATTGGGTAATAAATAATATGGTCACCCCACTTACCTAATCCAAATTACAAGCAGACCTTGTCCTGTTTTCTGTACGTGTGTGTGTGTGTGTGTGTGTGTGTGTGTGTGTGTGTGTATTAGAGACAGAGAGAAGGGGACAGAGAATTGTCACACCAAGGTCCCAGACACTGCAATTGAACTCTGGCTGCTTATGTCACCTAGTGGACATGTGGCACCTTGCATTTGCCTCACCTTTGTGCATCTGGCTTACATTGGATCTGGAGAGTTGAACATGTGTCCTTAAGCTTCACAGGCAAGCTCCTTAACTGCTAAACCATCTCTCTGGCCCTGTTTTCTTAATTATTTTGTTTATTTATTGTAGAGATTGAGTGAGGGTGAGATAGATAGATAGATAGATAGATAGATAGATAGATAGATAGAGAGATAGAGAGATAGATAGATAGATGAGTATGAGTACAACAGGGTCTCTAGCTGCTGGAAACAAATTCCAGATGTATGCACCACTTTTGCACCTGTATTTACATGGCACTGGGGAACCAAACCCATTCTATCTGGTTTGCCAGCAAATGCCTTTAACCACCAAGCCATTTCTCCTTTCCTCTTCTTTTTCATTTATATGAAAATCACACAGTAAGAAACGGTGTGTGTGTCTTGCATGATGTTTACCCATCTGCTCTCATTTGCAGCTTCCTAAGTGCTCATTTAAATGGACTTGTTTCTGAGAAACGGTGCATGGCATCATTCCACACCAGGCTTTGACAGACATTTCCAGCAGGTAGATGCTAGTGTAGGTCAGATCCTCTACTTAGGTTCCATACTTTCACCTTCCTTTTTGTGCCAAGGGTGCGATGCAAAGGCCATTTGAAGAGTCCTAGTTTCTTCCATTCAATTCAGCCAGTCAAATACTTCTACTTGGTAGTAAACACACCCTCTCTAGGCATTTCTACCAAATGACCCAAGCTGACATGAGGCTGGGGTAGGATTATGACTATAGTTTATCTTTTCTTTTTTTCTTCAGACACAAAGGACTTATTCCAACCAAATATTTCTCAACTAACGTGATGATGAGACATTCATCATGTTCTCAGTGTTTGCTTCAACCAATCACCAAGGGGACAGTAATAAATAGCTCATGAACTTGAACTTGAACTAATCCACAAAATAGGCCTACTAGAATATACTGTGCTACTGGGCATAATTATGAAACATTCCACTTTTGGTGTCAATATTAGTAAAATAGCTCCTGCTTCTTAGTGTTGACAGTGTATCAGGCATGGTGCCTGCATTGTACAGGCATCTCACTGCATTAGCTGAGTATGGGCTGTGTGTTGCTTATTGCCTGCCATAGCCATTAAAATTAGTAACTTTTTCATGGATGAAGCCTCGTCTCACTCTCAGCTGTTTCCCTGTGTTCATGATGGTGTCTGGCATAGGGTAGGAACTTGGTGAAGACTAGTTAAAAAAAAACTGGGGGCTTCTGGAGAGGTGGCTTAGTGATTATAGTGGTTAAGGCATTTGCCTGTGAAGCCTAAGGACCCATGTTTTACTCTCCAGGTCCCCTATAAGCCAGACGCACAAGATAATGCAAGCACACAAGGTTTCACTTGTGCACAAGGTGGCATGTGTGTATGGAGTTAAATTGCAGTGGCTGGTGGCCCTGGCATGCCAATTCTCTCCTTCTCTCTCTGTTATAAAGAAGACAATTATTTTAAAACATTTATTTATTTTCAAGGAGGGGGAGAGGGGAGAGAGAACTGGTGTGCCAGGGCCTCTTGCTACTGCAACCAAACTCTAGATGCATGTGCCAGTTTGTGCATCTGGCTTTATATGAGTACTGGGGAATTGAAGTCATGCCATCAGGCTTTGCGAGCATCACCTTAACCACTGAGAAAAATCTCTGTGAGTTATTTTTAAAATTTTTATTATATTTTATTTATTTGCGTGAGAGACGTAAGGAGAGAGAGAGAATGAGAGGGTGTGCCAGGGCCTCTAGCCACTGCAAACAAACTCCAGATGCATGTGCCACCTTGTGCATCTGGTTTTACGTGGGTACTGGGGAATCAAACCCAGGTCTTTTGGCTTTGTTGGCAAGCACCTAATCTCTAATCCATCTCTCCAGACTCCATATGAGTTTTAAAGGAGGAAACCAGGGTATGAAAAGAGAAAGACATTTTCTATGCTCTTGAATATCACAAATTAAAGGCTATCAGATCCCAAGGACTTAAATGTGATAATATACTCACCAAATCTATTTTCCTGATGAGAAAATTATGGTTCCAAGTTAAGAAGGGGCTGAAGATATTGCTCAATGATGAAGGTGCTTACTCCCAAAGCCTGATATCCTGGATTCGATTCCCTAGTTCCCACATAAGGCCAGGTACACAAAGTGATGCATGCATCTAAAGTCTGCAGTGCCAGAAGGCCCTGATGTGCCCATACTTTCTCAATATCTCCCCCACACACTCTCCTTGCAAATAAATAACTATAAAAATCTTCATTAAAAAAAGTTAAATAACGGTACAGGAGGAGGTGAATATTAAGTTGTTATGACTTGGACTCAGGAACTCACATCTGACCCAGCACTGCTTCTCTTAGTCATGCTGATAGGTGACAAGATCACCACCCATGGGCTCAGCATATGCAACAACACAGTATTAATTGAAGGGGGATGAGGAAAGACATTTCCCTGATGAATCAAAAACTCCCAATCTCCTCTGACAGAAAGAACAGTAGCCACTTTATCCAAAGTTATCTCTGTTCATTAGTTTCAGCTAACTGAGAATGATGGTGGACCAGACTTTGCCATCTAGATTGGGGTATGGCTTGCTCCTATGTCAGCCAAAGATTTCAGTAGTTTAGCACAAAATATTTTTACTTTTATTCATGTAATAATGTGTGTCATTGTGAGTGGGTAGCTTCTCCCCATGTGGAAATTGAGAAACACACACTCCTTCACAGTGTGGCCCTGGCATCTTAAGAGTCTTCTGTCGACAAGTGCAGAAGGGAGAAGAGAGTATGAAGATGGTCTCATAAACATCTCAGTCAAGAACGGACATACCTCACCACCCTTAGACCATTGGTATGAATGAGCTCATGGCTTCATGCACATGCAAGTGAGGCTTGGTAATATGGTCTACTAGGAAACACTTCTCAAGGCACAATGGAAGGGATGCTGATGTTTAGATGGCAGTTAGCTATTATAGTCATGAAAACCAAAAGACCTGGGATGGGATGCATGGTGGGAATCTGGATGGCCATTGCATGGATGGGCATTAGGAGGAGGATGTGAGGATGAGGCAGCAAATGTCAGTTTGTCAGTCTGAGGGGTTGAATAGACTCTTCCACTTCAGTAGTCATGTCCATTGCTGACAGTCTGGTGCACACATGGGGAAGAGCTTAGACCCTCTCATATTAGATATCCATACATCTCCTCACTCAACAGGTTAGTCCTTTCCATTCATGTCTTTCCTTGCCTACTCCTTTTGAATGGTAAATTCCAGATCCTATGAAATTGGACAATATCACAAAAGCCACAAGATGCATGGAGTACTGTAGCTTCCAGTTATCTTAGCTCATTAAACAGAAAATAAGTGGGATTCTTTTTTCTTTATAGGGAGACAGTATCAGGTAATGTCACATAATATTTCAAAAACAGAATTTGTCTTTGTCAACCAAGTAGTGAATAACAAGGAAACAGTGAATGTTCTTTTAAACAAATGATTTGAAATTAATTTTCACCCATTCTGATGGTTCAGTAAAAAGAGAAATATAGGCTTCAGTAGATTCCTTAATGTAGATTGCTATAGTAATTTAAAAACAACAAATAATAAAGAAATGATTCTATCATACTGCCAGTGTATTTGACAGCAAATAGTATATTTTTAAAATATAAATTTGTCACAGCAATAGATGCCTATGACTAGACACTGAGTATTGCCTTCAGGTTAGAAAGATTCATAGGATCATATTCATGGAGTTTAGAAAGTTATTTACTGTGGCAGAGATAATAATATTAAACATATAATTATTCATAGCCTTCTTTCAGCCTTTTTCCTCTCCTGCTTCCCACCAAGGATTCTTTGGTAGCCAATTTGGAGATACAGAAAGGCTGACTCCATATGCATATGTGTGAACATAAAGTGACTTTGAAAAAACAAAACAAAACAGAGGATTGAGAGGAGGAAGAAGGTTTGAGCAGATCCTGGATAGAGAAGGAAAAACTGGGAGATTTTTGGAAGCTGAACTACATGAGGGGATACCGGGAGGGAGTTCAGTAGAGAGAAGCGTGGAGTCTTACTTTGCACCATCAACAGTCACAAACACCGTTTCCAGAGAGGACCTCTCCTCCACTAACACCCTGCCCAGCTACCCTTTGCTACATAGATCTGTGCTTAACAGGTCACACTGGTCAATGCCAGTATAAGTCCACTTCCTGTGCACCAAGGAGTAAACTAAGCTGAGGACTTACATCAATTCTTTTAACCCTCACAACTTCATGAGGGATATTATATTTAATCTCTTTTATAGATTAAAAAAAAACCACAAGGCACAGAAAGACTGCATAAATTTCGTAGGATCCTCCAGCTGCTAAGGAGTATAGCTGTGATTCAGGCTCAGGCAGTGTAGCTACATACAAGGTCTCAGCTCTGGACCATGATGCTTTAACATCTCTCAGGCTGTTGGAAAGTCATCCTAATCAATATCTGTGCCCTATGTCATAAAGGCCATTGAAGGTCCAGACCAAACTTTGAATCAGTATGCACCTTTGCACACAGGACTCTATAGGCAAAGAGCCCACTGAGAGTCTTGCATGTCACAGTAGGTGTCAAGATGTCAAATTGTTCATATATTCAGAGCATCACCAGTTCATTACATGATAGGCTTCAGGAAATAAAATGAGGGCAACTTAGATATGAGGAATCATTCTTTTTCAAAATTTCATCTGTGTCTGGCCTATTTTTATATTCATTTAGCAATAGCTTGGTATTAATATGAGATTCATGCAGCATTCAGTCTTCTCTTTAAGGGTCCCATCTTGCGTAGACTCTACTGTTAAGTTCTCGGGGTCTTCAGATCATTTTCCAACCGTAATTTCACTCGTTTTCAGTACAGAAGTCAAGGAGAAGGGCCCTTTCCCTAGGGGGTGTTGGGCAGTTACTGAAGTTGAGTGCACAGACTCTTCTTAGTCTGAAACTGATCATTCGTAGATTGATTCTAAGCCATCCTCCCATAATTCCCAACAGGATGAGATGAAAGACAGAGAACCGAGATAAATTGTAAGATGGTGGTGTGAGGAACTAAATGAGTTCCTTTAATCAAAAGATGGATTGGGTACTTTACTAATCCTGCTAATGAGTAAATCTGGGAGAGTAAATTGACTTTAAGTATCAAATTCACCCTTTGCTCTGATCAAGGTTGTCTGCCTGTGTGCCCAAATCTATTTTTCCCTTTTCCTGTTATCATCACCAAGATGTGTACTAAAGGTTATTAGCTAATGAAATTACACAGGTGGTCAGGAGGTCATGACTCAAGGGTGTTCTTTTACGAATGTGGATAGGGGATGGCAACCATACCCTTGTTCTCTTCCAGAAGCAAAAAGACAGAAATCTATCTTTCATAATTTAAAACATAGCAATGCTCAATCTAGATTGGAAAATTAGGTTTCTTTTCTTTTCTTTCTTTCTTTTTTCTTTTTTTTTTTTTTTGTTTTTTTGAGGTAGGGTCTCACTGTAGCCCAGGCTGACCTGGAATTCACTATGGAGTCTCAGGGTGGCCTCGAACTCACAATCCTCCCACCTCTGCCTCCCGAGTGCTGGGATTAAAGGCGTGCGCCACCACGCCCGGCAAAATTAGGTTTCTTTGAGGGTACTATTTAGCTGTCTTTTTAGGGGTAACATACTGTGAATGAATCTTCCAGTAAGATACTGGCTTAAAGACTCATCTTCAGTCATTAAGAAAATGAGCCCTGGGTACCCCACAATGTCCTATAAAGATAGCTGTATTGGACGGCCTGCTCTGGAGTCAGGGCTGCTGCCTCTCTCTCATAATGGACTGCACTGACCTGTAGGCTATAGAACTGCTATAAGCATCAAAGAGAAGACATTATGTTTTAACACTGTCAACTTCTGGAAGACACACACACACACACTACAGGGAATGACTCATTTAACACCACCTTACAAGTTAAACAAAGAAGACCAAGATGATAAATCCCAAATAGTCAAAATATTTCAACTTGAAATGTATTTGTTTTATAAAAGTAGGGCTAAAATTTATGGTATTAACACTTGTCTCCAAAATCACTTTCAGAAGAGTCCAGAAGTAGAAAGTTAGTTATACTTGACAATGAGGAAGGTAGGATCTGTCCTCCTTTCTCTCTTTTCTAAACAGTAGGAGTATGATCATAGCTACAACAGGAAATTTTTCATTATTCTAGCTTGTGTTATCCTACCGAGGCTTTTATTTTCAGCTGTTCATTTTCTAATGCAATTAATATCTTTTTTTTTTTCATAAAAGCCAGAAATAACTTTGACCTTTTGAGACGAACAAGTTCTTTAGGCCTCCTGGGCAGGAAGTCTGCAGGAGTTCTCAGAACACTACTGTGGGCATCTGTGGCTACCTTACCGAGGAGCATGTCATGAGGAGCATGTCACACCCGGCATGGGGGGGGGGTCACCTCTGGGCTCTCCTCACAGCAGCCTATTCGAGTGTCATTTATCTTAGGAGGGAACATGGTGGCGTGAAGTTCCCTGACTCTGGACCTGTGATTTCAAGGTGGAGACAGCACACTGGTGCTGCTCAGTCCATTAAGCAGTCCCTTTCAGCTGAAGGGATTCATCTATCAATCTCAGTTTTTAGCCGGTAATCTGCTTATTTAGAGGTTTAATTACATTCTTAGGTCACCTGGGTGCTTCTACTAGATATTTAATAAAATGAGTCCTTGTTTTATTTATTACGTGACATATTTTACAAGGGATGTCCAATATTAGGGTGGGAGAAGCAATTATTTATAAAAAGACAAGTGAGATTTCCACCTTGAAAGTGTCCAGAGTTAACACAGGAAGGATCCAGGTCTCCCGGACAGTGACAATGGATTGATCTGCAACCACCATTCCTGAAACAAGAGTCAGATACTGACTTCCCAGTGCTTTTATGACCGATTTAACAACAGGCATTTTGGGTCAGTTATTTTTTAGGGTTGCAGAGAACTTTTCAGCCAGCCTCCTTCTGAGTGCCTCTTAATTATCTTCTCTAAGAGATGGAGGAAAATGGATGCTCAGCCTTAGCCTAGAACATATACACCCGGCAAATCAAAGGGTCTTACACAACATGTCCACCTAACACAAAGTCAGCTTGGATACAGGGTATTATAGACATTTTCCATGACAAGCATCCTGTGGGAGGGGAGGTCCACTGGATTTGTCTGCTAACAAATTCTCTCTAATTGACATCAAGCTAGTTAATTTCTATGTAATAAGTGTTGAGTGATTCAAGGACCAGCCCAACTAGCCAGAGTTGGTCTTTGCAAACACCTCTACCTGTTGGGATCTCAGAACGGAACATTTTATGTTTTGCCAAATTTTCAAAAATGCCAGGAATAAGAACAACGGTCTTAATCTTTAGCTCGTTGGGTTACTAATTATGCAGCCAAGAGTATAAAGAGGGCTTTACAAATCATTATTTCCATTAGGAAGGTGTTAGAACCCATTTGAGGCAGGGCGCCTCTCCTCGGAGCTCAGCTGCTGTTCCCGGGGGAGGTGATCTTCAAGGCGGGCTTCTGTTCTGTTTCCCCAGCACTTGGAAGAGAAACAAAACAGGCCTAATGAAAAACACACACGGGAAATGCTTTATTATTTCATCATCCTCACCTACTGCGCTCTGGCACCCCTCGGTGATTAGGAAGGACTTTTCCCTCCGTGAGCGGCCAAGTGGGGTGGTATGAGGCTGCTACTCTGCCATTTCCTGTCAATTTCCTCCCGCCACGGCCCGCGGACGCCCATCCCTCTCTCTCCCGGCTCGGCGTTGGCCGCATGCCCCACGGCGAAGTCGTGCTAGCTTCAAAACACAGAGTTTAAAAGTGGAGGGGAGGGAGCCCTGGGAATGGAGGGGCACCGGGCACAATCAACCTCTAACCTCCAAAGGTCAGCACCTCCGAGCAGATCCTGACCTCTGAGAAGGCTGAGCAGCTCTGCACATTGGGAAAACAGTGGGCTGTCTTGTTTATTTTGGAGGGGAAGGGTGCTGAAGTCCGTCAGATTATTAATTCTAACTGTAATCTTCCCACATGCATTTTCTAGACTTTTCACCAGAAAGGAGAGTCAGATAGCACACATTCCCCAAATCTCATTGGACAAGTAGCCAGTGAATAACCCCTTTCATAAATAAAATCTCTTATTTCTTATTCCACAGAAGGTGAAACCTGCCTATAATAGACAATGCACTGATTCACATGGTATTCAGCAGCCTCAACCACCAAATAACCCAGACATTGGTCAAGCGGATATAGCTGCCCAGGAAATGGAGAGCTTTAGCCCTCTAACGTGGGCATTCTCAGTCAGGGAGCAGCCACGCTCCATTTCCTTGAAAACAGTACCACGTCCTCACATACAAAATGCTTAGTACTTATCCAATCAATATCAGATTTGTTAGGTTGGGACGATATCTCAAAGGTCAGAAGGTCATGTTACCACCTAGTTTTGTCACCTTCATGCTCGGCTCCTTCCTGCACACTGTCATTCTCTTGGAAGTCAACACCACATGCCACTAGCATTAAACAGAAAATAAAAAAATCCTTGAATATGGCTCTAGGGGCTACTCTTAATGAGATTTCTACCTGCCTGGTTTGCAATTGGTAGCTGTTTTCTAGTATCTGTTGAAATACTATGCATGGTTTATATTACATTTATATATATTTGTTTTTTATAATTATATATTTAAAGTATTTATATACATTTAATATATAATATATTTAATATTTAATTAAACAAATATTTAAATATATATTAATTAAATATTCATATTAAATATTTAAATTTAATATATGTTTATATACATTTAAGGTATATTAATTATTATGCTAAATTTTGAGAACCATCACTGTGACTTGAACTTGACTGCACATTATAATCACATGGAGAGTGGTTTAATTGCTTAACTGAATGTGTGATATCTGCTCAATGGATATCTGTTGAACAGATGAATGAGTGAGTGTCACGCTGGTATAAGTGACAGAGTTTGTGCGGGAGCGTTATGGTAAGAAGTGACCTGTACGTGTAGATCTGTCCACTTGCATGTTCATCCTGCCTCTGTTGAATTAATTTTAAGCTGAGAATATCACCCCCCAGAGCGGAAGTATATGGATTGGCTTCCATCAGTCCATGGGATGAAGTCATCTGTGACGCATAGTAGAAATCCTACCCGAAGTGGTAACTGCCAATGCATGAGAATCTTGAAAACGCTAGACTAAATGTGGGCTTATGACGGAAACAACAGCTTTTAATGAGAAAGAGCTCAAAAAGGTGAAAGTGTTGAGGAAAAAAAATAACAAACTCACTCAATATGCAGCGAAACATTCCACAGTGAGAACACTTCACAAGGTCATCAACAAGGAATGTAGGCAACTGACGATTGCTGCCGAGAAATTGGTGAAATAGGAGGTGCTTTTTGATTGGGATGATCTTTGCTGCACACTTGAATTACCAGAAACCTTTAAAATTATGCCACCTCAGGGGTCACATCTCAAACGAGTGAAATTAGGATTTCTAGGGTTGGAACAGAGGCACAAACAATTTTAGAACTCTCCATGTGATTATAATGTGCAGTCCCGTTTGGGTGATAGTGATGGCTCTCAAATTTTAGCATCAGAATAAGGTCCAGAGGCTTTATGAAACTTTCTCTAGGTCCAACCTACAGGGTTTCTGACTCACTAGGTTTGGGGTGAGGATCAAAAGTTGGCATTTCTGCTGCTGTTGCTTCTTTGGAAACACAATCCTTAGACCATAGTAGAAAAAGGGCTTAGTCCCAAGGTTTGGATTTTGGCAGTAATTTAAGAGAAGTGTAAAGACTGTTTCTGATTGGTTAGCTGATTGACCACGTAAGGCTTGCTCCCTAGTCTCAAGGGCAATGTGTAGCTGTGTACTAGAGCCAAGCAGCAGGTAGAGTAGCTAATCCGTTGTTCCCTAAGACTTTGGGGAAGAAAATCAAAGAATGCTCCCTGCCTCAAGTGTCAGTTTAGAAGATTTCAGATACAACATGTACCAGCAAGATAAAGAGAATGGCTGGCTGTAGAGCATAGCAGAAATGCAACCTGTGGTTTTAACTTCATACTCTGCCTTCACTGGGCTTTACAACAAATAAATTAATAAGCAATCACTTGGAATTTCAAACTTGCTGTCTGTAATATTAAAATTATGATAATCCATACAAATAGAAACAATAAAAGTCATTCAAAATTATTGAGGCAAATACAACCTTTAAGAATTACTGAAAAAGGGCTGGAGAGGTGGCTTGGCAGTTAAGCACTTGCCTATGAAGCCTAAGGACCCCGGTTCGAGGCTCGAATCCCCAGGACCCACGTTAGCCAGATGCACAAGGGGGCGCACGCATCTGGAGTTCGAATTTGCAATGGCTGGAGGCTGTGTCGTGCCCATTCTCTCTCTCTCTGTGCCTCTTCCTCTGTCTGTCACTCTCAAATAAATAAATAAAAATTAAAAAAAGAAGTACTGAAAAAATATCTCAGTGGAAGAATAGTAATATGATCAAAGCCCCAGGTTCAATCCCCAGCACCACAGCATAAATACATAGAGTTCAGTTTAGAAGAATTGCATCATCAGAAGTATGATGACTTCATTACCATATTAATGCCTAGCCAATAACTGAAGAAAGAGCCAGACCTCACTGCCATAGCATCATACTTCTGGGTACCACTAGTAGCAGTCACAACACTTGGAGTCATCAAACGGACATGGGGAGTTACAACTTTTGGGTCTCTAGTGTGTGTGTGGTTACTCTTTTGCCTTAATTCTACTTGTCCTCTCTGCTATTTTGGGGTTCTTAGAGTTCAGTAATTTCCATGTTTTTGTATTAACACTAATTTTCCAATAGAGTTACACCAGCTACTATTTCTAAAGCTTTAAATCAAGAACTGTGACATACCTTCATGTGTCTTCTTTAAAAACATTTTGAAAGGAATAGTATCAATTGTGTGGTAGGCCCATCTGTGGTTTCTGGAGGTCTGTTGAGTATCCACAGTTTGATCAGTGTTCCTTGTGCTACGTCCAAAGCAACTGTCTTCGCCCAGTATCACCAATAAGCCATGTGATACTTATTTCTTCATTTTCAGTGATAATTGCAGGTAAGGGGTCATTGAACTTGCTCTTCAAGTGTGGTTTGTACCTATGTACCTCTGGAGTCTCTCATATTTTAGAAGTTTGTGCATTTTAAGAAAGAAGACTTTCAATAAGCTCGAAAGCATTAAAATTTCAACTAAGGATAAAGTGGTGGGTTGTGGCTGCTTCCCTTAAAGGGGAGATTGAACCAGCCACATGTGTGAGAACTCAAAGGAAAAGTTATTTTGATGGTTGAATATTAAAATGCAGTATTAGAATATACATGTAAATAATTTTGACCAAATAAATAAGAATGTTTAGAAATAAGGAAATCTGGGCTACTTTCCAATTAGCTGAATATTGATCAGAAATTTGGAGGGCAAGAGAAAAAATGCTTATTGTAAAATTTTATGAAGAGGAGGAAAAACTTGTAGAGATCATTTCCTGTCTTTGTAAACAAAGTCATAAAAATAAGATACAGCCCTGCATGTGGGAATTTTTTACTTTGTTGCTTGAGACAGGGCCTCACTACATTCCCCTGGCTGGCCTGAATCTTTCTATGTAGACCACCAGGTTGGTTCCAAACTTGCAGTAATCCTCCTGCCTCTGCCTACCAAGTGCTGCAATTATAGGCTTGTGTGACCCTACTCGGCTGTAAAATTGCAAGTCTTGTATTCTGGTTAATCAAGGTCTAGTCAATTTAGTAATTGATCTGGCTTGCTTTTCAATATCTGATTAATTTCATCATTGCCAAATAGTGATCTGAATTGGGCACCTAACACAAGTGAGGATACAACCCACCTCTATTACACATGAAAGTGTTTGGATCCTTTTTACCATGTAAATATGTTACATATCTACAATATAAAAATAACCGGCTGGTGTCAGATTTTGCATGAACATACTTTTCTTTTTAAAATGCTCTCCTCTCAGTAAAACCATTTGAGATTTTTTTCTTTTCTGGTTTAAAGTAAGATAAAGTTGAGCTGATTTCTTTCCCTGACTACCCCTTTCCCTCTTGCAAATGCTTAATAACCACAATCCTAAGATTTATGGTGAGTGAAAAAGAAAAATAAGTAAATTATCTGACTGAGGAGCCATTCTTCCTCTCTCTGGCCATACAGACTATTTTAAATGCTGCCAGCAGCAGTCTAATTAAAATAATTTCTGTCAGAAGTCTGTGAAATATGCAGCCCCGGCCCAGCTCAATGTTCTCGAGCAGGAATGACAAATCTCTGCTTAATTGGTACTTAATATGGTGGTGCAGGATTAGCAATTCTCCAGGATAAAAGGAGATAACTAACGAATAGCAAGCTCTTGCTTGGGGCAGGAAGCTGTGGAAGGCAGAGAGACCAAATGGTGCTTACCCCCAAACTGCTCCTATCAAGAGCTGCTCTTTTGGCCATCATTTATGAAGTAACAGACAATTAATGCACATTTATGGCAAGCTCAAGTCCTAATTAAATACAACTATGTACAAAGAATGTGAAGGGCCTGACTTCCAAAGACCAAAATAAATACTGGCAGAATTCTGGGGGCCACCATAGCCATAGCTCATCTTGTTATCCTCGCTCAGAGATAAGCACCTTGGGCCAGGCATGATCTGCGTCTGAGGCAAGGCTATCGAGCTGAGATTCATGGTGTGGTTTAGAAAATCCGGGAATTGTAGAAAGGTAGAAAAGGGAAAATCACCCATGGTCTCCTCAAAAGCAATCCAACATTCTAATGAAGGAGTGTTTCCTTCCTATATTTCCTTCCCAGTGCATAGGTTTTATGTTCCTATGATTTCAAAAAAGGTACAGTCGATTTTGTCCTTTGGTTATTCCCACTACATATCAAACAAACTGAGCATGTGTGTGCATGCACACACACACACTCACATCTTTTTGGAATCCTTAATATACTATTATTGAATGTTTGCAGAGTATTCTATGAAGTGGGAAATGAAGACCATTGTGAAATTTATATAACTATGCCAGCTGCTATTCTAAAGCTTTTATATGCATTAACTAATGTAGTCACAAAATATCCTTGAGTTAGGGGATTTTGACATATGCGTTTGTAAATGAGGATATAGGTGCATGGAGAGATGTATTAATTAGTCTAGAGCTATACAAAGTGGTTAGTAGAGTCAGTGTTTAGCAAAGATATTCTGACAATCAAAACCATATTTTAATCCCTACTTCTATACTACTTTTTAAAAAATGTTTTATTTATTCATTTTTTTATTTGAGAGAGTGGGGGGAGCAGATAGAATAGAGAGAAAATGGCTGTGCCAGGTCCTCTAGCCACTGCAAACAAAATCCAGATGCATGCACCACCTTGTGAATCTGGCTTAAGTAGGTACTGGGGAATTGGATCTGGGTAACTAGCATTCACAGGCAAATGTCTTAACTGCTAAGCCATCTTGCCAGCCCCTATGCCATCTTTTGTTAAAATTCATTTATTTATTTGCAAGGAGAGACAGAGAGAGAATGAGTACACCAGGGCCCTCTTGCTACTGTAAATGAACTCCAGATAAATGCGTCACTTTGTGTGTCAGGCTTTGCATGGGAACTGGGAAATTGAACCTGGGCCAGCAGGCTTTGCATACAAGTGTCTTTAACCACTGAGCAATCTCCCTAACGCTGTGCCATCTATTGAAACACTACTTTGACACAACCAGACACTGCTCTGGATAGGGGTCAGTAAAATTTCTCTAATGACAGTCGGAATGTCAGTAGGCTCGGGTCTGTGGAGCACATAGATTCTATGTGACATTGAGGTCACCCTCTCTCTATAACTAGCTCTACTGCCTCCTCTTCCCCCACAATAGCCCACAAAGCAGTTTGGCCCTTAAGCTATACCTTATCAATCTCTGCTCTAGACTAAAAGTCATTGAAACCTAATAGGGTATACTGTGATGTAAGTGCTCAGGAAGGCTGGGCACAAGAAACTCAAGTTTGACCCTACATAGCGAGACCCTGAAAGTAAGCCAGATCCAAATGTAGTAGAAACAAGATAATTAACTTAAACAGGTTTTGACATTGGAAGAACCAAATGGTTTATTTGGTTGAGTCATTATCATCTTTTCCATGTAAATTTTTGTGCTTATACACATATATACCTGTGATTAAACTAACTGAAAATATTTCTTTTCACCAAAACTTAAAATTGCAACTGAGTATGATAAAAAGTCAACCCAGGGCCTAAATAAATTTGTAAGGTTAATAACATTGACAGAAGGTAATAAAATTCAATTTACTCTGCATGTTGTGCTGTGGACATCACACAACATTCTGAGGTGTGCTGTTTATTTCCTTTGGTAGTCTCTCAGACTGGTCTTAAACCCAGCAACACTGATGTTCTCTAGTATTTTATTTGCAATGTAAGGTCTTAAACCCTATTCCAGAATTACTGATTCAGAAACTCTGAAGGTAAGGTATATTAAAGTTTAGACAAATCGAATTCCAAACTGATATTTTTCAAAATAAGGCTTTGCTATAAGCATACTTGGGTACACACATGCAAAAAGATTACATGTGATCTAAGAAATATTCTACATTATGGTATGTTATTATTTATCACCACTGAGATAAGCCACAAGAATCAGCATGAGTAGACTTCAGAGTTGCATACACATCTTACACCAGTATAAAAATAAATCTGTCATGCTTATCTTGCTATATATGTTGTACTTACTTGCATCTAGTAGCTGGTCCATTACTTATACAAAGCAGTGCTGATAACACTATTGGATTTATAACTTAAATATCTGGATACATCTTTTAAAAACTTTGATTACTGCAGATACTGCACCTAAAGTTTTAGAAGGGGAGAAAGAATACTTTCTAAAAAAAATAAATGGAGAAATAATGGCTGAAAACTTCCTAATTTTGTTGAAGCCCAAAGACTGAGAAGCTTATGAACTTTCTATAGAATAAATTCAAAGAGATTCATGTATAGACACATCATAATCAAACTTAAATTGCCAAACACTCAAAGCAAAGAAAAATATCCATGAAAACAGTCAGAGGAAAACAATATATTATCTATTGGAGAACAAAGATAATAATGACTATGGATTTCTCATTAGAAACCATGGGGAATGGGAGGAAGCAGTATAATAGTTTTCAAGTGCTAACAGAAAAGAGCTAATAACATCTAATTACACATCTAGTGGAAATATATTTCAGGAATGAAGGTGAAATAAATGTTCTTGGATGAAGTAAAATTAAGGGAAGGCTTTGAGAAACAAGAAAAATGGCATTAGGAGGAAAGTCAGAGCATCAACAGTAAAGAGGATGTAACAGAAATGGCAAATGCTTGAGTACAGACAGCATCCTATTCTTTTTTAAAAAGTGAAGTCACAGGCTGAAAAGGAAAACCCTAGGGCCTCATCTGATAGAGTTTTCAATGTATGTGGGTATGACATATGATAGGAGAAAGATCATAGGAAGGAAACAGAAAGGAACCATGTGGTGATAGCTTTCTTTTTTAATTTTCAGTTTTTATAAAACATTATTTATTTTCAAGCGTGTGTGTGCATGTGTATAGAAGCACCAAAGCTGCTAGCCACTGCAAGTGAACTGCAGATGCTTGAATCTTTTTTTTTTTTTTTTTTTGCTTCAGGCTTTATGTGTGTGCTGGAGAATTGAACCCAGGTCTTCAGTCTTTGCCAGTCAGCACCTTGGATCACTGAGCCATCTCTCCAGTCCATGGTGATAGTTTTCTCTACTCACTTAAAATGATAAAAAAAAAGCAATGAATTTAAGTAAATTATGAATCTTTAAGTAGTATTAAACCATCTTTAGAGCAAAGACAAAAAGATCTACTCCAAGTCACAATCAATCCAAATTGTATTTTAAAAAATGTTCATATAATCCAAAACAGTAGGAAAACAAAAACAAATGAAGTAACAAATAGAAAATAAAAAAAAAAATTTCAACCTACAGCTTGAAAGATTGCTTAGTTGTTAAAGTGCTTGTTTGTAAAGCCAAAGGACCAAGGTTTGATTCCCCAGAACCCACTTAAAGTTGGATACACAAGATAGCACATGTGTCTGGAATTCTTTTGCAGTGGTTAGAGGCCCTAGTATGCCCATTCTATCTATCTCAGTATCTGCCTCTCTCTCTCTCAAGTAAAGAATTAAATATTTTTTAAAATTATACACCTAAGTGTAAACTTACCAATAATTACATTAATATAAATGATCTGTGTACATCACTAAAAATAGAGAATAGCAAAATGGGTATTTTAAGAAAAATCATGAACACCTTCCTCCTTTCTATAACAAGTGTACTTCATATGAATGACACTGGTAGCCTTAAAATATGAATACAATTACAATTTTACTTCTTGAGAAAATATCTGGCATCCAAGATCTCTGACACCAGAGTAACAAGTCTTTGCTCAATGCAATCCTTAACTTACAGTTTTGAGTCATCAGGTCTGTTTAAGGTATTTCCTAATTTCAGCTCATGCATGCTTAATTGTGAACTACTTAATCTTTCCCCTGTCATTTCAAAGGGGGCTTTGCACATTCATTTATGATTTTGTGCAGTGACAAACACCATTAATACAAAGATTGCTTTTAACTTTTAGGCAAAATCAGCCTGGATATTCATATACAATGATTCCTTAAACAGGGAACTCCCCAGTCTCCAAGCTTGCATGTGGCTCTAAGTGTTTATTAAACATTATAAATACATCACCTTTGTTCATGAGCCCACAGGTAGACTGGCATACACAGGAGGTCACAGCTCCAAAAACCACCCATGTTCTCTTCCTCAGCTATGGTAGCACATATGGTTCCTGTCACTAGCACTCATCTAGAAAGATAAAAAATCCTCCAACAGCTTCTCCTGTGGCCCTTTCCTTTGATTTCTAACATATTGAGTGACTATTCACTAAACCCTATAATTGCTCAATTTTACCTTTAAAAGGAGAGGAAAGAAATGGTTCCATTCAATACTTTTTCAATACTTTGAATAATGAATCCATTTTCATTTTGGGGGGTAGTAGCTTTCTTAATACTTTTTAAAGAAAGAAACAAATGTGTTAAATACATATGGTTATTGTGTGTAAAAATTAGAAAAACAATGTAGGGTTATATTGCATTCTTTTCATTGTAAATATATAGTATTAAATATATGTGTTAGTGAGTGATAGACATGGATATGAGGAAATTTTTCCAAAAAGGTTTACTGATATGAAGCTGAAGTTGTTTTCTCAGAGTTGGCTTGAAATCAACTTGAGACATTATTTTTTTTCCTCTTTGCTCTTCCTGTCCTTAACTTTTCTTCTGCAACGTGAAAATACAAGGCAGATGTCTTCATCTTGCTGGAATGCTTTTAACCTTAATGAAGGGTTGTTATAAATCAATGCTTTTCAACCTGCTTTTTATCATCAACACATACATACTTTTTAAAGATATTAGTCTCCACAGAGATTATTGTAAATAATTAGGGCAAGCTAGAACTTACTAGTATTTTAATAGACATATTGTTGCTGTTTGTTAACTATCATTGACATATAGAAAGTTATCTTGTCCATATGTCTAGAAAACAAAGTGACTTGAGAAAATGCTTTTTTAAAAAATGTAACAAAATTAGTTGCTATGCTGCAATATGTGTGTGCATGAATATTTATATACATTAATATGCACACACATATGAGATTGTTAATGTATAAGTGAGTGATTTTGAAAGTCAAATACATAGATTATGTCAACTTACAAATCAACTACAAAATGAAGAACATTTTTAATTTTAAGCTTTTCTTGATTAATATTGTGAAGTTAGAGTTTGCCTTTTTGAGACTGTCATACAGGAGGAGTCCATAATTTATCATTTTTGTTTGCTTAGGAGTCTCATATGCCAATTTCTTCAATAAACAAAATTCAGCACTCTGAACTTCTCTCATTAATATGGAGAAGAAAAAATATAGAGAAGAAAAAAACTGCAGCTATAGAGAGAGTATGTATATAAATAACCTCATAAAATGTGACATCTTGGTGACCTATTTTACATGGATGAAATCCGGTGATAGCAAAACAAATCGCTACTTTCCTAGATCACATGAATTAAGATGCAGCTTGAATCCACACTAAAACCCTTAGCTAAGAACACCTGAATCTGAAGATGTGACAGGTTGGAATATGCTTTGCAATGTACTAGGCTCAGACACATTTTTCTAATGGTGACACCCATAAGAAAATTTTACAAGGCAGACTAACTACCTATCTTGATTCCTAAATGTTTAAAAAGCTGTTTCTGACTTCCAATGAATCAAACCTACTCATTCACCTTTCAAGAGGCCATAAAGTTTCCTGCATGAGAGACTGGATCAGAAATTATGAGACTTAGGCTATGAGCCTCCTTCTTGGGGGAGGAGAACTGGGAAACTTCAACTCTATGGGATCCTTCTGCCATGTTACCTTTCCTGCACCTGGATAATCAGGTTAGAATTCTCTCTCTCTCTTTCTCTCTCTCCTTTTCTCCCTCTCTCTCTCATACACACACACACACACACACACACACTGAGGAGGGGCGGATCTATTGGGTAATTCCCAGTATCAGTGGATAAGCCACTGAGTGACATTAAGAAAATTACCTACCATACAGATCCTGTTTTATTAATTATAACCTGACCGTGAAAGTGTTCTGAGGATGTGTGTAAAATTGCTAGTGAATAGCAAAGGGACTCACAGCTCTCACAGTAGACTGTGCTGAGTATTGTGGACTTTATTGGTGACTTGATTTTTTGTTGACCTGTCTGACCTTCAACATTCCCAGTTTGTTATTTCCCTTTGTGTTTCCTCCCAACATTGCATACATTTTTTTTTTTCTGGGCATAAATCCAGACAGCAGCGCATGGGATCTCAAAACTTGTGCAGCTTGGGCCTGGGGAGATGGTTCAGTTGGTAAAATGCTTGCCTTGCAACCAAAAGGACCTTGAGTTTGATCCCCAGTACAAAATACCTGCATGTGTCTAAAATCCCAACTGGGGAGGCAAAGACAGGAAGAGCCCAAAGTGCACTCACTGCTGTCAATATAGCCTAGTTAGCAAGCTCCAGGCCAAGAGACCCTGTCTCAAAGGAGGTGGACAGTGTTTGTGAGGATGACACTGAGGTTGTCCTCTGGTCTCTACATGCACACAGGTGCACTTGCATACATATGCATACATATGAGCATGTATACAAACACATGCATTTAAAAGCATCTATTTTTTTAAAAAAAACTCATCTAGTATAAATACTTCATGCATAGTTTGAGAAACAGAAGTCTACAGTAAAAGACCAAAGCCCATCAAGGAATCAGAATTTGGATCTAAGTCTGTAAACCACTGACTTAACACCCTTCCCTCCTAGTTCCCCTGGCTTTATTCATCTGTTTCAAAGATATTTATTGAGTACATATGGTATGCTAGACCAAATCTCTAATCTCATCTTCATAAAACAATCAAATGTAGGGGATATGGCAAGCTTTCACAAGAGCTGGGCTTCTTCCTAAGCATGGCACTCAACACAAAGAAGGCCATGTTTCAGCCTGAGGGTCCAAGGGCAAGAAGCCAGGTGACTTCCAGTCTGGCCTCTTACAGGAGCTTCTAGACTTAACGATGAATTTGGACCTCAGGGTCTAGCTAAAGGAGGAAACATCACATCAGCCAAGGAAAGTGAAGTTGTAGTGGCCAGAAAGCTATCATAATCCTTGGTCCAAGTTCCTCAAAAGAAATCTTTGCATAAAATTCAAGGCTAGCTACTGCATGAATGGGGAAAAGGTTCAGTGGAAGCAGTTCTTTGTAACCAGCTCAAAACGTTTTAAGAGTAGCCTATCATAAGTGCCTCTGGCAGCATCCTTGAGGACTTGGGAGGTTCCAAATGACATTATGGGTGAGAGGATCTATGGGCGAGCGGATGGCAGTTGAGACATCAAGCACATTTGGACAAAGCACAGCAGGGCAGTGTAGGATCCAAGGCTGAAATTTTTCTGGTGCCAATGAAGAAGCTCACTAGTAAAGACATTCATTCTGATTGCCAGAGTTTGGGTTACAAACAGCAACAACAAAAAAAGGGACACAAAATTTTTTCTCATCACAGTTTTAAAATATGTATGCATGGAAGATTCTAAGTCTCTACTAGAATTAGAACTTTGCAGGCCAGGGTCTGTGGATAAGCTAACATTCCAGCCTTACTGTGATCGTTTTTTAGGTCACTGCTTTATGGTTATACTGGCGCTTTTTCTGTTATTGTTAATTGCTCTCACCAATCTTGCTATTATTCCTTTAAGCAAGCACTTAGGAAGAGACTCAAGCTAGAGCTTAGCTACAGCAGGGCTTCTCTGGGTGGACAGAAGAACCCCTTCCCCAGAACTTCTAGCAACAGCTGGGTCTCACCCTTATGGCAAGGGTGTGAGAGTCTGAGAACCACTGAGTTACATGAATCTCTTTCTTGAATTTTTACATCTCTAGGACATTAAAGGCTATTAGACAGGGAACATAGGGGGCTGATATAAGTTAACAAGTCAAAACTAAAACACAGTATATTTACTTTATATTTAGAATCTGAAATAGTTGCATTCGTTGAGGTATGTGTCATATACCTCTTAACAATAAACTGATAATTTTAAGGTACAAGATTTGGGAAAAGGTGGTACCATTGTAACAGTGCTTGCTGGTTTCTTATATAATGAAAGGTTGTAATGGATACAACCTTTCCATTGGATGATTTAGTTTGGAATTCTTACTGAATAATCCACTTTTTGTACATTTATACTCAATCTGTAGTGTAACTGGCTTCCAGTTGCCCAGATTAATGTATGACAACCCTAGTTTACATGCTCCTTGGACTAAGCTTGCTCCTGTCAATTACTTTGGAGGAATATAGCCTCTGCTTTGCTTTATGTTTGAGTTAATGAAATGTAGCTTTGCTTTAACTATCTTGACAATATGTCTTATCATTAGAGGGCTCCATTCTTCTTTTGGCACAATGATGCAAATGAGCTCAATTTGCCTAACCTTATAATTCCTTTTTATTTTAAATTACTTATACTACTTGTTACCAAGAAATAAATGAAAACAATATTTTTGTTGCCTATAACTCTTCAAGTAAATTATAAGAATTAAAGCAGTCTGGCCTGTAACTTAATTCATATACATGCTTAGATAATGAGGGAGTGGTGCCATAAAATAACACTATTTGAATCCAAAATGGAGTGATGTAATTTAAACAAACAGGATTTTTAAAAAATTTTTCCAATATTTGATTTAATTTCCTGAGTCCATTTTCCCCTACTTTATTCATCTATGATATATGTGGGAAAGAAAAAAAGAATTGACCGTTCCAGGAGTTTTCTGAAAAGAAAAAGCTGAGATTTCATTTGGTCAAGTTATTCCTTGCGGGTTGGAGAGATGGCTGAGCCTTTAAGGCTGGGTTAGATTCCCTACTACACACTTAACGCCAGATGCACAAAGTGGTACATTCAACTGGAATTTATTTACAGTGACTGGAGGCCCGAGCACCCCATTCTTTCTGTCTCTCTTCTCCCCAAACCCCACTTGCAGGTTAATTAATTAATATTTAAATATGTCTATTTATGTTTATTTATTTATTTGACAGAGAAAGAAACAGAAAGAGAGAGAGAATGGGCCTGCCAGAGCTTCTAGCCACTGCAGATGAGCTCCAGAAGCACCCCATTGTGCATCTGGCTAACATGGGTCCTGGGGAATTGAACCTGGTTCTTTTGGCTTTGCAGGCAAAGGCCTTAACCACTAAGCTATCCCTCCAGCCCTTAATTACTTTATTTTTTAAAAATTAAAATGTTCGGGGCTGGAAAGATGGTTTAGCGGTTAAATGCTTGCCTGTGAAGCCTAAGGACCCTGGTTCAAGGCTCGATTCCCCAGGACCCACGTTAGCCAGATGTAAAAGGTGGTACACATGTTTGGAGTTTGTAGTGGTTGGAGGCCCTGGTGTGCCCATTCTCTCTCTCGCTCTCTCTCTCTTTCTCCTTCTTTCTCTCTCTGTCTATTGCTCTCAAATAAATAAATAAAAATGATAAAAAAAAATTTATAAAAACATAAAATGTTCCTTGAGAGTGGAGTATAGATGCTTTCCTTTCATGAGATCAGCTCAATTTCTAAAGGCAGTCATTGAGATTCTCCAGAGAAGAGTCATGTTGGCTTCCTACAGCAAGCTACTATATGTCCATGAGAAGCAGGTTTGTTAAGAGGAATGCTCCAGCCACTGTGTGAAGACCGTACTGAGCCCTGAAGCTCCCGAGTGGGCTGGTTCATTCGCTTCCTTTCCCACACCACAAAGCAGTGGGCCAAATTATTGTCACTACAGAAAACATTGGAAATAAGGAGCTGTTTTCACTGCTCCGAGTCTATCACTAGGAAGACATGAGATCCACAAGAGTCTGGTTTCCTTCTACTCTGCTTTCTACCACTTCTCTCTCCTTTGTGCCAGTGTGCAGTAGAGCAAACTAAAAACCTTGAGGACAAGATGCGAACCCCTAGGAAATGAGTGGAAATCTGCCTCAGCTCCCTGTGTGGCTACACAGAGCTGAGGAGGGTCTGCTGACTGGTGTGGAAGTGATATAACACCAAAAAAATTGCAAAAGGAAGATCAGAGGTGCTATGTTGTATGACTGGAAGCCATGGGGCAGTGGATTTTCCAAACCCTTGGTATCCACATGTCCAATTGGAAGAATTCATTCTAAGATAAATAATCCTAATTATATACCAAGGCTTAGCTATGAAAGTGTTTGTTGCAGGCATTCTCTATAAGTTAAAGCATTACCAGAAGAGTGGTTGAACATATAGAATGCTAAATAACCATTAAAAATAAGTCTGCTAATATTTAATAATAAGATTCTGTGATGTATTGATAAATGAAGAGAGTAGATACTAGAGTCGGGGAGCTGGCTCAACAGATAAAGTGCTTGCTGCCCAAGTATGAGGACCAGAGTTCGCCTCTGTGGGTGGGTATGCCTGCTGCCTGCAGTCCAAGTGCACAGGAGATAGAGTCAGGAGATCCCTGGGGCAAGATGGCTAGCTAGAGGAGCTGAATCAAGGAGCCCTGGTCTCAAGTGAGAGATCGTGTCTCAGTACAATAAAGAGGAGAATGAGAGACGCCTGGCATCAGCCTCTAGTCTACATGCGCACACACCACACACATGCAAAAGAAGGCGGAGGAGGAATAGCTTACATTTAAAAGTGTAACTGGAAAATAAATATTGGAGGGATAGGTAACAAAATGCTAGCTATTTTTGTATTATAATACTCATGGTTACTCATCTATTTCTAGATGCTTGACAATAGACATGAATTACTTCAATAACAAAAAGGGTGAGCTGGAGGGACGGCTTAGCAGTTAAGGCATTTGCCTACAATGCCAAAGAACCCAGGTTTGATTCCCCAGGACCCTCGTTAGTCAGATACACAAGGGGATCCAAGCATCTGGAGTTCGTTTGCAGTGGCTGGAGGCCCTGGTGCACCCATTCTCTCTTTCTCTCCCTCTTTCTCTGTTAACTAAATAAAAATAAAGTATTTTAAATTGGAAAAAAAGAAAAAAGGCGTAAAATACTGAGTAAAGAGAAGCAATGGAAGAAGATGAAATGTCTTCATAGAAAGGACTGAGTGATTAATGTTTTAGAAATGTGTTATACCTTCATATTATAGGAACAATTTAAAATAAAACATAATTCTTTTGTAGAAGTGTTTAATTATTTCTCTAGGAAAACTGTTTTCACCTTGGCAATTTGCAGCCTGCCCTGTCATGTGTTTTACTTTTATCCTTTTCCTCCCCCCAAACAAAGTTCAGATTTACAGCACCTGTCGCTTCTTTTAATGTAGTCGTTGCACCTTATTTCGGTAGCGCAGTGAAATTCCAACACTCTCCATTTCACATTTTGCCTTTAGCAACAAGCAGTCTGGGAGACATAAAACCAAGATATTTTCTGAGGGCAGGTAACAGACACTTTTACTAAATATGAAATATAAGAGCCACCCCAAGCCAGAAGGGCATTTACTAAAAAAGGTTGTAAGCAAGCATCAGATAATTTTAAGGGACTCAAATGGGGTAACTTTTGAAGCTGGATAAGAGTACCGAAAGTCGAAGAGATCTTTGAAAAGAATCATGAACCATCTTCTAAAAGGAACCGCCACATTTCCATCTGGAAGACATGTGAGTCTGACCTTTGAATAAACTGCATGAGATAAAAAAGAATAATTCAGAATTTCCTTTTCTCTTGCCAAAGCCTGAGAGGCATTGTAAAGAAAGGTGATTAAAGGTATGGGCTGTGGAGTTCCCCTTCAAATATGAACTGCAGGAGCTTGGGGAAGTTTTGATGTCTTCAGTCCTCAGTTTCCTTGGCTGTTAAAAGGGTATTAAACGTGGCATTGAAAAAAGGATATTTAAATGTGCTAATCTCATAGGGTTAGAATAAAATTAAACAAAATAATGTTGTTACTTTTCACATTTGCTAAATGAAATGCATTCTACAAATTTTAGTATTTTATTTTTTTAATTACTTTATTTTACTATTTTCATTTAAAGGAACTTATCTTACCATGAATTTCAAGAAAGAAAATTGTTGGGGACTTCTGTTCAGAAGATAGAGATGAACTTCAAAGTCTATGTACTATTCACAGATATGGATCCAACTAGTTTTTGGCTATCATTCATAACTTCTACTCACAATTGCAATTGGTGACTTCCCAACTATTTTTTCTTTCAAATTACATTCCTACACATTCTCTATCCCAGGATGCACATGTATGAGAGGATCAGCAAACTGTTTTTGTGTGATGGGATAATATGGGAGGGTCAAAAATAGTGCTTTGAAAATTGCCCTATAAAACACATCAGGGCTTGTGTATACTCTTAGTTTTTGATATTGGCAAAGATTTTTCCATTTTCTCTTAATTTGACTATAGTTGTTGGGATGATTCTACCATTAATTATTCTGAAAATATCCTCTATGTAATCAAAAAGTTGCACTTAATTTTAATCATTATACTACCTTCCCAATAGCTCATCAATCACCACTATCTAAAATAATAATTAACACTTCAGGATATCCTGACTTTTGCTTCACCTAGCACAGTATAGGGTGTTACCAATTTTGGTTAAACTGAATCACAGTCTGAAACCTAGATGTAAGCTTTCAGATTGTTATCACTCGTATTTGAATATTCAAGTTGGTACTACAACCATTAGGCTCCAATACCATTGTTCTAATTTATTACAATAGCAGATCTTCAAATGGCACAATGAATAAATTTTAGTTTTGAATTGAAAAAATGTGAAAGACAGTTTACCAAGAACAAAACTAGTCTTATTAAAAACATTAATGGAACTATCCATTCATTTGCTAATTGTCTAAATATCACAGGGCATTTCAGCATTAAGGTAGATTGAAATAATCCCAATTTTATCTACTGGGGAAAAAAAAAAACTTCCTTTACATACCTTCTTAAGAACACTCCACTGTGATGGCTTTAAATATCCTATTGTAAATAGGTATTACTAAATCTTTGCTACATTGTTAGCATGAGATATGGCTATAGTTCAAACCCCAAGTGTTCTCCATAGGCTCACCTATAAGTGCTTGATCACCACCTTGTGACACTGTTTTGAAGACAGTGGAGCTTGTGGGAAATAGGGCTGTCCAGGCAGTTCCTTGAAGGTTTTACCCACATCTGATTCTGGCCTGTGTTCTGTGCTTCCTGGTTCACTGCAACGTGCATGTGGATCCTTGGCCTCACACTCTCACCACACAGATGGAGCCATTCCACCATACCTTCCCTCCTTGCAACGACTGACTGAAATCCCTTGAAAACTGTCAGCCAAGATAAACCTTTCCTCCTACAAAGTCGATTCTGTCAGGTATTGTGTCACAGAGACAAGGAAACTAACATAGATATGCATTCTGTTCTAGCCTAACATAAATAATGCTAAGACTAAACCCCAAAATGGACAAACGTATTAAGAGAGCAATCTATTATTATTGTCAAAAAACTTTATGGTGGCCACTGAGGTAAATGAGTGTTGTACCAAGGTCCAAGAGGCTCAGAGTAAAAGAAATCAAGCTCCATGGAATCATGGGTAATTGTGTTTGCTTGTTTGCTATGTCCTCAAGGATACATAGTTGACATCCAACAGTTGCTGAATGGATGGAGGAATGAAGAAAAATTAATAGATAATAGCAGAAAATTAAATGTACAACTACCACATGATCCAACAATACTACTTCTGGGTGTATATCTAAAGGAAATGATATTAGTGTGTCAAAGTGACATCTTCATTCCATGTTTATTGCATCATAAATAGCGAATATATATACACAAATTAGATATTCATCAGTGTAAAACATAATGGGACAATACTCAGCTTTAAAAAATAACATAATCCTATGATTTGAGACATGAATGACCTCAAGGACATTCTACTAAGTGAAATGATACACACACACACATATGCACACACACTGCATGATCTCGCTTCCAAATGTAATCTTAAAAAATCAGGTTCATAAAAGTAGAAAGTAATGGTGGTCATCAGGGCCTGAGGGAGAGAGGAGGGGCTACTGGGGAGATTCTGGTCAAAGACCATACAATTTTCATCCGACGGGAGGAAAAATTTCAGGAGCATTACTATATGCCATGAGAATTATAGCTACTGATAATGTATTGTGCATTTGAAAACTGATAAAAGAGCAGACCTTATGTTGGGCACTGCCTAGGAATTACACAAAACTTCAAATGCCAAAAGGAAGCAATGAACTCATATAAACAGGAAAAAAATATTTGTTGTTTAAATAAATCACAAAATTGGACCAGGGCCTTTAAAAAGTTTCAATTGCAATATAAATGGAAATTATCCAAACAGTTCTATATTCTAGAGTCCATGTGAGAAAGATCTTGCATGAAATGGATGACAAGAATCATAAGATTAAAAAAAATGAATGAAAGGTTTCTGTATAGCATCACCATAAAGTCTAAGTGCTTGGGGTTCTTAAAAGCTTTTGACAAGACAACCTCTGTGTGTGTATGTGTGTGTGTGTGTGTGTGTGTGTGTATGTGTGTACATGCATTCTGGATATATATTTATATAATGGCAAGCATTAGTTTACCATGGGTTTGTTGCTTCCTAATATTTATAAAGAATGCAACTATGACCATGAGTTGGAGCTGTATTGTCATATTTTCTTTTAGGCTTTGTATCCTTATTTGCTACATAAATTGAAAACAGGGTTTTGTTCTTCATACTAGATTGTGTGCACTCAAACAGAGCTGAAAAAAAATATCAGGTACATAGCATTCAGATTATAGTAACTGTTACAACTCTACCCTAGGTAATAATTTTGGTAGGTGGGCTATAGTACCATGTAAAATATTTTAAAATATGATTTTATATTGAATATTGCTATTGAAACAGTACAGTGATACACATGTATGAGGTGTCATAATGAAACCATTGTTTGGTATGTTAACTGAAAATGTACAAAAAGTGGAAGAAAGGAATGAAAAAGAGAGGGAGGGGAAAAGGAAAAGAGAGGGGAGGGAAAGGGAAAGGAAGAGAGACAAAGAGAAGGAGAAAGGGAAGGCAAGGCAAGGTAAGCAACTCACTAGATATCATGGCTCAAAGTTAAGCATTTTGAGATTATTCTTTTATTTTCTTTGTGCAATAATGTTCAAGCATTTGTTCCATGTCCTTCACTATGCAGGTCCCATGAAATGTGCAAAATAAATACATGGCCTCAGCCTTCTGAAAGCTTACATTGAGTAAAATAATTGAAGAGCATTTTAGGAAAAGAAATAGGTGTTAAAATGCATACTGTAAGCTATGCCTGTGATGGGAGATCACAAAGGTGAGGGCTCTGCGCAGAACAAAATAGTTCATGGTAGACAGAACTGAAATTTGATTGGGGGTTGACAAAGGATATAATGAAGAAGGGGTATTTGGTTCAATAAGCTCTGTAAGGAAGAAGGTCTGTATGGTAAGACACGTGAAATAAGATGGAAATAAATTTCTTTTTAAAAATTACAAGATAATTATCAGCTGCCACCAAATATTTGTTAAGAGAGGGAGAGAGAAGACTGGGCATGGTGGCACATGCCTTTAATCCCAGCACTTGAGAAGCAGAGGTAGGAGGATCGCCATGAGTTCGAGGCCACCCTGAGATTAATCTCCTTACATTCTAAATGTGGTTAAGAGTACAACACACCCAGCTATCCAGCCAGAAAGTCACAAAAGGAGACATGAACACAGGCATGCCCCTCCAACACCACAACATACACATTACACTGGCTCATAAAGATGTAGATGCATTAGAACTGGGGGATAGCCAGCTTTGACCTCACTGAGTGTAGGAGGCTTTGCTATGGGCAAACAGTCTAGAGACAGTCTTTCACTGGACTCTTCATTCTATAAAATTCTCACATGCTCCCAAATGACCCCAGAATCTTCCACTACCATCGAGATCAAGAAAGGCATCCCAGTTCCATACAGGAAGTCAACCAGGCAAGCCAAGCCTAGGCAAGCTGTATAACCTTCCTTGAGCTTGGTCTCCTCATCCTAAAAGGAGGAAGAAAGACTTGGTGCTCTCTAGGGTCCATTTTAAAATTCAGCAAACATTTGATAAATGTCACTAACAATTTCAGGCAAATGTTAAAGTTACAGAAATGGAATAATGAGTAGCAGATTCCACGTGGAAGTACTGACATAGGGTTCAAAAAATAAATAAATAAAAGTTTCTTTGCTTCATTCATGACACAGAAAGGCAAACTCCCAGTGAAGATTTCTTTCAAGAACTTGAACTTTTTTAGCATAAGAGAAATGCAAAAGAGACTGAGTTGTGTTGTTTGAGAAATGGGGAAAAACACACTTAATATCCCTTTTTGTCATAAAAGTTCATACCACTCTACCTTAATGAATCTAAATATTCAAGAGGTTGAAATGTATTTTACTGGAGTATGTCTAAGGCTAACATGCCATTAACTAATTGATCTCTTATTCAGATAAGAGTTGAATCAACTGAAAATATCTATTTCCTGGCTCTTTATGTTTAAACAACAGCGTTTCCGAGGGAGAAACTTACCAATGAAGCACTTCCTAATTTAAGAGGAGCATTCTGAAAATAACCCTCTGAAGAACTCTCGGTGAATTCCTGAGCACATCATCTAACGATCTGAGTTTCCTGAGCACCAGCATTTTCATGTCCTATAGTAAATGCAAGAAAAGGTGAACGATTCATATTTCTTAATTTATCCGTTTACATATAATTTTTACAGTTAGAACATCTACATGATTTTGTCTTTGTCTGCTCATGCTTGCATTTACAAAACGAGCTTCTCTCTGTGAATTTTTTTCACAGAGCTTTTTAAAACTTTTATTTATTGAGCTATAATTTACAAACAGTAAAATGCACAAATCTTAAGTGTACAGCCCAATGAATTTTTTACATATGTATATAACATGTTAACCACTACCCCAGATTAGGATATAAAGCATTTTCATCACCCAGAGTTCCCCTGTGTATCTTCCTAGTCAATACCCCTCAGCCCCATGGAAGTAGCTAGTGTTCTGATTTGTTTTCATGGATTAGTTTTACCTGTCCTTGAAATTCATGAAACAGATTCTCATGCTATGGAATCCGTAGTGTCTGTCTGCTTTGATGTAATGCAACATATTTAAGATTCGTGTGTGTTGTGTGAGCACTAGTCGTCTATGCTTTTTATTGTTGAGCGCAGGGATATGCAAGTTTGTTCATTGGACATGTGAGTTGTCTCCAGGATTGAGCTGCTGTGAATAGAGCTGAGGTAAATATCCTGTATAGGTATTTTGGGGGGAGAGGGTATTGCCAAAAGTGGAATTGCTTGGTTATTGGGTGAATGTGTGTGTGTGTGTGTGTGTGTGTGTGTGTGTGTGTGTGTGTGTGAACATCTATTGTTTATTCTAGGTATATATGCATGAGGATGAGGTGTATAGTTTGGGGAGGGAAAGTGAACAATCTGGGCATTGTCGTACTAATCTTGCAAACCCAGTCTTTTGGCAGCTAGTGAGCAGAAAAGTCAGCTGTGGTGGAACAGTACCTGGGCACACAGAGAAAAGGTGGGCATATCCTCCAGGCTGCTGGAAAATTCTACCCCTCTACCACCAGGGAGATTGTTCTCTGGAGACTAGTTGATGTTAGCAAAACCTCAAATTTCCCACAGAAAATAAAGTTAAAAATAAAATCTGGAGCTAGAGAGATAGCTCAGATGTGAAGTGCTTGCCTCCCAGGCATGAGGACCCGAGTGTGATCACCAGTGCTCCATAAAAATGCAGAGACCCTGCTTCAGAAGAGGTGGACAGAGCCTGAGGAGTGGCACCCGAGGTTGACCTCTGGTCTCCACATGGACATGCAATGTGCAGCCTCCCAGCACCCCTCCACACATGTGTGTGTGTGTGTGTGTATGCACACACATAAAATGCCTGGTCCCACCCAACTCTCATTTGGTCACTCAGGCTTTCATGGAATTTGATAACCCATCAGGAAGGTAACCATCTATGTCCAGAATCAGGTCACGAACTTCAGCCTGCACAAATTGCAGTCATTTAAAAAACCCATCACCCTCTGTTCCGATACTCATCTGCCCTGTGATTTACAATACCTGTCCTGCAAGTGTTCAAAAAGTACTCTTCCTTTAGCCCAATAGCAATAAGCCCAGGAAGCATATTTCCACAGCTACATGTCCTTCCCCCTCCCCCCCCCCACACAACCCACCTCACAGCCAGCCAACTTCTCCCTCTCTGCAGCTGTGAATCTGGGATATGCCCTGAATCATATTTGTGTCATGCAAAGAAACTCCTTATCACTCTACCCCCAAACTGGAAAGAGAAAAATATACACAGGGATCAAGGAGAGTGTCTCCTTACACAAATCTTTTTTTTTTCCCCCCTGATAAGAGGTGACCCATTGCCAGAACTGGAGATTTATACCTGCATTTTGACATAAATCTGCATCTGTAATTATGAGTCATAATGATCTTTATAGGCTGCTCTAAATTGGTGAAGAAGAGTTACTGTTATTGACAAAGCATTGACCTGAACATTAGTGGAGGAAGAGCTAATTATTTTTTTTTTCCTGAGGAGTGGGGCTTCTTTTCTACTTATGAATCACTCATTTTGAACCTGAGCCTTGGTGAAATATCTTTTCTCATTTGAAAACAAACATCACCACCCAACAGCATCCTTTATCTTTACATGGTTTTATACATGTGAGAAATTCTCACAGCATATTCTAGAGGCCTTTTTCCTTATCATTTGAAAGGTAGTGATTAGGACTTACAAGGTGTCCGAAGGTGCCAATCTGTAGTTTTTGAATGTAAGTTGCCTGTGAGATATGGTCCCACGTCTGAAAGACCAAGTCCTATTTATAGTGGGCATGCTGGGATTCTAATGTGGAGCTACCATTAGCCTTAATAGAGCTCTGTGCGGCTGACTACTGTGTGCAGGCAGCCCAGAAAATGTACTCTCCAGAGCTATGGAGGCTAAAGGGAGCTCTAAATCACAGCCTTATCATACTTGCATGTTATTGGCAAGTCTGCCTAAAAATAGAATCTCATTACTTTAATTCTACAGTATTCTTAGGTTAGCCAACCTTTATTATTAATAACAGCATTTCACATTTATATGGCACTGTCTGCTCAAGAGAACTTCACAAATTATATACATAAAACTCCCCTACCTTAATGTAGAAAACTGTGGGTTAAGAGGGCAGGAGGTAGATGTACTTACATACAGGCTCTGACTCTCTATCCAGGGACTGTGAACATGACTCTAAAATGGCCCTAAACAAAGCTACTCTGAACTTAAGATGCTGGCCCAAGTAGCATTTTAATTGTGAAAGTGTACTATATTTTTCATTGATGATTTGTAAGGCTCTGGAGACAGCCACAGCCACTCCAAGAATAATGGGCCACTTTTATGATCCATCTTGTGTTTATCTCTTCAGGTCTTAGCTGAATTTTAGAAACAACCACCACAATAATGCAGCCTTTTCCTACTCCCCGACCAACCAGGTTGTTCTGAGGAGCATCTTTGTGGGCCTGTGAACCCAAACACAAATGTTTAGAATGGAAGGAGGATGAGACATCAGTGACTGCCTTTGAACTTGTGCAGATTGCTTACCACATTAGAGGGAACAGTCAAGAGAGTGAAAGCCACATTTTCTGGATAAATTAAGAGGGGAGGTTTAAAGATTGTCTCCAGGGCCTAAGCAGTGTTAAAGAAGATTCTATTTTAACAAGGTAGCTGAATAACCATGTATGCTATGAGAAAGAAAATGGGAAGAAATGGGCAAAATGAGCAAGTAGTGGGGTAACAACTCATGTCAGACAACTTGCAATTTCATAGGACAAACATATAGGATCCTAATGTCTACACACCTGTTGTATTAGTATTGAGTGTATGTCATCCAAGGAAAAGCCAGTCAGGACACTCACAGTAACAAGCCCTTATGAAGTGTCTTGTTTGAGTAAATTGCTATTTGAAGAACTAGATATGAAAAACACAATCAGACAGTCTTAACTCTCCAGCAGCCTGAAGGGGAAACAGACAGGCCAAAGGAGATCTCAGTCAGTGGAAGGAGGTTTTTCTAAGAACAAACACACAGTGTTCGAGAAGAAAACTGAGTTTCTAAGCATTGTCATTATTATGTCTTACTCAAAGGCAGTTGTGAGGTGGTCTGGAGGATTTGAAGGTGTTGTGCATTTATACACTACAGCTATCAATTTCTTATTTACTTGCATGTTTGTGGAGGGACCTCCAGGGTCTCTTGCCGCTGCAGAGGAAATGCCCATATGGCTTTATGCGAGTGGCTGGGGAACTGAACCTAGGCCAGCAGGCTTTGCAAGCAAGCAGTTTTAAGTGCTGAGCCATCTTCCCAAATGTCCAGTTACCTTTTTTTTTTTATAAACCACTATGCAATTCTGTCTCTAACAATATTCAATAATTCAACATTTGAGAAATGAAAAGGAATTCAGGTTTGAAACAGAAACCACAGACACCATGTGAACAAGTTACAAAATGATCTGGCCAATGGCCAACACCTTCAGACAGGGTAGCCATTTAGTAAGCTAAGATCCTATCCTGTCACTTAGGGCAGTTCCTTGTCAAGCTTAAAAAAAAAAAAAAAAAAAAAGACGGTACTTTTGGCAAATGCAGTTCTTCTCTACATACTATGGGAAGTCTGCAGTGAAGAGAACCAGAAGAGACAATCATGAGCTAGTATACCGTAGAAATGGGTGAGTAGGGAGAAGGCTTAAGAATATGGGAGAGTATGAGTAAATTTATTATAAGAAACAGTCATAACAAATGGATTCGTTAACCCAGATGTGTGAACTGTCATTTAATGAAATTAAATGAGGCAAACATTTAATGGTATTAGGTTAGAGTGATCCAATTAAATAATCGAGTTTCCTCAGACTAAGAGAATTGTTTTTTAAGTGAAGTCATCTCATATGAAACTCTATCTCAGTGAATGTCATGGTTACCTTTCAGTAAATTCAAATCTTGTTTGTAAGCAGCATGGTGAGCCAGTACCTCTTTTCTGTTTCATACCTGCTTCATCCCTAAATTTGTGTTCAAACAGCCCAGTCATTGTGTCTTGTGGGGAGAGAACAGAGAGGCTAGGCTGCCTCTTGCTCTGGAAGCAGTTCCCACTGAGTCAGTCCACAGTGAGTGATCAAGAGAACTCTTTTCAAGGAGAAAATGTAGCAGAAAATAGCCCTTAAAACCCAGCATGGTGACACATGCCTGTAATCTCAGCACTTCAGAGAGAGGTGGAGGCAGGAGGATCAGAAGTTCAAAGTTGTTTCATATTCACCTATATAGTAAGTTTGAGGAGGCCAGCCTATAGCCTATCTGAGAACCTACCTCTCTCTGTCGATTTCTCTCCCTCTATCTCTCACACAGACACACACACAGACACAGACAGAGAAAGAGAGAGGGGGACTTGTTTTGTTTCTGATAATCAGCAAGACTTTTCTCTATTGACGGGCTTGTGCCTATGCCTTATTGGGCACATTTTTTTTTCTATTTCTATATTTTGTAGTACAGACTTTCCTTACTTGGATTCAATTTATTTTCAATTTATTTATTATTCAATTCATTTGCCTTTCTTCTCCCATTTTTTTGCTGTCGGTAGGATGTTATGCTGAAATGAAAACAGTGCCAACAAGAGTACTGCTTGACTTTCAAAAATTAGGTTCGTGCTCAGGCTTATTTGTAAAAAGGTGTTTAGAAACAGGGTAAAGTTCAGCTTATTTTCTTTGCTGGCTTGGAATGCAAAAACGTGGAAGAAACACCATCCCACAGATCCCCGAGAAACAGCATCTTCAGGGCGCTCGGAAGCGAAGCTGCTGAGAGGCACAAAATGCCTCGGAAGCCTTGCTCTCAGCTGCTTTATGACTTCTTTGCATCTCTTTATGGAATCTATTGATATATTTTTTTTTTAGAAAAATGGGATGAGGCACTTTATTTCCCCTTCTTTGGGATCTTAAAAGTTGTTTAATCTCAAGTGAACACGGCTTGCATTTCCCTGGCAATAGTAGCTGTCATTGCAAACATTTGACTCATTGCATCTTGCTGCCAGTCAGCAAGCAGGGACCTCATTAGCTCTTTGCTTTAATGGCAATAGTTAAATTTACATTATTAATTTAAATATTACAGACTCTGTGGACTTGAGCACAGAGCTGACATAAAGACGGAAAATGGATAATAAGGTGCTGAAAAACACCAGAGCCGTTACTCCCATCATGTTCAAACTTTTAGCTATAATGGTATCAATTAAAATTCTCATCCCAGCAAAAATGCTTTTCTGGTTCTCGTTTGCCGTAAGAGCTGTAGTTATACTTAAAAGTGGAGCACAGGCATTCAAGTTATACTTTGTGAAATACTTTGGTCATATAGATCAAGAGACATAATTACAGATTTAATTAGATGTTTGCTTTTTCCAAACACCCAAGTGGTAAGAATGCAAGTGCTTACGCCTGGCGCTGTGTGTAACCCACGCCCGCCTGTGTCCTCAGGTGCTGTTGCAATCGCTCTGCAGTGTCAGAGCCCGTTTGGGTTGTAAGACAGATGGGACTTTCAAAATGAAATGTACCTATGACTGTTTGCTACTATATATATAAAATGTCTCATTTAGTCTCATCTGTGATTTTCCAAGAAGAAAATGTTTCCAGGAGCAATTTATCTCAGTCCTGCGGGTTTGTATCACTGAATGACCATCGGAAAAACAGACCCAGAATCTTTTCTTAAAGCGAGAATGCCAAAGTACATTACTTGGAGGTGTTTTGGATGCAATAGCTGAACAACATGGAATAGTTTTTAAATGAATAGAACGGTAAATAGGAAAACACTGAAAATATGAACTTCAGAGGTTTGTATTTGGGGTGTGAAACCTTTCATTTGCATCAGTAAGCTATTGCATGCTGTATTTTCAAAAAAGAAAACAGGTAGAAAAGGGAAAACAGATATTTTTTTCATTTTGGTACCAAAAGTAATCCTCTCTCTCTCCCCAACTAACCCTTTACTTGAGTTTACTTGGGTTCGATTTACATCCTATGAGCACCCTCTGCTAAGGCAGCCATCTCCTTTGATAGGAGCTCTGAAAGATCCAATCCCCTGAACTCTCTTTCTGCATGGTCCTGACTTTTATTGTTATTATTGTATTTGTCTATTTGCCTTTGGTTACTAATTTCTGCTATCAAATATGTTCCCTGTGGTCAGATTCTATCCATTTGTTTTTTGCCTCCCTGGCAATGCTGAACACTTAGGAGAGTCAGTGATGTATACCAAAGAAGTTAGAAATGAGCTGGCAAGAGGGTTAATGTATAATACCCATTAAAATTAAAGTCATTTTTGTTTTGCATATATAAAATCCAGTATTCTAATTTTAAAAGGCTAATAATGATTTAATTATATATTTGGACCAGAAAACCTACGTCTGAGCTGTATCTGGTCTTGATCATCAGTGCAGTGACAAATCTTGTTTGTAAGCAGCATTGTGAGCATGAGTGACTGCATCCAGAGCTGTTTCCTTTCCAGAAAAATGGGGTCCTAGTAGCGACCTCCCCGCTAAGGTTACATAAATGGGAGCCAGCTAAGTTTATGTAAATGAGAAGCCTACAGTCTTTTTTGGTAAGTCATAGGCTCTAAACAATGGAGCATGGAATGCCACTTTATTATCACAGTGTCAAAGATGATGATCGCTACTAAATACAGCTGAGGTGTGTTTGATGGCGCAGCATCGTGGCAAAGGAGAATGATGGAGTCTTCAAAGAGGACAGGCTGTTCTGGAGGAACACACAGAACTTTTTAAAAAATGAGTTAGAACAAATGTCTTCAGATGGAAGTTTAAGATTATAATCAAGGGTACAGACTCTGAGGTTGGAATCCTTGGGTTCAACATTCATAATAATATTAAGATTTGACTTTTAGGATCTTTTTGAGGATTAAATGACCTAGTTGACATGTAACTCTTACTGCAAGGCCTGGCCTTAGTCAACCCTCAGTAAGTGTTAGCTGTTACCAAATGATCAAATTATACACAACTCAGTACTAGCCCATCCATATTCACAGATACATTTTTCTTCTTTAAATATAAATTCCATGCATTTTCACCTTTCTGAGAGACAAAACACTGTCCCTTCTCTTCAAGGGTCCACACAGGACCTGCCCACAGAGGCCATAACTTTGTTCCCACCCATTGATCAATGAATGAGTTCAGGTTCATGCCTAGACTATAGTTCAAAATTAATGTATAGGATGTTGTCAATAGAATTTTGTAATTTGCTGTTTCCATGTCAGGGAGTTTAACTCATTTTTCCTGGGCTTTCCCTGACCCTGCAGGGCAGAATTTCTAGCCAAGTAGAAACCTTGAAAACCCTGTGCAAATCCCCTTCCAATGATACCAAGAACAAACTGAGGGAGGGTTTGCAACATGCCAGCCACTTCGCACCAATCACCATTCTTCTCATATGGAGCTCTCCAGTGGGCTACTGTTTGGATTCCCACTCTGCTAAAGATGCCACTGAGACTCTATGGCATAGTATAAACAATGGTGGCACTATGGCTTGAATGTAGATCATTGGGTTCCAAAGTTTACCTAATATGTTATTATCTAATACTACCTCTGTGGAAATGATTAGCAGTGAAGAACCTAAATTGGGAACTCTGAGATTGTGCTGAGTTCATTAAAAATTTCGAGATGCTTTCAAATCAGAAAGTAAATCTCCACTCAACTAATTCTTTCAATTGTTAATTCTGGGCCCCCATTTCGAACCATCAACCCCCCCCCCAATCTTGTGTAACCACCAGTTTCCAAAGGGTCCACCTCTTTTTCTTTGTCCTTGTCCCCTGACACTTCCTGTATTTCTAATGTGTTAGAATGCACAAAGCAGAGGCGACTTCATAAATAAATAAAGAAAAATCCCCACTTTTTTTTTCAATTTATAAAAGATCAATCCAGTGTTTTGGGGACCTTCCCTAGATAAGATACTGAAAATAATGGGATTTATATCACAACTGTCTTCCCAGATGGGAAAGTGCTTTACAACTAATAGAACTAATGCAATTCATTGATGGTGAGTAAATTTGTCACCATGAATGTTGTATTAACTCTCTGAGGCCAATTCAATTGGGGATTCAATAAATAAGTTCATCTAGTGTGCTGCATGATTGCCCTGGTAGTTAGAAAGTATCCTCAGTAAATAGCAATTTGCTCCTTTTACCACCTTGAATTCTTTAATCTTTGAAACACACTTTTAAGAATGGTGGGAAGGGTAAATGCCTCCAGTGTCCTGAAAGACAAGCCAATAGGTACATGCAATAAAGAATGAATCAGGGACTGGAAAGATGGCTTAGCACTTGCTACAAATCCTAAGGACCCATATTCTACTCTCCAGATTCCACGTAAGCTAGACGCACAGGGTGACATAAGCACACAAGGTTGCACATGTGCACAAGGTGGTGCATATGTGTCTGGAGTGCGATTATAGTGGCTGGAGGACCTGATGCACCAATTCTCCCTCTCTCTCTCTCTCTCTTGCTCTGTCTCTCTCTCTCTCATAAAAGATGAAAAAAAAAATAATGAATTAGATGGTCACAGATTGGATTCAAGTCTATGACCATTTCAATACCTCCCCCGCCCACCCCAGTTATCTTCTAGGTGTATTCCTAGGTCATGTTTTTTAAAGTGCTTTGCTTGGAAGGTGTGCTACCAGTAGCTCTGGTGAATTGCTCCTGCCCTTGTTTTGTATCTGGCTTTCGTGAGCTTTTGTTCTGTTCTCACCCGTGGCCATTCTGAGGAGCCTCATTCTTTGGAGGGCACCATTCCGTGCATTACGTACTTGATGCTTCCTTCATACTAAGCCCAAGGTCATTGTTTATTGAGCTGAAGTTGGCACTGAGAATGGAAACAAATGGGAAAAGGATGTGTATCTGAATTCACATCATGTTATTTATGCCCGTGTGTCCATGGCATGCCGCACGTATAAGGATATTTTAAAAGTGAACTCAAGTAGTCTTTAAAGAAATGAATAAACAGGGAATGAAATTGAATTCTGGAAAATGCAGGAATGTGCGTAAAGGAGCCCTGCATGTCACCATGCTAAAATGTAATGCTCTGGACAGAATTCCTTTGGAAAAGTAAAGATTCTAGCCTTTGTGCACTGTTGGAATGAGTTAAAACACTAACTGAGGGGGAAATAAACCATGTTGGATGAGAAGGAAGCCATCTCTTACAGTGCAATGGATAATAATTCTGTCGTGATATCGTCCAAAAGTCCACGTAATACTCTTTAATCTGGTGTATCTTATGTAGGATTTAAAGTGTCTAGAGGGATTTGCTAAGAAGTGTTGCTTTATTTTGTTTTATACGCAGACAATAGGGTCAGAACTAATAGGATTTCATTTTCTCTGGCCCTATAGAAAAGGCTTGATTTGAATATGACTGACAATGACAGTCTATCTCCTTCCTTTACTGGTCGTTATTCAGTGTATATTTTTTTCTCATTTTTTTCTGGGCTTTTTCAGATTTTCTCAGATTCCTTGGGTGGATGACATTTATGGAAGAAGTATGCAAGCTCTCTACTGAACAACGCACACAGCTATTGTGAATTCTACATTAAAGGCTCTACAAGCTTGTCATGAATGCTGACATGTGGCTTGTTCAGTCTTCAACTACACCACCACATTTGCTGAATGTACTGTTTGTTTTGATGTTATTTATGAAAAGTCTGCACAGAGGAAGAAAACATAGCCAGTATTGTTCAAAGGATCATTAGGGAGGAATTATCTTAGATGGTAATGTAATTAGATGCACGTAGAAAAAATGTAAGTATTCATATTTTCAGCTTTTCTATATAAATGTAGCTGGGGCTAATTAAAGATATGTCAACTAATTAATAATGTTTAAATTTATTGTTAAACCTGACAATACATATAAAATTACAAAGACAAAACAATGCCAGCCTTGGTTCAAAAACACTTCTTTAATTCAGGGCCAGATAAACACTATTTATAGGGTAATATACTAAAATTCGAATTTTGCAGAGATTTCTAGATCTCAAGAGGAGTCAAAGACAAAAGAAAATTCCCCACAAATATACCAGTTTCAAAGTATCCACTTCAAAAGAGAACTTTTTAAATCTCCAATTTATCCTGACAAAAATTCTCTTGGGCTTTTATTTCAAAAGATGAAAAATGAGGCCTGGCATTCAGTGGTGTATGGTGCCTATTTATCTGTTTACACCTATCCATGTGATTGCTAGAAAAAGCAGATTAGGCTTTGACTGGGGTATGAAGAATGCATGCTATTCACAAGCCAATGTTCCACAGAGGAGAAATAGGTTAAACATAAAACAAAGTTCTAGAAACCATATATTTTATGTTTACAAACAGTAACTCAAGGACTGCTTATTTTTCAAGAAAAGCATATGCATTCAATTTTAAATAAACCTATTTAACAGTAAATCAATTTGCAGATTGAAGTTTTTACCACTCCCCCATCCTTCAATCTACATCATAAGTATCTATTAGAAAAATACCCATGCCTCTAGTTTTATCATTGATGATAATCATAAGTGCACAGAAAAGCCTTTTGCTTATAGAATTCTAACGAAACCTGCACAAAGTAAAAGGCTTTTATGAAATTAATAGTAGCCAAAAATTGTTCTCATTCTGAAGTTCTCAGTTTTCATAGATTGGGCTTCCTTTAAGAGTGTGCACCTGTAAGAAATTTTATATACTGCAGCCGCTCTGCCATAATCAGAGAGCAAATTCATTTTCACAGCAAAGTGGGAAATACACAATGGCATACATGCCTCTTTTATGGCCACATCTGCACAGCCCAGGGAAAAGTTTGCATATATGTCTGCTGATCACATTACAAGGCTGTTATGAGAGAATAAAGTTGTAGCTTAGATGGGCTATTGCAGCTGAGTTAGCGGTCCCTAATCATTAGAAGTTTTGCATGTCACTGAGCAGAGGAAGTAGCTGAATGTTGGTCATTTCCATCAAATATCAGTAGACCCATTAAATAAAGAAAAAAGAAAGAGAGAGTGCGTGTGAGCCGTGATGGAAGAGTCCATGTTATTTCTGACTTTCACCTTCGTGACAGCAGGTGCACTGTGTGCACACAGTGCCTTCCGGACCCTGCAGAGAACAAAGCTGCTTTCAGGAGCAGTAAGTGATGTCATTCTACTAATGTCCAGGTGATATGTGAAGCCCATTATCACATCACTAATGTGGCGGCAGACATTTCCCGGCCAACCTAAGGTAGCTCTCAGACATCAATGAAATGTGTGCCTGGAAAAGGCAGTCCTTAGGAACCTTGTTAATTTTCTACTAGTGTCACTGTATGCTTTATAAAAAAAAAAAACCTGATTTTTTTAAATTTCAAAAGAAGTAGAAATAGAATGCCATGTTAAAAGAACATGGTCAGGAGTTAATTGGAAGGTTTTAGTGAAATGTTCATGTTCCAGAAGCAGTATGTTGCATGTTATCAGAGAATTCCAGGCATATGAGAGGGGGGAAAAAAAAAACAACTAATGATGTAAAATAAATAGATAATGCCAGTTCACTGTCACAGCCCATTGAATGAGCAGAAATCTGACACAGCCCCTGACTGTGGCTGATTGTCCCCCGGAGGACATCTCACCTCCAGGGTCCCCAGACAAGCACTGTGCTCTGTGAAATCAACTAAGTTCTGAGCAGGAGAATCAGCTCCTGGACACATCAAGTGTATTGAAGTACAGAGATAAATAGACAGGCTAAAAACAGACTACAATGTGATTAAAATAACCACTGCTACCCAGTTTTAAGAAGTTACTGAAAACTGATGTCATGTGTTGTTATTTAACTTTCTTTGTGCCAACAATTCTGAATCCAAGGAGCTCATATTACTCAGAACTATCAATTATTTTCTGAAAAAAGAACCCAAGTCAAATAAATGGAAATTATCACTTGCCAGGTGGCAATGAAGTTCTACCCACTAAAACAAAAAAAAGTAAATGAGATATATATGTTACAAACAGTTAAGATTGAGTTCTGGGTAAAAATATTTTAAATCTGAAATAAATACAGTAAAATCAATATTGATTATTAGGAAAAAAGGTGCTAGTTGGGCCTGAAAAACCTTTTAAGAACTTTTAATAGGAGAAATTTTCCAGTAAAACTACAATAAATTACTATTAACTAATCAGAATATTTGTGTGGAACTTAATGTCAGTACATCAGCTTCCTTTATTTTTTTTTAAAAAATAGTATATTACTTATTCAGTCAAGAAGACTTCCAGTAATATCCTAAGAGAAGTGTCACTTTGGCAAGTTACCTTTCAATTTATATTTCATTATGTTCCAAGAAAATCCACTTTCTAGATTTCTTAGGCTTTTAAGTATTCATTTTTAATCACCACTTGTTTTTTTTAGCACCTGATATATAGTGTCTTCACACTAAAGTGAAGTCAAACCCATTTTGCTGAGAGTCTACATTTTAATATTTGACACAATTTTCTAACAGACAATATTTAAAAGTTTAAAAGGATCCTATTCTTCATGGTTATGAAATTTGATTCAATTTTCTAGTAAGTTGCATTGAATGGGTAATTACTAGCAGGTCCAAATGCCTTTGAAGAACTTGCTTTCATCAGTGATACGTTGGCTCTGTTTGGGGGCTGATGAACCCCAACATTAAATCTGTATGTTAGCATTGTGTTGTTCCTTTAAGAGTTTTCATTCCAGAACAATACATGGGCTTCATGTAAGCTTAAACTAAAGCCTGAAGCAACAATTTTTAAAAGCCTTGAAACACACTATTGTTTCCTTTGAAGGCAAAAGTAAGTCCATTCTTTTCCCAACAGCTGCTTCTCTGCTTTTTTTCCTCCCATTCATTCCCATCTTTTCTACTCAACCTAGCTGCTCTTATGCTTGAAACTACATTGGCTTTCTGGCATTATAGCTCCATTTGTGGAGTTGTTCTGTCCTGTCAAGAAAGAAGAGAAATGGAGACATGGGAGTGGGCCACAAGCTGTCTCCTGATAATCTTTACTGACTGAGTTCTCTTCTCCCATCTTATGGGTACAATGGAGTGGCTAGTTGTACAAGATTCCTAAAGGCGCCTGGAAACACTGTAGCTTTGAACTGATATCAGGTAGGTTTTGCCTTCCTGATGCAACTACATTAGTACCTAAAGAGCCCACCAAAATAATAAATTGAACAAAGCTATATCTAGAATATGTTTCAAATATATCCAGTTCAAATTGGCTATTTATGTACATGAAAACCAAGGCCTAGGAATGTGAAGGGTTCTCAGAGCTTATGAATGGAGCTCTGTCTCCAGTTTTCCATCCCAGACATTTCTTTCCAGGTATTATATGGTATCTTCAATATTGAAGGTTGGTTACCTCCAAGTGATGGGTGGAAACTCTCAATATTCTTAGGAGTTAGTTGTTACGGGTAGTCCACGGTCACCCAGAGCTCCTAAGTAGCTCCTGAACTGGCATGCTGACAAGCTCCACAAACAGAAGGCAGACACTTGAGACCTGATCATATCTACAGATACTACTAATTCCTTCATTGATATGTGAGCACATTACAACTCATCTAGTTGCCAAACTTTTTGCAACAAACCCTAATATTATAATAAAAAATAAATATATTAGCCGGGTGTGGTGGTGCACACCTTTAATCCTGGCACTATGGAGGAAGAGGTAGGAGGATTGCTGTGAGTTTGAGGCCACCCTGAGACTCCATAATGAATTCCAGGTTAGCCCAGGCTAAAGTGAGACCCTCCCTTGAAAAAAGAAACAAAGAATAAAAAAATGTATTGTGTTATTAATATACTGGTTATGATGCCTATTTTGACATCACTTTATAATTTATAAAGATTTTTTCTGTATTTGTCAGCTCCTCATAAAAGCTGTGATATATTAGTATCCATATTTTCATAGGAAGAAACTGAGGCATCACCCAATAATTTACTTAAAATGTTGCATTAGAGAGATGAATAGAGTGCTATCTGCATAAGTGCACGGCCAGGTGGGCATGATGGTCAACCTACAATCCCAGCATTTGGGAGGTGAAGACAGCTTACCTGCGGATAAAATGAGGAGCTTGACTAGCTGAACTGGTGAGTTCTGGGTTAAGTGAAAGACCCTCTTTCAATAAGTAAGAGGGATAATGATTGAGGAAGACACCAATGTCAACCTCTGGCCTCTATACACATGTACACATGTGTGCATCCACACACATACAAACATACATACACACATTGTACACATACACATAAAAAATAATAATTTAGTTACTGCCAACATAATACTCCACAACCTTCCTGGAACACCTTTCAGCCTAGAATGCTGAAATGTTCCTTTCCACAAGATCTTAGAACTCACAGCAGTTGATGGTCAGGACTGATTAAGTTCTTGGAACAAATTTGAGAGCTGGAATATATGGGAACATGGTGTGAGTTACCACGTGTTTTGCTCCTTATTTCTCATGAAAATCTTTCTGATTTCTCCATCTTCAGTAAGGAAGGAAAGCTATATGGAAAGCAGTCTGAGGGTCCTTAGCATATATGGGAGAATTGATTGCCTATTGCTACTTTTACTGACATTCAGCTGGGCCCAGCCCACGATTCCAACTAGGGAAGAAAGAAAAGACAAATGCTCTTGTCCAACTGGATGTACGGTCACTGCTGTAGTCAGTAGTGAGTTGTGGTGTAAATATTTGTAACTCTCCAGATGTTCTGGCTCCACGTATGGGAAGAATAGAAGAGCTGCACTGTGTATGTCATGTACACACACACGCAAATGAAAAATAGACATTAAATGGGGGCAGAACTATGCTTTAAGGATCAATTCTGCCACAGAATGAATAAATATAATAGTAAAGTTGGGGCTGGAGAGATGGCTTAGCTGTTAAGTCACTTGCCTGCAAAGCCAAAGGACCCAAGTTCAATTCCCCAGGACCCACGTAAGCCAGATGCACAAGGTGGCACATGCATCTGGAGTTTGTTTGCAGAGGCTGGATGCCCTGGTGTGCCCATGCTCTCTCTATCTCCCCCTCTCTACCTCTTTCTGTCACTCAAATAAATAAAAATAAAATATTAAAAAATAATAGTAACAATGTTCTAAATCACCATTTACATTTCTAGTTTGGTTTAATTTTATTTGGTATATATATAAATTCCTAATTATTGACGTTCTATAACACATGTCTATTATAGTTTTCACTTTAGAATAAGGACACATCTAATGTCTTCAAAGATTTAAAGTAGAATCCAATATCCAAGTTAATTTCTTCTAAATGCTACTGTCAGGATAAATGTGAAAGCCCTTCACAAATTGTAAAACAGTTTATAAATGAAAGATGATTTTTATCATTAATTAACTGAATTCATATGCTCATTCACTAGGCAATTATTTATGTAGTGCTTACCACATAGCAGCAGTATGTCAAGCATTTGATAAACACCTGTGATTTTGGTTTGGGATTGTGAGCAGTCATGTGCCTTTGAAAAGGATATAAGACCTTTCTATGTTAAGTGTGCAAACAACTGAATTTCACTGACTAAAACTTGGAATGCATACCATTTTATTTGAAGAAAATGAATTAGAATTTGTTATCCTCATGAGCTAAAAAATATAATCTTATTGACAATCAAAGACTAGATCTACACAATTCAAAAATAATGTAGTTACTCGATAAGTGCTTACTAGTTCTTGTCATGAAATGCCTTGGCAAGGTAACTGATGAAGCTCAGGACAACTTAGCCTCACAGCCTATTCTTGGGACAATAATAGAGATCTGCAGCTATGAGTCCCAATGAGCTCCTACTACTCTCTGGACCACCTGTGACAAAAGTAGTGAAAACCCAGACTGCTGATGTCTATCATTTCCGGTCATTTCCTGGGTGTGTTGTTGGTCACAGGTAAGGTTTTGAGTATGTTTCTAAATCATTTCTGCACTGAGAGCGCTTTCCACCAATGATCCTTTGGGTTCTCCTTCTCATCACCAAACCCAAAGAGTGAACACTAAGGCACTAACGTTAGAGGAGCTGGAGGCAAGGCAGCCTTCCTGTATGCATAAGATACTAATTTCCACCCTGGAGAGATCATTTAGTCAGGAAATGGAGACTTCACAGTGACCCGGGGCTGTTTCAGATTGTTGGTCTGCTCTGACGGCACACGCACATGCACTGAATGGTTAGAGAAAATCAGTGCAGCACCCCAACCGTCTGAGATTTCAAATGCTGGGATCCTCATGTGCTTCTTGCAATTATTCATGCAATTATTCATCTTGAGTTTTTAAAGTGTGTCAGAGAAAATGGGTGGTGCTTTTTACTCAAAATGACTTAAACAAAAATTAGAAACGAGACAATATCAGACACAAATGAGAACTCTGTATTGTCTTCCTAAGGACTCCACGCAGTTGACAGAGAATTCAGTACAGCCTGGCTGGCAGCTTCCCCCTGTCTGCAGAAATACTGTGAGGATGGACAAATGATGAAACTGACCTTTGAACAAATACACCCCTAGTCCTACATAAAACATTACTGAACAGCAAACTACGTGAGATCTTCAGTTTAGCAGAGAAATTATGTAACGTCAAAGAGCCACAGACTCGCTTAGCTACATGTCTGAGAATGCTGCTAATGGTCCTTTCTCACCGGTGTACAAACATACAATTTACTGACACACTTTTCCCATTTGCATCAGGAATGAATGATAAAGATGTATTTCTCAAACCTTCTACCATCAGCAACCTAAAAGACATGGAATTCAGAGGAAAAAAAAGTCTGTGTTCAAAGAATATAGAATATCCACATGTGGTACATTTATTTCCAGAGCCACTGGCTGATATCAGAACACATCTGTCACATCATAAACTGCTGCCAATCTAGGCGTATGCAAAGAAAGAACAGTGGCCTGCTCCCCCAAACATTTACAAGCATCCGTTAATTCATGCAAATGAACAAACATAAGGAGAGTAGAGTTTGCCTGTGAAGTTAGATCTCAAAGCAAGGCATATATACTGGAACTGCCATCCTGAATAAAGAATCCTGGAACTGGGCTGGAGAGATGGCTTAGCGGTTAAGCGCTTGCCTGTGAAGCCTAAGGACCCCGGTTCAAGGCTCAATTCCTCAGGACCCACGTTAGCCTGATGCACAAGGGGCACATGCATCTGGAGTTTGTTTGCAGTGGCTGGAGGCCCTGGCACGCCCATTCTTGCTCTCTCTATCTCTATCTGCCTCTTTCTCTTTCTCTGTCGCTCTCAAATAAATAAATAAATAAAATAAACAAACAAACAAACAAACAAAAAAGAATCCTGGAACTGGAATCAAAGAAACTGGAATCCTGCTCCAAATTCTGTCAACTAAGTAGCAAGGGGTCTTGGCTACATGCCTTGCCCATTTTTCATATATGTAAGACAGAAATTAGATTTTCTCAGAGGTCTTGATTACCTCTGACATGTTCTAATTCAACTGTTGGTCAATTATCAAGAGAAGATTGTGACAGACAAGTAAGTTTTCTAGACAAATCTAGATTATCTTTCTCAATGCACCTTCTGTGAAAGACCACTGCTTTTGGCCATGAAGGGAGTGTATCACAATGGTACAATCCAGTCTATGATTTCCACAGGTCTGACATTCTGCTTCTGGAGACTGGGCACATGTATAAAACTGCAGCCCAGAGCAGCCAATGCTGAATGGGAAAAGTATTGCACGAACTCCACATAGGACTCAAGGGAAAGAAAGCAAGAAGAGGTGGAGTTTTAAATGAATCTTCTCTGAAGGCAAGAAGCAGAATTGGGTAACTTCTCATAATCCTTGCAAATGTAAAACTACCCTTTAACAATTAATGTGATTTGTTAATAAAATCCCTTCCTACTAATAGGTACAAATAAAATTATTTATACCATGCAAATTAGTTCAATTTATAAAGGACTTATTTTCCTGTACACATAGTTCATAATAATTAACTACATAGCCTCTTTACATAATCATATGTTACAAGCTAACTATTTTATATATCACATAATGACTAATTCTGGTTTAAATACTACCTCAAAATAAGCTGAAGTGTCTGCTGAGAACTATTGCTGACAAACTACTAGCTTAAACTTCCAGAAAGTATTTCCTTATCACTGGTAATTCTAGAGGGTAGGATAATAAAAATAATTAAAGCCATTTTTTGGCAACTGTAAAGAATTCTACTCTTGCCAGGTCACTGGCATTTTCATTTTTAAACTGATAGACACAGTTAAGAGTAGGTTTAACAGTTGTCTTATCATTGAGTAGCTTTATTATGCTGAGCAGTTTCACTCTTTGCTGGGCAGAATTCAGTGAAAACACAGAGGGTCCCCATGGCAAGTGGAAGAGGAAGTATGTGAGATACCCCTTCTTTTAGTGTCCCCAGAAGTACGTTCAGGAGAAAATTTAAAGTATACTGAATTCAGAATTTATGACCCACGCAAAAGGCTAGCATTGTATAATTGAGTCAGCCTGTGTTTGTGATAATAGTTGAAGAAGAAGGAGAAATAAGATAAAATAGCACAAGTTAATTGGGAAATGCTTATTTAGAATAATGTCAGCCAGACATAGTGGTTCATACTTCTTATCCCAACATTTCAGAGGCTGGGGCAGGAGGATTTCTATGAGCTCGAGAGCAGCCACAGCTGTATACTGACTTCCAGGCGAGTCTGGCCTATAGATGAGATCTTGTCTCAAAAAAACCAGTAAAGAAATAAGTAAAAATAAAGTTAATGTCACATCTCATTTTCAGTGTGTCATTGGAACTCTGTCTCACTCTCGTCATCTTGCTTGTACACACTTCTACCTGTAGACAAACATGAAATCAGTTTGCATAAAAACACTAATTAACACATGCCCCTTGAGGATAACAAACCAGTCTTCTCATCTATTTTTAAATTCTTATTGTGAGTTCTTAAAATATATGCCATTTGAAAGCATCACTGATTCAATTTTAAAACATTGCCAGAACCTGCTTTGCTAATCTGCAAACTCGATAATTCTCCCCCAAACCTCAGCGCACTCAGCAACAATTTAATAGCAAATATCTCTAGTGGGACCTCATATTACTAAAATTCTATTACTTTTTATATGACCAAAAAAGTGCTAGTACACTCTAAAGTATTATAAATAGTTCAGGCCAGGCAATACTGCTCAAAATATATGAAAGTTTATTTATTTATTTTTTTGCACTCAGTAACCTGGGATTTCTATCTTACATATTTATAACTTATAATATGCCCTACCACAATTGGTATAACATGTAGACTACCAACTAATGTCCTGAAGCTTCTGGACATTTTATTTTTTGCTACTATGATTACAAAGGGTAATAAATTGTATACTTAGTAACCTAATCATGTTACTAAATGCAATTATAAACATATTTTCAAATATTTCCTTGGTTCGACTCTCCAGGACTCACGTTAGCCAGATGCACAAGGGGGTGCATGCATCTGGAGTTTGTTTGCAGTGGCTGGAGGCCCTGGTATACCCATTCTCTTTTTCTTTCTCTGTCTGCCTCTTTCTCTCTCTCAAATAAATAAATATAAATAAATAAAATATATTTTTTAAATGCATGTCTTTAATTGTATTTTTTTCTTAGATTGCTAAGCAGCCACTTTTTGAGGGTATTTGTATTTATGCTTTTGAAGAGCTTTAGTTTGAGGTTTCAGACACAGATCTAAATCTGTACATTGATGATCAAGACCAGCCCAGGGCACAGGCTCTATATGGTATGTGAAATGTCAGATTCCCAGGAATTCTTCTTTATTTGGCTCTGAGCATGATTTGGCTCACCTGTTAGGTCAATTCACAAGGAAAGAAAATGTTGGAATATTTTGGTTCCTGTTTCTCCCTGTGAACTTTTTAAAAAGAAGAATTAGAGTGTCTGGGAAGATAGCTCAGTTGGTAAAGTGTTTGCCTCTCGAGCATGAAGACCTAAGTTCAATCCCCAGAAGCCACATTAAAAAACCCAGGCATGGTGGCCTGTGCATATAATTCCAGTGCTGTGGAAACAGAGACAGGGTCATTCCTGGGAGTCACTGGCCAGCTATGCAGTGGTGACCCTGTCTCAACAAGCAAACACAAAAAGGAAGATGGACAGATCTGAAAAGGACAGCACTTGAGCTTGTCCTATGGACATACCACACACACACACACACACACACACACACACACACACACACACCAGATACACACACACCAGATATGCACACACATAATTTTAAAAACAGAAGTCCATACCCCTGTTATTTATAATGTTTTACATTTTGATAGAAGTCTCTGTAAATTGCTCAGTTTTTAAAAATGTTCATTTTTAATTTTTTCTACCACCATTACTAATCATTACTAAGTAGAAGTATATGAAACATGTGAATCTATAAATTTACTGGTGTTTCTACCTAGAAGATATTTTCTAGGGCCCAACCATAGCATCACTTCAGCCATTCTATGGTAGATCCAGCCTTTAATGGTTGCTTACTGAATGTAAGAGGCTTGTGTCCTCTACTATTTATTATCTGTCGTTAATACTGTTCATAATGCAAATCAGTCTTTAATATAATATTTATATCTTTGATTATAGGTGAATTACAAGAGGTAAACTTGCTTATACAACTAATTCATTGTCAATATTTATACCAGGTTTCAACCTTGCACCAATGTTACATTGACATATCAGCTGTACAAATGTATTACTGATTTCTGAGCCATGGTCCCATGTTCTACAAAATTCTCTAAGGTTCTCAGAGTGAGGCCCTTTTGCCTAATTCTGTATTCCTCCTCCATCTTTCACTGTTTCTCTAGTATGTTTTTTTCCCTTTAAATTCTCTCTTCATATTCAGACTGCCTAAGTCTTTAACATTTGCAGAAAAATAAATATAACTAGAGATCAGAATGTTAAGTGATTAACAACGACAAAAATGTCGGGTGTGGTGGTGTACGCCTTTAATCCCAGCACCAGGGAGGTAGAGGTAGAAGGATCAATGTGAGTTCAAGGCCACCCTGAGATTACATAGTGAATTCCAGGTCAGTCTGGGCTAGAGTGAGACCCTAACTCAAAACAAAACAAAACAAAAACCTTACAATTGCCAGGCATGGTGGCCCATGCCTTCAATCCCAGCATTTGGGAGGGAGAAGCAGGAAAAGTGCTGTGAGTTCGATGCCAGATGGAATTTTCCACCTCCCAAGGATGAGGGTGGGAATGGAAGGGCTGTAGGTTCCTTTTGCAGATGTGCAGTCCTGCACTCTATTTTTGCAGTGAAATCTGGACTGGATTCAGAGGAGGGCTGACTCCGTGGTGAAGCTTGAAGAATATACTTCATCTCAAATGCCTTAATCAGGGCCTTGAAAATGACAACATTCAGCACATTCAAGATGGTAAGTTTGAGAACAGGCTGGATAACTACAAAAGAGCTCAAAAAGTCAATGGTCCGCATGCTGTCTTAGGTCCCAACGATGTTGGAAGTGGTTTCTTCCCAGGCGTGGGGTGTTCTCCTGTCTTGCTAGGGGGAGATGAGCTGGGTTTCACCTGTGCTGTCTCAATGGCAAGTGATGGATAATGCATGTTAGAAAGGCTCCCCCATGAACCATTCAAAAGTAAGATAAAGTGCCCAAATCTTAGCTCTTCTGAAAAATCAAGTGCAGATTTTTTTTTTTTTCTGGACTCCATAGAATCAGAAAAGCATTCAGCCCCTAAACTGCTACACCCAGAGCCCCAGTTTTCAGGTTTTTAAAGAATCTCAGAGATTGGGGCTGGAAAGATTGCTCAGTGGTTAAGGTGCTTGCCTGAATAACTTAATGAACTGGGTTCAGTTCCCCAGTACCTCCATAAAGCCAGATGCACAAAGTGGCACATGTATCTGAAGTGCGTTTGCAGTGGCTGGAGACCCTGGAACACCCATATTTATTCTTTCTTCTCTCTTTCTTTCCTTGCAAATGAATAAAAATATTTTTTAATAGAAGAATCTCAGGTCTTTTTCTCTCTCTCCAGCACTATTTGTATTATTTTGTAGGCAAGGAAAGTCAGCACTGTGAAGACAAGAATCATTTGTTTTTGAGAATTTGAGAAACTAAGATGAGAAAAAGATTCCATTGCTGTTAAGTAATTTTCTATGTGGGTAAACTTTCTTAAGTAAATTTCTGCCTACTATATATACTTAGACACTATCTCATTGTTAAAATTACCATGTTACGTTACAGAGAATTACCCTAAAACAGTGATTTTTTTTTTTTCTTAAATACTAAATGAGCAATTTGTGGGAACCAGCGGCTCGCCAGAGAACACATCTGTGCCTGACAACATTTGAGCTGAGCAGCCCTGGGAGCGCCGTGGGGCTGAGCAGCTGCCTCTGCTCCTCCGCATCCTCTCTGGAAGAAGCAGAGGGATTGTGGGAAACGAATGACCTGGGCTCCGGCCTTAGATCGGCAGCTTGTCAGTTTTTGGGAATGCTTTTAAATCTGATTGTGTCCTGGTCTTTCTTTTCTTTTTCGTTTTCGTTTTTTTTTTCTTTTCATCTGCAAATTAAAAGCTGAAAACCTTTTTGCTTCATCTTAGATCTGAAGTTCTTCAAGTTCAGCAGGTAGAGCCAAGACGTGATTGCCTGACCCTCAATGTATGCTCATGGCAGATGCAGGTCCAACAGGTGCCACCAGCAAGGAGGATTGGGCACAAAAGGGTTAACATTTTAAGCATGCTGGAGTCCAGCTGGACAGATGAGTTCATATAGATTCTACATAGTCCTTTAATCACTAGGAGAGGATATAGAGAAAGGAGTGCTTTCCAGGGAAGACCAAAAGAAACCCGATTATCAGCCTTCTGCAAAACTTCAAGAGAAAGGACCTAAGTGATGTGCAGAGTTAGAACTGCCGTGAGATCACACAAGACAAAGCTATATCCATGGATAGAAAGATCTGGCCTGCCCAATAAGGTGATTCTGTCACCTGTGACCAGCATGGCATATAATTTTGAAATTATACTAAACTAAGTTAAACAAAACTAAATTTATCTTGGCTCCAGAATCCCACTGGGATAGGCAATTTGGGTGAATTGCCAGATAGTTACCTCTCACTTCCCCTCTCTGGTCTCCTACACCAAATCTTGAGCATTCAGGACCTTCAGACAGACATAGTTCTCCAGAGCCAAAGTCCAAAGTTGAAGAATCTGCTTGCAGTGTTCAATGCAATGTCAGAACCTACACCCAGATGTTAACCTGAGTATCTTAACTCCAGGTGCCGAGGCCAGAGCTACCTGGACATGATGTACATAGCTGAGTTCATGGAGGAGCAGCCCTGATGTGGTACCAGGTAGGCCAGGACTCACTTGCTCCATCATTGTTTCGATACCCAGGTGTCAGAGACAGGGAAGGTGAGCTCCTCTGGCAGTGAGGAAAAGATGAAGACGTATCTGATTGTTCTTGAAAAGATCTGCCCCTGGGAGCAGATTCTTGACAAATGAAAACCCCACTGGACCCCTTCAGTGGCAGTCAGGAAAAGTTAGCATCAAATTTGCTCATGTGCTGTATTTGCTCACTTGTGTTTGAGTGGGAAAAGGATTATCTTTTTCATGCTCTCTGTGTTTCTGACGTATTTCAGCATTAAAAATGTGCATTCTTTCTGTGAGGAAAATAAGCCATAAATATCTTAAGAATGGAGCAAAAAAAGAACTTTATAATCCTTCTAAAAGTCTATTAATTTGTTTAAAGTGTAATATATAAGGGTTTGGGGAAATGGTTCAGTCTGTAAAGTGCTTGCTGTACCAGAACATGTGAACCTGAGTTTGGATTCCCAGCACCCATGTAGAACTTGGCCATACATGGCAGCAGCACATGCCTATAATTCCAGCACTGGTAAGACCAAGTCAGGAGGATACCTAGAGATTACTAGGTAGGTAGTCTAGCGCTACAGGTGAGCTCCAGTTCAGCGAGAGGTCCTCTCCCCCAAAATAAGGAGAGTTAATATAAAAGACATCCAGTGTTGACCTGTAGCTTCCACAGGCACGTGCACACACATGCGTGCAACATCCATACCCACGTGCTCCCATACACATACAAACATTCATATACACTCTCCACACACACACACCGAAATTTTAAAAAAATAAAACATGACATGTAAAGTAATATATATGTGTGTGCAGATATATTTTAGAAGGAATACTAGTTAGCATAGTACTTCAAAGAAAAATTGCAGATATTGATTTCTTATTATAATGAGATATTACCTGGGAACTACAGCCAAGGTAGGACTATTTAGGCTACTTGATCATTAACCTTTCTCCATATGTAAATCTATACACCTCTAACTAGTGCTGGCTACATCTCTAAAAATGCCTCAAGTTTGGTAAAAGACTTATTTTGAATATGAATAATTCTATATTGTGTCTAAACGACTCCAAAAACTTTGGGGGACTGCCTATTCCTAAAGTTAGTCAGTCACATTTAAGCACATCATAAAGTCATAAAATCTGCATGGGTCTTAGAAGCAGACTCTCTCCTTACACAGTTGAAACCCATTTTCTTTTGTTCAGTTGAGTAAGACGGAGAGTTGGCTGGTGCTTGCCAAGGTGCCACCTCAATGCCCAGAGCTTAATTTTCTCTCCCTTTCCTTTTTCTGTCAAAACAACGCACCTGCTTTTTTTTGTGAACCCAGTCTCCAGCCTACTGCCATCGCTGTCCTTTTGCTATACATCAGTTGTATGCAGTTATCACACTCATCGCTCCAGTCATAAGCCCAAAGTGTAATATTCAAACAAGAGCCTGGCCTATGGTGAATTTTATTTGAGGATTATTAACCAGCTGCAAATGACATTGTCTTAACAACAATAACAAAATAAAAAAACCTGGTAATACTGATTTCTTAATGCTAACATGAGGTTAAGGATTCCTGGGCTTCTGAAATGCTGGATCCTCACCAGCCAAGTTTATGTTAAACTACCACCTCCAGGTAGCGCTTTTCCTGCCACCAACTGTCCCCCAGAAGGGTGTCACTGCTAACAAATAGTTAACAACAGTTCTTACTTTCACTCTAAAAGCAAATGCCTGCATCACTGTTTCTTGATTTTTTTTTTCAACCTTTGTAGTAAGCTATTGTCCTCTTCCCATCTTTTCTTCAGTTTGAGTTAATTTGGAAGTTGCTTTTTCAGTTCTTCAATCAGATTCTTATATAACTTTGAATGATTTAGTTGGTTTTAACTATACTTCCACTTCAGGATCCATCAGCTTTTGGAAATAGTTCATAGGGAAGTTAACATACCTTCCTATCTCTGGACTTGTGTCAGGGTATGACTTTCATAGTGTGAATATTTATAATAGTCAGGTTCTGTTTTGTTGATATTATGACCTTTAATACTGTTTATGGAAAAATTATTTAACAAAGACGCAACTAGAAAGACTACTTTGCTGTCAAACTCATGGAGTCACAAGAAAACTTTCCAAGCATCACCATTAATTGGATTCTCTGTTCATGAACTCTAGCAAACCCTCAAAATTATGCCACAATTTAATTCTTATTTAAGTCCCAGATTTTTAGGCAATGTTGAAACTGGTTAATTTAAGAAATCTATTGATAGAACACAGGACAAATTTCTAAATGAAAGAAAAAGCCAAGGATGCACCAGCCAGAAATTTTCAAGATATTTAGACAAAACCAAATAGAGAATTATCTATTTGATATTGTCCCTGTCCACCAGATTTTATGTAATACAAGGAAGGGTATTTGTTGTGGTAAATTAGAATGTTTAGGGCAGTGTTTGGGACTTAAGAAGTACCTATTGAATAAAAGAAGTGCTAAGGGATTCTGGGATACACCACATATAACTATTGCATTAGTTTATCTTTATGAGAAGTACTTTGAGTAGCTGAATTACATATTAAAGAAGGGACTGCTCTTTACAAAGGCATATTCCAGTGGAGGTATACAGCCTATATTTTCTAGGACTGGTGATATAGTCATAGACTTCTAGATCACAGGCAAATGCATCTTCTTACCTACCTGCTGCTCATAGAACTGAAGGTGTACATTTCAACCTGGAACAAAGTACTAGCTAGCAGTTGGAACTTAATGATCCCTCATGATGGCACAGCTGAAAGTCTGGGTGTGTCTGCAGCTAGAACTAGCTAATAGCAATATTCAATACCAGACCTAAGATCATCTGTGAAGTTCAACAGTCTCCCCAGGAACCCATCCTCCTCCTCCCTGCTCTCTACACCATTTCTTAACTTCTCAACAAACCGATGTGCCTGTCTCCCTCCAGTCAAACTATGGGCCCTGTTGCGCTCTCACCCACCACATGCAATGAAGGAAGGAAATGAAAACTTTAGTTCTGTGAGCTATAGATTTCAAGTTCTTTTTCAAATGAACCCAGCCACGAGTTGGTCCATGGAGTATAATATTTCTAAATCACATTATGGCAATAGAAACAACAAAGAATGCAGAAGTCATTCTCTTGGAGGAAGGGGCTCATTCCTTTCTATCAGGCATGGAGTGTATTGAGAAGGAAGACCGTCAGAAAGTCCCTGATTCCTTACTCCTGGTCACAATGCTGGTTTCACTTTGCAGGAGCTGTTCGTGACCATGCTTGTGAAATCTGTAATTCATCTCTAGACAATAACTAATTATTACTGATTACCAAGAAATAAGTCAACAAAGATATTTTCCTGTTTACATTCTTATCAGACTGTATCAGAACCATCTGTTTTCAAGTTTGTTGTGGCTGCTTTTTTGCTTCTTAATCCCAAGGGATAAATTCTCCACATTGTTCTCTGAACGCATGCATGCCAAAGTGCCTCTTAATGCACAACTGCAGTTTTCACTGGAACATTTGGTTGGGTGGGAATATTACTTTTTGAATTTATTCTTATTTTGCATTATGAATATACTTTGTATGGGCACATCATGTGTTGGTTCCATTGTTCCCCCCCCCATCGTGTCCACATTCCACTGAGGGCTCTCCTCTGTGGGGTTGCTAGTATTCCCCATGGGCTCGTGGGTTATGAGCTGTGACAGCAGCTAGTCAGGCATTGTGGGGGGCAAGGCCTTTGGGTATGCAGTCCCAACCTGTGGGGAGCCAAATATTCTTCTGTGACAGAAGATGAAAAGGATTTCCTATTTTCCAAAATTGACTCTACAAAGGATATATTGGGATCTGCCCCATCTCTAATTAACATCTCTTGATTTGCATGAGTGATTATTGACTTTGCTAAGAGCACGTACACATTACTTAATATAACTAAGGTTACTTCAACCTAGAAGAGTCCACAAATATGAGATTTTAAGCCAGTAATAGGTGACCTCTTTGCTCCATTGTTCATCAACACTAGTCTCCTGTAAGAAAAGCAGTAAGTGATTCTCCTTCATTGAAGAAAGGTGTAATTGCTACACTGCCAAGGAAGCAAGAGTAAGATTTAAATGGTGGTCTTCACCAGGCTGCTACATGGCTTTGGGCAAGCAATTAACCTTTGGTGTCTCAGTTACCTCATCTGTAAAATAGGGAGAAGGATTTTGCACAGGTGTGATGCCTGCACTAATTAGTATAATTATCATTATTGATGGGAAAATAATGTTGGTCACTGATATCATATCTCTTGTGTGCACTGGGAATCATTTATAGCTTCTCGACACTGGGCCCATTGTATAGGAGTTTGTAAAAAGTAATGATGGCAAAAGCCATTTCTGGAGGCTGGGAACAACACAGTTAAGATGACCCATATCCACACAGGCTCATCGCCTTAATGGACTGGTTTTAATAATTTGCATTTGTCATGTAGGTATTTTCTAAAGTGAGATTAAGTACCTAACAAGAATAACAAGAAATTTTGTCAAGGACTATGATCAACTGGTAAACTGCGGCAGGATACTTGCCAAGTCATTAGGAGGTTACCCCATGACCTACAAATATAAGTTTAGGCTGCAGTCAGAATTTAGGAAAATAAAAGTCAAGTCTGAGTATACACTGAAGACATTGCTCAGATAATGTCCAATGCCACTCACTCCCCTCCACATGGACATCTGCCTCATGAGAACCTCAGCCATCAGTAAGCTGGAGGCCAGGATAGGTGACAGAAGTTTATGAGATGCCCTTGTGGAAAAGACTGGGCAGCTCTGAAGTGGAATCAGTAAGATGTCCTTACATCACAGCAGAGCTAAAGTCTTCTGGAGTCAATGAAAGAGACAGATTGAGGAAGTCAAAAGCCACTACTGTCTTGATCTAAGACTACAGATTGCTCCTACAATGATTTCTTCACATGTTGACCAAAGGGACAATAGGCCACCAAGGGAAGTTTAAAGGACAGAAGGAGCTCTATATCTCTGGGTATGTGTGGTTGCCAGCTCAGAAATTTCAATGGGCTTCTGATCCTAAGAGTCCTCCCCCCCCCCCCGCCACGCCTGCAGAAATTCCCTTTCTTAATTAGAATGGACAGCAAGCCTCAACTCTTTAATGCCTTGAAGCCCTTAAGTTCCTATCTTGGCAGGTCAGTCATCCTAGGGCTCGCTTTCCCTCATATTTGCTTCCAAATAATAGGCAACCACCTCCAAACCGACCTGCGGAGCTCTTTCTGCTTTCATCTTCTCCTCACCCATCACACGAAACATAACAATTAGCATTTTTAGCAGGCCTGAAACTGCTAACACAACTTCTCTATGTCCTACACCATTAAACTTGATTAGAAATCCCTTCATGATTAACATTCATCTCGCTGTATCATGCTTGAAGGTTAATAATATCCGCCCACCGGCTCCTGAGGGGGGGAGGGGAGCGTATTTATGGACGGAGGAGCAGCCTGTGACAGCCCAGAGGACACTTCCTCCGCGGTCCACTAGAGGGTGGCTCGCCCCAGTGGAGGAGGGTACAGAGGCCCTCTCCAGCTCCTTGACTGCTGCTTGCACTTGAGTTCCTAAGGACCCAGCATTGCTAACCCCTGCTCACTGATGCTTCTCACCTTCTGAAAGATCCCCTTCTAATGATGTCGCTCCATACCTGCCACAAGGCAAGTGTGAGCTGGGCCACAGAAGGGTGACCTATGACATTATGCCTAAAATCAACATTAAAGTCTTATTCTTTGGAAACTTCCACAGACTGCAGCAGTCTGAGCCCACTGCAGGTACCGCTGCAGAGTGAATGGTGGGTCTGTGTGTTACAGGAAAAGTGGTTGTATTGTATATAATGTGTAAAGAAATATACCTAGCCTTTAGCACACCAGCTGTTTCTGCTTATAAGCCTGAGTTATCCAGGAACTGCAGGAGGACATTTTTGTAGTAAATATCCTATTTGATTGACTTTCTTAGGCCTAGCCATTTAGGCTGGTTTATTTAATTTAGAAAGAGATATAAATTTTAGCAATGAAAGACCAATCTTGCAAATTTCCTTCTTTCTTCTATGCTGTGTTCTTAAGAGAGAGGAGGGTGGGGACGGGCTTGATTTTGTTAGACTGTGCATAGGCGGGAGAGTGAAATACAATGGGCTTTTCCTGTCTATAGCACTGTTCAGTGTAGCAGATTGTTACAGGATGGTACATGGGGTGTTTAATTTGGAATTCAATGTAGTCGAGAGTCAAGGTGCAGCAGTTTTATTACCGAAATACAATTTTATTGGAGGCTGAAGATTTAATTTCCACCTTACGTGGAGAGCCATAAATGGGCAAACCTATTTTACATTTTGCATAGCATTTGATATATGTAATTCCTGACCTAATTTTAGAGTTTGGAAAGGTGGAGGAATCTCCATCTGTAGACTCAAATTCTTTTACATTTCAGCCACAGACGACATTCTAAAGTGACCACCATTTTGCTCCTCAGACATGGAGTCGAAGCCCTTTCTTCCCTGTGCTGACTGAGCTGTGTGCTACATCGCTGCTGTGTCCTGATGAGGTGAGCCACAAAGCCACCCTGAGACCAGCCTTGCATTGAAGCACGTGTTTCCTTTGTTTAAATTTGTGTGCATGATGGCATCCTACTGAAAAGTCAGAGGACCAGATGACATGAGCACTTTGCCTTCTATCTCTCTTAATATTTTTCTGGGTCACATGTTAATATCTGTTCAGATTTATGTATTTGGAATAAAATAATTAGCTATGTAAATCTGGAAGAGTTGAATATGAAATAATCAAATGCTGTTTGCTGGAAATCTGTAACGTTGGGATTCGAATTTGTGGAATGTTGTCATTTTCTTTCCTTCAAACAGATTTACACAACTCACTCTCTCTCTCTCCTTCTCTCTGTCTTTCCCTCTCTCTCTCTCTCTCCCCCCTGCCCTTCCATCTGTTTGACTTTGGAGCGTTAGTTCCCATAATCAACATTTCAAATCTACTCTTTACCACCAGGTGGCGCCCTTTGTTTATAGACATCTGTCCATTTCCTTTTTATCCAAAGATGATACCAGACAAATAGCTCTAGAGCTCAAATACTGTTGCAAACACGGAAATTTAACACATCGAGATAAAAAAACAAAACAAAACAAAGCTTTTCAGGCATTGGCATAATAACCCTTGCTTTAAGAGCCCTATTGCTACTAGATTTAATAGCTCACACATTTTCCTATTTACAACTTCTGCACACCAAACCGCACAAAATAATATTGCTGTGTGTGCCATAAACAGTGCTGCTGCAGGTCTATTTTATGAAGCACTATCATTTTTATAATCTCAAATGTTTGGCAACTGCAGTCAAAAAGAATAGAATATCAAATACTATATGCTATGAGCTTCAATTTTCTTCAATTTTGAAAACATACCTCAGAAAGAAGAAAGTGTTTTTGTTTTGTTTTGTTTAGACAAAAGACAATGATAATTCAGCTGCTAATTTAAAAAAATGTTCAAATTCTTCTCTTAACCAAATTCATCTTTCTTTCTTCAATTTGATATCCTATTAAGGGGAAGTCAAAATTCATCTTAGTATTGGTTCTGTTGAGGAGCTAATCAAAATTTAACTCTGTTAGCAAAGATAATTGTTCATTTTAACATTTTTTTAAATTTTTATCATTTTAATATTTTTTACTTTAAAGAGATTCATCAAAGCTGTTCTTATATACAAAAAGGCAGTCATTTTATTTTAAACCAGAATCTTGATTTTCATGTGCAAACAGCTGTGGAAAGAGCTCACCTTTACTGGCTCGCCAGTGAGCTCAACCTCTATCTGAAGAGATCATTTATTCACAAGAAAAGCATTCATTCCCATTTTCCATGCTAACTCTGTCTTGGATCTTTTCTTAAGGTAGATTATGAGCTGTGACATTAGAAGGTCTATTAATAACATATGCATTTACCAACATCACAGCGTTTCATATTTCACTGAAATATCATTTCTGCTGCATTTAATTTTTTTTTCATCAGGATTTTGCTTTCTTTGTACTTATATCTAAAATCTCGCCTGAGCATCTGCTAAACGGTGAATGGATGATCTGTGCGTGCTTGTGTGTTACTCCCTGGCCTAAGAAATCTGGCTTTCCTCCTGGTGTACAAACCGGTTCGGTGATTGAAATGGAGGCTGAATGCACACGAAGGAGTCCCTGTGCAACAAACGACCGAGGCTGAATGCACATGGAGGAGTCCTTGTACAACAAAATGTTCTGCCACCATTTTGCTGCCCGCTCACACACAATGAAATGGTGGCACAGAAAACAGCTAATGCAGTGTTCCATGAGATTTATCTCTGAAAACATTCTATCCTGCAATCCAAAATGCAAGCTGCTTCCTCACATCCGGTTACCAAGGGCTAGAGGTATTTGTTTGGCTTAAAGATACCAAATGTGTGTGTTTGTGGGCGGGTGCACAATGCGGAGAGAATCGACTGTGCACATGTGAAGAAAGGATAGAAAGAACTAGTCAAAAATTAACATGCAGCCTGAGAGGGAAAGCAAGCTTAGTCAAAAGCACAGTGTCTGGAAATACCTCTCTTATTCACAAAGCTCATAATGAATTTGACCTTGATGATTCCTTTCATTTTAGTATTCACTGCTCGCAACTGGGAGTTGGGAAATTTTGGAGAATTTGCAGGGATTTTTTTTCTTTCTTTTATCCTAATGTCCTATAAAAATTAAAAGTGAACCCATATGCAGCTTTCACCTGGGTACTCGACCATTACACACACACACACACATTTTTTTTTTTTTTAACTAGCAGGGAAGAAAACAGGACCAATCCTTCTCTCCCCTTGTACTTCTGCTTTTATTCTCAATCATTACAAATGCTGCTGTGGCTCTTATTAAGTGTGGAAATTCTCATTTTTCTGCAGTTTTTCAGACTCATGTGGATTCCTTGGGGATATAGTGAGGAGGTAACCAACAGCATATGGAAAACGAGAATGTTCGTGGATAGAAAAACTGCAGCCTTTGGTAATTTTCCACTTGGAACAGAAGTCATGAGTGACTTTTTTGTTTCCAACATAATGACTTGAGCCTGGTATGGTGATCAAATTTGAACACATGAGTATCTTAAAAATTTTAATTTCACTTCTTTATATCTATAAACACTCTCACTACTTCCAACTGCATAATAAACAGGTTAAAGCAGGACTCCTCTGCTCCACGCTCCCTCCACTTCAAGACAGAATTATAAAAGGCTACTGTCTGCAAATGAGAAATAGCCCTGGCCGACCCACCAGCAGGTTATGCAATATGTGACATAGACCACCAGAGGCTGAACTGAAACTGCTAATACTTTTTTCATAGGATCATTAACAAGAGTTAAACAAGGTGTCAAAGTGAAAAGATGGTGAAGTTGACTTGGTGCATTATATTCGCATGCCTTCATTTTAATTACTTTGCATTAAAATTAAATATTAGTACTTAATTTTATAATTTAAATATGTTACCTTGATACATTATTTTACATCTTTCTCAACAATGTGCTCCTTTGTGATTACTATCTAAACTAGAGTTCAACGAAAATTGAAACTCTGGAGAGAAATGCAACTTAGCTGAGGAAGGGTGGTAAGTCAGAACTTTTTTATCCCACTGTGATTTTTGAGATAAAAATGAAGCTTTGCTTTGAAATTTAAGTCTTAAATAAAAATTTGCCCCCAGCCAAGATGAGTGGGCCTGAGCTTCATGTGAGTTTGCCTGAGTTGTCAGGTAAAAATATATTCCTTTATTAGAGCTGCTTTATAATTTTGAGACACTGTTAGGCTTTTAGATGCACTAATATTAGTTGCTCTGTGTACCTTGAACAAAGCCAACCCAATCAATTTAGGCTTGTGTCTGAGAAATAAGTGTCATGTCAGTAGCCCTCAACCAGATACCAGAAGGATTAAGTGACTGTTTAGTCCAAAAACTAAGTTTCGTGTTTTCAATTGGCGTCATATCCTGTCCTCAGTCCATAGTGCTTAAATCAAAGGTGAATGCATTAACCTGGAAGGGAAACATAACAACATCTCCTTTAATCCCCTGCCTCAAACATTTTTTATGCTCCACTCTAATTTTTGTTGAAACATTTTCAGGCAAAGACAACAGGAAACAGTAAACACGGCAACACCATGAAAGGAATCTTTGCACGCACTATTTCTCTCCAGGTTCAAAGAACGAGTTGTTCAGGCAGCAGAGGAAACTGCTGTATCATGAAGCCCAATGCTGACGACAGCAGCCACCCTTCCCCAGCGTGGACGCCCCTCTTCATTTCATAAATCTTCTTTCCAAGCACACCAAAGCCAGCAATGGGCTCAATCTCCACATCTGTGGGCTGAAACCTCAGTGCGTCACAGCAGTATGTTCAGAGGAGATCAAGACTATCAGACAACTTTGGGAGCAGGGATGCAATTATAACTGACAGCCAGATGTCTGCCTGGGTGGATAGAACTACCCAGAAAGATTACAGCGGGTTCTGAGACCTTTACATCTAAACAGTGGGTCCAAGAAATGATAGACAGATAAACAACAATGTCGCAAGTCATTGGCATAAGTCAAAGAAGTCCTGTGATTGATAAAGATTTCACATGTCAAGAGCTTGCCAACTAGAACCCTTTGCTCCCAAGGCCTCTCCAACCCTCCTCACAAACAAAAGCTTGTTAGCGGTTGAGGGCCCAGCAGGAAATGTTTTGACACCCAGTGCCAAACACTAATTCATCACTGAAGCCTTTAATATATTTAAGTGTTTAGATTGGGGAGGCAAACGGGATTCCAATAGAAGGTACCTTACTTATGGAATGTGGAGACTTAATCTGGCTAACTCTGTATTATTGTTCTTTCTTAATCAAAGTTTGCCTTAAAGTCACATAATACAATTCAAAGATAAAGGAAACTTTAGCTATCATCAAAGCAGTAATCAGCATGAAACTTTTTGTTCCTTAACTGTGAGTGCCAGAAAAAGATTAAGTTCTTTTAGTAGATTATATGCAATGTTTCTTAGCCTATCTGATACACATTCCTTCATCCTCATAGATTCTATATGATCTTGAAATGCTTTTCTTTTGCAAAACCACATTTAACATATGTTTGTGACTCATAAGCTAGCACAAGTATCAAACCATTCTATTGTAACTATCCATAAAGAATTTGAGGAAAACTCAGTAAAAATGTCACAACTTGTGAAACCATTTGGAATTTCAGTTTGTATGATGATATTTGATATTTGCCAAAATAACATAGCTATAGTTTAATATTTATTCACTTATGAGAATTAATGTTTTTGTTTATATGGGTGATATATTTTTCCATTTTCATTAACATCTCTTAGAGTAATTTAAAAGTATGTGTTTTTAGACAAACTCTTAAATGAAGTTTTTTTTTTTTTTAAAGATGCTTAGACTTAATACTTCAAACTATTTCCTGTCTGTAACATTCTTCTTGGGGCCCCAGTGCACACTCCTGTAATTGGTGGTTCCCAATCCATTTTCATGAACATTTCTTTAAGAAAGCCTTTCAAAGTAGTTGCTGTGAATGGAGCCCTCTCTGCCCAGCTGGTCTGATGGTCTGTCCCCTCCTGTTGCCACTCGAGACGATGCTTCACATGGACACACATAAGGATTCTTCAAACAGAAGTCTCTTATGCCCTTTCCTGGAAACAACACTTCCAGAAAATATGCTGACCAGGAAGAAACAGCAGGGGTCAGAGAAACAGCCAAAGCCTGGAAACATCTTAACAAGCACTAATTAAATGTCGTGCTTGAGAAATATGGCTCAAGAAAGCCGAATACAATAACTTCTTACAGATGGTTTTGGGAACTAACAAGACCTTTAGGAAGCAGCACATTAAGATGAGCGTCCCCAAAGTCTCTCACAGCCATTAGCAGCTGGAGGTGGTATGCACTTCAGGAAGAAGTGAGCAGAGGCTGTCTGAAAAGAACCTGGGCTTCTTCTTGGCATTCTTGTTTCTCAAAAGGGGCATGGGCATCTGTTTTAGGGTGTCGCATTGTCAGGGTGTGAATTACCCAGTCAATTGAATATAAAGTGCCTTTTCGCTAACCTGAAACCTATCATTTTTTAGATGAGTACAAAGCCCTCCTGGAAAATACTTGTGCATACCAAAAGTAGACGGGGAGGGGGGGGGCAGAGAGATGGCTCTGTCAGTGCAGTGCTCACTGTGCGAGGCTGAGGACCTGAGCTCGGATTCCTAGCACCCAGGTAAAAGTTGAGCATCACAGAATGTGCCTACAATCCCAGTGCTGGGGACATGGAAACAGGAGAATCCTTCTGGCTTGCTGGCCAGCTTGCCTAGCTAAATCGGTGAGCTCTAGATTCAGGGAAAGATCCTGTCTCCAAAAATAAGGTGAGGCTGGAGAGATGGCTTAGAGGTTAAAGCACTTGCCTGTGAAGCATAAGGACCCAGATTAGACACTCTAGGTCCCATGTAAGCCAGATGCACAAGGTAGCACATACATCTGGAGTTTGTTTGCAGTGGCTACAGGCCTTGTTGTGCCCATTCTCTCTCTCTTTCCCTCTCTCTCTCTAATAAATAAATCAATTAATTAAAAATGCAAGGTGGACAGTGATTAGGAAAGCACGTGAAGTTGACCTCAAACCCCCATGCAACATACAACAGGCAGCTGATAACTGTTTGCTCGGTCATTGAACAAATGTTCCTTCAGTAGTCACCCTATGCCAGGTCTGTACCAGGTTTGGGGGATAAAGAAATCAGAGTACAGAATGTAAAACCTGTGTGTGGTTATGGGATGAAGGCATGGATGGCAAGATAGACATATAGGTGGGAAAAATGTGTGCTTCCTGAGCATATTCAAAGAAATTAAAATCCTAAATCCAAAAAGTGATGTCCCAGGATAAACCTTGCAGTGGTTTCTGGTCCCATCAAGGTCTGGCAATGGGGTCTGGCCTGGCTATCTGAGCCTCACATTGGGGCTCTGCAGTAAGTGAGATTCTCCAGGATCTGTTAACCTATTCAAGATTACAGTTAGTGCCAACATTCTGGGCAGAGTCTGGAAGAAGAGCCTCCAGTAATACATGAAAATATAGACCCAATACATGGCAGGAAAAGACTGACTCTACTTTTAAGAAGAGAGCTCTTGTTTCCAGATCCTTGTACAATGCCCCTGGGATGATGTCTTGCTGCTCAACATGTCTTTCCCTTTGGAAGATTTCCTTACTGCTTATTTACCTTAATTCCAGTCCCACCCACGACATATCCAACCACTCGATACTAACATTGTACACTTTTCTATACCCAGGATGTAAATGGGCTCAGCAGTGAAACAACACTTAGGACTAACAAGACTTCATGAAGGGGGCCTGCAGACTGTCAAATGTACTCTCTCAAACAGTTGGCAGAACCTGACAAAAAGAACACTGAGCAGGGGTCTGTCACCAAAGCCCTGCCAGGTAAAGCTGGACAGTTGGGAACTATGAGTCTGTCAAGCCAGGCCAGTAGGAGGTAGAAGGAGGGAGTCAGAGGGGGGGAAAAAATCCTGCCAACTTAAATGTTTTCCACAAAAGAAGTAGTGAGATTTTCTGTTCCAGTTGCTTTCTTTGCAGTACAGTGAAAGGAGGCTTCTAACTGCTTATGAGTATGGGCTTATAATTCCTGGTCCTGTGGACCCAATCATGCCATATCTCTCCAACACTTCATACCAACCCTCAGGAAACAGAGACTCTTCCCAAGAATCCATGGAAGAATTCGTGCTAGCTTTACATGAGGTGGCATTCATTCCATACGTACATACAGCAAACACTTCCTAAAACTTCCATGTCGTTTGCTCAATAGCTCTACACTGCACACACGAGAAAAGACTGCCCACGGAACTGTGAACGGGAGAAATGATCGGTGAAGATGTGGCATTCAGAACAGAAGCTCCAGCCTTGAAATGTCCAACAGTTAAGAAAGGCAAGCTTCTAGTCCCAGTGGTTCAACTAACACTGCTACTAAGAATGGTGGTGGCTCCCATCCCCATGCTGAACGTGAAAAGATGCTTGGACTGTGCTCCAAACTTATATGAGTCCGTTATGTAGTTGCCATGGTAATTATTAAATAAGTATCATGACTTCCCTTGGACAGATGAGGAAACTGAAGCTCACAAAGGTTAAATGACAACATCCAGCCAATGATAGAATGTGTATGCCAGCTTTACAACCATCTATCTCCAGATCCACAGGACTAAACTTTCAAGTGCCCTGGTAGCTGTCATTGAGGTCATTAGTATAAAAGTCAAAGTCCAAGTGATTGTCAATGTGGAGTGAAAATAACCTTATCATCATTTCAGTTTTTCAGGTGAGGAAACTTAGACCCAAAGAGATTCATGACTTGACCTAGTTGATGTATATGGTGAATGTTCTTGAGACCAGATGTGGAAGGAAGACCATTCAGATGATCTCTGAGATGCATATCTAAATGCCATGTTCTCATTTGGTGTCAGAATGTTAGTGATATTTTATAGAATACACATCTCATTTTTTGTCTTCTCCTTTCTCCTCAGACTTTTCCAGAAAACAGCCACAAATATAATACTTCTGATCCACAAGGCATTGCCTTTTGTCCTTCAGCCAGTCCAGCGCAGTATAGTGATACCACAAAGCTCATTCACATGTATAGCAGGAACGTCATTCAGGTAAAACACTGGCAATGAACAAGATGAGTTGGGGAGGAAGCCAGGCATCATGGTGTAGACCATAATCTCAGTACTCAGGAGGCTAAGGCCAGTCTTGGCTGAAGAGTGAGTTCAAGACCAGCCTGTGATACTGAGATAAACCATGTCTCAGAATAAAAAAGTAAATATAGTAGAGTACTTGCCTAGTATGCTTAAGACATGAAGTTCAGTACACACACTTGCATGCACACACATACTCACACCCGCATACACACAAGGAATAGGGGCAGACACACGAAAAGGAAGTAAGAAGAAAAGAAGGGGAAATGGCTTTCTATCTTTCCCATGAACCCTTACATCCAGCACTGTGGCCACCTTGCAGTCATCTACCACTGCCTCGCCACTGGCCTTTCCAACCAGACTGGGCTCCATCCCAAGCCCCTCAACAGAATGCTGTTTTCAGGACAGAGCTAATGAGGTAGAAGGAGGCAGGGGCCTGAAGTCTTGCCTTGTTATCTCAAATACATGAATTCGGGTAAGCCACCAATCTCTTTAGGTCTCAGTTTCCTCATCTGTAAAAATCAAATAATGATAAGGTCCATTTCACTAAATATTAAACCATTTAATGAGATCATGTAATTTTTAACAGCTTTACACAGTTATAATTGACATGTAATAAACTGCATATATTTAAGAGATAATACATTTGAAAGAGCATTTGTCGTCCATAAAACTTTGATCTCTTTCAGGCTTAGTGCATCATAGTAACTCCCTAATTTTTAAAACCAAGTTCTGATTGGGTTTTGAGAACCTTGATAACTGGGCTGGACCTTTCCCACCTTATTCTCCCTATTCTTGGATACAGACGCTAGAATAATTCAACAGCCCACCTTACTTTACCTTCTCTCCCTTGGATTTTCTCTGGCACACCAACTGTGACCCAAGCCCCTGCCACTCACTCTGAGAACCTTCCTTCCCCTTAACCTCCAGCCCTTGAACTCTGAGCAGAAGCTCTTCTTCAAGCATTGTCCTGGGTGCTGGGGTTGCTTGTGTATAAGAAAATAAAATAAAATAAAACAAAGTTTACTTGTTTCCAGTCTCTCTGAGAGAGCTGTAATCATGGTGTTCCCAGGCAGAATCATTGTTTCCTATGCGAATCTTCCAGCTCTATTGGCCTTTTCCCCTGTGAAATCCTGTTAAATTACTGTTATCTTATTCTAATTTTTTTCTCTAACATATAGGATCTTTCATATCATCTACTGTCTGATCTCATTTCTTACCATTCTCAGAGGAGTAAACACCATACAGGAAGCTATTTTTCCATAGTCTCACAATAGAGCAGACACATGAAAAGATTGTTGATTTCAGAAGGCTGCATCAGCAAAACACAATAGGTGTGAGATGCTTTCCGAGGAACAGGACCCACCTGGCCCCCCATGACACCTCTATTGTGCACTGCGTAGTTCTGCTGAGAGGGCAGCACTAGCAAGGACAGTCTGATTCACAGCTTGTCCAAAGCCAACCACAGGGGAAGCCATGCTCAAGGACATCTTCCTGCTGCCAGAGAAAGACAACTGTCTCCTAGCAACCGGCTTCCAGTGGCTTCCTGTCCTAGGAGTGGGCTGCACTTGCTGCTTTGTTGAGGATGGTTTGGCATTATGGCCTTGCAGATCACTACATCCATTCCAGATTCCGAAACTTTTAGGAGTAAGGTCTTATCTGCAGGCTAGTGGCCTAGGTGAGAGCTGAGATACCATTTAATTCATAACATCCTTTCAGCCATCGTTCATGACTTTCATGGGAAGAAACATTTGGGCATAGTCTAAAAGGGGTGAATACATTTTTAAAAGATTTTCTATCAGAGCAGTGGGTTTGAAAGACACATAAAAGGGGAGAAGCATGCATTCTTTCCATAAAATAATCACAAAGTACTCAGACCTATTTCAAAGAGATGCACTATCATTCAAAACCTGCTATTGCAATAAACTTCAACTTGAAAAATTCACAGAGGCAGAAAAAAAAAAAGATAAACCAAGTCTGAAGGAAATGGCTCAAGACCCTGAAAAGTTGTGATGCTTTAAAATCCTGTCGTTTGCAATATGGACTGAACATCTATTCCCTCTCTGTTCTTTCTAGAGATTTCTAAGGTCAGTTTTATTTTGGCAAGACTGAATTTACAGTTGATGCTGCACTCTAGTTTTCTCTTTTTCTTATCAATTATTTATCAAGACAATACATTTGTGACTATTTAAAAAAATCAGAGACTTCATAACAAAGAGATCAAACTTAACTCTAAATGTATCTTTAATTCCCAAAACCTTATAAACTTGGGCTAAAAGGCCAATTATTTTTCCCTGTTCAAAAGGAAAACTAGGAAATGAGAAAGGAAGGCTGACTGAAGTGCCCATAGTCACATGTGGTGGAGAACAGGCAACCCCTGCCTCCCTCAACAAGGCCACCAAAGTATGCTGCTGCGCTGGGTACTGGGCTTCGACTGTGCTGCGCATGGATTGGCACGGTGATCTGGGGTCCCACGCAATCTTGAGTGCCTTGGAAGCAGCCCTCATCTTCTCCCGTTTTCCTCCCTCCCTGCCAGCAGACCACCCAATGAGGAATTCCGGCCACTTTGGCTGTGGCAGAGTGTCATTGCACAGCCGGCCAAGCCCTTCCTTTTCAGGAAGTGAACAGGATTTACCACATTGGTGCTACGGGCTTTCATCTTTGCATCTTCCACTAAAGAAATTTATCCCTAGATGAATTCTTTACTAAGAGGTTGTCAACCATGACTAGAAAAACTCATGGGTCCTATAGCTTCCTGTGCACGTTAACTTCCAGGGTGGAAAACTCGTTGTGTAGTTTAAGCAGAGCCTTTGGCGTGGTTCTGCCTGCTTGTGAAATAAGCTTGCATGCACTTCAACGCTTTCCCCATTGTATTGCCATTGTCTCAGGCTGCTATTTACTCTCAGTGAGTTGGGGACTGACTAAGGAAGACTCCCAACATTGATATCTGGCCTTCACATGCGTGTGTGGACACACACACACACACACACACACACACGCATGCACACACACACATATGAGCACACATGCATGGACATTACACCCATGCAAGAGAATAAAAATTAAAAACTACACGGCCACCCACTTGTGTGAGTTCTGAGTTCTTATTCTTTAGACTGTAAGTTTGTTCACTACGTGTTTGGAAACTAGTTGAAGTCAGTTCAGCTTATCCGTGCTTTTGCACACTTTTCTTCTGGGCTCCTTCTGTCCCTGTCATGAGGTGGTAGAAGTGAGAACAGACAAGGCCCTGTGAGGCAGGCCTGTGCCTCACCTCCCGAGCCCAGTCTTAAGAGATGCAAGATGATACAGAAATGATGGGCCTGGATCCCAGCCTTCATCCTTCCCATTTCTCACGCTTTACGTGGTATTTATAAGTGACTAGATCGATCAGAACTCAAGAAAACCAAGCTTATTAGTGGGTGGTATAGTGTAGTGCTAACTGTTTTTCATTCCCATAGACCTGGGCTAGCCTCTCAGATCTGTCATTTTACTAGCTTTGTATATGTGACCCTAAGACAGCTACTTGATGTCTCTGAGTTTCACATTTCTTACCCATCAAACGGTGATCATGGCAATGCCTGTAAGAAGATGAGCGTGAGCAGGAAGTGAAACAATGTATTACCCTGGATTGTCATGCAGCGCTCCGATGTGAATGCCGTACACGTGTGTCTCACCAACACTGATATTTATGCAGAAAGCACCAGACCGGAGCCTCAGAATAACAACAACAAAATGCTGCGCTCTTTTTTCTCTCCAAAAGCTTATAACCCAACTGGCAATTGAGAAGACCACATAGAAACTCACAGAAGATGGAAAGAGCAGTTGGACCCAACCCATCCAACAATGGTGTCCATTCTCAGTAGAGTCAAGTCCACATGTGAGGCCCATGCTCCCTCATTTAGTGCCCTGATGACCACACCACCTGCCCCACTATGACCACCGGTGAAACAGCACTCAGTGAATACCGGTGGACTCTCTCTGTATACCCACTGTGGGGCTACATTCCTGGAGGTGGGGTGGGTGGAGGGACTGTGGAGGCATCCCTCCTGGGGTTTGCTTTCTGGCGTATTCATTTATGTGTCCCAAGCATTCCGTAGGAATGAACTCTGGCCTTCAATAAAACAAGCAGGGAACTACTAACATCTGTCACATTTTCAGATGGAAGAAACTAAGCCCAGAGAGGCCAGCTGATTTGCCCAAGGCCACATAAAGCACACATAGCAGGACTGGAGAGATAGTTTAACAGTTAAGGAACTTGCCTGTGAAGCCTAACAACCCAGGTTTGATTCCCCAGTGTTTACGTAAAGCCAGATGGACAAAGTGATACTTGCATCTGGAGTTCATTTGCAGGGGCTAGATGCCCTGGTGTGCCTATTCTCTCTTTCTCTCTGTTGTCAACGAAATAAAATACTTAAAAATAAAAAGAATATACAGCAGAATGGGATGAGAACTGAGTGATGGTTTTCCAGGGCTGCGTAGGAGCCCAAAGCCACCTGCTTTCAAATAGCAGCTCGCCAGATCAGGGGACTCCTTGTGCCCTAGCTTGGTTTCTTGACTCCTTCTTGTGAAGGTGGAGTTTCTGGATGGAAGCACTGGGCTTCACTGTCTCCTCTGAACTGACGGCTTCCAAAGGGGCTGCAGGGCCCTGGGGACACTCGCCAGCCCCACTGGGCAAGCAGTGTCCTCAGCTGTTGTAGATCCACTACACTCTCTCTTGTTCACGAACAAGAGTTACAGACACTTCAGTGCATGGCAGAATCTTCCACGAGGGAGGTTTGCTTCATTATCTAGTAAGACAGAATTTTAGCTTGGAAGCTGCTTCAGCCTTTGAAGTATTATTTAAATTGTCCCGGACACAAACTACTTATAAAATTGAACTGTCACTTTACAGAATGAAAATTAATAGGTTCCTCTTGATCCCCACACTTGTGCATAAATCCTCTTACTTAAAACCCTGTGAAATTTGGAGGGATACAATCTGAACTCTTACTGCTGCTTCTTAAAACACAAGGCAGAGAACACAATCCAGTAAAATCCAGGATGAAGAAGGAATGTTTACTCAGAACCAACATCACTTCCTTTCTCAATCCTTCCATAGTTAGAGAAATAATTTGAACAAGAGGAAAAAAAAAAAAAACACGACCTCATGTGCAAATAGAAAACATCATAAAAAGAGAAAGATCGCTGCTGAAATAGTCTCAGCACATCAATTTTTTGAAGAATGGCTATAATCCTTCCTTGTACTCTTTTCAGAACAGAGACCTGGCAGGCACACAGTAGATACTAGACCAGGTACTAAGTTTTGTTCATGGTTAGCAAACAACACACAAAAAATAAAATAAAATTTCTCCCTTGAAGTTGAACTCCAAGAGCCCTCAGCAGTAGACTTATGCACATTAAGATGGCAGAGTTTCACACACACACACACACACACACACACACACACACACACAGACACACACACAGGGGGGGGGAGAGAGAGAGAGAGTGTGTTGTTCCAGCACATCTCATTGGCGTTTTGCAGTCTGTTCTTGTTTAACACGACCCCTGAGAAGGTTGTGCCTTTCCCTGGATTGTCTGTGTGTGTGTGTGTGTGTGTGTGTGTGTGTGTGTGTGTGTGTTCACTTTTGAAAACCATTGTCAAAGTCCTTCAAAGCCAAAGTTTCGAAGAACACGTGTTATGGGTATAGCAACAGCCATTTCAGAATCACTCCAGTTATGAGGCCATCTTTCATCTCTTTTATCACGTTGGCACACTATTTAGGAAATAACCAAGAGAGAGAAATATGAAGCAGAGACGGAAAATTTAATTATAAAACAAAGCCACCCACCTTGCTTTCAGGGTCAGGAAGTATGAAGGACCTCTTTGGCAGAAGAACGCACTTTACACTGCTGAGTCCAATGATCATGTCTATCTATTTAAAAGTAAAGGAAAATAAGCCTTTACAAGAAAGAAAAGCTGCAATATTTCAGTCCTTCTCAGTGCAACTCTTACTCCAGAAACATTTAAAAGCATAAAAATGATAAAATAATAAAAGCATGCTGTGGATCTCTGGTATGAGGCAGAAAAGAGAGTCGTCGGGTCATCTTTTTCTTTGGTTAACAAAACAAAATAAGACCAACAAGCAACAGCAGAAGATGTTGTTTGCAGGAAGAGTACACACCTTCAAACACCTCGTGGCCTCCTGGGTCCCTCCCAGTGCCTTCAGTGTGGGCCGGAGACGCCACACACTCAACACCAATGTCACCATCGGCGGCTTAAATGGCAAGAAAGTACACTTGGAAACGCAAAGAGTGACTGCCACTGACACGCAGCGCCAGCCCTACTGCCACTAGACCAGCCTTAAATGCCCACACAAGGAGAATAAAAAGAAAAGCACATTTTGCAATAGAATAAATTCTTTTTTTTTTTTTTTATTGAGACCGCGAAAAGTCACATGACCCTGAATGTAGCGGTTTAGGAAAGCAACCGCACGCTGGAGATCGGGGTGGGGGCTGCCTCCTTCCTCCGGCGCCTCCTCGCCTGTCCCACCGCGGGGCCGCATTCTTCTGGGCGCATCTGTGGAGTTATTAAGTGGGATAATCCCTCTGGCCTTTGATACATTTCTGGACATGATTATTTCATTACTCGCAGTATATCAGTAGGATCATAATAAAAAGGACTTCTGACAACCTGCCAAGAGTTTTGTGGCCTTGTAAACACAAAAGTGCTCTAATAAAATTTTATTAAGTGTTAAAAAGTCATAAAAAGTGAAATAACATAAACTACAAAATTTACTGTCCTCAGCAAATGCTGAAAATATCGTCCACAGTAAAATTAAATTAGCATGTAATAGACAGAGAAGCAGTGTGGAGTGGATTTAAAAGAGGATCCAGGGGAAAATGACACTGTAACCCAATCAGGGTCACGGGGATTTAGTTCGGATTCTCCCCCCCACCCCCTCTAAATGTGAATAAATGTGCTGATTATAGACAAGAGCTCCGGGGTTACAGGAGTCTCACACATTGTCAATACTTTGGAAGAAATAATATATTGCAGACGGTAACGAGCGCGGGTAGACGAACGAGCGAGCGTCCGCGGGGAGGCGGCGCGGGGCTGGGCGTCCGCTAGGGCGCGCTGCGAGACCGGGAATCCCGGGCAGGGCGCCCCCGCGGCCCGGCCCGCGCCTCGCCTCGCCTCGCCCCCTCCAAATCATATTTACAGTGCGGCCCCCACCCCCGCCCGCCTCCGGTGACATTTTCCCCAAATCGAAAGAAAATGAAGTGTAGGTCGAGCTTTGCCGCCGCAGGCAGCGCTCTGTGCCCGCTTTCCGATTGCGAGCCCATGGGTGGGATGATGATCAGTCTCGGGGTCGGGGGCCGGGGATGGAGTGGAGTGGGGAGGACTGGGTGGGCCCGTCCAGGCGTGCGCCCGGGGGCCGGTGGTCCACAGCAGAGAGGCCGGAGAACCAGCGAAGCCGACGTCCAGCTCCGCGCGGGGGACACCTGGACGCACGGATGGTGGCGGGTCACTGGCTCCTGGAGGGGTCAAATGCGTTTCGCCCCCGCGCTCTGGACAAGTGCGTACCGGAGGCTTGGAAGCGACGTCTGTGCCCAGCCCCCATCTCCTGAGCCCAGTGTGGCCCACTGTCCTGGGGACCTTTCTTTCTGCCTCGCTGCCACGCTGGGCCGTTCGCTCTGGGCTCTCTTGCGTCTAGATCTGGGTCGCTGCCAGCCCCCGGGGGCTCAGGCGACCAATCTTGGACCTGGCTTCTTCTAGACGCGGCCTGGCCCATGCTCTAGGGTCTCCCCGGAGCCCGTCGTGGAGGCTCCGACTGGGAAAGAAAGTCGGGTTTCCTCTCCAAGCTGCTCCGAATGATCCCGGGATGGACAGGAAACTGCTGGACCTCGCAGCTTTGCGAAGAGAGGCAGCGCCCACTCGAGTCTTGCCTTCCCCTCCCCCCCAAGAGCCCCGCTCAGGTTTGTAAAGAAGGGTGAGAGATCTGAAAAGTTAGATGTCATCCAGGAAGAAAGGAGCTGGTTATAGTGCCCAATGAAAGATTTTTTTAAATTATTTTTTTAGCCACCGAGAATCAACACGTCATGTCTTTCTTTGCAGTCCCAAAAGGATGCTCAGGTTAGCACAGAGGACAGACCCTGTCACTGTGTTAACTGGAAGTTAGTGAAAGGGGAAATGCATGGGCAGTGATGTCTTCTGTCATCATTACCTCTTTGGGGTGTCCAAAGTCTTAAGCCGAATATAACAATTCGATACAGTTTGCCACAAAGTGTATAGTTTTAAATCCCACTTCAAGCCTAGAAAAGGTAAGTTAAAGTGACCACATAGGATACCAGAGTTTCCTACTGAAGCTTGCACGAGTTTCTTAGCCGGAGAACGCCTTGTATTTTTACATTTCCTGGTGGCAGGAGCATTTGTTTGTATGGTGCAAGGTGAATGTTCAAGGGCGAGGGTAGTCTTGAAGGTTGTCTTGGTAAACAGTGCTCTCTTACCAAGTGCAGCCTGCAACGTGTAACTTACAAAGAACATGATATGCCCGTGTTTTTAGCTATTTCTTGTTAGAAAGGTGTTTGATTTTTTTTTTCTTTTTTACATGACAAGTTTCTTGTCATTTGCAAAGTACTGAATTGAATTTGAAGTGGGATGGAATAGCAGGGTGACAGAAGCAAACAAGCCAACTGAAAGGTGGTTTGACATTTGCTCTCAAAGGCTTTGAGAGCTAATAAAAGCAGAATGTAAAGGAATGGATATAAATAATAAAATTCTACTTGACTCAATGTTCCTGCCTTTGGGGAGGGGACAGGTGGCACTGTGGCTAGCAATGGTGAATGTGGTAGGTTAGTGTTGCCTTTTAAACTATGAGCCCACAGTGTTTATGGAATTCAGAAACAAGTGTTTTAGTACTTAGGACGTTCTCAATAGTTCAGACTAACAGTTTCACATTTGAAATTTTATGTGGTGCTTATCTTCATGGATTTATGAAACTTAAAAAGAAACTTTGTACTTGAGTTATTTTGTTTTATGCTCACATGTCAGATTTAAATTAATCTGTTCTTCACAAAAATGCATTTATAAATATTAAAACATCACAACTATTATTTTGCCTTTTTTTTCAGGTAGATATATGATTGCTATAACCAGTCTTTTTAAACTTAAATAAAATTAATATACCACCATTCAAGAAGTTTAGTGGTGAAGGGAAGATTACTAAGTCTTCAACTCGTCAAATGTTTTTGGAAACTCGGGAGTTTGACGCGTTTTAAACGAATGTAAGGATGTAGTTTACCAATTTCATTCCTCCTGTCCCAAACACTTAAAGACAAACAGGGGCTATATTTTCCAGTTTGTAGACATCCTATAATGAGATATTTTAAAAACTCATCATAACATACAGTTCTGTTAAGATGGTAAATATTTTTAATGAAGCATGAAAAAAACAGGATATTCTCAGCCCTTATTTACTTGAAAGGGCAGAGTTTGTGAACATTTGACTACTGAAATCAAGGACCATTACAGTGTGCAAGTAATTATTTTCCCCAACTGTGTTTTCTACTGTGACACTTTTATGAGTGTTTTAGTTAATGTTGTTTTAGTAATGTTGTTGTTTCTATTTGTAATGATCAAATACTTAGTCATATCAGCTATTTGACAAAGTGCTTAAATTTGTTCTATTGTACTTTCTGCATTAAAAAGGATGGTAAGTATTTTATATGAATCTTCTTTTGGTATCCTGGAATAAATTTAAACATGTGCCTTGTTGGAGTAAAAAGAAAAAAATAATCCAAGTTCATTTCTGTCTCTAAAACTTGGCATTGATCCTAGTACTTTTTTATGCACACAAATTGCTATTGAAATCAATTTGGACATGACAATGTGTAGAAAACTTTTAAGACAGCATAAATTTAAAGGTATAAAGAAGCTAATAGTGGAAATTAATCAGTAGTACAGCATTCATCCTTTGGAAAGTAATTTTAAAGGTACTTCATATTCAGGAAGGATTTTCTTATGTGTTATATTTATAAATATCTAGATTATTCTATACTGCACAATAATATCTCAAATTTATTTATTTTTAAGGAGGCTAAGAATATAAGAAGTTGTTTGGCTTATGAAAGCAAGCAAGCTTTGTAAGTTATATTTTAAAACATAACTATTACTACCATTTCTGACAGAAATCCTGTGGCCAGCTCATCACTTTTCCAGACGAGTTTTAAAATAGCAAGTAAAATCTACCTTTTCCACATTAGAAGTTCATGTTTAAGTTTTCTTAACTGCAAAATCACTCTAACACAGAATGTTTGATGGAAAGGGCCATTTCATGTATTGCTTCCATAGGATACATATAAACGCATAAAAATCATGTTTAAAGACCAGCAAAAGTGAGGAAATTCCAAGTCAAGGTAGCTAATTCCATTCATAATTCACCCCGAGGGCCTGCCTTAGGAAACTTACATACGGTTTATAGCTACACATACAAAATAAGTTGACTTGGTTTGTAAGTGGGGAGCAGCTCACTTTGCTGGAAGGCTTAACTTGATACAAGTCTGGAATGTGGGCTGAGTTTTCTGCTTTTCCAGGACGTTTTCCAATCTCAATTCTTCTTATACTTTGTCTTTTTGAAAGTGTGAGTACAGGGCACTTTTTTTGTTGTTGTTCTGATGTAAGATTGTCTTTCACTTGTCCATTTCTTTCTGCTTCCTTTTGGGGAGAGCAGGGGCCCTGCAGTAAGCAAACAGTGTATGTCATTCCTGTGCCCCTTCACCACCTCCACTCACAGCCCTCCCTTTATTTTGAGTGAATTAGATAGGAATTTAATACTGACATCCACAGCCTTAAGGACTTTAGGGAACTGGCCAGAAGTCCACTTACTCTTTGTGTTCTGAGCTGGGGAATCCTGTGTCATGATACTGGGTGGGGTGGGGGGCAGGTGCCCCCTGGGACTCTTCAGACCTAATGCAATCCATCTGCTCATTTCCCAAGGCTGCCTTGTGTAGGTTGATGCCTTCCCTAGGTGTGGATGTTTAGGAACACTTAAGAACATTTTCATGAAGTGTCTTAAACATTCTGAGGAACTGAAATTTCAAACCACACTCATTTGAGGGGTGAAAACTGGCCCAGAGAGAGTTTTATATAGTCACTTCATTCTCATGTGAACTCAAGTGACTCTAAAAATGTCTTTAAAACATGGGTCTCTGTTGAAAACAGCTGCTGTCTACTTAGAACCGTGTTCACCGGGACTAGTAATACCCACCCAACACGCTTCATTAATCCAGAACAAACATGATGCTGAATTACAGGGAGCACTGCAGGTCATTTTGTGTCCTTACAATTTAACGTTTGGAGGGATTTCCTGTCTTTGAAGTATGGCAGCTTGTCACCTGTGTGACTAGAGCTCCTTAAACTTTGAGGCTCTGTTCCTTATTTGAAAGACTAAGTGACTCCATGTTTCTGGCTCCAGTTTCCCAAGTGCAGGGATACTTGCGGCTGTGGGACTCTCCTGTCTTTGCAAGTCAGTGCCTGTAGACCTCTTCTTCAGCCTTCATTCCACTAGATCCAAGAGCCTAAAAGAAAAGCCTGGAGCCATACACTCACCTGGGAGAAGCCATAAAGAGGTAAGCTTTCATGAGAGACCATATATCAAACAAAATCCATGGCTTCTGAGAACCGGAGTAACTAGTGCTAGTCTCCTGCCAGATCACAAGGTGGTAAGTGGTGCCAAATATGCCAAGCTGGATGAAACTCACTTAAGCCATCATCCAATCAGTGTTCTTAAAACAAAAAACAAAACAAACAAACAAAAAAAACACTATGAATTTTTTTTTTTTTTTTTTTACTTAAGAATGCACACCAGTTCATCCATCTTTTATGATGTGGACCTTTCCAATAAGTATTTTTAGGGAACTTTTTCCTACTAAAATACCATCTACATCCTCACCCAAAACAGTGTGCTCAGAGGCAGCTGTGACTCTATTCTAAGGGTGACAGGCTTGTTTATTGTCTCCAAATTCATGGGAAGCTCTTTTTAAATTAGAGCCAAACAAATGAAGGATATTTGCAGATATTGAATTGTCTGTTTACCTTCACCTCTACTATCAAATTCTTGAGTTTCTGCCGTGAAGCCTCACTGTATGTGCTTTGGAAGAAACTCAATAGTTGTTTGAAAACCTGAACACAAATATGGCACATTGTCTGGGTGAAACTTATCAAAAGTGTTTTCATCAAATTATTAAGTAAACATTCACATGTTTGTGAACTTTGGGAGCTTCTTTTTTTTTTTTTTTTTTAGAGAACTAGATACATGTGCATACAAAATTAAGCTATTCTGATCAAATGGAGTGACAGCTTAGCTTAGTGGTAGATAGTTTGTCTAATGTACCTAAGGCCAAGGGTTTGATTCCCAGCACTGTATAAAAGAAAAGATATTCTGATTAGTGAGTGGAAGAAATCAAAATTCAATTTCAATACAGTTCTGATTTGAGACCATGGTCAAATAGAAAAGGAACTAGATAGAAATTGTGTCAAGAGGAATGTGAGCCTAAATTCTGTTTGTAATTCTTTCACAATGAATTGGAATTCAGTTTTGATAAAGTCTATGCACTTTCCTTTTGTGGATAGTAATCATTAGAAATTGTAGCCTTGGTAACAGAGTCAGCCTTCAAGAAGATACAGACACCTATCAGTACCATCAGAGTCACCCAGAGACAGTTCTTCACAAAGCCTCCTTCCCAACAGCACACCTCTTATGTCTCCCAAAGCAAGTGACACCACACTCAGCCAAGAGGATAAATTCCAGATTTATTCATTTATCTCAGGCTTCTAGAAGACCATTTACCTAATCCCTGCTCTTTGCAACTGTAAACCAAGGGCACGAATTAGAATAGATTCTCTAACTACCTTAAGTCACAAGTTCCTATACCTTTTCCATGGGTAAAATGTTCCAGTCATCCTTCTGTTATGCCACAGATGATATGAGAACAAAACAGGTGGGAACTGAACAGCTGAAGATCACCATGGACTTGGAGCACTTAAAATCACTTTGAAGTCACCCAGCTGCTCTTTGTTTTTTAATTGTCTTCAGTGAAACTCCAAAAACCCCATAACATCTACCTTAAAAGCATCAGGAGTATTTTAATTGGGTAATAACCATCCGTATTTTCCTTCTGATAAATTAAAAGGAATTAAGAATGAAATTTTATGATGACTATAAACCGTATTGCTGACCCAGGGGACAAGAACAATTATGAAAAATATGTCTATGTATTTTGAACAAATATGACTTTAAAAACTTTAATCTCAAAATCTCAAGTATCTTATTAAAGCTTAGAAAATAATACTCACATGATGAAAGCATAACATATTATAATTGATATTACACAATCAATATTGCAACAGCTCCATGCCAAATTCAGCAACTTACTTAGTCTTTGCCTACTAGGCTGATAAAAATAAATTCATCTATACATTTATAAATTTCTATAACTTCACTTACATGTTTATAAATCTACAAATTCATCATATATAAATTGTATTTATGAAGGTAAAAGATGGTAAAATATTTTTGCTGAGGATATTTTCCTGTTTCAGTCAATTAAAATTATTAATCATGATAATATTATTAATTATAAATATTAATTATAAATATTAATCATGATAATATAAACTTTTAAAAAGCTGGAAGCCTAGTGAATTTGTCTTTTACCACTAAACATTTGTTGGAGATAAAACAGACTTTAATAACTAGAAACTATTTGAGGACAAGTTCAACTTGCATAAATGTGAATAATAATTCAAGTTTAATATGCTGAGGCCAGGCCATGTATGACATTCCTCTTTGAAAGCAATATCATTCCTACCTTATACCTAGTAACCATTATGGTCAATTAACTCTATTGTAGAATGTTTCAAATTGAAGATGACCAGAGAAATTGGCAAAGACGATGTGGGCTAAATTGGACACGCTAAAGGGATGGGGAGGGAACATTTCTATCAGCATCATGCTTAAGCCCCACTCAGAAAAGCACTAGTAGTTTCCATCCAAGCCCTGTATGCCAGTAAAGTTAATCGTCTGGAGTGTGTGTTTAACTCTGAGTGGTTTGCTTCACTTCAGTGTTACTTTCAAACAGGACCTTCCTCAATTAGAACTAAATAGAATATGCCCAGTCCCACCTCTGCCCAGGCATGGTTTTGGCTCCAGCTTCATTTTGTGACCTCTGACAAGTTACTTAACTGGTATGAGCCTCAGTTTCCTCATCTGTAAAATAAATATTTTAATTAGTGTCTCTTTTAATTAGGAGTACATTCATTGACATTATGTTCACCAGCTGCCAGGAACACAGTCTATGATCAGTGAATATCTCATCCTTGAATTACAAGGGTAAACAAGACTGAAACTTGGTTCTCACAATTTTGTATTTCTTAAAATTTTAGCATCTGTCCAGAAAGAGAGAATCTAAATACAATACTTATATCTTATTTACACTAGCAATCACAGCCTTGAGCTCAGACTTAAGATCTTAGAGTTAGCCAGACTTCCCCCCTATAACTACCTGAAAGAAAAATCTTTTCATATATCCTGAAAGAGCTTAATTTTTTGCACTTCAAGTTGTAACTTTTACTGGAAAAATCAGGCTAGAAACTCACCCAAAGGCCTCATGGTGTACTCAGTTTCAATGAGATAACAAAAAGGGAGTTGCTAATTCATTTTAGGGCTGGTATAGAATGTAAGAGGGGAAAAATCATATGGAAGGTTTTCCCCTTTGTTTTGTTTTTTTTAATTCTTCTGGGAAGTGACTTTTATATGCCAAGTTTCATCCTGTGATTAGAGTTTATGGCCAAGTTATAAACTCTTGGATACAAGGACCCAGAACAGATATGCTGACACCCCTGTCATTGGATAGTCTATGTGATTGGCATTCCTATCATGCTGTGACTGATACACAAAATAAACTTAGGATAAATGCCATTTAGTTTAGGTGGAGGGGACCTGCTATACGTTTTATGGAGCAGTTGACAGACTGTTTGATCTAGATCAATAATGTCTAATACCTTTGTTCTTGATTACCACATGCCTTAAAAGAAACATCATGGAGATTTCACTGAAAAGAGTTTGAAAGTGAGAGATTGAAACTGAAAGAGATAGCACACGATATGTCAACGCATTCAATGGTCCTTGGCAGCCAGAGGAAAGACATGGGGACAATATATAATGGAAGTAATCATTAAAGAACCTGTTCATAACATTTTTAAATCAGAAAGAATCAAAGAATAAGAGGGAAGAGAGGATAAAGAAAGCAGTTCATATTCCAGAAATACAGTTGCTCTTGTATATTTCACTGCATCATTCTAGATGTCAGCATTGATCATGGTGAGACTCCTGAGATTTATACACTTGGCCCAATTTCACTGAAGCTTAATTTTTTCAGGTTCCTATGGATATTTTTTATGGCAACTGCCTAATGTTAGATTATATTTACATTTACTCTTGAATTCTAGAGAGCCTACCTTTGTTGTGTTGTGTGTGTTCATATGTATGTAGGTGCAAGTGTGTGTGTGTGTGTGTGTGTGTGTGTGTGCAAGCGTGTGCATGCATGTGAAAACTAGAGGACAAACTTGGGTGTCATTCTTCAGATACCACCTACCTTTTATGAGATAAGGTCTCTCGTTGCCTGGAGCTTACCACATAGGTTGGGCTGACCAACCAGTGAGCCCTGAGGTTCTACCACCTGTCTGTGCCTCCCCCTTGCAGGGATACTAAGTACATGCCACGATAGTCAGCTTTTATATTTTTAACATGGGCTGTTGAGATCAAAGCCAGTTCTTCATACTTTGAAAGCCCCTTACCAACTGATTTAGCTCACAAGCCCCGCCCCTTTTAAAACAGATGCTCAGCCATCTTAAAGGGCTCTCTGACTCCCTTACCCACCCTTGGGATCACTGAACTGACTTACGTACAAATAAGAACTCCAAACTTTACTTCCTCCCATGACTTTTCATGCCAACCCAGTTATGCCCAGATGTTCTCACTTATAAACTATGCCTCTTTTAAAACTCATTCTAATTTTACATGGTTTCAGGGTCTGGACCTAAATTAATCAGTACTTTTGGGAGAAACTTCTGTGTTCTCATGCCTTGTCTAGGTGGGCAGAAAGGAGGTCAGTAGGATGTAAAAGCTTGTTAGCAATGTCAGGTACATTCTGCTTGGGGTATCAAGGTATCATTAATTCAGGATGGTGAAGAGGGTAGCATGTACCTTAGCCTTTGAGAAGATCAAAGGAAAGAACTCTCCACTAGAAGAACAAAGAACAAAGAACTTTGAAGGTTCATCAAACTGGCGGCTGCCAGTGTACTTGTGAAGAGAGAATGGCTTTGGCTTGATGAAAAGAATATTGCTAGTAAGGGGGATTTGATGGGGGAAAGGGTGGAGCTGAGATAAGCTCAATATGTTCCTAGAACTATAAGAATCTCAGGACACAATCTCATTTGGACCCTCTGGGCTGCCTATATTTGCTTCCCAAGGTTGACCAGTTCTTACAGGGGCAGACTGGACACTGAGATCTATTTTGTTTTAGCTTTTGTCTGGCCTCCTTCAAATTGAGTTAAGATATTATGCTGATCATGCTATTTGCTTACAAACATATGTGACTTTCTGAGGCTCAGTCTTCTGAAGATTTCTTTCCTGGCCTTTGTGAGAGTGTCCCTCTTTTGGGGCCCTTCACACTTCTGGATTCCTAGTCTCAGCCACCTGGAACATGCCATTATGCTTCAGTTACTGCAGCCCATCATATCACCTCTGCTCTGGAGGTTCACACAAAGCCAGAACTTGGTTTACACGTCTCTTCTTCAGGGATATTAGGCAAGGTCCCATAGCCATTTCTTCTCACAGACCTCTGCCATAAGCATTTTGTTTTATTTTTTATAGAGAGCAAGTGTGTGTGTGTGTGTGTGTGTGTGTGTGAGAGAGAGAGAGAGAGAGAGAGGGAGAGAGAGAGAGAGAGAATTGGCATGTTAAGGCCTTAGCTAGTGTAACCAAACTCAAGACACTTGCGCCACCTAGTGGGCATGTTTGATCTTGCACTTGCCTCACCTTTGTGTGTCTGGCTTACATGGGATCTGAAGAGTGGAACACAGATCCTTACGCTTTGCAGGCAAATACCTTTACCACTAAGCAATCCCTCCAGTCCTGAATTTTTTTTTCATAGTATAGATACTACCTTCTCATTCAAGTTATCTTTGAAATACCTAGATTTGTTCATACATTATTTGTATACTTGTTTTTATTCATTTAAAAAAATATTTATCCTTTAATTTATTTGCAAGGGGAGAGAGAAGGAGAGAGAGAGAAAAGAGAGAGAGAGAGAGAAATAGGTGTGCCGGGACCTCTAGCCACTGCAAACTAAGGCCAGATGTGTGCACCACTTCGTGCATCTGGCTTTATGTGAGTACTGGGGAATGGAACCCTGGTTGTTAGGCTTTGCAGGCAAGCACCCTAACTGCTGATACATCCCTCCAGCCCCTCATATATTTATTTTTACTTTATTTTGTAGAACAATTTCAGACTCATGGAAAAATTAAGCATAAAGTATAAAGATACCACTGTACCCTCTGCTTTCACATATAGATAGCCTGTGTCATTATCAACACCCCTACCAAAATGGTATGTCATTACAATTTATGAACCTATATCTTTACCATCAGCAAAAGTCCATCATCATTGTTCACAACCAGGATTCACTTGACATTAGCATTCTTTACTTGTTTGCTCATTTTGAGACAATTCTGCCCAGGCTGACCTTGAACTTGCTTTGTAACTGAGGATGATCTTGAACTTGTATTCCTTCTGCTTCACCTACTGAATTGTGGCAGTACAGGCATGTGCCACCAATTCAGATGTATGCACTGTCAATGAAGGATTGAACACAGAGCTTTGTGAATGTTAGGTAAACACTCTCCCAACTGAGCTATATCTTCAACCCTTAGTGTTGATAGTCTATGGATTTGTACAAATGCTTAATGGCATGTGTCCATTACTGTGGTATCATATAGAAGAATTGCACTACCCTTTAAAAAACTCCTCTTGTACTCTGCCTGTTTATCTATCTCTATCCCTTAACTTCTGGGATCCAGTAGTCTTTTCACTGTCTTATAGTCTTGCCTTCCCAGAATACCATTTACTTGGGATCATAGAGTATAAAAAGCCTTTCAGATGGGGTTCTTTCACTACATTAGTGATATGTACTTAAGTTTCCTCCAGCTTTGCTTTATTCCACTGGTTGATTTCTTTCTAGTATTGGGAAATACCCATTGTCTGGTTTTACTAGTTTATCCATCCCCCTATGGAATGACACATTCATTGCTTTCAGGTTTTGTCAATTGTGAATACAGCTCCTATAAACACCATATGAAGGATTTTTCTGTGAACACATTTTAATTACTTACCTAATATCTGTATTTTCTGTGAGATTATTCATTTTTTATGGAGAACCCATGTTTGAGTTCATTAAAAGTGATAAGTAAAACACATGGCTCCCATTCATTGCCCAACTATAGACAAATGTACATGTTGTGAGCACATTTAATGTAGGCAAGCTAAGCTATGATGTTTAGGGGGTTAAGAGTATTAGATGCATTTGACATTTTCAACTTATGATGGAACTCTATCATAAGTCAGAGCAATTCAAGTAACTGCTTCCTCAGGTGACACAGCACCATGCATAGTTACTCTGTGCACTGGGAATGAGTATTAGACATTTAAGAAAGGAGACCCACGTACAAGAAATTCCTTTGATTGAAATGCTACTCTGTAGCTACAGACTCTGGAGGTCAGAAACATGGGCTCCACAAATCACTCCTGGATAGAAATCTGGCCCTGGCTAATAGTGCAGAGCATCACTCAATAGGGATGATCATTCCCCAAGCCACCCGTGCTCCACCTGCACACACCTCACACACCAGCTTCTCTTCTCTCAACACCTGTCTCCAAGCCAGGCACAGACTCCATGAATGGGGCCTCCTAAGAACAAGAGACACAAGACAGAGGGCCAGACCAACACCACAACTGTTAAACCCATCATGCAGATCCTAAGGGAAGATTGTCAGCCTAGGATTTGGTTTGAGCTCCATCATACCAAGGGGAAATAAGTCCTCATAATGTTTATTCATAATCTAGGGCCAAGTTCTCTGGATGGTAGGGCACATGAGATGACCTAGCAAGTGTAAATGCAGTAGAGAAAGAAATGGTACCATCCACACAGTTACCGATGCTCTTGAGCTAAATGGCAAGGGTGAGGTGTGAGGAGACACACTGTCTTGAAAGATACAAGACAGATGTTGGTGCCTCTCTTCTGACCTGCAGTCCATAAGGCACTTGATCTCCTGATTAGTGCTATCTCCTTTGACACAGGATTTAAGCTGTGGGTCTTCCTCACTTTCCTCTAATCTCCCTAATTTTTTATGTTTATTTAATTATTTGAAACTGACAGACAGAGAAAGAGGCAGAGAGAGAGAGAGAGAGAGAGAGAGAGAGAGAGAGAGAGAGAGAGAATGAGCATGCCACAGCCTCCAGCCACTGCAAACGAACTCTAGTCACATGTACCCCTTTGTGCATCTGCTGACGTGGGTCCTGGGGAATCGAGCCTCAAACCGGGGTCCTTAGGCTTCAAGGCAAGTGCTTAACCACTAAGCCATCTCTCCAGCCCTAATCTCCCTATTTTGTCATGGTTCAAGGAGATAGTCAAGCCTCAGTTTAGTCTGAAATCTTATAAGTCTGAGAGCTTCATGAGCAAAGTCCACTGGTGGACTTTTGATCAATGCCAGCAAGTTCAGGTTGTGCTTCAAACTGGTCCACCACATGCCTCTCAGCCATAGACAAGACTTGCTGGGTTTGATCTTGATCTGTGCATATTTGGGGGTAGACAGTCCCTTTAGTAGATAGGCCCAGCTTGGCAGAACTCTGCTTTTTAATTAAGGTGGCCCTCAGGTCTGTTCCATTTCCCATGTTTTAGCACCTTACTGGGTATATCCTTAGCTTTCCATTCTGCACGCATGATGGATATAAACCAGTACAGGTGAAGTTTGTCTTTGACCTGACAGCTGTATTACTCACTGGTTTCACAGCCACAAAAGAAAATGTCTAAAGTCATAGCTCTTCTTATCATTTCAACATTTTACAAAACAGCCATTCTGGGTGAAATATGGTTAGTCACAGTTCCAGTCAAAACAGTGGTTGCTTAAAAGCTTATTTCTGCTCCAAGCGTATATGTTTAGAGGCAATGAAAATAAATGGCAGATGGTACTTGAGGTGACAGAGAGGTGTCTCTCAGAAGCCTGGAAATAGGGCAAATGGTTGACCTTTAAACATTAAATTATGATTTTAAAAATTCATAATTGAAGGAAACAAGATGTTTCATTACCCATTGGGAAAAGTGATTTCAGAAAAAGCATGGATACATCCCAAGATCACAAAGAACACAGATGCTATGATGCTTTACAAAATGGTTTGAGGTAATCTTTGTTGGTCCTGATGCCAAGGTAAATTTGCTTACATTTGCATTTTTTAAAAAAAAAATTTTATCATGGAACTACCATCACTATGCCCAGTTGGTTTTTTTTAAGGTCATACTCATTAGCATACTAAAAAAAACTACTTTGCAAAACATACTTACTCTGGGAATACTGCATGGCACAAGCTAAAGAATGTATGTGACCTTGCGTAACCTGCGCTGGAACACAAAACAAGTCATTAGAGAAGCAGAGGTCTATAATTTGTCTAAAATGCTCTGAGAGGTGGCAGTACCCTAATGACCAGGGACTGAGTAGGTGCTGTGGCATGGTGTGTGAGTGTGTGTGTGCGCATTCATGTTACTCAGAAAGTCCTCTCATCTACCCTTAATGTAAGCTGCACAGAATACCCTCCAATATTACCCACCTCCCTTAGCTGATGTCTGAAAAATGTACAATTTCTCAGATATTCTCATACCAAGTAAGTGTTGCCATATGTATGGTTTTGAAATAAAACTTTACCCTCCAACCTCCTGTGTTAAAGGCTTGGTTCTCAACATAGTGTTCACAGGCAAGACTTTTGGGAAATGATTCGATCATGAGGGCTGTGACATAATCAAAATATTGATCCATTGAGAGATGCATAATCCAATACATTCGTGGAAGACTGGAAGCACCAGGACAAGGGGCCTAGCTGAAGGAAGTGGGTCCCTAGGGGCATGCTCATAAAGGCTATACTTGATGCCCAGTACCCCCACTTCTCTCTCCACAGTGAGAGGAGTCACTTTGCATCACCTCATTCTCACCATCACAATATCCAAGATGTTCTGCCTCACCATACACCAGAAGCACAGAGGCACCGAGGCAGGTGACCATGGTCTGAAACTGCTGAAGCCATAAGACAAATAAATCCTTTCTTTAAGTTTGCTTCTCTCAGGCATTCTGTCATGGTGATGACATGTAACGAACATACCACGGGTGGAAGAAAAGCTTTGCTGCTCTCTGGAAAGGGGTACCCTCCCCTACAGACAGTCAGCATTTTCACTTAGCCATCAGTTTCATGTGAATTAACAAGAGTATGAGCATTTCCAAATGTCTTGAAAAGTACTTTGATCCACATAGCTTTTCTGTTTACTGGATCTATAATCTTAGGCTGGACTCAATCTCTTCATTTGTGTGTTGAGGATATTTAAACATCACGGGATTATGATTATTAAACAAGATAACTAACACATGCTTAATATTATGAGTACCATACAAATCTATTTAGTATTCAATTGTCTTTCTGAATCCTTATTTAAAAGATTAACAAATACCAACACAATTTATAAAGTACCACAGACTTTAAAACCTGTTCCTCCGTAGGTCATTGTTAACAGAATGTGCCTTTCTGCCTTTTACTTGCCATTGGAAAGATAACGTCAGACTTGCAGCAGTCACTCATCTTGTAAAACCAAGAGGATAGCAATCTGGTCCCTGATTTAAGAATTTTACCAGGTTTTAGGTTTGTACTACCAATATCACTAACCTATAAGTGAAGGTCACAATGTATTTTTTTTTTTTTCTGGAAGATGACAAAACTATCGGTAAGTATTTGGTTATTTTGGTGATCATACCTCTTGTACAAGGCCAAATACATGTGAGTGATATTGAATTGGAAACATTAAGTCAGCTCTCTGGACTTGGTTTTACTAACTAAAACATACAGTACAAGTGATCAAGGTAATTGTTAAAGCACTTGATTTATGCCAAAAACTGTTACAGCCTTTCATTAGAAATATGCATTATGCTTTTTAATAAATAGACTCAGAAAAGTCAACATTAAGTTTGACTTTGTGATGTTGGGCATCCACATACCACAAAGCTAGCAAAATGACTTTTCTGATGCAAGTCATATATAATAGAAGGAATAAGAAACCATGGGGTAAGAATGGGTAATATCATCTCATTGGGAATATAGCCCAAGATGCTCTGTAGATGCCTGGTACTGAGAATCATACTGAACTAAATGTGTATCATATTTTTTTCCTATTCATACTAAAAAAATGTATTGCCTTTTTCATCGAGCTAATTCCCCGTGATTCATGGGGGCTGTGATTCATACAGTTTGAATAACAAAAACAAAACTACTACAATTTGTTTTTCTGTTGCAATTTCATGGACAGAAGATTTCATTCTTACTATATCAGGTGTGACGAACCTCCAGCCCATGGGCCACACATGACACAGGATAGCTATGAGTGTGGCTCAACCCTTTTGCAGATGATTGTTAGCAGAAGGTCGGACACTGCTATGAGACCTCAGAAATTTCAGCATTTTATTCTGTTTTTTTCCCCCCTTAAGTCAAAAACTTACACCTTTCCACTTAAATGAGGCTTCTCTTGGCTTTATTGTCAGAATCACTTCTCTCATGTTTGGGTACCATTATTGAGTAAAGTGCTGGTTACTTTATTAAAAGCACTGTAATTCTGCGAGCCAGTCTAATAACCTAGATGGCTACTAAGTGATGGCTGGTAGGTGGTAGGTGGCATATACAGGATAGATACATTGACCATCGGGGATGACTCATATCTGGTGCAGAATAAGACAGACAGCAAGACTTTATCACACTACTCAGAAGGGTGTGCAATTTCAAACTTATTTTTTATTTCTGTGATTTTCCAGTTAACATCATTTTTAATACAGTTGACTTCAGGTAACTATAATAGGGAAAAGCAAATCTTCGACTGAGGTGGGGGCTGCTGAACTCTGAATCCACATATCAACTTTTAGCTGATATCCTGAGTGGGAAAGCAATGATGGATGACTCTTATTCTACAATGAGGATCTAGTGCTCACTGGGTTTTCTGTTTGGTTGGTGGAAAGGACTCACTGTCACCTCATTCTGTCTATTTTCACAGTGAAAAGCAGGAATGTCACTTTTCCTGTAAGAATAACGAGGTTGGAGGTTCCAGATCTCTGGACACAGCGAAGACCCAGGACCCTATGGCCTGAGAACCTTTAACAAAATAAACCTATATCTATATCAGGAACCATAACCTAGTGTTTTCCTTGGGCTCAGAGTTTGAAAATAGTCACATCCAAACACAGCTTCTAAATTTAAGTACACATGTTACAAGCTGTCAAGATTCCCTGAGACCACCCACTAACTTCTGGAAGAAAATGAGAGAGAAGTAAGAATGACTCAGGTAGAGGGTCTTGTGTGGGACCTGACTGGTAAATGCTATAAAAGATTTAGTTTTTAAGTTTCCTAGAAAAGGAGAGGGCTGAAAACAGGAATGAAGAAGTCTCATAAGTGAAAGGAAATCATCAAGCTTGGGGGTTGCTGCACTGCAGGCTGATTTCATATTTAAACAATATTCTGAGTTCTCATTTTCTTCTGTGAATTTGAGTGACCTTACCTAAGTTGTAGACTTCTTTCCTGGAAGTGAGTTTAATAGTGCCTCCTCTACCTCCCATTGTATTATAAAGGCAAAATGAGTGATGTACCTGAAAAGTGAATGAGAAGGTCTAACCATATGTAAGATTTATTAGTACCATGTGCTAACCAACTGAGACAACCAGCCTGATGTAATATGTAAGATTTATATATTTCTCCTTAGGCTTGGGGCTCCTCAGCAATGCCTTGTAATCTATGACCAGAGTGACCAAGCCTCAGGCATTTCTACTAAGTGAATGAATAGGTTTAATTATCAATGAAGAGGTCCTGAGAAAGTTACCTTGGGAGATGCTGAGTAGACCCTTGGGGAGAAATAGGGTTCTGGCTGGAATACCACTTTAGTAAAGCACGTATGTGAGAAACAAAGCCTTATGAAGCTATTGCTGTCTGTGGCCAGAGAGAGAAAGGAATTTAGACTGAGAGTAGAAATACCTTAAAGGATTCCTATTTGTATCTTTATTTGGACAGAACTTGCTGGAATAGGTCCCAGCTATCTGGTACCAGGAGCATCTGTCTGAGCAGGCGCTGCGTCAGGTGGGTCTGTTAGGGTGCTCCGCTCAGCACAGCTGAGTGTGATGGATGGCTCGGTGTGCTGTTTATCTAGTGCAGGTTGGTATTTCACCTCTGTTTTCATTAGACTGATGGTAAGGTAATAATTCTTTCCTCTGGCTGAGAAATCTGTCTTCAGCCATTTGTTGATCTTCTTGAGCAAGCACCTCAGGTGCACAGAAGTCAACCTAAAGGAGGGTTGAATGAAATCTTAAGTAATGCTGGCCGGCGTCACGGAACTCCTGTCACACAGACATCCACTGGACTTGCTGTAGAGACCCATTGACCCCAGGAGAACAAGCTAAAGAAATGGTACAACGTAACTAGTCATGAGAGGTCAGGTAACCATAGACATTATCACCGTGGAATCTCTGGAGCATCTATGGTAAGGGACAGTAATGCAGCACCATCTTCATGAGGCATTTCTATGAAGCAGGGTGGTTCAGTGGAAACTGCCCCAAACTATGTCTCAGAGATTTTACCATTATTCACTTTCGGGGCTAAAACTTTCATGTCTCTGAGCCACAATTTCTTCATCTCTCACGTGACGACAATAATGTATGCAGGAGTTTTAATTGAAAGCACGGATCAAGGGAGCATAGCTATTAGTTTTTCTCCGAGGCGGGTAGCAACAACTGAAAGCCATGGCGGGCTTGTGGCATTAATGAGCTGTAGCTCCTGAGTTTGTCTCTTTCCAGTCTCTTTGATGGCAAGCTCAGAAGGAAGGAGGAAGGTATTGGCTCATTAAACTTCGATCCAGGAAGGACTCTCCGAGCAACAGAGGAGAGAGCCAACCGAGCCACGTTCCGGGTGTGTGAGCTACAGGGCAGGGTTGGGCTTCACCTGCCGAGCTCGTGTGATGCTCCACCTGGGGGGAGCCACTAACAGAATCCGTTCAGAGGACCACCATAGGAAAAGAGAAGATGCTGGGCTGCTCGTGCTAGCACTTGGGAATTCCATGATGAGTGGGGGTCCCCCCTTTTCCATCAACCTGTGGGGGTCATCATCCATTCTTTCTGCACCATAGCTCTCTTGCCTAGGAAATGGTTTTCATTAAATATAACTAGGGGTGAGGAGGTGTCCTGATTTGTTCTTGACAGTGTACCTTGCACATTTTGTGCCAGAGTGCGTATTATAGCACTCCCTATCAGTTTTCAGGGGATCTGGATTTGGGCAGTAAATTATATAGGGCCCCAAACACAACATTAAGTTTTTTGTAGGTGCCCTGATGAATGCTTCATGTGCAGTATTTATTAAGAGCTTTCTACCATAAACTTTGTTGGCGTGTACTATACAAATACCAATGGGGTTCCTTATCATTTAAACATTCTAGTTTTCACATAGTAATCTGTGGTAATTAATATTTTCATAGCTCTCCTTTGTTGAGGGGAGTAATTGTAAAAAAATAAAATGTGGTTTATAAAAGGTGGTACTACAGGCCGGGCATGGCGGCACACATCTTTAATCCCAGGACTCAGGAGGCTGAGGTAGGAAGATCACTGTGAGTTTGAGGCCACCCTGAGACTACACAGTGAATTCCAGATCAGCCTGGGCTAGAGTGAGACCCTACCTCAGGAAACCAAGAACAGAAAGGCAGTACCTCCAAAAAATAGTTGAATAAATAAAAGGCTGTGTTTTTAACAAGGAAAAATTGTCCCCTAACATACTATTGTGAAAGGTGCTAACATATATTCCATCAGTTGTCTATCATCACATGCAGACTTACATTTAATAGTTCCAAAATGACAATGTCAACAAAAATTATTTTTACTCATTCAGTCCTCAACTAAGCAATAATTCATCAATGGAACTGTTTCCAACATTGTGATGGATGTAAGAAGTAGGAAAATGAAAGGCAGAGTCTTTGGCCATGAGGAATTTTCAGAAAGGGCATAAAGAGACGAGACAGCTGGTGATTATAACCTGGCTATGGGAGGTCTGCAGAGCAGCACTGAAGCTGGTTCCAGCCCCAAGACACAGGAAGGAGCCAAGGGACTCGGTGATGAGGGACATGACATGGAGCTGTCCTGGAGAGAGACATGCAGGGGGAAGCCACAGGAGAGAGGTAAAGACCATGTGTTCCTTCCTGGGCATGAAACTCGGTGACAGAATGCTGAAGTAGCACATACAAGGCCCCGGGTTTAATCCTCTGCAGTACCGAAGAGGGGAAAAAGATACTATAAAATGTTTCTCAAACATCTTTTCTAATAGTCAGGAAACAGCCTTTCACTTGAGTATTGTCTTTGTGTTCTTTTTAAAGAAAGCTGTTCCTAACACTTGAGAGTTAAAGAGTAGTTGAATATGCTTTCAGATTTCAAGAACTTGTAAGTTTAGCATTCCTGGCCAGTATAAACATGTGCTCCATACGTAGAATTTTAAATGATCTAGTAGTCACATAACAAAAGTATAAAAAGGTGACAATTTTAATGCTATTTTACATTTCATACATATGTTCATTAAATTATATTATACTTATGTATACCATGCAATATATTATATCTCCAAAACATTGTAACTTTAAACAAGTAATAGAGATAAAAAATAATGTGGTATTTGGCAATCTTATTTTCATATAAAGATTTTATAATGTGGTGTTTATTTTATTGAAAGAGCCCTTCTGGTTTGTACTAGCCGCACGGGAGTGTTTACAAGCTGTGTGCACTATGGTTCTTCTGTTCACACTGCAGCTTTATAACACCCACATCAAATTTACTGTGATCACAAACAAAAGTGAACCTAGAGTGCCATGCCTATTAATCCCTCTCTAACATAAACAACATATACTCCAAGAACTGGGAAACAAGGATTCTACGAAGCTCTATGTTCTATCTTAGGGATTTCTCTTATTCTTGACAGCCAACTTGTTTGCAGTGACAGGCCCTATACCTCATAACCAAACAATGGTACACTGGTGAAAAATAACTGTTTTAACTGTGGGTATACTCAAAGCAGCTTCACAGGATGGGTATAGATTCTATTACTGCTGGGGTCAATTTATGATTATGCAGCTATGAAACAATTCAAAACCAATTATCCTGTCCCAAAAGACATGCTCAAGGCAAACCCTCACATGTAATGTCACCTAGGATCATTTTTCTCTTACTGAAGAGGCCATTTGACTACAACATATTATCATTGCTGAGCCAAGACAAAATGATGACATTAGGATATAAGACTCACCAAAGATTACCACTGGGAACAGCAATGTCGGGTCTCAATTTCTCTGTGAAATGACAATAATTGTGGCACTAAAGTCTAAAAGCTATAATCCTATGAACAAAACATTTCCCGTCTTTCTGATTCCTGATTTACACAGTACTGTTATAGCTAAAGTATTTCTCCAAAAGTGTTTATGGGAGGGAGGGCCATTTTGTAAGTCACTTTCTCTTTATCTCCTTAGTGGGTTGCTCAGAACTGGTGACAAGAACATTACTAATTGCCTAGCTGGTGCCAGGGGCACTATGGAGTCGCTGAGGAAGTCACTGTTAGCTACAACCCATATAAAAGCCGATTACTCTCCAGAGAGGCAACATGTCGTCCTGAGAGAATTCAGGGCTGGTGCCTGGAAGTTCTTCCTCAGATGAGGTGCACAGCCTGGGGCAACCTACTTTAACTGCAGCCTTCTCAGCTGTGAAAAATGAGAAGAGCAAGCCTTGCTGCCTTGGAAGAGAGTTGTGTTTATTAATTAGTTTGTATTTCAAAGTGCTTCACAACTGGAAAGTTTCGCTATTGAGTTAAGGAAATTTTCCTTTCATCTTATCCCCTACCACATTAAGATGAAAAGAAACTGTGCTCACTGAGGCTATAAGAAAAATGTAGGGGATTGAGGCAAAAAAAGTAACAAACCTGACTCATAAGGTAGTGGCTCATTTCCCTGACAGTAAGATAGCACCTGTTAAAGGGAGCTTTGCAAATTGGGAATCTTGAAGGGCAACCAAACCTGCTCTCCGAAGAGCTGCATTTGTTTTAGGCTTAATTTTTATGATCCCTTCAAGGAAAAAAAAAAGGGGGGGATGGGGTAGATAATGAACCAAATCACAATGTGATAGAGGATTAGAAAATGAGAATTGGCATAAGCAATATCATGTTTTCTTACCTGAGAAATAAGATGGCTCTGTTTGTATCCCTACCTTTGGACTCCTAAGCATCTTTGTCCCTTTTCCAGCTTTATCTACACTGTATTGCTGTATGTCCATCAGGAGTTTCTTACTAAGTGTTGCATTATCGTGTAAAGATTCGGGGGAGGGGGGTGAGAAGAGAAGAATGAATTCATAATCTCTTTGTGGGTCACTGTCAGCTTGGTGGGTTTTTTGTTTTGTTTTGTTTTTTCTCCTTCTGTGCTTCGGAATGCAGCTGCCTAGCCAGAGACTGTCTGTCCTTCCCAGCCTTCTTTGACTCCAGCCAGGGTCATGTGGCAAGCGTTTACCCATGGAAACTGAACGGGAGTTTCTGGGAAGTGGCTGTGCCTGCTCCGCTGCTTTGGAGGGCTGGAAATGATTCTGAAGATGGAGAAAGGCCAAGCTCAAGATAGGAGCCCAAATCTGTCACCACTGCATGGCGAGTCTCCTCCAGATAAGGAACATCTGCTTGGACTGTTCGCTAAAAAATATTTTCTGTTGAATCAGAGAAAGTCAAGTTTGTCGTTATAGCCACTGATGTTCCCCTAACACATGCAACACCAAGGCAGACTGACTTTCCTAGTTTTCTCCTGGTAGTTACCTTTCCCATCCCAGATCATGAACTTTGGGACTTTAATGATACCCAGTATAGTTCAAGGCATATAAGGAGTTCAATAAATTCATGTGAAAGGAAGGGAGGGCAGAGGGTTAGCTGAAATAATATGGATGCGTTTAAGGTCACAGAATTATCTCATGTTTTCAAACTCAACATACCAACCTATTCTATCTACTACTGCCCTCCAACTAACTGGTAGAAAGGGGAAGAACATCACTACTTTATCCATGATCTTCCAAAGGATGGACACATTCGAGGGAACTTACTGGCCAAAGGAAAGCAGTCCCTCAGAGGAAGCAATCCACATATCATCACCCAAGACATCTGGGCCTCCGCCAACATCTCCATCAGCAACTTGGAAGAGCTGTCTGTCTCCCCAACACAGTAAAACCGGAGACATGAACATCGAGAGCTCCAGCCAGCATGGTCACAGAAGCCAAGCCACATTATCACTTGTAGGGTTTAGGATTTATGACCCACTAAGATGGAAAATAAAGACAGATACTTGTCTGAAGTCATCACTCACAAAAGACAATATAGATTAATAATAGAGAACTCTACATATCCTACCTTTTCTAATGAAAACTACAGCAATCAGAGCAAACACAGATGCCAACATCTTAAAGACAAAAGAGACAAAGGATATTAATTACTTCCTGTTCAGAAAATGCATAAAATACTGACCACCTTTTTCACTGAAAAACTCCTTTTAGACACACCAAGGTATGTTTCTGTTTTGTCAGAGCATATCGAAGGGCTTATGCCATGGGTGACACAGAAGACTAAATTTCTACTCTTTACTGGTGTTTGCTGACCCAAGGATCAAGTGGGGAAGCTAAAACGCTTTCACTTCTAGGGATCCTCGGAGGATGCCCTGTGGATCATACTTACTCTCACACGAAAGCCCCTGGAATCATGCTCTTAACTCAGCACGGTGGGTTTTGGCTTTGCTATGGCTGCTCATTAATTGTCTCTGCCCTAGCCCACACTGTCTCCAGCCCAGTGCTGGAACATGGTGAGGGCCCAAGTACTGTGGAAGAGCTCTGATTAGTTGGTGATTTTATGTGATCAGAATTCTTTTCGCAGAAACCTGATCAAATATCCGTGTGGTGAAAGTGGTTTGTTGTGCAAGCTTAAGGACCTTCGTGTGAATCCCAAGTACCAGTGCTGGAGAGGTGGAGACAGGAGGATCCCTTGGCTTGCTGCCCAGCTAGCCTAGAGGAGCTGGTAAGTCTAGATTTAGCGAGAGATCCAGCCTCAAAAACTAAAGTGAACAGCAATTCTTAAACATGCTGTATATACAACACACATACACGCACACACACACAAATGGATGTTTACCTAATTTTTTGACGCTATAGTTTCTTTGCAAACAGTGAAAAGGCAAACTGGTGTTTGAGTCTCATGTTTGAAGATTCAGTATTATTTAAATACAGGCTAATGGAACTAAAAGCATATGTACTTATCCATTTTACCCAAAATGCCATATGTTGAGTTTTGTTATTACTATTAACTTCCTTTCTTCTCTACTTCCATTTTACTCTTTTTGAGTCTTGTAATCCCAAGATATAAGGATACACTCCAAGACTGATCAGTGTTGACTAATGAATTATAGATTTATCCTAATTTTAGAACTACCAACACAAAATAGACCATATTATATATGTTATTAGATCAATGAGAAAAATTGTAGTGACAAAAAAGGAAACTGAGGCCCTCCACTTAGCTCCAGGGCGCTCATCGCCTTCTCGGTTCTTGATGCTCTACTGTGGTCTGGGTGGGCCCCATGACTTACAAGACAGCATTTTCTGTGCTCCCTTTCCCTTCTATTTCTTAGGGAATGCAGATGAGATTAGCGGCCAATGATATGGATGTGAAAATTGGCAGTTGTTTGTTTATCCTGTCCTCAGAGCTAGTCCATAAGGAGTATTCAGCCATACAATGTCTTCTTACAAGGGTTGTTTACTAGGCTGGCTGGCTTAGTGAGATGGGGGCTGAGTTGTCCATCAATGGCAGTATGCAGGCTAGAGAGGCTGAGAACCCAGTAGTTGCTCAGTCCAATAATCCTCAATAGTCCCAGTCTGATACTGAAGGTCTAGAAGATTCATGGAGAAGCCCTGGTCTTCAGTCCATGTTGGAGGTGGAAGGAGCTGAAGTCTGGTGTCAGTAACAGCAACAGTGGCAGAAGTCGATGTATTCACCAGCAAAAAGTGAAGGCAGGCAACAAAGCAGTACTCTTTCTCCCTCGGATCTCCAGATTCCTGGGACAAAGGAAGAGGCCACGCACTCACACTCGTAGGGCTGGTCCTGTCCCCTCAGTTAATCCTTCCTGGAATCCCCCTCACAAACCACCCCAGAGATGTCTCTTAGTTGATTTCTGATCCAACCAAGTTAACAATGGAGATTAACCATAACACTTACGTGCTGGGATAAGAGTCATGTGCCACAGTGCCCAAATTGTTCATTGAAAACATTTACAGAGACAAATAGGAAAAAATGTTTTAATATTCCTAATTTTTATAATTTTGCAATCATAACACAAAATTATGAGTGAACAAATTCCTTATATTAGACCCCTATACATAGACTTTTAATGAGCACTTTACATATCAATATTTAATTTTAATGTGATGAATGAGCTTGCCTCTTGCTTGTTAATTTATCTAATCTGGGTTAGATTGATGACAGTGTTACTCATAGGGGATAACGTATATCAAAACTGTCTCTATGTTTTAATAACACTTAGAATGGAGAAACCAATTTTACGGAGAGCTATTCACAGGAACAAGAAGGATACAGGATAGTCTTTCTTAGCTTTTCCCACCCCAAACAAAACAACTGATTATCGACTTGGCAAATAAAAAGCCTAGCATTGTGGAATAAGCTAGAATCAACAACTGGTTCCATCAAGATATAGCTTAGCTTCAATTATTAAAATAAATTTTGGATAGCCAAGGATTTTCTTTTTATGGATAAATTTGATTACAGGTGGCAAATTAACCTTAAAATATTACACATTGTAGCAGTCATACCATATTTAACTCACCTCATGGGCTAACATTTTCTACTATCTGTCCAGTGAATTGAGTCCATTGATCAGCTATTTAGATATAAAAATTGCCAGGGAAATTTGTGCCCGCCTACTCCTGCTGTTTGTACAGACCTCTTTTCAGACTAATAATAGCTGTTAGACTAGCAGTGCTCCGTGAACCACAGTGTGAGTAGCATTGCCAGGTGCATACGACATTCTCTACTTCATCAAAGCAACCGAGGTCATCTCTTCTAATGAATTAAAGCATGAGGTCCATGGTTGGGCTCTCAGAACTGAGGTGGTATGGTCCCCTCAGCTGATGTTACCTAAAGGGAAGGTTCAGAAAAATGCTGTTGGGCTCTTCACTTGACCCTTTCCCATTTAATGCTGTTACCAACAACTTAGATGAAGCTATAAAATAATACTCTTCTGACTTAGAATATATAGCTTATATGTATTAAGTACTTATTTTTACAAGACCCAAATGCTAGTCTGAATTGTTTTATAATGAATGTTTCATTTTATTTTTTGGACAAAATCTCTGTAGTACAGGAAAAATTATTAAATCCCCTGAGATCACACAGATAGGTAATGTTGAAGTGTAAGTCCAGGGCATCTGACACCACAATCAAAGATCCAAATCACCTATGTGGCAGGCAAAACTGTCCAATAAAACAAACAATATTTGAAGTGTTCTGTAGGACAAATCGCTGGGCCAAAAGAAAATCAATGCAATGAGATTTAAGAGGAATAAACGTCAATTTTGCTATTAGATTAACATAAGTCAATTACACAGGAGCAGTCTAAGTAAGATGGTGTGTCAGAGTCTGTTGGACATCACATTGGATCTCACCAACTCTCCCTGCCTCCAGACATGGCAGGAAGCACGTGTCTACAGAGGTTCTGCAGGTACATATACAAAGTATGCTTCCTTTAAAGGGCTCATCTCCCTGTCCTGGGATTCTTTGCCTCCTTCTTTTGTTATTTTCTTTTAAACAGCTTCATTATGATGGGTAAAAATATTCACATACCATATATATATATATATATATATACACACACAGGCTTGGCATGTTCCTGCCAAGCCATGTGGGCCATAACATATGAAACCATTATCATAAGCAAAGTAATAAACATATTTAGATCTCGAAGTTTCCTTATAACCATTTGGGTTTTTGTTGTTATTTATTTGCTTATTTTCATGGTAAGAATATCTTTCAGTCTTAAATTGTATAAGGGTTCAATAGTGTACTGTTAGTTATAGACATATCATACAGTGGATCTCTAGAATTCATGTCAAATGTATTTGTCTGGGTTTTTGTTATTGTTGCTGTTTTGTTTCTGTGACAAAATGCCTCACATCAACAACTTAAAGGAGGATGGATTGATTTCCAGTTTCAGTCTGTTGATTCTGGGCCAAGGAAGAGGTATAACATAGTGGTGGGAGGGGCATGTTGCAAAGACTACTCTCTTTGTGGCGGATAGGAAGGAGTGCGTCAGAGACCAGATGTAACCCTCAACAGCCTGCCCCAGTGACCTGCTTTCTCCAGTTTTTCCCCACCTGCTAATGTTTCCATCACTTATCAAAATAGTGTCACCAGCTGCGGACCAAGCATTCAACACATGGGCCTAGAGGTGACATTTCATATTTATAGCATAACTTCATAGAGCTGCAACTTCATGCCTGTTGGTCAACTCTTCATTTCCCTCCTCCAGGCCCTACTGACCACCATTCTATTTCTAGGAGCTTATGTAGCACCCACACTGAAAATGATGATCGCAAATACCTTAACTTTACAGCTCATCTTAGAAAAAGAACAAACTAAATCCAAGGTTAGCAGAATGATTAATGTTAATAAGGAAGTAAAGATTGCACCAGGCGTAATAGAAACTCGGTGGGGCAACAGAGCTAACAGGCGAGTTTTGTTTTGTCTACTTTGTGCAATGTCTGTATCAAATCCATGCTAAACAGCTGCTTTGCCACAGATTTATATTCCCAGCCCTAACAGTTGGTTTTCTGAAGACTAAGGACTTGACAAACTTTAGCTTGGTTGGGCGAAAGTATTCAATAGCTAAAATCAGAAAAGAAAGAAGAGAACAGGGCTGGGAAAATAGCTCAGTGGAATGTGTTTGCTGTGCAAGTTTGAAGGCCTGAGTTTGACCCCTAGGACCCACATAAGAAAGCCTAGTGGGTGGTACATGGTTATAATCCCTGCACTCCAGAGGTGGAGATTGGGCCAGCAGAGCTCTGGAACTCACCAGCTAAACAGTGTAGCTAAACTGAGGAGCTCCAGGCCATTAAGACACTCTGTCTCTAAAAAGATGGACAGCATTTCTTAGAAGCAACACATGACATTGTCCTCTAGCCTCCACACATAGATGAACACATGTCCCACACAAGCACATACACACACATTTTAAAAAAAGAGATATTCTGAGTTGGAGAGATGTCTCAGCCATTAGGGTGCTTGTCTGAAAAGCCTAAGGACCGGAGTTTGATTCCCCATTACCCACGTAAAGCTAGATGCACAAAGTAGCCCATGGATCTGGAGTCCGTTTCCAATGGCTGAAGGCTCTGGCACACTCATTATCTATCTCTCTCTTCTTCCTATCTCTCTCTGCTTGCAAATAAATTAAGTAAATAAATGCAGATAGACCCCAAGGATACCCAACACTTACCAAAGCAGAGATCCAGAGGCTCCTAAGAGCTCATCATTGAAGTAGACTTAAAAGTCACCCACCATGGCTCAGGAAATTTTATGGAAGAGGGGATGGGAAGAATGTAAGATCCATAGGTTGAGACACCATGCCCAGTGGCATTTCCTCCCCACCAAATAACTGACTGCTGTTCCCACATGCATAATCCACAACTCCATTGGGAATATCTGCAACCCCACTGAGGAGGGACCCTAGTGGAATGGGGACAGGCATGAGAGAAAAGAGGGTACCAACACATGATGTATCCATACAAAATAAGAAGAATAAATAAATAGATATAAAAGAGATATTTCACTAATGCCATAGAAATAAAATTAAGATAATGAGACATCTCTACAGCATTATATGGAAAAAGAGTTTATAACAGAGAAGAAATGGGTAAAGCCCTGGCCAAGATTTGGAATCCTGACATGAGAGCAGCTTGGGTTAAAGGGGGTATGCAGTTATTTGACTTTTTGGTGTGCAAGCCCACAGAGAGCAGTGGGGATTTCTTTCTGAAGTTTGAGTTTCATAACCATGGGATTCTGACATGGTTTCCGGTACTACATAAAGTTCTACATTGTTTTTGTAACCTCATGGGTCTCCCTAGCCAACAGCTCACTGTGGGGCACAGCCCAATTCTGGACTTGGGATTTAGCAGCCAGAGTCCATGGTTTTGAGGTTAAGCTTTTTCCTCCCTCTGCCTGGACTGTCTCCCCTCCCTCTTTGTTGGTGGTTATATCTTATAGGATGCTAGTAAGAATGAGGGTAAGGAACTGACTTGTGTTGTCTTAACTTTTGTGTAGCTCCCTCCCCACTCTCCCTACAGCCCACCCTTCTGAACCCCTCTCACCTATGGTATTCTGTCCCTCCCCTAACCTGTTGGGCAATTCTTCCTCTACTCTTTCCTTATCTCTTCTCTCTCCTGGTCTCCTTCTGGTTTTTCGCCCATATCCCTGTGGCTTACTACCATTTTCACGCATCTCCAATTGATCCCAGTTAGGAACTGCAGATGACAGAGTCCAGGCATTTGTCTTTCTGTGCCTGTGGACCTCACTTAGAATGATTTTTTCAACTCCATCAATTCTTCTGCAAATTTAATTACTTCATTTTTCCTTACTGCTGAGTAGAATTCCATTGTGTATATGTATCATATCTTCCTTATCCACTCATCAGTTGATGGGCTTCTGCACTGATTCCATTCCTAGCTATTGTGAATAGAGCTGCAATAAGCATGGTTGAGCAAGCATATCTTTAGCAAAAAATGGAGTTTTTACGGTATATTTCCAGGAGTGGTATAGCTGGATCAAATGGTAGATCGATTTTCATCTTGTTCTGGAGTCTTCATACTGATTTCCACAGTGGTTGTACAAGTTTGAATTCCCTCAGCAATGGGTAAGATTTCTTCTTATCCCATAGCCTCACCAGCATTTGTTGTTATTTGATTTTGTTTTTGTTTCTGCTTTTTGTGGTAGGGTCTCTCTCTAGCCCAAGCTAACCGGAATTCACTATGTAGTCTCAAGCTGTCTTTGAACTCATGGTGATTCTCCTATTACTGCTTCCCAAGTGTTGGGATTAAAGGCATGGCCCACTACTCATGAATTCATTTGATTTTTTGATGAATACATAAGGCACTTATGATTGGGTTTCCTTCTTTCTTCTTTTCACACACTCTGCTTTTCAACATGTACTCCTTCAAACACACCTCCTGCACACAAGTCCTTGCCATCAAGCTCTGCTTCTGAAGAAATCCAGATGAAGACTCTGGCCTGGCCACTATCTGTTTTGATCCCTGCTCTGTTAGACATGTGCTAAATCAGTTGGCAAGTTCACCTTGAAATTTTTCGCATCCACATAGACTCACTCACTCCCTCCATGTTAAGTCTGTTTGCATCATTTTATGGATACCACAAGAGATTAACAAGAGTCCCACCTTGCCTACCCTCATGTATGTGTGCGTGTGTGCAAACACTCACATAGTCTCTTGCATGCATGCGCAACTATGTAAGTCCAGACATTTGCACTCCTTATAGTGTTGCTCTAGAGCTGTGGCCTTAGTCCTCTTCAGCCTTCTAAAGGACAGAGTTTCTGTCATCTATGTAAGGAGGCTGGGTCCTGACATTCTTGGGTTGACTCAAAGTATTAGTCATTTGCTTTGTTGGTTTTACTTTTGTTTGTTTTTTCTTCTTAGTCTTCTTACAACTGGATTTCATGCTGTAGCATTCTTGGTGAGAAAGATATGGGTCCTAATAACTTTGAATATATATAAACAACACCATTATGTCCAAATGCTTGTTAGATCTTTACATATCTGATCATTTACCTTCACCATCCCAGGAACAGAGCCAAGACAGATGGCAATGGAGAGAAGAGTTAGTTTGTCGGTGCCAATGTTTCTAGCAGACAAGTTACAAGACATTCCAGTGAGTCACAGGCACTTTCAAAATCTTGCATCTTTTGAACTAAGATCATTTGTCTAATTGTTGCTTAGGGTTCTTTCCAAACTTTGCAAACCTTAACTAGTTGTAGTTGTGAAATGCTTAAATCTGTGTTCTTTGTAAATATATGTTGCTGTATATGTTGCCTAAATATCATAAACTCTTTCAATACACCATAATATTTTCAGCTTCTTTGTAACTGCTGTCTTTATACAATGACATGACAAGAGAGAGCCAGTCTTAGTGCTCAGACCTTACAGAAAACACAAGAGCTTCTATTTCCCCTTAATGTCTCTTCTGTGCTTTATTTTTAGTGTAGTGCCTGTGTTGGCAGAGGAGTCTGGAACAGAATGAAACAGGTGAATGATTGTGCTCATAGAGGTTGTGGGTGTATCAAAGATGAGGAAGGGGCGAATTCTGTAACCATAAGAAAAGACCACACACATTTTTCAACATTTATGGCTTTGTTGTATCCAAAAATGGAAAACCGTTTTCAAAGTACCCCTAAATGACCTATTCCTGCCCAGGTATCTCCAGGGTACTTTGTCTGTGCCTACAGACAATCCCACTCAACTGAGAATCAAGCATTTGTCTGAATCTGAAATTATTTCCTCATAGGTGCTTACACTGGACCCATGGGTACGTTCACATCAGTAAAAAAAAATTGGTTCATAGCTTAACCACTGTGTTTTTTACCTAAGGTCTTTGGATAAACTCCAAAGCAATAAATCATCATGTGTGCCAGGACAGAAAGGATTTTTTTTGGGGGGGGAGAGTTAGATTGAGCTATATGACCCTACTGAATACTACCATACAATAATAATAATAATAATAATAATAATAATAATAATAATAAATAACAACAATAATAATAATGGACACCCAACATTTGTGAACCATTGCAAAACTTAAAAAATTCTTTTTCACTTATAATGAACATATCTCTGAACACACCTTAGACTGACCTATTATATGGTATGACTACAAAAAAGAGGGAAAGTGCTCTGAAAAGGAATTAGTGGTGGTCTCACCAGCTCTGGGGCAGTTGCCATGTTAAACTCATTATAGTCTGACTTCAGAAGACCACACAGAGTACCTGGACACCTATGGGCATCAGTGCACTAAGAATGTAAAGGAAATAGATAAAATAACAGAGTCATACATTTACCTAGATTGTGTTAATAAACTGTTAGGCTTAGCAGAGAGAATGAAAAATAGCCAATGGAATAATGAAGAGTTTGCTTCTTCCCAAGGCAGATGGATGGCCATGATGCTTCATGTGCCCAGTGGCCCTGCCAAAAGCAGAGTTAGCAGGCTTGCTGGGGATGAGGAGGTGAGCTCAGGAAACACCTGCTTTCTAACCACTGAAGAAGTGACTTTCTCTCTAGAACTGAGACTCAGCAGAGAGAATAGTCCACATTAAAGAAACCTTGTAAGGTGAACCAGCCAGGAGGTAGAACAGGTAGTGGTGAGGCATAGTGCATTGGGAGGTGGTCAGACTTGCACCTCCCAGTGGAGCTTTGGGGCAAAGTAGATGGCTAACTCAAAGGAAATCAGTGTTTGGTGAACAGCCAGCCCATTGGGTGTGTAAGCTCTGAAGTTTACCTAGCCTTGCACAGGGCCAGTTTTCTCTTCTGTTGTTTTATTTTATGGCAGGGTATTTCTACACAATTCAAGCTGGCCTTGAACTTGAGATCCCCTTGCCTCAGCCTCCTCAGTGCTAGTTTTCTCTTTTGTAAAATGGGCAAAGAGCAATACCTAAGTTAGATGGCTATCCCCAGTACAGAATGAGATAAAGAACATGAGGTTCGAAGCACCAGGCCTCAGATGAGGCACTCAACAAGTGTTATTGATTGCTGTTGTTTGACCAAAACAGTATCCAAGCGCCTCAGAAGATTATACATCTGAGGCCAAGCCAAGAGGGGACACGTGAAGAGTTTCTGTTCACTATCAGAGTGTAGGGAAGCCATTAGTGTTAGATGGGCACACCCTATACCAGCTCCCATCATTCAGCTTCATTCAGGAAGCAAGATTTGCTTCTGGATTAGTGTAGAGAATAAATTAGTTGCTGCCAAGAAGGATCAAAGCCTGACTTACAAAATGGTACTGTATTAGTTTTTCTGTTTTACTATGAAAAATATCATAATTGAATGGTGATGATATAAGACACACAAGAGATCTTGCATTGTCATATAAATCAGTACAAGTCAAGGCTGGAGCTGCTGCCCATGAATAAAGGTACTCCATAGAAGATCGTGGCTAAACTCGTCATGAGTGACAGCCCTGCCTGTGCTCCACTGTCGTATCTTACCTGCTGCAAGGTGACACAGAGGGGCATGGAAGGCTGAGAAGCTACTTCAGGACTACCTGTTTTTGTCATCATCTTTGATTTTAATGTTCTTGAAGGCAAGTATTATATCTCATTCACATTATCTTGGGAATGTTTATGGGCATTAATTATCAAATTAAGGAAATCTTGGAAATAAAAATAAACACTTAGAACTGCAATAACCTTAGCATGCAGGAGTCATTTTCTTTCTTTGAAGTGTTTCACAAACTTGAACCATGGTCTAGGCACACGGGACCACACACCCTCTCTCCTCTGTCCTAGTACCAAATTCAGCACACACCATTCAATGATGGAAGCAGGCAGATCACAAAGGCCCCAGCCAGGGTCACTGAACAAGACTTATGTCTGCCAGCCCAGCTGGATCCAGATTCCTTAGGAAATTGCTCCAATTCAGGTCAGGAAATAGTCCTGTACTGTCTGGTTATCCCTTGCCTATGGCAGGCCAAAGTCATTTTAGTGACTTTTCAGGGATAGGAGAAGCACTAACCCAACCCTGAGGTGAAGCAAGGTCTCTCAGTAGATTATTCCACCACATCATATCTTGGAGCCCAGTTATTACAGTTTTCTCTCTGTCTAACACAAGCAGCAGGACCCCATGGATGCTTTAATAAATGCTTCTAATTAACAAACCAAAATACATCTGAGCCAAGTGAGAGATGTCCCTGCTGTAGAACCCTCTGCAGCTTCAGAAGCTGTGCCCACAGCAGGTCAAACCACTTAAATGCATGATAAGGACAAAGGAGTGTGATTCCCACTCTCTCCTACTCACCCACAGAATGGCTTTAGGGTCTCTGGAAGGAGAGTTCCCCACCTCACCTGTAATAAATGAATTTTAACCAGAATCAAATCCTGATAATTAGAAAAAATATCAGTCCCAGTTAAAGGCACGAAGCATTTCGGCATGGAAACAATGATTCATGAACTTCTCTTTCCTCCAGGAGATGAAACCATTTGGGCTTTCTTTTGAGATGCTTATATTACTGGCAACATTTTAAAAAACTTCATTATATAGAGAAAATTCCAGCTCTCAATTGTTCTTCTTGAGAGGGCTCAGTGGTCACTTTGGTATATGTATGTCTCTTGGTGAGTGTGTGTGTGTGTATGTTCACGCCCACGAATGTTTCATAAAATTACATTCTAGCAAAGGGAAAGTGCATTTATGCAAAAGCAATTCATCAACCACTTCTGTGCTCAGAATTCACTGAGGTAATTTAGATTCTTTAATGGCAAGGTAGTTTAGGTAGGTAGGAGGCGACATGCCCTCCCCCATCCAACAGCTATGGTAATAGAAAATGTGGGCTCTAAATGAATCTTTTCAGGAAAGTAATTCTCGTTTTAATTATTTATCCACTACCAAATATAAAATATAATTACACAGCCAATGTCCATGGGAGCAAAATCCACAGTGTAGTCTAGAATAGAAGAGCTTTCCTCTTTTAGAAATTTTCCATAAAAAAAAGATATTAAAAAATAAGATTAGCCAAATGTAGCTTTTAGTGTTAATCTGATTTTCATAATGTAAGTGGTTAGCCAAAGCCTACTGCTTGGTCAAATACAGTGGCTTCAGAATTTGCAGTGTTTTTACCATGGCCTTGACCTTTATGATGTCAGGCATATATTACCTCTTTGCTATAATTTACTATTGACATCATGGATTAAATGTGTTGTTTCAGCTAATGTAACTGAGCAAGCAAGTTAGATTGTGAAACTGAAGCCAGCTACTGAAATACGAGGGTTGTCATGTATAAATTTACAAAGATATTCAGACGGGGTGTGGAAGACAAAAACAAATGGACAAAGAAGCTGTTTGTGACAGACTGCAAGGGGCTACAGACTTCAACTTGAACATTGTAAATCCAAATGTCACAAAACACTGCTGCAGAGTGAGAGACGTGTCTATTCCTCAGGAATATAAATGGTGATGGGAGTCCAAACTTTCAAGAGACTGTGCGTTTTTGAAAAGTACTTCCTTGCTGCCTAATAAAAAACTAGCTGATCTTTCCTTCATCTCCTGCAACCAGAACTGAAAAACCACCTCAAGTCACCCCCTCGGCACTACCCATTATCACAAAGGCAGGATTTTCTAGCACACCATCTGGATAAGAAGTAAAGAAATATCAAGAAACATGTTGAGCTTTATTTTTTAAAGAAAAATTATCTTGGAGACTATATTTTCCAAACATAAGCCATGACCAGTTTTCATATCTTGAACAAATTCTGTTTTTAATTACTTTATTTTTATTTGAGAGAGAGAAAGAGTCAGGGAGAGAAAGAGAGAGAGAGAGAATGGGCACACCAGGGCCTCCAGCCACTGAAAACAAACTCCAGACTCATATGTCACCTTGGGCATCTGACTTATGTGGATCCTGGGGAATCAAACCTGGTCCTTTGTCTTTGCAGACAAATACCTTAAGCACTAAGCTATCCCTTCAGCCCTAAATTCTATTTTTAATACTGAAGTGTAAGTAAGGACTGAAACATCCAAAAAGCTCCTACCACTCAGTTTGTGGTACCAGGGCAGTAGCTGAGTCACCTCTAGGCCTGGTCTCTGAGAGGAGCAATATGGTATATAAGATTGTGAATATATGCATCTACTAATTCATAATGAGTCTTTCTTTTCAGCCCTCCCAAAGTTTGCCTGATCAAAAAGAATTTTAGGAACAGTGAGATCAGAATGCAGTGCGTGCTGCATGGACAAACTGGTAGGTAGAACAAGACAAACACAAGCCTAGAAATTGAAAAGACATTTTCAGTATGAGAGCTTGTTGTATGGACACTGCCCGTCTGTGCTTCTTAGTCCAGTTGAGATTAGAGTCCTCATGGAAGGCATTTAGAAGTCATGCATTGGGGGATAGTTGGGGGGTAGAGAGCCTGACATTATTCCTCTCACTATAAACTTACTTAATGACCTATAATCTAGCCCTTCTGTAGAAGTTGTGAAGACTCTTTCTGAGCCTGTTAGACACATGAAGAATATTAATGGTACTTCATGCTATACTGGTGCTTGAAATCATGTAGTTATTACTAGAAATTGATCATACCTTCAAGGTCAAAGTCTCCCATCTATGTTCATCTATGTGTAAGAGGGAAAATGCCCATTCTAGGAGCAACTCCAGTGTGAGAGAATAAAACCAAGAGTATATGTATTTTGCTCCTTGGTCTAAATAATACCTTCAACTAGCTGTCAAAAGATGTGAACGAGTCAAATACATTGTGTTTATATATGAGAATTATCAACAAAAACACTGAATGGGGCCAGACAACATTTTCAGGTAATCATGAAAAGAAGTAACACAGAACACTCTCACTTATACCCCCTCTGGTCAGCCATGGAGGTCCCTCCACTGAACAGTAGGTTTCTGTCAAAGGCTCAGCATCAACTTGAATAACTTGGAGGAAGGGGAATGTGCTATGACCACATCTCCACAGGGATCAAGAGCACCCTGAGATGACTGCAGGTGAACCCTTAGAGTTCCACACTGTAAGGAGACTCCAACTTCCAGGACTACTTACTCTGTCTTTTAGGTTAATTTGCAGGTGACTAATAGCAGTTTATTTGGACAACCTCCTACAGTGCCTTCTCCAGGTATAGGTCAAATGCCCATGATTTTTTTTAAATTTTTTTTTAATTTATTTAAGAGAGAGGGAGAGAAAGATAAAGAGGCAGATAGAGACAATGGGTGTGCCAGGGTCTCTAACCACTTATAAATGAATTCCAGATACATGTGCCCACCATGTTCATCTGGCTTATGTGGGTACTGGGGAATTGAACTGGGGTCCTTAGGCTTTGCAGGCAAGTGCCTTAACCACTAAGCCATCTGTGGTAGTTTGAATAGATGGCCCCCAATATAGTCAGTGTTTTATTACAGTTTGTAATTTAGGTCTGCAGCTACCTGGCAGGAGGAAGCATCACTGGGCTGGATCTAGCCCTAAGGTGTGGTGGTGGCTTTGAAATTCCAATCTAAAGATATGCAAAGTGCCTACTTCCACCTGGAGTTCCTGAAGTGTGCTGTGTGGCTTTGGGGCTTTTGTTTCTCACTCTCTGCTTGGACTTGTAAAAGCAGGCCAGCTTCTTCTGCCATTATGGAACTTCCCCTGGATCTGTAAGCTTCAATAAATCCCTTCCTCCATAACTGTGCCTGGTTTAGAAGTTCCTCTCAGGGAATCTGAAGCTGTCTGTGACAGAAACTGGTACAGGAATGTGGGTGAGATGAACCTGACCATGTGGATTTTGGTTTTACAGAACGTTTGTTTTGGAGCAATGAGCATGGACTTGGTGCTTGCAAATGAAGATGCCCCTGGAGTGGTAAGCCAAGTCTTATGGGCTATTCTTATCAGAGTTTGGAAATGCTAAGTGAAGACAGTAGTGAACTTCAAGGCTTGGCTTATGAACTTTCTAAGGGGAAGGAAAGACTGCATAGGACTTTGTTGGAACTGGGCTACTAGCCTAAGGTCTGGCTGCATTCTGTTGCCCAGGCCCAGTGAGTTTGAATCAGGTTAAATTTGTAATGGACTGATGATTGGCTAAACTGGAGGGATAGCTTAGTGGTTAAGGCATTTGCCTGCAAAGCCAAAGGACCCAGATTCAATTCCCCAGGACCCATGTTAGCCAGATGCACAAGGGGGCACACATGTCTGGAATTCATTTGCAGTGGCTGGAGTCCCTGACTCACCCACTCTCTCGCTCTCTTCCTCCCTCCCTCTCTCTCTGTCAAATAAATAAGTATTTTGAAAAAGATACTGGACTGAAAGATTTAAGATGTTAAGATAGAAAACCTCAAGCAAGTTAAAATTACAGGCACTGAGACTGGTTTTAAGTTACTGAATCTGCTATTGTCAAACACACTAACAATATTAAGGAAGAGGGACCATGGTTTGCATGGAGATCCAAAGATATTTTGGATATACCAGAGCTATGCAAGGGCTACCATGGGGTGCACTGCTAGCCCAGGATGGAAGTTTGCCCTGGCTACTTTGCCCAGCTTGGGGTGGAATTGGAAAATCTGGATACTAGTCAGTCTCTGGTTATATTGAAATTGAACTGTAGAAGTTTGATGTTTGCTTGATGGTTATTGAGGTTGCATTGTTCTAGCCTCTATTATGTCTTACAGCAGTTGAAAATGTTTATTCTGTGCATTTATGTGCACTTATATGCTGAAAGTATATAACTTGTTTGATTTTACAGCACTCACAGCTAAGAGACTATCTTAAATCTCAGAGGAGACTTGGGACCTTGGAAGTACCTTAAGTTGGTAAAGACTGTGAGGACTTTGAAATTTGACTGAATACAGCTTACAATGTGAGATGGTGGTGAATATGTTGAAGGCCAGGGGTAGAATGTGGTAGTTGAATAGATGGCCCCCAACAAAAAGTGTTTTATTAGTTTGTAATTTAGGTCTGCATCTACCTGGCTGAAGGAGGTATCACTGGGCTGGATCCAGCGCTAAGGTGTGGTGGTGGATTTGAGATTCCAATCTAAAGATATGCAAAGTGCCTAATTCCACCTGGAGTTCCTGAAATGTGCTATGTGGCTTTTGGCTTGGCTTATGACTTCTCTTCCTCTCTCTCTCTGCTTTCACTAATAAAAGCAGGCCAGTTTCTTCTGCCATTATGGAACTTCCCCTGGATCTGTAAGCTTCAATAAATCCCTTCCCCCGTAACTTTGCCTGATTTGGAAATTCAACTCAGTGAACCTGAAGCTGTCTGCCACACCATCTCTCTATCCTAAATCCCCATATTATTTTTGTTCTAGATTTATGGACCTACATGGCTAGGAAGTTTTGTTGTAAAACGTGATGGATTAGTTCTTCCTAAAGAAAGTCCTACTGTGGCTTTGTTTAGAAAAATGCCTCTTGTGTTTGGAAAAATCCCAATAGCTCATCCCACTTCATATTTTCATGATATCTCTCTCTGTCTCTCTTTCTCTTTTCCTCCCTTCCTGCCTCCCTCCCTTCCAGTGAATTAGTTCGGATCTTTTCAGCTGTACTTAATGAAAATCCAAGGGTTAGTTCAATGGCTAATCTTCAGTGGTCATGGAGTTTGGGAGCAATATGGACAGTGCAGGTGCTGTGGCTTTTAACCATCAAAGACCAGGCTCCTTTCAGCTTCTTGTTCTGCCATCTGAACACACGATTCTCATCTCACAGTTTCCAGAGCAAGGGGACACGTCCAGAATGTAGAATAAAGTGAGGTCTTCATCCAGAAAGGAAATTTTCCCCAGAACTCTCAAGAAAAATGCCACCTGGTCAAAACTGGGTTATTCTTAACTGCAAAGACACTGGGAAAACACATTGCCATCTTCAACATAAAGGGTACGTGGGCAAGGTGAAGAAAAAGACTGGAGATTCCATTCATAAGACGTGCTAGCAAGATGTCCTTGATCCACACACTGACCTAGTGACTATGTGGGATAGACAGCTCTCTCTTGCTAACCCAGATGTGCATGCATACACCAAAGTAAAAAGCTCTTTTCTGTATTGTTTCTGAAGATTTGAGATGATGAACTTTCCAGATGCTGCCATGTTAAATTCATTCAGACATTTCCTCATTTGCAAAATGACAAGAATTTGTCCTTGAAGCAAAACAAACAAACAAACAAACAAAAAATACCCCTAGATTTTGGACCAATTCCTCCACCAGCTCTCTGGCTGATCTTGAATAAGATTTTCTCTCTCTGATCTTCAGTTACTTGAGCGACCTCACTGTTAATACTCTTGGCACCTCAACAAGCCCATTCATCTCCCAGCAGAGGCATGTCTTGCTTCTCCTTAAAACTCTTCAGTGGCTTGGGTTGAAATCCAAAGTCTTCAGGACCTAGTCCTTGTCTGTGCCTCCACTGTCATCTTGTGTCATTGTTCCCTTTCTCTACTTCTCCCTGACCACTGTTCTTTCCTTAACTGCACCAAGGGGATTCTCACAGCCTAGACTGCTCTACCCAGCCCATCTTATTGCTTAAGTCTTAGTTTAAACATTGCCTACTGACAATGAGCACTAAAGTACTAAAGTACTCATGTCCACAGAACCATACTTACTCCCTTCAGAACGTGTAACATTACCATTAGTGGCTAATTCATTTTCTTCTTGTCTGTCGAATGTAAATTCTTTGAGAAAAGCAACTCTTCTCTTACTCACTTGGCATCACTTCTGTCGAGAACCCAAATAACAAAGATTTGGTGAGCCAAATGAGTAAAGAAATCTCATAAAGATTGAGAGGATTTACATGGGTACCACTCACCTTGAACCTTCACAATTCCCACCTGAAGAAAGATGTTGTTTGACAGTGCATGATTAGTACTGAGAATCAGTCAGCAAACACTACGCTGTTGTAAAATCAGTGTGATTTGCAGAAATTTGCAAACTAGCTAAGAAAAACTTGATTCTCTAAACAGTGTTTATGAAACAAAGTGTGGAATGATGGACATTTAATCCAAAGCAAATAAACTACTTTGAAGTGTTTTCTGAAGAGGTAACATTCTGGAAAACATCGTGAACTGAGCAATTTTTCCCTCAGCCAGCTTTGTAAAAAGTCACCCTCTCCTCATTTCTTCAGATATTTGAGGAACTTCTATTTGCAAGTCACTAAAGGACAGTGATTTATTTTGTATTAGTGATTCTGTGAACTGCAGCTACCACTCAATGAGACCATATAGCTCTGTAGCATAGGTTGGATATGAAATTTCTATGACATGAGAAAGAAAGATATACCCATCTGGAACTCCGCCTTGGCCCAAACCCTTCCAGGTGGAGCTCTGTGCCAGGCATGAACACAAGTCTATCTGAATGTGCTTCAGCATTGCACCGGACTTGGTTAAAGCCAGTGCTCATTTTCAATGACAGAGCAATGAAGTATCCCAAGGGAAATTTGAAGTAGTCACTTCACATCACTCGGACAGTGGTGTCACCCTTAGTTTAAAAAAAAATGTTGGGAATACTAGGCACCATGTCATTTTTCTACCTCCCAGTCAGTGGTGCCTCACTGCCCACTAAAGTTTGTTCTTCTGGCATCCAAATCTTCTCAGCCTGACCCAACTGAAACCCTAAACACATCACCTCCAGGCTCTTCAAAAGGCAATTAGTTCTTCTAGGCATGGTAGCAAATGCCTTTAATCCAAGGGAGGCAGACGTAGGAGGATCATTGTGAGTTCGAGGCCACCCTATGACAGCATAGTGAATTCCAGATGAGACCCTATCTCAAAAAACAAAACAACAAAGGCTACTAGAATTTTCAGAACATGACTGACACTTTTCTACTTGCCTGAGTTTGCCCCAGTTCTAGAAATGGGGAACAACATGCATTCACAGCTCTTACTACCTCTATTCTACACACAGAAAAATCCTCTCTTTCTTAAATCCTGAAAGCTATCTTTCCACCCTGTCTGTATTTAATTATAATCATCGGGGTTGCACTTATTGAGAACACGTACCAGAGCCTGTTCTAAGCACTTTGTCTACCAAACTTCGAATGGCCCTATGAGGTAGGCACCACCATCATCCTACGTCCAGGCAATGATCTTGATGATAAGGAGAGAGGAATCGCATGCTTTTTGTGCACCAGGACATAGCACCCCGAGACTCATACCAGCATTAAAGTGTCTATGTAAGTACCTCTTTCTAAATTCCCACTCAATGGCCACATTTATGGAAATGATGTCACTACAGACTGAAAGGAGCGATAGTCAGAGTATTTTCACCATGGGAATGTGCATGAGCTTCAAACCAGTACACCTGCCATTTCTTCCACGTTACTAATTGTTAAGTGGCTCCAATACAGGCCTGTCTAGGGTCCACCTTCTCATGTATACTACACTGTCTTGCCTGTTTGTAGCTTGAAGTTTGCACTCCTGATAGTGTGAATTCTTTGGGGTTGGGAACGCATCTTACTCATGCTGTCTCAGCACTGCACACACTGTGCAATACACAGTTATTGGTTTGGTTTCTAATTCATTCCCAAGGTTTCTAATACAATTATTCTATTATACGATGGAAAAAGCCACAGCTTCTCTTCTAGTTAAATGGATTTAACTTCTAACTCCTTTAGATATCATGTCCTTGGAGATGTTGTGATCATGTGAGGAGAAAAGTCTGAGAAGCTGAGACCGGAAGGAATCATTAGTGTTACCAAGTGTAATACCTGTGTTTGACAGAAACTAGCTTCTGGACTCTAATTGGAAGTTCTTGGGAGCAGAGTCTGACTAACTATATCTTGGGGTGGGGGCGGTGGACACCTTCAAACCAGATTCTCTTCGCCCACACCACTGCCCCTCTCTTTCTTCCCTGAAGACAACTGACACACTTCCTGACCCAGGGCTGCTGTCAAAAAGGAACATACATACCATGCATTCCATTAGAGATTGGTGACAGGTTAACATTGCATATGGCATGTCTAAAGACAGCGCCGATTTTACTGTCCAACTTTCCCAACTTCTAAAATTAAATTCTTCTAACCCTTAAGGTATGTTCCTTCCTTTCTGTCACAGTGACTATGCTCTAACACCAACTCCAACTGTTGGAATCATACCAACACATACATCTTTTCATGTCTGGCTCATTATCACTTTATCTGCATTCAATGCAAGAAGAAATAATGACTCTAAAACATTATGTTCTCTGGGTATGAGATGCTTTCTTTGCTGTCATCTAGACTTCTATCACGTATACCTTTGGGAACCTATGCTTCTCCTTGTAAGAAATTCAAAGGCCCTGGCCTGTTGTATGCCCTCTTTAGACCCAGCCTGACTATACTGGAAGTCAGTGAGAATCAGGTCTCCTTAGCAGCCATGGAGCTTTTTTAGTTATCTGTCAGCATGTCCTGGTTGCTAGAACTCTGAGTGATTGGAAACTCAGGGGCCTCCTGGTCCTGAGAGCTTCCTCGTTCTGAGATCCTCCTGGTCCAGTGATTCGCCTTGTCCAAAGATCCTCCTCATCCTGAGATCCACCTGGTTTTTGTCAGCCAAGTAGGCCCCATCCCATGGGCTGATTCACTGAAATGCTTTTTTATTTTTTTTACTGGGCATGGTGGCACACACCTTTAGGAGAGAAAGAGCAAGTGAGAGAGAGAGAATTGATACACCAGGGCCTTCAGATATATGTACCCCTTGTTCGCATATTACTTTACTTATCTGGATTATGTGGAATTTGGGGAGTTTAACATGAGTCCTTAGGCTTCCCAGGTAAGTGCCTTAACTGCTCAGCCATCTCTTCAGCCCCACTAATGTACTTTCTGCCTTAGTATTTGGTTTCTCTCCAGGGTCTTTGTAATGGTCACAATCTATAGTTGATCGTTTATTGTACAAGATCCCAAACTCTTTCCTTCTTCTTACTGCTGTCTTCCCTCAGGCCAACCATCAGTCCAGCAAGCAGAGAGAGGCCTGGCTGACAAGCAGAAGGGATGCTAGGAGGCATCTATCTGACCCCGCTGGCTAAGCACACGTCTGTGACATATGGGGACTTGTTCTGTCTGGCCCAAGAACTGCCCCATCAGTGAGTCCCTACTGCACTACCTTTCCTTACTCCACAGCACGGTTCAGAGAATCCATGGTCAGTGACCCTATGCAGATCCTAGCTGAGTAGCCATCCCTAACACTAAATTACCTTATATGCCTACTTTGCTCAGAAAGGGGCTGGACTTGATGTTCTATGGAATCTTCATTATCTGTCTCACCTCACATTTTCAAACTTGACAGAGGCAATGCCTTTTGTATTGTTTTGCTTTTTAGCCAATCTTAAGCTCCCTAAGGACAAAGACTATACTATCCATCTGCTTCTGTCACATAGCATTTAGCACAGTATGGCCCCAAAGCAGGCATTGTTTCAGAACGAAGGAAATAAGGACTTGTCAGAAGATAGACAGTGCTCACATCAAAATATTCAAGTGGGTGATGGGCTCTTTGGGGCATCATAAAAGGAGTAAAGTGTTGATGGAATTCAATTGAGCAATTGCTGCCCTGGAGTCGTGCACATCTAGAGGCTTTTCCCTGGATTTAGCAAGTACTTCAATCTACTATGTTCCAGGCATATGGCTATGTACATTTGAAATAAGTACTCATTGAATCTTGCAGAGACTAGGGCACAGAGAAGTCAAGTAGTCTGCCTGAAGTTAAACAGCTGAATTGCACACTAAGCAATATGACAGCAGAATCCTGCTCTTAAGCAGGAGGTCATGCTGCTTTATGTGGGACAGGAAGTTAACAAGGCAGCCTGTGGTCAGAGCAGTGGGGTAGAATCAAATCTGGGGAATTGGGCAAGGTTGAGGAGCCAGGATGGCAGAGTGGAGCAAAGAGAGCTGTTCTTAGAAGATGCATGCATGAACTACTCACTTAGTCTCCTGGCCTCGATTTCCACCTGGAGGGCAGTAATGACTCCTTCCTCATGGGATGGTCATAAGGACTGAGACAGGAATATAGAAGGCCATGCACTTGGTAAGCACTCACTAGCTGTGGCATTATTATTACTTCTATTGTTGCTCATTTCAAATCCCCTTTGGCCTTCTGAGGGCCAGTGGAGCAAATTTAAGATTTGTAACTTGTTCTCAAATTTTGCCTAGTCCTGATTTTGGGCTAAGCCTATCTTCCAATATGAGGAATTTATTCATTCCTAAAATTTTATGCGCTAAGATAGGTAGGAGTTTTCTAAAAAATGACTGGGGGGCTGGGAAGATGGCTCAGTAGGTAAAATGCTTTCTGCATAAGTATGAGGACCTGAGTTCAGACCGCCAGCACCAGTGTAAAATGTAAAGCATGGTGTCACATACCAGTAACCCCAGCACTGAGACAAAGATAGAGCCCTAGTGTTTACTATCTAGTGTAGCCGAATTGGTGTGCTCTGGGCTCGGTGAGAGACTATCTCAGAAAACAAGGTGGAGAGCAACTGAGGAAGACACATGATGTTGACCTTTGGCCTCCACATGTATGATTATGCACATATCAACTTGCAAAATCATTCAGTGGTACGAATAGACTGCAGGAGAAAGAAGAACAGAGTGTCTGGCAGAGGGCGGGGACTGACTGGAGTCTTTCTTTCCTTTGGGAGGAGGCAGAAGTAGCGTGTGGGTGGAATTATAGGAGGTAAGTTTAGAAGAGGAGGCAGGCCTCAGAGCTTGTAGAGAGCAGAATTCTGAGGAGGGATTTTATAGAGAAACAGGGTTGGGACTTTATCAACATTTTAGAAAGACCACCTTTGCAGGAATTTTAAAATATCAATGAATAATTTTAGTAACTTGCCTATGCCGATCATATTTTTTGTTCTAAGCATGTACTTCTTGCATTCCAAATTTTAGGACATTTTTCTCTAAATGGACAGTTTTTTTTTTCCTCCAAAGTATTTTGAAGTAAACTTTCTATAATAAGCATCAGTAAGAAGTCACTGTCTTGTGCCTTAAAATTTAATACAATGGAGGCAAGTATTATCTAAACAATATAAAATTTAAGGCAGCATTTTCTTCTCAAGAGCCTTGACTCTGGCCCCAAACAATGCACAGACCTGTAATCCCAGCTCCCAGCATTTGAGAGGTAGGTGCAGGCAGGAAGGTGATGAGTTCAAGGGCAGCTTCAAATATCTCAGTTGACAATCAACTTGGGCTATATAAGACCCTGTTTTCAAAAACCAAAAAAAGGAGGAAAGGAAAGAAAAAGAAAGAAGTAAAAGACCCCAGAGCTTTAAAGACTTGAAGACTATTCTCAATATGTTAAAAACAGAACCAAAAATAAAAGAATTTAGCAAGTATCCAGTGGGATTAGAGATAAACTAGCACCACCTGAGACTGTTCTTTTGACCCAATGAGGTGAATTGGGTGAAAAACGAATAAGGCCATGGCATTGTCATCACGTGTTCCGGTGTGATGAGCATAAATTGCCTGGAAGCATCTTTGCTCTTGGACATGGAGGGCTGGGGAGGGCTCTTGAGCTTGGTGCATCACTTGGAGCTCCCGAAGAAGAAGAAGCATGTTTCATGCCTGGAGCAGGAAGTGTGCGCACAGACACAAGCAGCCAAAGGGAAGCGCTGTGGACAATGGTCCCTTCTTCTGGGCAGCGCGCTACAAAATGACTTCTTCCATCCTAGTCTCTTCTTGTTTTCTTTCTTTTTTTGACCTTGATGGAGAAAACTAAATTCGTTCCCATAGTCCAAAAGGAAATAAGGTGTAAGAATCTTCAATTTTGAACAACTATGAGGTAAGGGCCACTTGAGTGGAATTGAGACAACAGGCGCAGGAGGAAATGATGAGCGCTCATAGACTTTCAGGTCAATGGGCATACAAGAGGCCAACTGACTGTGTGTGGTTGTTATACAACCCACTTCTTAAATAGCTACACAATTTGATATAGAGAAGGGGCACTTATAAATCCATTTCTTATTATTTATTTCTGGGTGCCCATGGGTGTGCACACCACTGCACGTGCGTGGGGGCCAGAGGAGAGCCCTGGGGTGTTTCTCCTTTGCTTCCACTTTCTTACGAGATAGTGTCTCTCTTGCTGCTGCCACTTGCAAGTTCCTGGATTCTCCTGGTGCTGTGCACTGGGATTACAGACACTTGGGCCACATGGTGGCTTTACAAGGACACTGCGGAAGATGAAACTCAAGTTTACGAGCGAGTGCCTTTAACTACTAAGCCAGCTCCCCAGCCCACAATCCATTTATAAGTTTGTTTAGTGTGATTTGAGCTTCCCAGCAATTGGGTCGACTTTAGGGTGCCTTCAATGTTAAGGAGAGTGTTAATGCCTGGAAAACAGGCCACGGGTATCAATCAACCTTTTAAAGCGACACCCAGGAAGCACAGCATTGGTGCTGAAGTCCCATATTGGAAAGGACTCTACTTTGCAAACCTCACTCACCTACTGCCCATGAAATCTCTGACATCGCCACGTCTGGATATGAACGTCAACAGAAGCATTGTCATCTTGGGTGCTAGCTCATTTCCTAGTTCTCTGGCAGCCAATGAGAGTGACAGTGATGAGATTAAAACCATCATTACATTGTGCTTGTATGGTTTGTGTGAGTGACACGGCAGGACTCCCCTGAGCAAAGTCAAGATATGAAAATGTTTTGGGTTTAGAAGACAAAGAAAAAAATCCATTTCCTTCAATACTTCGGCAAAGGCCACCTCTATTTTCACAAGCGGGATGGCTGTAAAATAAACAAGCTTCCTCTTTAATTTACTTCTGCTGCCCCATCAAGATGCCTAGGTGTTAAGAAAGGACGCTAAGGCAATGCATTTGCCAGACAAAAAGCTTTCACTGTTATTAACGACTGGTGGCGCCCCAGTGTAATCAAAGGGCACAGCTGCAGTGATATACGGCAGTGACAAACCTCAGGATCTTTCCTTCCCTGTGCTACGAGTCTAACAGCCAGCAGCTGAGGACTTCCAGTGCTGTATATCTACAAGATAAATAGCACTAGATATGAATATACGTATTGCTTACAGTCTTGAAAAGTATTGTTACATCCTCCCCACACAATCATTCTAAATATGACGCCCGTGCATTTTTCACCATTTCCGTACAATCCGGGTGCTTTATAAATGGCAATAGTTTCCTAGTAGAGATTTAAAGCCTTCCAACTGGACCAGTCACAGCAGCCCGATTTGAAAACCTGGGTCGAGGCTGCTGACAGCAGAAGCAGGCTTCGGGAGATTCATAACCCCTTTTACGCTGACAGGCAGCATCAAAAGAAGGAATCACCTCAAGAATATACTAGAAATCATTTTTATTCTCACTCCTCGATCATGCCAAGATGATCTAAAGAGAAAACTCAGAGTCACTCATGATATGAATTTGACATGAAGGAATCCATAAGAAAAATTCACTGATGTTTTTATTTCCAACTATTAAGCCATTTCCACCACCACCACCACCCCCATGAGCCCATGACCAGTAAGTGCCATCTTTTGCTTTGTGAGGGGCTTAGGAAATCTATTCAGTTGGGAATTATAGCCAAGGTTAAATAACTGGCATAAAACGAGTTTCGTTTCTTTCACTAACTAAGGTATGAATTCCGGCACAAAAACTCTATAATTACTGATCAGTTTTCCATTAAAAATAAAGTGAGTAAAACCACTGCATGGCGTTTTCTCAGATCAATAGCAAAGACACGTCCATGCACACAGAAAGGAAGTCGGTGGAGCTCCATGACCTTTTCATGAACTTTCTGGGAGATGGAAAGATCATTCAAAGGGCAGAGGTCAGCGTTCATGCTGGTCACAAACAAAAATCAGATTTAGTGTCGCAATGAAAGATCTGGGGTTCTCACCTACAAGTGCAAATCGAATGGCATTATTGTACATTTCCCTACATTATCAGTGGCAAAGAAAACAACTTTTGTACTTTAGGGTAGGTATAACATTTATACGCCAATTCACCAATTCTGTTGTTTCTATCAAGCCTTGGTTTAAGATTGTAAAGCTATAGTCTGTGTGGGGATCTATTTCTCGAGCAAAGGGCCTTGCCATGCTCAAGGTATCCCTCTACATGAGATCTCCCTTGCCCTTACTCCAACACACACACCACAAAGACAGGAAGGGCAGAGTGCCTGAAAGACAAGGTAACGGTGAGCTAAGGCTAGAGTGTCAGTCACAAATAACTAACGGAGGTCCTGAATAGGAGGCTGTGGATGCAGGCCCACATACAGAAACTGTAGAACCTGGCTTTGCTCGGGAAATACTCAGAGATTGAAGAGACAGCAGGAATGACTAGGAAGAGAAAGAAGGGTCACAGACTTTAGGTCAACCTGGGCTACAGAGTAAGATTCTTGCCTCAAACAAAAATCTACTATTCTGAAACTTCAATACCATAGCTATTGATTAAGAAGAAATAGTCTGTTCTTATGATACAGCTACTGAAATCATAGGTGGTTTCATATGCCTCTTTAGGGGTGAACAGTAGTTCAAATGCTAGAGAGCTTTAAAGTCTTCCATAAAAATAAATTTATACTTGATGAAACCCTGGCACCAATGCTCTTGTGACCTAATTTAGCCTAGTGATAGGCAACATTGTTCCTCTCTGTCCCTGTTCAACTTTCCTGGATAGATCATGTGAATGTCATAATCATGCGAGGTAGGTGGGTTTCAGTGTGTCACAAGGCATTTCCATTCTAGTCTCAGAACACAATCAAAACTTAGCTCTTTGGTAAAAACAAACTTTTATTTCTGAAGGCATGCAGGAAGTAGGTTAAGGCTGTGACAATGGATGGATAACCACAAGCCTGTAGGCTTTAAAAGTTAAAAGGAGTCAGCTATGGAAGAGCATTCTGCTACCCCCCTTTGATGTCCAGAAAAGGAGACCAAAGCTTGGTGATGGAGGCAGGGCAACTGTGGGTATGTATAGCACTGACCAGTGAGAATAGAAGCAGGTCCCATACAATCACAAGGGATGTGGATCTAGCTCAGAGGAGGGGGTGGCAGAGTCCTGGAACTCTTCCACAGGTACCAATTAAATCTTTTGACTATTGAACTGTAGGGCAGTGGAGGATACCCTATGAAAGGGGCTGTTAACTCAACCAACAGACACTATATTATGTCCTGGAATAAAGATGGTGTTTTGTGAAATTTTCATCTAACCTGGATTAGAATGCCGAGTCCACCATGTGCAAGGCAAATATCCTTCAGCAAGTCACTTAACTTCACTGGGCCTCCGGGTATTCATTTGTGTAACTGAGGCAATGATCGTGTAGGGAACATGCTGGATAGGACGTTCAAAGAGCAATGCTCCTTCACTCTCTATCTTCTGAGAGGGACACTTTGTTGTAGTTTGAATTTGGCAGGTAAGCAAATGAGGTTTCAGCAGTCACTGACTTGGTCCTGTCACATCTGGCAGGAGGCAGCATTGGAAGCATTCAGCCCAAGAAGACCTGTCCAGAGCGCTATGTCAGCCACAGTGTGTAACCACAGAACCTGCGTTCCATACTTGTCCTAATGCCTTTGCTTAAATACCCTTTCCCCTGGAAGATGTAGCATCTGTGTAAAAATAGATTTGATGCAAAAAAAAGACTTAATGTAGTGAAGTTTTGCCCATTTTTTCATAGAGGAGGACCTGCCTAAATTTTCATAAGTAACTAGTAAGAGAGCATGTTTGGAGCCCATCTTCTGGTCCTTAATCCAGTGATATTCCCAAGCTTACCACACCCTCACCTTTGAATATAGCTGTCTAAATGAACCATGAGACTACCCCGGAAAGCATGGCATAGTTGGATAAAAGTGGGGGACTGTCCAGCCAGAGTTCTTAAGTTTGGGTTCTGACTTCATTGACTCTTCCTGTGACCTTGCAAACATTCCATGGGATCCATGTGCCTCAGCTTTCTCAACTGGAGAATGGGAATGAGAACAAGATTATGACCTCTCTCCTCCAGGGTTTTGTGATGGTTAGGAATGTCATGAAGTACTGAGGACAATACCAGAAGCACACATGGAGTCAAGAGGTGTTAACTACTATTATATTTCAGTCAGGCACAACACCTCATTATATAACCAAATTAGCCACTACATTTCTGAAATTATGCCTTGTACTTTTCAGAGCTATGAGGGGTGTAGAGGAAAGGAGTGGTTAGAATGAGGAATGAAGCACTAAATTAGGAGACTGCAGGGGTTATTTTAAACCTCCTGAAGAGGCCATGGTTAAGCCTTAGTACTGAAGCTAGATAATACTTCAAAGTACTAGGGTAACATGAGGAGAGAGAGAGATCTGCAAAAATATTTCAGTTGAAGAAGAAAACACTTCGGAGGAGCACCAGAAAAGCATGCCACATCCTAGTGATAATAAATTTTACCAAGAGAAAGTTTGTGCTTCTAAGCATTATTGTGCTTTCTAATCAGAAAGAAAAATCCAATTCAGTGAAATATATTTTGTATGAAGCATTTAAAGTCAAAGTCTTTTTAAAGAGAATATAGGCACATAACCTGTATTAGAATGAGTGAGAAGTTAACCTGAAATAAATATTATATCTAAGTTTTTACAAGACAAGAAAAAATGAGATTTTAAAAATCTATTTCCTCTTACATCTTCTCTCATCAAATTTTATATAACTCTTCACAGAGCACCATGAGCAGATTTCTGCCTCTTTGCCCTTTTAATGTATTCAACTTGGTTTTAAGCATGCATCAGAAAACAGTTCACAGTGAAAACCTTTTGCTGTCTCTAGACAGAAATGTCAGAAACAGAACCCTGGCCAGCACAAGGTAAAAAGAATTCCTCCTGGTGCCATCTGTCCTTCAAGGTCAAGTCTTGCCAGCTGCATACCCAGGATGAACTGGGATCACCTGAGTGACCTCTGGGTAGCATTCATATTTGAGATGTGACCTAACATGGGGAAGAAAGGGAGAAAGAGCAACATGATACTTCACAGATTCGGGTCCAAGTGATTGCACATTTGGCTTCCTGCAACTCATAAATCTATTCTCTTCCAACCGGGCTGCATGCATTGCAGGCATTCCTCCTAAACAGCTGTAAATGATAAGCCCCACTCTCTGTAGTTGTCCACAGAGCACCATGGAGATATGAGTGTCTGGGAAGGGCTCCTTTTCCCATTTCTTCATGGAAGATCTAGAGATGTCAGGGCCCATCATGTTCTTACTGAATAAAAAGGTTCTTCAAAGCAGACCTATTCTGCACATTCTCTGATTCCAGTGAAACTATATTCTAAAGACTAAATTTCTTGATAGACTGCCCACTATAACTTACCATTGAACCTTAAAAACCTTAAGAAAACAGGAAATCCTGCCAGTTGTAATGATGAGAATGAGCCTTGAGGACAATTATGCTAATTAAAATAATTCAGACACAGAAAGACAAAAAATACCATCTCAGTTTTATGTGGATACTTAAAAAACCTCTCAAATTCACAACAGAGAGCGGAATACTTGTAACCAGGGCCTGAGGAGTCGGGAAGATATTGGTCAAAGTGTGCAGGTTTTCAGTAGTAGCCTAATGTAACACACGTTGAATATATAATCTTGCAGAAACATGAAATTTTCTAAGAAAATGCACTGCAATTGTTCTGTACACATGCGTGCACATGCACACACAGTAACTATGTGAGGCTGCAGATGTGCTCATTAGATTGTGATAGTCATTCTACAATGTGTGTTTACATCAAAATATCACAGTATGTACTTTATATATAATTTTTGTTCACCAGTCATACCTCAACAAAGCTGGAGGGTAAAATAATGATTATTCAATGTTCTAATTTTTTCTTGTGCAAAGAACTTTTCTCAAGACCTTGTACTTTAAATAGGTGATTTTAACCAAGAAATTGCAGAAAAAGAAATGTGCCGGGACTGGTTTTATACCATGTGTGGTAGAGGTCAGGACATGGACAGTGTTTCTAATCTGAGGCACAATTGTCTTCATAGCTTTTAGGTAAAATAATTTAAAATTTTTACTTATTTAAATTATTAAATTATTTACTTATTTGCAAGCAGAGAGAGTAAGAGAGAGAGACAGAATATGGGTACTCCAGGGTTAACGGCTGCAAACGAACTCCAGATGCATGCGCCACTTTGTACATCTGGCTTTATACGGATACTGGGGAATTGAACCTGGGTTATTAGGCTTTGTAGGCGAGTGCCTTGTTGCAGTCAGGTTTGCATTGCTGGCAGAAATCACGTGACCAGGAGTAGATTTTGGAGGAAAAAAAAGGTTTATTTTGGCTTACAGACTCGAGGGGGAAGCTCCATGATGGTGGGGGGAAATGATCACATGAATAGAGAGTGGACATCACCCCCTGGCCAACATAAGGTGGACAATAGCAACAGGGGACTATGCCACACACTGGCAAGGGGACACTGGCTATAATACCCATAAGCCCGCCCCCAACAATACACTGTCTCCAGGAGGCATTAATTCCCAAATTTCTATCAGCTGGGAACCTAGCATTCAGAGCACCTAAGTTTATAGGGGACACCTGAGTCAAATGGCCACATGCCTTAACCACGAAAATAGTCTTTCAGTCTCTTCTTCCTTTCTTTCTTTCTTTCTTTCTTTCTTTCTTTCTTTCTTTCTTTCTTTCTTTCTTTCTTTCTTTTTTTCTTCCTTCCTTCCTTTCTTTCTTTCTTTCTTTCTTTCTTTCTTTTTTTCTTTCTTTCTTTCTTTCTTTCTTTCTTTCTTTCTTTCTTTCTTTCTTTCTCTTTCTCCCTCTGTCTCTCTCTCTCTCTCTCTCTCTCTCTTTCTCTCTGTCTCTTTCTTTTTTCTGTTTCTTTCAAGGTAGGGTCTCACTCTAGCCCAGGCTGACCTGGAAATTACTATGTAGTCTTAAGCTGGCTCAAACTCACTGGAATCCTCCTATCTCTGCCTCCCTAGTGCTGGAATTAAAGGTGTGTACCATCAAGCCCTGCTGAAAATAGCCTTTCTTCATCAAAAGTAAGTATACTTACAATATATGTTTGTTATTTGTTATTCTGAAGAAAAAGTTGACCCCAATCTTTAAGAAAAAGCAGAAAAAAAGCACTAATATTTCCCATGTTTTGCATTAGTAGAACCTCCAGAAACATGTTAGTAAGTAAAATAGGTTTAACTTTTACTTGCCATCATTAGTTCTGCCTCCTTCTCTGTTTTGTCATTCTTGACTCTCAGTGCCAATGGTCCTTCCAGCAGAGTTTAGTAGTAAAACTATAGAGGGAGGTTAGCTTTTATTGATTCTGAAAGAACAATATAACAAAATACTGACAATAATAAACAGGTACAAAGTTGTTTCAGCGTGGAAACAATTACAGTCATATAACCCTTGGTGGCCTCTTTTCTATGAACTTTTATTTTTCTCTCCACAATGACTAACATGGGAACTGTCACCCATCCAATCTAGCAGCTTCGAGTTGCTCAGGAAATGGTTAAACTGCTCTAGGTCAGCCCAGTAACCGCATGGAAATGCTTTGATTTGTCTGCCACATAAAACCAATACGAGTCATTTATTTCACTAACAATTCCCAACAGAATCAAGGCAGTAGACAGGTCTCTTTTACAAATAATTTACTCTCACACTTCACCTGATCAAGAAAGAAGTTTTCTTTTGGGAGAAATAGACTTTGTGAATTTTCATATTCACAGAGACTTTATTTAATGTTAAGGAATTGCATAATTTAGTAGATTTTTCAATGTCCATCCCATTCTCATCTAATAGTCCAATAAAATTTCTGACACATAAAGTAAAAGTTTGACTCTGAAATTCTCCAGGGCAACAATGCAAATGTAATTAATGCTCTTAGAATATATCACTCCAAGTTAGCGTTCCATTGGCTATCTAGTTAGTCCACCAATGTCTATCACGTGTCCTATAGATAAACAATATTATCATTCCTGTTTATATCACAGACACTTCATTTTGTCAGCCAACATAGCCTTCAAGGAAAGAAAATCAACTGGTTAACAACATTTCTCAAGTAACCTTTGTTTCCCTGATGGGTGATCCCTTAGAAGCCAGCTTCCACTCACTGGAGAGTTACCACTGGAGCTGTCAGCCGGGAGGGCCCTATCTCTGTTGATTCCACTGTCCCTCTGGGGTCTTTCTATACTTAAGCAGCCACTAGCTTCACAGTGTGACCATCTGCGTGAGTGAGATCTCCCAGGTTTGTTAAAGAAGAGAAAGAAGGAAGAAGAGAGGGAAAGGACAAAGAAATTCCTGAACTTTGAGATAGGAAAATAAAACATTCCTTCTACATTCCAATTTTCAAGTGAACTAAGTTTGCCACAAGCCACCCTCAAACAGCGAAGCTTGAGAGCGCTAGCAGCCTCGAGTCGTTAACCTTTGAGGACCTGCTCCAGGCAATGTTCTGTGACTTTATTAATGAATGCTTTAATGTGGGCTATAAAAGCTAACAAACACAGACACTTGCTATGATTCACCAAATTTAATATTCTTTCAAACCTTTCAGTTTAAAGACCAATGATTTTTTTTTTTAAATACCAAAACCTCAAAATGGAAGCCCTCTTCTACTCCCATTAAGTTTAATGCATAAAATATAAAACTCTTCAGAATTTAATGCTAGGTCAATTTTTTTAGTAAGTAAACAATAGAAGAAATAATCTCAGTGCAGCATGAATTATAACATCAGAAAATGTTTTGTTGAAGCTATAGCCAGCTAAGAGAGCGAGCCCTTGAAAATAAACTTGCTATTTAAGGCACGCATAGTATGCTGTACTATCAGGAGGCAAAAGACCCTATTGTCAAACAGCTGGGTTTCTTGCTCCAGGCAAAGGCAAATTCCACAGTAAAAATCTAATTAAAAACTTCAAGAAATTTTACACTGTTGTACTCAGTGGCTTTCATACTTCTGAAATAAGTTCCTGGCTCCCTCTGTAAGATCTCTTCTTGTACAAGTAAAACACATATTCCTAGGGATATTTTATAAGCTGCCCAACAAAACAGTTCACTCCACTCATTTTTAGTGCCCATCAGCAAGGATTCTTGGATCAAATTGTCAAAATGCAGTTTTGCTTAAAAAAAAAAAAAAAAAAGCCTTGTGACATTTCTGTTTTCTTTATAAACCTCTATGTGCTACTGTATTCATCCGAAGAAATCATGAAGCCAGAGAACTTTGGTGGCTAATCTGGCCTTGCTTGATTTTCTGTTCAAAATCTAGGTCATGGTCAGGACCTGACAATTCCAGGGAAACACAATCACAGATACAGAGCCCACTACAAACAAAGAAAGGGTCCTGTAAATTATGTCACTGGGCCACTCAACCAAATCACCAAGGAATAATCCAAGGGGATTGTTATTTTTTGCTCTTCAAAATCATTTTGTAGATACCTTAAGCACTTTGCAAATGTTATTGCTTCTTACCTGGCTGCTGGGTGGGGTACCTGCATTTCCGGGAAGATGGGTCAGTGATGTGATCAGGTGAGCTGAGGCACTGATTAAACCAAAGTGAAGGCTACAGACATCAGAATATTACTATCACTCAGAATGACACCTCTCAGCTTCTGAATCAGAGGTTGGCAGGTCATGTGAAGTTCTCTCCAGACCAGTCACTTTCTCACCAATATGTTGTTTGTTCACCATGCAAAGTTCTCAGGAGTGCTCCAAAAACAAATGAAGCATTTGCATTTCCTAGAATTTTATTCCTCATGTAGGACATGGGAACTACGTGATGTTTTAACCGGCTTGGGAAATGAAAAGCCACTATGTTTCCACTATGAAATGTGAATAGTTCACTCACATCATCTGAGACTTGTGCAACAAATTGGCTCATGAATCATAGCAAAAATCATGAAAAAAAACATTGTCTATATGACAAAAAAGTGGATCAATTTTAAAATTTCAGCTATATGTCAATCTCTCTTAGAAAGAAATGAGAGGGCTACATTTTATGTTTTTAGTGAGAAAATTAGGCTGGCACAGGAAAAGAACCTAGTATCACTCAAAATCATAGATTTTATGCTGAGCCAGGACCTTCAAACTCATAGGTTACAAAGCATTCATTTTGAAGATGAAGATGCTGGGTTCTGAGAGGTTCTTCTTTAATCCTTGTCAAGACTCTGTTTGACGTGACTGAGTTTAACCTGCTCCCTTTAGCAGCTCCACGGGTCTCTGTAGGTGCCTAGCCACCTTTTGAGCTTCTTTCCAGTTTCATCGTTCTAACTAGGAATTCCTTCTCCTTGCAGAGAATCCAGGAATATTCAGCCCTCTGCTCCCATTTGTCGCTCAGTCCATCCTTAGCTTATCCCATAAATACTGCCAGAAAGATAGATGTCTATGTGTATGGCACATTTATGCCAGTGCTAGCAATTGTTGTTCAGTAGCAGAGACTAAGAAAACCCTAGAAAGCTAGAACATGGCTCTTGCGCCTGTAGGAGAAACGGAGGGCAGGGAGACCAGCCATTGGGTGGCTCTGTTGAGATAGTCAAGTGAGAGCCCTGAATTGATGTGGTAGACTCAGAAACAAGCACCCACGCAGCCTCCCGCTGAGTCTCGAGTGCGCACTCAGGGCTTGAGTTCAATCCACACCTGCAGGCCTTCCTCTCACAGGTGTAGCTGAGAACTTGACTTGTCTGGCTAGAAATGGAAGAGTAGGGAAGCCACTCTGAGATGAAAACATGGAGGTAGACGGGTATGAGTGCTGTAGGAGATACTGGTTTAGACACTGGACATATTCTTACATGTAATCTTGAGTCAGAAATGCCCTGTAACATGATGAATTTCAGAGGCATAGATCTTTCCTACTGACAGTGATTATAGGGTGATGGAATAAAATGGAATTGAAATCCCGAGTGCTGCCTTTGCATGCTACCATCACTTAACACAGTCCCATGCTAAGTGCTGCAAATTCCACAAGGAACAAAAATCAACAAGGCCATTGAAGCCTTGTCATATGTCTTTACTATTCAAGGCTATCTTGTATAGAAAACTCACTTCAAACACAGCATCAAACTTTTATAGGAGTGTTTTGTTCCGAGCTCATCTCTGCTCAGCTCCACAGAACCAGCTACTCCGACCTCTGTGCTCCAGAAACATTCTATAATCACATCACCCTGTTTGTACATAAATTCATTTTTTTTCCCACAACTACCTCCCATTTCTTCTTTCTTGTTTACTTCTTTTAGTCCTCTTTGAAGACACCCAGGAAGCATTCTTTCTTCCAACCCCATCCCAACTTAAGCTGATCCCCTCATGTGGCTCCCTGAGCTCTCACTGTCTCCCTTACCAGGACCTTAAATTACTTTTGCTCTGCTAGACTATAAGCCTCATATAGCCAATGTTCCTTCCTTATTTCCTGTTATTTTATGTGGTAACATCAGCACAACATCCGTCCATCTGGTCCAAGGTGAGTTCTACTTCAATTTAATTGATGTTGTTTTAATTTTGTGCATTTCATTGAATGTCTTTAAGCACATTGTTCTCAAAAGGCATCTATAGGCTTCACCTGGCTGCTGAAGGAGTGCATATTATAAACAATTTTAAGAACATCTACTAGATGCTTAATAAATATATGATTATTGAGTACTTGAATGAATGAATTAAGGGACAAATTTAATGAAAAAACATTCTTTACTACCAAACATGATTGTGCTGTGGCATGAAATTGAAAAAACTAAATAAACAAAAGAATTAATTTCTTGTATGTCCAGTTCATTTGGGGCCCGTGGAAAATTCTGCCAGGCACCCACCTCACCTACCTCTAGTCTCTGCCCATTTCTTCCACACTAGCAAAGGGTGCTGCATCCTATTGTAATGACAAAGTAGCCTGACACCCCAGCGTGTCTGGGCATGGCTGTGTCACACAACAATAAAGAGAAGCTGTTGGGAGGTTCTGGAAACACATCTGTTTCTGACAATTCAAGAGAGATCTTGAGAAGATCTCCTATCTGTACGGATTTGTAGATATGAAGTGTAGAAGCATGGAGACCATCTGTGTCAAAGACTCAGTAATTCTCAAGATGAAAAAAAAAAAAATGCCAGGGATAAGGTAGAAACAGAGCAAGACTCACAGTCCTCAACAAATGATTCAGCCACTAAATCATGTGTGCCAATACCTATCCTAAACATCTTGCTATCATAAATCATGAAATGTCTCTTCAGTTAGCCCATTTTTAGGTTCATGGGTATCCTATTACTTACTCCCTACCCATCTTCCATAGCAACACATATCCATGACACCAGTGCCTGACATGGGAATCAAGGCCTCCATCCTGAATGGGGGAAGGCTCACTCCATTTCCAGTTTTTAGTGTTAATGTCCCTCTGCAAAGTTCAGATTCACTCAACAATTGTTTGGTCCCTACAACACACCAGACTGGAAAGTGAAGTGCTAACTATGGCAGTTGGGTTATTATTTCGTCACCCTATAATCACCGCCAGTAGGAAAGATCTATGCCTCTAAACCCTCTGATCCCTGAGATAACACATCAGGCCTAATTTTAAAACAACATGCACCAACGGTCATGAGAGATGGTTCATCAGTTAGAGGTTCAATTCCCCAGCCACTCACATAAAGCCAGACCCAAACAGTGGTACAAGCATCTGGCATTCTGTTTGCAGTGGCAAGAGGTTGGCGCTTCCCCCCCACACAAATAAATAATTTAGAATAATAATAACAACAACAATAATAATACAAAGATGAAGAAGAAGAAGTAGTGTGGTCCTATTTGTAAGGGAAAGAAGTATAAAACCATGTTCTTACAAAGAAAGCATACATGCAAAGAGATAATTATAATTTCAAGCAGTACTACAACAGGTGCATGAAGGAGAAAGTCAAGGTCACTTGGGTCCAAATGGTACCAGAAGGTTCTAATGAATATTTGCACCTCAAACTAGTTTTGTAAGACTTAGGCAGGAAGAAAAATAGATTGCCATGCCAGGAAAAAAAAATATATATATATAGTATAAGAAAAAGACTGATGGGTTGGTTCAGAAGAGCAGAACATCAATGTACAGATATCAGGGAACTAAATTCTGAGAATATTTGATGGTAAATGCTCGAAATTCTTTATTGCCAAACTCAGGAGTTTGGACATGACTATATAGGAAATAGGGAGCCATTGAAAGTTGTAGGAGAGAATTTCAAATATTCACTTTGCAAATACTATTTGCTGCAGTCCTTGCTGTAAAATCTGAGTCACTCTCTGATCGCAATTCCAGAAGCAGGCTTGGGATGTAGCTCAATGGTTGTGTGCCTGCCTAGAATGTGTAAGGCCCTGGGTTCAGTACTAGCACAAACTAGTAACAGCAACAACGGTGACAACAGCAGCCATGCCAGAGATTCTACTGTCAGGAGATGACGAGGTTATAGAATTTCTTGAGCCAAAATTCCTACCTTCCTGTGAGTAGGTTGTACAGGGCAAACTCAAAGCCTTTCTATCTTTGACCTACATTTCCTCCTAACAGTCATACTTTATTCAAAGGAAAATTTTCTTGTTACTTCCCCAGAGACAGGAAGTAAAATTGATCCAGTCTTTTCTCCTTCATGTTTGGCATCCAGGGGAGAGATCCATGATGATAATCCCATCTCTCTTTTCATAGCACATCATCACATAACTCCACGTGTGACACTTGTTTTATGTTATCATTTTTTAAAGTTTTTTATTTTTATTTATTTATTTGAGAGTGACAGCCAGAGAGAAAAAGAGGCAGACAGAGAGAGAGAGAGAGAGAGAGAGAGAGAGAGAGAGAGAGAGAGAGGGAATGGGCGCGCCAGGGCCTCCAGCCACTGCAGACGAACTCCAGATGCTTACGGCCCCTTGTGCATCTGGCTAACGTGGGTCCTGGGCAATCGAGCCTCAAAGCGGGGTCCTTAGGCTTCACAAGCAAGCGCTTAACCGCTAAGCCATCTCTCCAGCCCACTTTCTCATTTTTAATTCCTCAACTCAAATCTTCATCTACATTACTCTCACATTCGCATAGGCATTTTAATATTTTTGATATGTGTGTATATCTTTAGTGTCTGCTGAAAGAGGAAGAGCGGGGAAAGGGAGTGGGAGAGAAAGGGCATGCCAGGGCCACTGCAAATGAACTCCAGATGCATGTACCACCTTGTACATCTGGCTTTACATGGGTGCTGGGGAATTGAGCCTGGGTGCTTTCATTTTGTAGGTAAGTGCCTTAACCACTAAGTATTCTCTCCAGCTCTGCTATTGTTTTATAGTTAATAAATTTGAGTTTGGTTGTCTTGATATTTGGACAGATGGAATTTTGCTTTAAATCTTGTTTCTTAGTTTTCATTCATAATTTTATTTTTATTTTATTTTATTGATTGGTTTTACAAAGTAGGGTTTCACTCTTTTCCAGGCTGACCTGGAATTCACTATGCAGTCTCAGGGTGGCTTTGAACTCACAATGATCCTCCTACCTCTGCATCCTGACTGCTGGGATTAAATGTGTGTGCCACCACACCCAGCTCATAATTTTATTTTTAGAATTGATCCATGTTACTATGCATGCTACGTGTGTGTGTGTGTGTGTGTGTGTGTGTGTGTGTGTGTGTGTGTGTGTAAGTACCAATACTGCCTCCACCCACTGTGTGGTACTTTATGAAAAATAACCTCTCAAATTATGTATCTGTCCCTCTAGTAGAAAGTAATCAGGATTGATTTCAAGTCCTCATCATCATGAAGTAATGTTGAAATGGCTGATATTTTAGCTCTCTGCATTCTCTCTCTGTAACAATGATGAGGCATATGTACTTTAGTCCAAGCCACTGCTATCTTCCATGAGAATACTTCTTAATCTCAGTGTGTACCTGAAACACTTGGAGTGGGGCCTCAATAGCACCCTTAACAAGCTCCCCAAGGACCTTGATGCTGAACTCCAGAGGCCACGTCCACAGATGCAGGGCCGCATATATAAGATTGGTGTCTTCAAAATTAGGTAACAGATGGGTAGGAGAGATGGCTTAGTGGTTAAGACACTTGCCTGTGAAGCCTAAGGACCAGGTTTGATTCCCCAGTACCTATGCAAGCCAGATGCACAAGGTGGTGTGTGCATCTAGAATTCATTTGCAGTGGCTAGAGGCTCTGGCCCACCCATTTTTTCTCTTCTCTCTCTTATTCTCTCTCTCTCTCTTTGACCATCCTCGCTCAAATAAATAAATAAAATATTTTTAAAATTGAGTAGGATAGCTAGAATGGATCTTGGAGATCACCTATTTCAATGTCCTCATTTAGAGACACCACATGCCAAGTCACAAGAGGACAAATACATTGAACAGGGCCAAGCTTGGGATGACAGAAAGATGAAAAGTTTGCATTTCAGGATGCCATTATCAGCATGCTTGAATTAGGAGAGCAACATGTTTATTGCTTACAATCCCAGCATTTTGAAAGTAAAGAAATAAACGCATGCTCCTCGCCCAGTGCCCTTTGCCATGGATAGCAGTCTCTGCAAACAAACCATCCCAAACCTCCAGAGTCCAATGCAAACAAAACCTGGCTCCATGGTGTCCCTGTTTCGTATTCACAGGATGCAAAACACACTGCCCAAATTTATGTCACTGCAATTTGCCTGGCAGCCGGCATTTAAATCACCAAGATTGCAGCTTCACGTTTTAGGGTGTCGTTTGCAACCCTGTAGCCAGGAGCTCTGAAGGAACAAGCTCGCATGAAGGGTCATTAGCCGGCCGGATGTGCTGGGGCTCTACTTGCAAAGAACTAATTAGTATGCTGCGACGTATCTGCATATCGCTCAAATAGACATTGTTTGTGTCTTTCCTTGGTGACAGGGGGAGATTGTTCCATAGAACACCTTACCTTTTAATATGCGGGGTTTGTTAGACGAACAGCTCAATTCATATTTCCTCTGGTTTGATGGTAAGTGAACAGCAGTGGCAATATTAATCTGTAGTAACCTGTCAGTGAACTCTACAGCTAATATGATGTAGTTATGATTTTACCATCAATCAGGACTGAACAGGCTCTGGGCAATCCTAACAGCACAGCCTCAAAAAATCTAATTGTGCGAAAGCTTCATTGGTTTCCAACATTTCTTTTTTTATCTGTCACAGGCTTTAGGCCTGGTACACAACCTTTTATTATTGGCCTTATTGCATTAGCTTGTCGGACAAAGAAGAAAAGGCTAGAGCAGAGGGTTCCCCTGCATTCCATCATTTGTTTGCATGCAGGATTTTATTTGACAGTCCTGTATTGTTTTAGATGTAGATAAAAATTATTAGGACATATGGCATCATGTGAACTTTTGAACTGCCAATTGCCCACGTGTCCTCAGGACTAGAGGCATTTACAAACTCTGCTTCACCCACGCACAGAGCTGCTGCCTGGACTAGCAAATAAGGTGTCCCTGGGGAATTGTATTTTCCAAGTCAATGCAATCTTGCATGTTCTCCTTGACCAATTTTTATGCAGGGGAGGAGTAAAATCATTGGGAGATGGAATATCAGTGGCTGAAATGATTGTTAGCCAAAATGAAGGCTGGCTGCCTGTGATATATCATCATGAAAAGTCCACTTTCCCTAGGAACCTGCACACGCGGGGTGAAGTAGCACATGGCCCCATTTCATGTGCAGCCTGTGTCTGGGTGTCTGAGCAACAGTCAAATTCAGTCCCAGTGACAGCATGTGCATAAAATGCAAATCTACGTCAAAGGAGCCCAGCCCTTGAGTCTATAGGGTGGAAGGATCCCTAAGACTTCAAACATATAAGCGTTTAAGAAGATGAACTATTAACTTTATCTATTTAGGCATTTTAATCTTTTGCATCTTAAATGCAATTGGGCTTCTGGAACTGGGAAATTGCTAATCAGCATGTTGGGTAAATGTTTCTATTTTAAAATGTGCACATTTAGAAATAACAGCTGGCCGTAAAGCATATATTTATGTTTGTGATTTAATGTATCACAAACTTTATATTTTATTTCATTTAGCTTCACAAAGACCACACTATTTTTTTTTTGCAAGCATTATATAACTTGTACAACAGCTTTATGACTCAAGAAGCACGTCTGGCAATAAATCAGATAGGTATACAATGCTTAAGTTTTTCAAATTTGAAATGCCTTTTAATAAAAAAAAAAAATTTAAGGAGTATATCCACCCCTTACATTGTTCTAACTCATTTAAAGATTCAATTGAGAATTCCTGTTCATTAGTCAGAAAAGATCTGCATAGAGCCACGGTGATTGTCTTCTGAAGCCTGTGCCCTCGCTTCAAAGGAGACATATTGTGAACAAAAGCACAACAACAGCACAGCCGAGCGTTAACCCTGCACGTGCCAGCGGTCGCATTGTCTCTGGCCTAATAAAAATAGCCACACAAAATGAGGAAATGGCTGTGCATCCTGCAAGAAGCGTGCAGGAACGTACTTTGGAACTACTGAGGCAGCTGCAGGAGGAGAAAGACAAAAACAGGATGTTAAAACTATTGCTACAGTGGCAGTGACTTTGAGAGTTCTCTGGCTACCTTGTCACTTCTGAAGTTTGCTTCTTTTATTGAAGGTTGATTCTAGAAGATTCTTTCCAAGTATTTACATCTAAATGACCTTGAGGAAGACCACCTGAATACACCTCAGCTTTGTTAGGCATCTTGGAGATTTATGGCTCCAAAGGTAAGCCTTCCTGACATCCAGGTTGGCATACCACAAGCTCAGGGCTTTAGAGCATGGGGACATGTTTGCATATGTCTGATCACATTTAGTTCCAAAGTACCAGAGCTAAAATGAGAGCTGGATCTGTTGTGCTATTTCTAGTAAGTAATCCAGAATATATATAAGAACAGGTTCAAAAACTGAAGGAGAGAAAACACTCCCTAAACTGGATAATTGAGAGAGAGAGAGATCTGTATAATCTATTCTAGACATTTGCTTAAATTCACACAAATGTAACTATAATATTAAAAAGAGAAAGAGAGAGACAGAGAACAAACATATCCAGGCATGGTGACTCACATCTGCAATTCCATCTCTTAGGAGGTTGAGGTGGAAGAATTAGGAGATCAAGGCCAGCCTGGGCTATAACATGAGACTTGCCTCAAGAAGAAGAAAGATAAAAAAAAAAAAAAAAAAAGATGATCACGAAGGAGAGAAGAAGGAGAGAGGGGAGGAGGAGGAAGAAAGCAGCAACAGTGGAGGTATATGTATTATACATGTACTGTGCCTGTCAAATGAAAGCAACAATGAAAGTTCTCTCCCAAAGTAGAAAATACCAGACAAAAAGCAAACGAAAAATGTTCATTCAACCAACCCTCTTCTTGACTGAGTTGGGCAAAAGATAGCTAAATATTCTGCTGGATGTTCCTCTTACTATCAATTGAGAAGCTATTTCAAAAACAATAACAAAACGAGGACAATTCGGTGTGGCTGAATATATCTCTGGTTCCAGTTGCTTAGAAGACTGAGGCAAGCTTGGGAGTTCAAGGGCAGCCTGAGCACCCTAATGAAAACTTGTCTCTAAAACAATAACAAACAACACAGCACTGCAAAGTTCATGAAGATTTATAGATGGGAGTTGGAGGGTTGGGGATGTAGCTCAGCGACAGCATTTGCTCAGCATATACGAGGCCCTAGGTTTATCTATAACAGACTCTTCTCCCCCAAAAGGGAGCTGGAAGTGAAAACTTGGGAAGTAGAGGGATGGTGGAGTCTCTTTAAACAAACTACAGGAGAGAGTAGGGTGGAGGAGATAGCTCAGTCAGTAAAAGGCTTGCCCTGCAAACTCAAGGATCCGAGTACATCCCTAGAACCCACATAGAAATGTTAACGCTGGGAGTGCCTGCTAGTAATTCCAGTCCTGGAAGTAGAAACAGGAGGATCCCTGGGGTTCACAGGTAAGCCAGTCTAGCTTAATTGGCAAGCTCGAGACCAATGAGAGACCCTGGCTCAAGAATAAGGTGTACATGTTTCTGAGTATTGTTACCCAAGATTGTCCTCCAGCTTCCACGCACAAACACACACACACACACACACACACACACACTTGAAAAAGATGATCAGATCAAAATAACAGATAAAGTCAGGGGCTGAAGAGACGGCTCAGGAGATAAGTGCATTTCCTGTGCAAGCATGTGGGTCTGAAAGGACTGAGACCCAGAAGCATGTAAACAGCTGAGCATGGCCACTTGTTCCTATAATCCCAGTCCTGAAGAGGAGCAGAGACGTATGGAATGCCTGAGATCATTGGGTGGGTGGGGGGGAGTCAGCAAGCTCTGAGATCAGTAAGAGACTCTAACTCCAACAAGAATGGGTGGGATGGAGCAGGATTTCCAATGTTCTGCTCCAGCCATGGAAGAAGAGCACACCTACAGATGAGCACGTGCACACCACATTGTACACACACACACACACACACGTAAGCAAGAAAAGATAAACTTAGTAGGGAGGAAGGGAAAAGTTAATAAAACCCATATGGTAGTTAGTTGTGAACTTAAAATATAGATAATAAGTATTAAGATTTTCAAACCTCCATTTACACATCTTAAAACATTTTTCTAATAAAATGTCTTTTCAAGTGTAACATAAGTACATATAATTTGGGTGAATTTTTGTCCCCCAGGGGAATATTTTCTAGATCACAGAGAACTCAATATAATTAAATTCATGCAGATTATGTTTTTAAAATTGTGCTTACATTTGTAAAATATAAAGAGCAGTAATTACTCCAATACTGCTGAGCTGAGAATAGAAAGAACTGAGAAATAATGTAATAATAATAATGGAAAAATATGTTGAAAGTTCATCAGCCAAAAGGAACAAAGCATACTATAGCCTCAGTTGGTAAGAACACAATAAAGGAGATAAAATACAAAGATTAATTACACATTATTAGAGAATGTCAAGTAATATATGAATCATCAAAGTTATATCATTTAGATTTCCCTGGATTTTTGCAACAGAAAAGTGAGTGGAAGTGAACAAAGGTCTTCTTATATATTTATTTGCATTCTTGTTTGGATAACTTTACAGTGTCTATACAAAAAGTTAGTTTTAGTCAAATGACACATATGCCATGAGTCAGGTGATGTTTATTATAGCATATGAGCCTGGCATTTTAGAAGGCAGAATTGGTTGAACCTTAGCAATATCATGGGTTCATCTATTATTGTATATGTTGTAATGTAAGTAATTTAGGAGACTGGGCATACATGGATTCCATCTTAGTTTAAACATCTTAGTGGCATTGAACTCTTGGGTAATTTCATCCTTTGATCTCTCTGAGCTTTAGCATCCCCAAATGTATAATGGGCCTTGTAGAATCTGCTCTCACACTGTAGTGTGGGTTGGATGAATAATCTATGGCAAGTGCCTCACACAGGCGCTCTGTCTCCAACCCAGGCATCCATTTTAACACAATATCAGAATTCAGAAAAAAGGGATCCTGAAGTTGTTATATACCGTCTGAAAGTCCTCAGGACATTATGTGTTCCAGAGAAATTAGATATGAGCAAGCTGTGCATGTAGGTCATTCCGATAGAGCATCTTCTTGGAACAAATATCAGCTTCATCTTTTAAAAATTTCATGAACAGCTAGGAGTGGTGGCACATGCCTTTAATCCCAGTACTTGGGAGGTAAAGGTAGGAGGATTTCCATGAGTTTGAGGCCACTCTGAGACTACATAGTGAATTCCACATAAGCCTAGGTCAGAGTGAGGTCCTACCTTGAAAAAAAAATTCATGAACATTGTTTCTACCCCCTCATTCTGCTGAGGACAGAAGAATTGAAAATTCACAGAGAAGTGCCTGCAATAATTCTCTGAAATTCAACAGTTGTTAAATCAAAGAGTAAAGTGGGTAGAAAGCTTATTCCAAGCCCCTCATACTTCTTAAGCAATCTGATAATTCCCATGTACCTAATGGTATTATGCCCCTTCGCCTTATGTAGATGAGTTAATTTCTATCAAAACCTATTGTCTCAAGGCCTAGCCATCCACATAAGAGAGGGCTTCATAACATTAGCAGTGCAAGTTGGTAAGTCCTTGTAGAATCTTGCTTTCTAACACTCCCTCTGTTTTCTCAAATAAGAATGTAACACAACCCATTTGGTGCCCATCTTACTCCCAGGCCTGACCACTTGTACTTCCCTGAGTAGGGACATCCAAGCTGACTGTACTCCCTGGCCCTGGAAAGCATTCCCCCATTCAGTACCACTGATACAACACTGACCTGAGTTGGGGAGAAGGACCATTTGCCAAACACCCCAATCATGATGCACAAGAAGAGGATGAACTGTAGGCAAAGGGCCCAGAGAGTATCTTCAATGAAATTACAGAAGAAAAATTTCCAAATCTTACAAAATAAAGACCCATCCAGGTACAAGAGGCATACAGAACACAAAATAAACCAGAGAAGAAACTGCCCATGTGTCATTATACTTAAAATGCTAAAACACGGAAAACAAAGAGTACTAGAAGCTCCTAGAGAAAAACAGCTCATCACTTACAAAGGTAAGCCCATCAGAATTACATCTGATTTTCAATAGAAACTCTAAAAGCCAGAAGGGCTTGGAATGGAAAGACCACAGCTACAGACCTAAACTACTATACCCAGAAAAGTTATTCTTTATCAAAGAAGGCAAAATAAAAATCTTCCATGAGGGCTGGGGAGATGGCTTAGCGGTTAAGCGCTTGCCTGTGAAGCCTAAGGACCCCGGTTTGAGGCTCGGTTCCCCACGTCCCATGTTAGCCAGATGCACAAGGGGGCGCACGCATCTGGAGCTCGTTTGCAGAGGCTGGAAGCCCTGGCGCGCCCATTCTCTCTTTCTCCCTCTGTCTTTCTCACTGTGTCTGTCGCTCTCAAATAAATAAATTTAAAAAAATTTTTTTTTAAATCTTCCATGATAAAAGCCACCTTTCTGGATACATGAGCACTAAGCCAGCCATACAGAGAGTGCTGCGTGGAATATTTCACAGTGAAGAACAGAACAAACATACTCAAGAGGTTGCAGGAGGGTAAAAACAATAATCAAAACTGCAGCATACATGAAAGCAAATGAAGATCAAGAAAAAAAATCTCCACAAAGTCTTCAACTTGGCAAGGATTAACTCACACCTCTCAATTTACTGTCTTCAAGAATCTTACTTTACCATAAAAGATAGACAGCACCTTAGTGTGACTGGATTGAAAAAGATATTCCAAACAAATGGAATTAGGAAACTAGTATAGCTGTGGCTATACTAGTGTTAAATAGAATTTAAACCAAAACAATTAAAAGAGATTTATCTCTTTAGAGAGCCACTTTATACTCATCAAGAGAACAATTCAACAAGAGTACATTATAATTATAAACATACATGCACCAAACAAATGTGTACCAAATTTTATAAAGCAAAATGTACTAGATATTAAATCAGAAATAAATCCCAACACAACAATAGTGGCTGACTTTAATACTCAACAATTGTCAATAGATGACCTTAAAATAAACAGAGAAACATAGGTTTCAGTCCAGGGATGCAGGGGTAATTCAATATACAGAAATTGGTAAATGCTATATTTAATAAGTGATATATAACATTTATCCATTTCTGTATATTGAATCAAAGACAGAAATCACATTATCATTTAAATAGAGGTAGAAAAGGCCTTTGATAAAATACAACATCCCCTCATAACTAAAACACTGGAGACACAAGGGATGGAGGGATCATATCTCACCATAAAAAGGGTGTGTACAATAGACCTAAAGCCCATTTCATACTAAATGGGGAAAAATTTAAAGCATTCCCACTAAGATCTGGAACAGATGGGGTGTCCACTCTCCCCCCTGCTATTTAACATAGTACTTGTAGTCTTAGCTTGAGCAATAAAACAAGAGAAAGAAATAAAACTGATACAAAATGGAAAAGAAGAAGTCCAAGTAGCCTTATTTGCAAATACACGATTCTATACTTAAGAGATTTGAAAACTCTCTCACACACACACACAACCATAGAGACCATAAACTCTTCAGGAAAGTGGCAGGATATAAAAATCAGTACACAGATATGCCAATGACAAATATATGGATAAAGAAATCAAGGAAGCAGTCTCATTTACAGCAGCTACAAAAAAATTAAGTGTCTTGGAATATCTCTAACCAAAGAAGTGAAAGAGTGCTGCAACAAAAACATTAAAGGAAAAAATTGAGGAAGACACCAGAAGATGGAAAAATCTCCGATAATCATTCATCAGAAGAATTAATATTGTGAAAATAGCTATACTATCAAAATAAATCTACAGATTCAATTCCAATCAAAATTTCAGCATTATCCTTCACAGAAATAGGAAAAGTGGTCTCAAAATCCAAATGAAAGCACAAAAGACCTTGGGTAGCTAAAAAATGTCCTCAGCAAAAAGAGAATACTACTGATGTTATCACCATACCTCATTTCAAAATATACTACCAAAGCCATAGTAATAAAAACTGTATGATACTGGCATAAAAACATATATATAGATCAATAGAACAGAATAGAATATCTAGATATAAGTTCTAGTTACTTCAACCACCTGATCTTTGACCAAAAGGCCAAAAATGGCCAGGCATGGTGGTGCATGCCTCTAATCACAGCATTTGGAAGGCAGAGGTAGGAGGATTGCTGTGAGTTTGAGGCCAGCCTGAGATTGTATAGTGAGTCCCAGGTCAGCCTGGGGCTACAGCAAGACCCTACCTTAAAAAAAAAAAAGGGGGGGGGCAACAATTAATTCTAGAGACAAAAGCATTTCAATAAATGATGCTAGAGAAACTGGATAACCAGTTGTATGTGGAAGAATGAATCTAAACCCTCTCCTCTCATCCTGTGAAAAAATCAACTCCAAATAGAAGACCTGAAACTCATATACTTGGGCTACAAGTTCACTAAGAAATCCTGCTGGAACTGAGCTGAAAAACCTCCTCTGTGTTGCCTAGCTGACAGAAAGCTGGAAAAAGCTATGCTGCATGTAATTCCATGGGAGAGAAAGAAATCACCAGTGGAGATAAACAACAGTGGACACTGCAAGCCTTAAATTTGGCCAGCCAGGCCAAATGAACCAATGGTGTAATATTGGCATGTTTGTTAAGGGGGAAACTAACTGCTCTCTCATTGGACCCACTCCATAGGAAGGGATACATACCTGATACTTAAAACCTATGTCAGGGGAAGTCTTGAGCCCTAGGGGTATAACATCTGCTGGTGTCTGGTTAAATGTATATACCATGCTCACCAAACTGCCCAGTAAGTACTTCTCTTAATGTTTATACCCATATAGTAAAGCTGCTGTCACTTTTGGTTAAAGAAGCTTCTCTTTTCAGATGCCAGTGACCTTGGGATGTCTCAAAAGACACCATAGTGCTAAGAAGAAGTGACAGAGAAGTGCTCAGCACTGAAACATCTCTATCACACCTTCCAAGGCTCAGGGTCCATTGCAGAAGAGGTGGCCGAAAGATTGTAAGGGCCAAAAGAAGGGTAGAAGTCTTTATAATGCGCTCTTCCAGACAAAATGGCTTAGATACCCATGACCTCATAGTGCCTGACAGTACCTACACAAGATCTTTATAATAAGAGGAAAAGATGATGACATTAAAATAAAAAAGAGACTGATAGAGAGGGGATGGGATGGAGAATGGAGTTGCAAAGGTGAAAGTAGCAGGGGAGGGAATTACCATGGTTTATTATCTATTATTATGGAAGTTGCCAATAAAAAAATAAATTAGATAAAACAAAAAAATACCTGAAACTCTAAAGACTAGGATGAAAGAGATAGGGAGAACACCGCAAGATATAGGCATAGACAAAGACTTTCTGAATAAGAGTCCAGTACTCTAGGGAATTAGATAAACAGTGAATCATTGGGATCTCATAAAACTAAAAAGCTATGTAGGTCTAAGTAAACCATCAACAGAGTCAATAGACAACCCAGAGAGTAAGAGAAAATCTTAGCCAGCTATACATCTGACAGACGTTTAATATTTAAAATATAAAAAGAACTCAAAAACCCAAGCAACAAAAAATCATTCAAGTCTGGGTATGGTGACACACACCTTTAATCCTAGCACTTAGGAGGCTAAGGTAGGAGGATTACTTGAGTCTGAGGTAAGCTTAGGCCAGGACGAGCCTCTACCTCTACAACAAAAAAGAAAAAAGAAAACATAATAATAAATCAACCCTCTCAAAAATGTGGTAGGGAACTGAACAGAGAGCTCTCAAAAGAATGCATATGGCCAATAAACATCTAAAAATATGTTCAACATCTGTAGGTATCAGGGAATTCAGAATTAAAACTATTTTGAGACTCCATCCTTAAGAATGGCTACCATCAAAAAAATCAAATGACGACAAATGCTGGCAGGGATGTGGGGAAAGAGGAACCCTCATGCTCAGTTGTTGAACTCTGTACAAATGCAAACTTGCACAGCTACCTTGTAAATCAGTATGGATGGTCTTTTAAAAAGCTAAAAATGTGTCTATCATTTGATTCAGCTATGCAATTCCTGGGCATAAACCCTGAAGACTCTACACTTCACTATAGAGATGCTTGCTCAGCCATGTTTGTTGCTGTTTGTGGTAGTTTAAATGTGATAGTTAAAATGTATGGCCTGATAGACTTGGGTGTTTTATTAAAATTGAGCTCATAACTTGAGCCCCTTAGTAGGCATATCCTTACTACAGGGGTGTATCAATGGGGGATCTTAGACTGCAGCCCTAAGATGTGTTTGGGAGTAGATCTTCAGACCAGCCCTACAAGGTATGTGGAGAGCAATTTGGAGCTCTGGCTGTTCATGTTTCCTGGTGTTTTCTGGCTATATGATTGTGCCTCTCTGCTTGGACCTATGCAAGTGAGCCAGCTTCTTGCACCACTGATGGTGTTCCCCTGCAATTTGTAAGCCTGACATTAACCCTTTCCTCTTATAAGCTGCTTCTTGTCAGGCGCTTGTCTCAGCAATGTGAAGCTGACTGCAATACTGCTTTGTTCACAGTAGCTAGTAAATGGTATCAGCCTAGATGCCCATCAACTGCTGAATGGATGACGAAGATGTGGTACTTAGACACAACAGAATTAAACCAGGAGATAATGAATAATGAAATTTGTAGGAAAACGCATGGACCTGGAAAAAATCATACCAGCTCAGAAAAACAAACACTGCATGTTGTCTCCCACATGTGGATCCTAACAAGGGATGGTTTGATTTGTTTGTAAGTTGTAGTAGGCATCAGTAGTACTGCTAAGGAAACTAGAATGAAGGTTAGAGAGAGGAGAAACAGGGAGACTAAAAGGGATAGTTGACAGTCAAATAAAGAGAGGAGGATGAAAGGGTTGGGGGAACACTGCCAAAAAGGAGAGAGGGAAATTGGTAGACACACAAATCTAATGATGGCATGAATCAGTACTATAAAAACCTTCATCTTAGTTAGCTAATTAAAATATATAATTCTCTTAAAATGACAGAGAGAGAAAGTGAGTGAGTTTTGGCAGAGGCACCCTGCAGAGGTGGAAAAAGCTTTACACTAAAATCATAGGCCATTTCTGGTAAAGATCCATTGCCAGAACTGTGCTATACCACCCCCCACAGTGAGCTGTTGATCAGGGAGATCCACAAGACCCCCAAAACAATGCAGGGCATTGCCAAAGCACTTGGTTCCCAACCAGAACTAAATGGTAAGAACTTATTGTGAACAATACAACAGGCTGTAGTTTCCGAACACTGAGAGATCATACTAGAACGGAGTTGGAAGCCAGCTCCCTGCCAGCTCTCATAGTGTTACAACACACCATGCAAAGTGCTGGCAGGTACAAGTTATCAACAGCATGAACAAGAAATGAATCTTGAAAGCTACAAAATCAACCAGCCAGATAAGATGTACATACTGATACAATAATGGCACACAGGCTATGAGATTAACCAATTGCTCTCTGATTGGATATGAGGCATGTTCACCAGTAGAAAATTCATGGCTGATATTAAGAACCAGGTCAGAAGCCTATGGTTTTCAAGGTCATAGGTCCTAAAGGGATGCTTCCACAGTGATTTGGCTAAAAGGAGAGGTTATGCATCAAAATGTTTTCTAAATGTCTATATTTATCCCTACTGGTTCATGTCGCTCTGATTCTTGGTTATAGAATCTGCTTTTTACAGATGGCAGAAAATACCTGGGAGACCCAAGGCCCATCACTATGACAAGAAAAGAAAGCCAACTGCCTAGCATGAAATGAGTCATCTCTATCATATCTTCCAGGACCCAGGCAACATTACAGAGGAAGTAACAGATGAAATATGAATGCTGCTCTCACTGCTAGCCTGAGACCCTTCTCCAGGGAGATGACAGTAGACATTAAGAAGATTCAAATTTCTCCAAAGCAAAAAAAAAAAAAATAGAGGATGCTGAGAGCTCAAGACTAAAGAAGACACACCCTCCAATGCTCAGAAAACATTGTGTTGTGGAAGAGAGAGTGGAAAAAATGCAAGAGCCATAGAGTGGAAAGATGTACTCTGAGGCATTGTTCCCCACCCACCCCCACTCCCATCAGAGACTGACTAGTATATTCATGACCCCACAGTGATTATTTATAAGAATCTAAAAAGGGAGCTGGAGAGATTGCTCAGAGGCTAAGGTGCTTACCTGCCAAGTCTAACAACATGAGTTCAATTCCCCAGTACCCATGTACAGCCAGATGTACAGTGGCACAAGCATTTGGAGTTCATTTGCAGTGGCTGGAGGCCCTGGTGTGCCCATTCTCTCTCTGTCCCTCTGTCTCTTCTCTCTCTCTCTCTCTCTTTCTCTCTCTCTCTCTCTTTCTCTCTCTCTCTCTCCCCCTCCCTCCCTCTTTGTTTGCAAATAAATAAATTAAAAGAATTATAAGAAACAGAATCTAAGAAGGGTTCTCAGTGGAATGCGGGAAGGGGAGAGGGAACACAAGAGTATAGCCTGATGAGAATATGACCAATCTGTTCATACCTCTCGCACTTCAGCCAATCCACAGCTGAAATCACAGAGGAATGGGGAGATGAACAAGAGTGCTGCTTCAATGCTGTTCCTGATAATCAGTGCCAGGGTGAAGGAGATAGACCCTGAGGATACTCAACACCTACCAAAGCAGACATCCAAAGGCTCCTAAGAGTTGATCACTGAAGTAGACTTAAAACTCACCACCACAGCTCAGGTTTTGCAGAACAGGGGGTGAAAAGATAGTGAGAGCCACAGGTTGAGACATCATGCCCAAAGACATTTCCTCTCCTCTCCACCAAAAAAAATTAACTGACTGCTGCTCCCACAATGCATAACCCACAATCCCATAGGGAATTCCTACAACCCCACTGAGGAGGGTCCCCAGTGGAAGGGGGGCAGGGAAGAGGGAAAAGAGGATACCAACACACAACGTTTCCATACGAAATATGTTGTTAATAAATAAAATAAAGTTCTCATTTTAAGAAAATAATGTAGCACCATACATTCCACTGTCTCTAAGCTCTTGAGATGAAGAACACGGAGCCCTGAGAGAGAAGCATGGCATGCGTGGGACTGTGATAGTGATTCAATACTCCATCCAACCTCAGGTCATGTTCTCATTGTCATGGAGAGGGGAGGCCACCAACTCAACCTCACCAGAATTACTGGGGCACCCACAGTCAGAGCTCGTAGCTAGCATAGCCTCATGCCTCCGGATCAACACAAGAGCAGGCTCCTTGTATATAGGTCTTTATTAATGTTTTCATTTGCAAGTAGTCTGACCACATCATATAATCACTTCAAGGTAGACTATTCCTTCATCCCATCTACCAACTCTTTCTCCTCACCTTCAAATTAGGTCAAAAATCATCCTGCCTTCCATTAGTCCTAAGTAGGAGGCCCTTCTTCTCTTATGTTCACCTTTAAAGGGAACTTGCTCAAGAATCTGATTTGCTGCTTCCTATCTTTCTCATTTGGGTACTTTTCAAGTCAACTTCAGCAACAGCTCCTCATACCACAAGTTTTCCTGGTGTTTCAAATATAGGACATTTTTCTGTTTGCACCTTTAGAATAGTGCAAGCCCAGGCTCCTCGATGCAAATCAATATTCTGCATTAGAGAAATGCGGGAATGAGCCAATAGAATTAGCAGGGTAATTTACTGTGCCACGGCTGCAGCTGGCAGGGACTGCAGGGGAAGCAAGCAGATGTTTGTTTGCTAATGGTGCCTTTCTCCAGTAGTCAGAGCCCCATGCCCTATCCCTCCATTAGCCAGTCTGTCCAGCTTAATAAAAAAGGATAGGGGATGTTAGGCTTTGCTGGGCTGGTAATATCAACTGAGATTTTTCCCAACCACTCGTTGTAATGTTACATGGTCTTCATGGCTAAATATGGAATACGTGACATTTTAGGTTTGTTCTAGTGAAAGGAGGAAATACTCAGATGAATTTGAGGAAGATTTTGTTATTAGGGTCAAAATTTTCATCTACATGTTATATATCATCCTCCATTATATAATGGGCATTATATATAATATATAACATATATTATATATGGCATATACCTACTATACCTTACCATAAACTTAGAAAATGGCAGCAAGCCACATTAAGGAAGACAGCATGTCATGCGGGTTTTCCTTTGATATAACAATGCAACAACTTTCAGTCTCTAAAAATCAGTGAACAAACTTGTAAAGCACACATAGTGAGGTAAAGTGTTTCCTCCGGACCAGTCTCAGGTCTCAGGCACACAGGCACCCTCTGAGGAGGAAATCCAAGACTTCAAGGGCCACATTGCTCTCTTTTGAGAGGCCACTGATAAGATAGGACCCTGAAGGACACAGTGTTAACCATCCTAACTCCTTTGGCTGTCTTTCTTCATCTAGAATGCACCCATGAAATTAGGATTTCATCTCTCAAAAAGAATTGCCAGCTGAGCATGGAGGGGCGTGTCTTTAATCCTAGCACTAGGGAGGCAGAGGTAGGAGGATCACTATGAGTTCAAGGCCACCCTAAGACTCCATAGTGAATTCCAGGTCAGCCTGGGCTAAAGTGAAACCCTACCTTGAAAAAAAAAAAAATCAAAACAACAGCAAAAGAATTTCCCAGCATACATTTTATGAAGTTTCCTACGGCATGGTTGTGAGCCAGGTTCATAAGGGAGATATGAGCTTCTGTGAACAATAACAAAGCAGGAGGCTTAGTATGGAGACTTGGGGTGGTGGGCCCAGGAAGGATGTTTAGAAAAGCTAAACAGCATTTTAAATATATCTGGTCAGCTTAAACTCTTTTTTTAATTAAGATATCATAGATTGTTTTGGTTTATTTTTATTTATTTATTTGAGAGCAACAGACAGAGGCAGAGAGAGAGAGAAAGAGAGAGAGAGAGAGAGAGAATGGGCCCGCCAGGGCTTCCAGCCACTGCAGATGAACTCCAAATGCATGCACCCCTTTGTGCATCTAGCTAACGTGGGTCCTGGGGAATCGAGCCTTGAACCAGGGTCCTTAGACTTCACAGGCAAGCACTTAACCAATAAGCCATCTCTCCAGCCCAGCTTAAACTCTTTTTAAAAATATTTTATTTATTTATTCACTTGAGAGAGAGAGAAGCAGATAGAGAGAAAGAGAGAATGGATGTGCCAGGGCCTCTAGACACTGCAAACAAACTCCAGACACATGCTTCCCCTTGTGCATCTGGCTTATGTGGGTCCTGAGGAATCAAACTGGGGTCCTTAGGCTTCACAGGCAAACACATTAACCACTAAGCCATTTCTCCAGGCCCCTCAGCTTAAACTCTTGGCGGGAGTTAGACAGTAGTGTGGAAGAACTTGTTTGGGGAAGAGAACAGACGTGGTCGAGAATAAGATGCTTGTGTTCTGAGAATCTAGAAGAGTCTCTCCAACTGGTCATCAACCAGCCTGGAAAAGAAAATGGTCCAGAGAGTAGAACACTGTAAGTCTAAGCTCAGCCACACGGACTTCACGTGGCTGACCTGCAAGGGAGCACAAGGGACCAGTCAGTTCTGTGACCTTGGGTCATTGTGGTTAATGTGAATTCCCACATGTAAACTAGCAGGAATGTAGGGGACAATGGAGGCATGAACCAAGGTGGTAACGTGGGAAATGCAGAAGCTAATGTGAGGGCTAACTGTTAAGGAGCTAGAAAACTCAGTTTCCCAAATGCCTGAATGGATTGGGTAGGAGGGTGATGACCCAAAGGAATAAATGTCAGTAGTGACGGAGGTTTAAAATGTCAAGAACCTGGGTGTCATCAAACAAAATAGACCATCAGAAGAGGGAACTGATGTGGAGATAGTGCAGAGCACCTCAGCATGTCAGGCACATTTCATGTGCCATTTCATCTTCTGCTCACAACTTTTGTTGGTAGCTGTATCATTCTCACTTTATTCCCGAGGAAAGTGGGACTCCAATAATAACCAGTTTGGTCAAAGTCACACAGACAGCATGTGATATGGTGGAGATTTGAACTCGGCTCTGTCTGGCCCCAAAGCCTGTGCCTATCCTCCTGTCCACGGTTGTTTATCTGTGTTGTGAAGCAATTTGGTGATCCTGAGATGCTCTGGAACATATCAGGCTGGGCCTCTGGTTCTGCATCTTGCTTGAAACCTGATTTAGATCTTCCTCATGAAAGAATTCCACTAGCAAAGGCAGACATTTTACTCTATCTCAAAAGAAGAGAAGGACTTGCTTTCAGATATGCTGAGTTTAGGAAACAAGTAGGAAAAGTGGAGATGTCCACAGGTTAAAGAAGGAAGACTGAGCTTGAGATGAAGACACAGGTTTAGAAGCAGGTGTGTGGGGGAGGTCAGTGGAAGGAGGCACCCGGGGGTCCTGTATTTGTAGTCTCATCCTGGTATATCTACCATCACTAATCATGTTCCACTGGCTCGTACTGGAATGGCTAAAAGTTCCTGGTTGCTCTGTGATTCCAGGTGCTGCTGCTCTATTTCCTGTTCAGTTTCCCAACTTATCAAGAATAAACTCAGCCTGGAGAGATGGCTTAGCAGTTAAGCGCTTGCCTGTGAAGCCTAAGGAAACCAGTTCGAGGCTCGATTCCCCAGAACCCATGTAAGCACAAGGTGGCACATGCATCTGGAGTTCATTTGCAGTGGCTGGGGGCCCTGGCGCACCCATTCTCTCTCTGTCTATCTGCCTCTTTCTGTCACTGTCTGTCTGTTGTTCTCAAATAAATAAATAAAAATAAACAAAAAATTGAACAAAAGAATAAACGTGTGGCCAGTGGGATGCCACTCACCTGTGATTCCAGCACTGGGGAGGCTGAGGCAGGGGGATTGTTAGGATCACAGGTGCTTGGCTAGCTTGGATACATAGAGAGGCCTTGTCTCAAACATAAAGAAGAAACTTGTGTTTATTACAGTTTCATTTGTTTTCATAATTAAACTTTCTATTGAATATTAAACCTGTTTTCATGAAAAGTAAGCTTAATTGCTTAGAAACAATAAATCAAGTTTCTTTGCCTTTCAGTGAGGCTGTGTAACTTATCATGGAGGGATATAAATGCCAGGCAGACTCTGGCTCAGGTAGCCTTAGTGTGTTTAAATCCCTATAATTCCAAGAAACTAAAACTAGAACTTGTAGGTGATGTATTATGGACACAGCTAATCTGCAAAAGTTGACTTGGACCTCAAGTGTCAGGTCTTGGCTTCATACCAAAAGAGTGAAAGCTTAATCTATACTTGTAATTTATAAAGGAAAACAAACTATTTTTTTTTATTTATTTGAGAGCGACAGACACAGAGAGAAAGACAGATAGAGGGAGAGAGAGAATGGGCGCGCCAGGGCTTCCAGCCTCTGCAAACGAACTCCAGACGCATGCGCCCCCTTGTGCATCTGGCTAACGTGGGACCTGGGGAACCGAGCCTCGAACCGGGGTCCTTAGGCTTCACAGGCAAGCGCTTAACTGCTAAGCCATCTCTCCAGCCCGAAAACAAACTATTAATGGGTTTGTGTATATCACTTTTTGTGGTGTGTGTGTGTGTGTGTGTGTGTGTGTGTGTGTGTGTATTCACAAATGAGAGAATGCACATGTATGACAGTGCATGTGTGGGGATCAGAGAACAAGTTCAGGGGTAGTCCTTGCCTTACACCTTCTTTGAGGAAGGGTCTCCCACTGTGTTCATCAGGGGAGCTTCCACGAGGCTGTCCTTTCTCTGACACCCACGCTGCTGTAGATATGCACCACTTAGACATGCCCCTTACAGTCTGGCTTGCCATGGGCTGTGTGGGATCCGAACTCGGGTCCTCACACTTAAAGGCGAGCACTTCTCCACTGAGCCATCTCCCCAGCCCTGTATGTATCACATTTTATGACACCTTATTTGAAATAACATTTTCATTAAGTTATAGCAACCAGTCTTGACCAAATGAGGTAAAAAATGTGCTGGGCATTTCTATTCCATGTACAGAAAAGGGAATTTTTAACCACTTTTAGCATAGGCTAATCATTTTGGTCAAACCAACTAGACAATTTGGCAAGAAACAAACAAAAATGTTTAATTGGAGCCCGGTGTGGTGGCTCATGCCTTTAATAACAGCACTCAGGAGGCAGAGGTAGGAAGATCCTGTGAGTTCGAGGCCACCCTAAGACTACATACTGAATACCTGCTCAGCCTGAGCTAAAGCAAGACCCTAAGTCAAAAAGCAAAGCCAAAAAAAAAAAAAAATGTTGAATTAGGTTGTAGTTTCCCAAAATTCATAAATGCAGGAGCCAGGGGAGGGAATTTACATGTTGAATGATTTATTATGACTTTCATTTGTAAAATTACGTGGGAAGAAATCTCTTTTTGTCTTAATGGATGTAAGTTCTACTATCACTAGTAGGTGCCAGTCCCCAAAGGTTCCCAGCTTGCAGGGAATAATAGACCATGGCGGAAGCATGCCTCACTGTGTGTGCGGGGCTGCAGGTTCCTTTGCTATCTAGGGAAATATGAGGAGCTCGAGCGAGCTGAAGGAGAGACGGCCCTGCTTGTCAGGAACTGATGCACTGTGACCCCAAAGACCCAGAATTCTGCTCCTTGAGGCCTGTGCTACTAATTGACATTATAGCTAGAGGAGACGGCCCCTTTGTGCATCCCATGCACAAGAGAGAGAGGGAGGGAGAGAGAACTGTGTTGTGCGTGTGTGCGTGCATGCGTGTGATGTCATGTGCAGTCACCTGCTTCCCTTCGCTTGTTGCCATGGGTTACAGAGCCCAGAGCAGGATTGTGCGGCCAAGCACTCAGGGTGGAAATAACAGCATCAGCCTTTGAAAACAAAAAGGAAAGAAAAAAAGAAATTAAAAATAGGAAACAGAGAGGCAGTGACAAAAACACAAGACAACATTTCAAGGCAGCCTGACTGGACAAGTAAGCCAGGCAACCCAAAGGGGAGAGGGTCTTCATAAATCTGGCCCTCACTAGACACGCTGGTCTAAACAGAGATGAAGAGAAAGGAAGGAACACATGTGTCCAGGCGATGCTGTGCCGCCATCCTCCTGGGCCTTGGGAACAGCCCTATGAACCACCTTGGAGAAAAATCAGCAGCCTGTTAAAGAGTTAGGTCAACAGCTGTCAGGGAGCTCGTGTTCCACATGGCATCATGGTGTACCAGGCACCGAGGGGAGAGACACCACCAGGAGGAAGGAGGCTGTGACCTTGGGGAGGCCACCACTTAATTAGGCATTTTAAGTCTGGAAGTCAGGCTATATGCCCTGCACCCAAATCCTCATCAGTCTTCCTATTTGATGGCCCATCCATGAACATAATGCGCTCTTCCCCCTTTCCCATGGCCTTTTGGTGATTTTGTATAAAATGTGATGGAAATAGAAGTATGAAAGTAGAGGAGAATTTGCAATAAATTCAGTGCCCTAATTTTGCAGTTAGAAGGAAAAAAAAAAAAAAACAAGCAGGCTCAGGTAATCTAGCTTGGTATTTGTTTTCTTATGTTAGTGACTTAATTAGAAAAAAAAAGGAAGATTTAAGTAAAGCTAATGTTCATTTGCATCAGTCACAGATTACAGGCAAGAATATGATATCTCTTCAGACTGAGCTATTGAGAAAATGAGTAACTAAGACAACAGCTTCTCTGATGGGCCACACACAGCCTCTGAACGGGAGGACGAGGACGAGGGCTACTTTGCATCAGGTGTCATGGAGGGCAGGACATTCGGAGATCTGTTAGAGGAATGTGGCTATAGGGTATGATCTGCAAGCCCTTCTTTACTTACTTTTTTCTCAGTACTACGGACTGAACCCAGGGCCTCCCACATGCTGCTAGGTAAGTTCCTGTCCCAGAGCTCCGTGTCCCCGCCCTTCCATACTTCTCCCTTTGCCACACAGTCTCACTAACCTGCTCAGGCTAGCCTCGAACTCACTCTGTAGCCCAGGCTGGGTTCCTCCTGCCTTAGCCTCCCTAGTGACTGGGATTAAAGGTCTTCATCATCAGGTCTTGCTTCTGCAAGCCTCATTAATTCAGGCCACCATATGATTGAGAGTCTAAAGGAGCAATTCTGTATCCCCTCCTCCTATCAGAGTAGCTAAAGCAAGCTGACCTAACCTCAGCTGTCTTCTCCTCAAGTTAGGGAAAAACAGAGCTCTATGATTACCGACCGCCTGCTATGGGCAAGAAAGGATCCATTAGAAGTGTGGCTAATTTTTACGCCTGTAAAACACTAGTTTGTGGATGCCATTTCCTGACAGCCACGTGCCAGCTCTCTTTGCGACTCCATTTCCCATTTTGCTCAGCACTGCAGTGGCTATTGTCATTTTGATTTTCAGTGTATTTTACTGTTGCCAGAATCTAGACTCTTACTTTAGAACATATGGGCACTGATGTCATACCATGATTCTGTCAGTATGGTAAAACTTTGCCATCTCCCCCATGCCAGTGGAGCAGAGATGCCAATCATACTTGCCTCCAGGACCCTCCTTGGGAAAGTTAACGTGAGGGAGGGGTGTGCTCGTCTCTCTTACAGAGCTGGGGCAAGTTGGCTTCCTCCTTTCTCCCCGCTGAGATCCATGAGCAGGACCCACGAAGGAGAACACAGGCCATGATTAAAGCAAAGAGTATTTCCCCACATCTCCTAGCCTTTGTCAAGTGCATGAGCAAGCGCTGGAGACATGCAGGCAGGTGCAGGGTGACCTGGCACGCAATCTGTCCTAAGAAAATGTAGGAAACAGGTGTCCAGGTTCGTATCCCATCAGAAGCACCACAGCTATTCTAAATGCTTTACAAAGGAATTGAACTTCTCCCTGCTACAGAAATTAATCCACAGTCTAAATCCTGCCATTGTTAATAGCTAGATGGCCTTGAGATGGATTCTACGCTCAGTCCTTTGATCTCAGTGAGCCCTCTGGGGCTGCATATTTCTCTCTGTAATGAAAATTCGGAGATATTTTTTTTTCTTTTCTTCAGGGGTACATCTATATACTCCGTGACTTTTAAAAATATTATATCCCTTTCTCCACTTTACTTTCTTCCTGTCTTCACATTATTCTTTACGCAGCTTTTCCTTCTGAATCCCCTACAGGAAAAAAAAAAAAAAAGAAAAGATCTTTTCTCAAAGTACTAGGATTCAAAACATGACAAGAAATTCTCAGACAGTACCTGCACAGAGCCAAGGATATAATTGCAAACATGGCCAAAGAGACCGCAGCCTCGTCACAACCCCTCCAGGGAACTGAAAGAAGTGAAGTTTTGGCTGACCAGGAAGGGGGGGGGGGTGCATGGAGAAATAGTACCAAGTCCTTGAGACAGAATGGAGCTCAGAAGGGTGGGAAGATGATTGGAGTGGAGTAATCAGAAAGTAAAGAGCCAAAGAGGTGAGAGAACATTCCAGAAGGGACCAGGCTCTGGAAACCTGTCCATCTTCTACACAACAAGAAGAAATCAGACTCCTCACTTCATACGGGAGCTACTGAATAGTATAAGCAAGGGCTAGAATAATCAGATATGTATCATAGAAATATAGATGCAGGGACTGGAGATATGGCTTAGCAATTAAGGTGTTTGCTTGCAAAGCCAAAGGAACTTGGTTTGATTCCCCAGGACCTGTGTAAGCCAGATGCACAAGAGGGTGTATGCATCTGGAGTTTGTTAAAAAGAAACAGAAATATAGATGTAGGATCTATGGATATAACTCAGTTGGTAGAGTGCTTGGCTACCACACATGAAGCCCTGGGTTTGACCCCCAACAGTGCATAAAAAACCAAGTGTGCTGGGCACATCTGTAATCCCAACACATAGAAGATAGCGGGAAGAGGATCAGAAGTTCAAGATCATCCTTGGCTTCATATTGAATTACAGACCAGACTGGACTAAATAGGATCCTAACTTAAAAAAGAAAAAAGAAAAGAAAAGGAATGATGGATCAATGCAGGGATTGGAGGGGTACGGTGTGCTTAGTAGGGAGATTAGATAGAATAAAAGCTTGGCCGAAATAAATATGGCCCTGAGCAGAGTAGTGGCCACAGAGATGGGAAAAGTGGATACTTTAGAGACTTATGATAAGTTTACCCTGATTACAACCCATTGAAGGGACATGTCAGAGGAGATTGGATTAAACAACACAACTCTAGTGATCACAGTGACCCAATGCCAGGCAGTCCAGGAGCTAGCTGGCTGGCAACCAGTAGCTCTGCTTAGCTCTGACTTATACACAGGGCTGTTTGGTGGCTTCTGAGAGCAAAGACTGCGTAGGTGGCTTGAGCCTTTTCTATTGCTGATGCTGTTCCTCAAGCACCTTTGCAACAAACCACTGGCATGGCTCGAGAGCCTCTTATCAGCCACGACCAAACTACCCGATACTCTGCACAGTGCCACAAGCCTTTGTCTTGCAACTGCCATTGCCCACAGCACTCCAGAGATGCTTGTCCTCAGCTGGATTCCTCATGAAGAATTCTGCCACCTCTGATGACATACTGAAAGCCACCTTTGGGCACATTCAATAGGTACATCAAAATCAGAGGGAATGTGAAGCCTCGTTCCAGAGATTCTGTTCAGTGGCAGGATTTTAAACCCATGACGTGTTTCAGTGGGTTGAAAATGTCTTTGAACGTGTGCGACCATCTCCAGAGCCATGATTAATTACTGGCTGTTGCTGCTGGTTATGCCTGGGGCTCTCAGCGAGAAAATGAGTAAAAAATGTGAGCCTTTACATCCTCTGACAACTAGCCAGAAAGAAAGAAAGGAAGGAAAGGAGGGAGAGAGGGAGGAACACAGAAAGGAAGAGTAGGAGGGAGGGAGAGAAGGAAACTGGCTGTAATTTGTAACAGGGATTCTCTGTTTTCTGGGAAGCACAGCATTTGCCCAGCCTGAGTTGTGATGTAGGCAGGTGAGGTGCTGTTCCCCCCCCCAAAAAAAAAACACACATGATGTTATACCCTCATCATGCTCCATGCACATTTCTGAATTAGTTCCAGCTAGTTAGTGTCTCTGCAGGACAATTTAGACTGCCATTGTTTGAGTGTTCAACATACCCTTCGATGATGGATTTCTAGAAAAGGCAAAATCCATTATTTACACACAGTAGGAAAATAAACCTTCTCCCCAGCCCAAGACATGAAGATCGAGAAAGCTTTTCATTTTAGACAGTTGGATATTTCGCATTCAAGTGGCTTTGTCAACTCCTTTAATCAATGTCCTTTGGAAAAACAAATTTAGCAATTCAGCTCCTGTATTCGGTGGGGGTGAGATGTAACTAAGGGTATTAGCTATCAGTGGTTCATGGTCTGTTAGCCAGCACCAGCTTGCAGTAAAGCCTGGCTAACTGACAGCTGTGCCCTGAGGTAGCGCCAAGCATCCCAGGAAAAAACAAAGCACAGGCTCTTCAGGATTGAAAGGTTCAGGTAGGATAGGTGGCAGGGAAAAGACACTTATATTCAACTGTAATAAAAACATTCTTAGCCAAGGTTGGTAGTACAGTCCCGCCATTCAGCACTTGGGAGCCTGAAGCAAGGAGATTCAAGGGGATTATGAGTTCAAGTCCAGCATGGCCTGTAGCGTGAGACCCTACACCCGCCCCCAAACAAAACAAACATTCTCCCCAGTGCATCAAAGTTTTTCTCATAACACAGTCATAATACTTTTATTTTTTTTTAATTTTTTTGTTTTATCTTTACTTATTTATTTGAGAGTGAGAGCGAGAGAGAGGAAGAGAGAGAGAATGGGCGTGTCAGGGCTTCCAGCCACTGCAAACGAACTCCAGACGCATGTGCCCCCTTGTGCATCTGACTAACACGAGTCCTGGGGAATCAAACCTCAAACTGGGTTCCTTAGGCTTCACAGACAAGCACTTAACCACTAAGCCATCTCTCCAGCCCTTACTTTTAAAGCCAATATAGCAGGTTGCTGGTGTTCTCTGAGCTACATTTCAAAAGACACTTGAAAGGCTTCTGGGAACCAGGAGAGGAGAAGAGAAGAGAGGGGAGGGGAGGAGAAGGGAGGGGAAGACAGGGGAGGAGAAGAGGGGAGAGGAGAGGAGAGGAGAGGAGAGGAGAGGAGAGGAGAGGAGAGGAGAGGAGAGGAGAGGAGAGGAGAGGAGAGGAGAGGAGAGGAAAGGAGAGGAGGTGTGTAAAGTGACCACATGCCCCAGTGTCCGGAAAGGAAGGAGCTCCTACAGCAAGAGCTCAGTCAGGTACAACCTTGGCAGCCAGAGAGAGACCTCAGATGGGTCTTGAAACCAGATTGAAGGAAAGATCTATAAAAGGGTGTTTCCCAAAACAAGGTGTGTGGAATGGACTCAAAGAAATAGAAGAAAACGGGACCAAGATGCAACTCACCGGGAAGTAATGGGTAAAGTAAAGCTGAGGAGGTTTATGTGTAGCAAGACTTCTCAGAGCTTCTAATAGGCTAATGAGTCCATATGAAGAGAGCTTGCAGTTTCCCCAACCCTCTTAAGAGGGCCCATGGGAGCTTGTACTGAGCAGCACAGGTCCTAGAAGGCTGAGGTAGGGAAAGACTTTGAAGGAGGTGCTGCCCATTCCCTGAGGCCAGCTCTGAGCTGACAGCAAGCATCCTGTAACGGGTCTTCCCTAAGCCCATCTATGCAGTACTTTGTACTTTAGTTCTGGATTTTTCCCTGCTCATGCGCCACCCTATTTTTATTTATTGTTTTCATTTGTTTGTTTTCAACCGCACTTCGCCATTGACACTGACTCCGAGTTCCAGTTCCCAGGTTCTCCTGGATTACACTCCTGTTGAACTGTTAGTTTCCTTGAACAAATAGCTGCTCTGCTTCTGCATGGCACAGAATCTGGGGTCAGGAGTCTTGGGGGTAACCCTGCTTGTCCTCTCAGGCGCACAGCTGGATATAAATTTGAACATCCAGATATGGTCCCTGCCTCCTCCTTACTCCCAGGGCCTCCTGAACCCTCTATGGGGCTCAAGGATATGCTGAGGAGCTTACAGACTTGCAAGAGACTTTCAGGGAAAGAAGTAGAACCAGTATTCACAGTATTTCACCTTCTCCAATTACAGATATTTCCTATACTGCTCCATCAGTTTTGGGTATAGCAATGCAGGAGGCCATGCTATCCTTCCAACTAATCCTCACTCATTGATTAAGCCCTAGCCCTCTTTCCTGAGCTTCTCCCTCATCTATCCTCAGTGGAACTTTCTTCCCAGCACAGTCTTCATTTTTATGGCACCAGTAGCTTAGATGTGAGTGCAATTTTAAATCAGTTTCTATCTCTCTAGGGACTTTTTTTTTTTTAATATTGGGGAATCAGGGAATGAAATGAGTGGCCTCAGGAGGTGGGTTAGAAAAATCTATTTCCTGCCTGCTAAAAATCACAACATTGCCTTTTGGAATGCTGATCCTGACTCTAATGATGACTGGGAGAGCAAACTAGAACCCTTGGCAGAGTGAGGTCTCTAGGTGCTGAAGTCTCCCACTCCACAAAGTTGTACCCTGAGCTACCCCACTGGGTAGCTCTTACAAGTCAAACTTTCAGTATATAGCTCATTTCTCATACCAGGAAACAGCATTTTTACTGGACTTTACGGCATGGGAAAGACAAGAAAGTGACCCAGAGGCCACATGTTCCCTCTTTATGTTCTTCAGACCTGGGAACCCAGCTCTTACTGAAAGTGGGAGAGATGACTGGTGGGAGCAAGCGGATGGAATGCTGGACTCCCTGTACGAAGAGAGAGAGAAGGCTATGAGCCTCTGGCGAGACTGGTGACTGGAGGCAAGACAAGTGGCCAGCTGCAGCAACACAGCTTTGATGGAGGATGCTTAGTTTGCCTATGAGTTGTGAGAAACATTTTGTTAACTAAGTTATAAGTCTCCTTAGACACCATGATCCATGTCATCTACCAGAGCTACCCCCAACCCTGCAAAAATTAAAAAACTCAGCTTGAAGAAGTCTACCTCTATTGTCAGGCCAAGGAATACACACTAAGTGGCAGGAGGAAGGACCAATAGGCTTAACACCATCACCTTTCTGAGTCTCTGTGTGAATTAGGACCCATGAACCATCTGTGTCTGTCAAATGCTCACAGCACCTCTCAGGCCCTTCAGGACCACTCCACACGAACTGCCTCACAAGTTCAGTTGCACACGTGCATGCACACACACACACACACACACACACACACACACACACACACAGGCTCACATAACATCTCCCTCTCAACTTATTTCTCTCATGTATTATCTATTAATGAGTTAAATAACCTTTTTTATTTTGCTTTCTAGTCCTGTTTCCTTCACTCACATCTAAGAATGTAATGCCATAATTCATAAAGTCAAGGGTTTTGTTCCCTGCTATTTCTCCAATGCCCAGCATATGGTATATGCTCAATTAAAACATATTGACTGAATGAATAAATCCACTAAGACAGTCAGCTTTCTTAAAATATGAAACTTTTGGATCTCTCTTTACCCACTTTAATTTAATGTGTGTGTTTTAAAATGTATTGTGCCCCCAAGTAGGGTCAGTTAATATTTAAGACTGAGTGGTAAGTTTTGGTGCATAGAAATGAATATTTCAAAGTCACTAAAGGTTATTTTTGTTTCATGGATCATAAATCACACTTCTGAGAACTTCCCTCATCAACCTATCTATGTTGAGTTAGAATCTTATTTGCTTTTGAAAGCAAAGTATTCCACATTGTCAACATTCCCTGGTGTCTTCCTTAAAGATAGCTTACTGCATTCCAGAAAACAATTAACACACTGAAGAAAACCGCTGTCCAAGACCACAGAGCTAAACAGAAACACACTGGGTCAAAGGCTGAACACCACAATTTTCTCACTAGTGAGATTTCTGCTAAAGTAATATGTTTCAGAGTACTACTACTATTGATTAATAAGTAGTTTTATTAAATTTTCAATACTGAAAGTGACTTCCAGGGTAAATAAAGTCTTGGGTAAAAACTGCAGGCATATCTACAACAGCCCACAGCCCTAAAACATCAATTTTGAGAGGGAGGTCTATTTTATATTATATTAAGTATTTCTAATTAACTTTTATCACAACTCAATAACTAGAAGCCTGTACCATCAAGAAACCTTTTACTATTTAGTTTATAAACATAGAACTGAAAAGGACTTTGACCGTAATCTGCTGAACCCTTCACCTAGGTATGAGACATCTAAGGTACTTTGACTCCTAGGCACTCTCTTCTGTCAAATGGAATATTTAGACAGATGACAACAATCTTTCAAATGATTAAAAATGCCTTTTACTTTTCCTTACTCCAGAGTAGCTACTTCAAATCACAGTGGATTTTCATCACAAAACCACTTTCCCAACATGTTGTGGACCTATAGATAGTCCAGTGTTTGACCATGTAAAATCCATCTCCAGAAAAAAACTGAGAAAGGAGGAATTGGAAAACCACAGCCAGGTTCTCTATAGCACTGTAAGGAGGGACTCTGCCCAGCTGTGCAGCAAGAGCCAATCTAGCCCTTGGCCGTGTAGGGAGCAGTGGCTGGCTTTGGCCACTGGAGGGTCTCGAGAGAAGATTCAATCTGGGAGACTGAGGACTGGGCCTGAGTCGTGTATTTTGTTGTCACCTCCAATTCCTTCATTCCCCAGGCCAATGCTCAATGTGTGTTGGGGCAAATCATATGTAAAACCAGTGTGGCCTATCCTCTGATGTGTTAGACAGTGCCAAGCGAATTATCATTTCTTCGTTTAATTCCATTTTATCATTTTAAATGAATACAGTTGTAAAAGAAAAATTGCATAGTCACTGATACACAAGCAACAACATGACACACCCAGTCAATAGAGTTCAAGCCATGTTTGGGGGTTTTACCTGCATGCCTTCTTCCTCCATGGACAATCACACAGTTCACCTTGAGGCAGGGGTAAGCACAAACTCTGGTGATGGGAGAAATCTGTGTCTTGATCATGGTGATGACCTATGCATCTGCACATGTGATGAAATTTCCTGAAACCAATGAAAACATGCCCAAGTGAGTGCAAGGAACACAGGCGGGATCTGAATAAATTCCACAGATTGTCAGTTTCCTGGTTTGGCATACTAGTCACATGGAATGTCACCACAGGGAGAAACTGGATGAAAGTGCACAGGGCTTCTTTATACTATCCTGAAACTTCCTGAGGGTCTAAAATCGTTTCAAAATAAAAAGTTGAAATGAATGCAAGATCTTTCCTGTTTTGCAACCTCGAAGAGATATTTCATTAGCCATGTAGGTGTGTTTGTTTCCTCAGCTATTAAAAAGAAATTCATTAGATAAAAATTTTCAAGTCTCCCTACAGATTATTACCATTAAAATAGAAAGCGTGTTTGCCAATGTGGTTGAGAGAGTTTAAGACATATGTTAGTGGATGACTTGTAAAATCACTCGTTTTAAAATGCTATGCATTTAAATATAGAGTATAGACATTGAAATTTAAAATTTTGATCCAGCAGCTGCCAACCTTTAAAATTATAATAAAAGCAAAGAAAACCAAGCCCTTGCCTACAGAAACTGTAAACAGATTGAAGACTCCAATATTTGTTTAAGAAAACGTGTGTACTTTAATCATCATCCAAATGATATATTTAACTATGAATCACGAGGAATGATCGTTCTGAGCCTTCGTAGAAAAGGTAAAGCTCGGTCTTTTATTTGCTTCTAGGAAGAATGTCTTTTTCTGTGAACAGCTAATGAACTCAGAACTAAGGGACTTATTTGCATTTGGCCACTAGGTGGCACTGTTGGTGGCGTCGTGGGAGACGAGGAGGGGGAGGGGAAATGGAAAACAATCTCGGGATTTGGGGGCGCGTGAAAAAAAAAAAAAAGAAAGAAACATGAAATTCCCACATTACTGCTATTCTCCTCTTCGCTTCGAGGAATGACGTGGAAAGAAAAGCCTTTGGGTCCCGTACATAGCAACCCTCAGACCACCTTAGGGTACAGACATGGTAGCTTCCCATGGCGCTACAATATCCAACAAAAATGGACTATTAAAGACAAGCCCATCTGAATAATTCCCTAAGCACGTAGCAGAAAAGCAGAGAGTGTCTATTACTCAGCCTTTCTCAGCCCCGTTGGCCTGGTGCAGAAGCAGCATGAATAATTTAGAGAGCAAGGCCGGGCGCGCGGGTGGGCTTGCGTGCAGGGATGCTGGCGGGTCAGGACGCCTTCCCAGGCGGTCCATGGGCATCAGCCCGCGTCCGTCCGCAAGTCCAGCTCAGCACCGGGCTCGGCTACGAGAAAGAAAGCCCGCGGGCACCTCCACACCGACACAGGGACTTCGCTACTGTCCCGGGCACAGACACTCCGCGGGGATCGCGTAGTGGGTGGCGCCTGCCGGGCGAGGGCGGGGACGGGCCACACCTGGGCCAGGTGGCGGGTCACCGACCTCGCGCTGCCGCCTGTGCCGGAGGCCAGGATCCAGGCCCAGGGCCCGGTGGGAGCCTTGGCACTGTCCTGCACCGGAAGCCGCCTCGTGCCAGTGCTATTTCAAGCCAGCGTCTCTAGCTGGAGCTGTTCTTCTTTCACTTTCCTAAGGGGGGGAAAGTTTAAGAAAACCAGATAGTTTGGCATGCAAAGGAGATTGGCCCGAGAGGGCCCAGGCGAGGGGTTGATGCCCTTCGGGAGCGCGTGGGAGAGAAATTTGTTGCGAACCTGAGGTGGGGGGAAGGATTAAAGCTCAAGACCCCAACTTTTCCTATTTGAAAATATTCCCTTGCTCATTGAGGGTATAAACGATTGCGTGCAATGATCCCGTCTCTTCTATGTTTCATGTCTCAGCACAGAATTAGTGATTTATTCTTTACCATATTCTCTGAGGCAAGTTGATGGGATAATCATGGGGGGAAAAAAATAGGAAAACAGCAAGCAGCTGATATAGAGTGCTGGCTCCAGGCCAGGTATTATTCTCAGTACTTTCCAGGCATCTCTAAGTACTTTCCAGACATTTCTCTCAGTTCTTTCAATAGTTTCTCAGTGTTTTCCAGCCATTATTCTCAGTGCATTCCAAGTATTATTGTCAGCACCCTCCAGGAATTGTCCTTAGTTCTCCCTAGATATTATCCCCAGTACTTTCCAGGTCTTGTCCCCAGTATTTTCTGGGTGCTGTTCCCAGTGCTTTCCACATAATCACCCATCTAGCCTCAAACAAGCTTACCAGCAGGTACTGGTTGCTCTTCTTGTTGCCATCAGAGATGAGGCCTCTGAGTCAGAGCAAGATTGAGTAGCTAACCCAAGGTCACAGGCCCGGTGACCTGTTCTGCTTAAACTGTCTCTGAGCAACAACCTCTGGACCAGCACTCAAAGCGCTGTCTCTGATCACCCAGCCTCTTTTTGTTAGATCTGCCATCTTCCGTATTGTGACATGTCCACTAAGTTCAGATGCTGACCGCTGAAACCCAGGAAATGTTTGCTCCATGGCATTTGTCTACGTTCTGACAAGGCACTACACCAAAGGAAAGATGCACGCTGGGGTGAGAGGTGCCTTCCCTCAACAATCACGCTTACAGCTCCAATCACTACCTCACACAAGCCCTGAAACATCTCTCTGGACCAGTTTCTCACATGTGCACATCATTTCTGGTCAGAATCAACTACCTAGAGGACACTAAATACCAAACTTCACTGTGATCTGCATGAAATCAACTTCCAGAAAGTGTAAGTAACAATGCTTTCCAGAGAGTTTCTATTGCTCATGACACATACATACTAAGATTTTGCCAAAATAAGCTCAAGTCTGTGGCATAACTATACTTAAAATAGCTACAGCTCAAAAACATAAACAAAAACAAAATCCCCTGTGAGGCACCGACTCGGGAAAATACAGACAGGCTCCCTAATAGCACTGGTGGCTGTACCAATTCTAATGGACGGTTTTCTAGTCCAGCAACAATATCGCAGTTTGTCATTAATGGATGTTTGGAAGCCAGTTTCCTTAGTTGGAATGAAGCCACAATTACTAGATAGCTGAAAAAGAAAAGCAAGAGAAAGATGTCCCAGGAAATAACCCCAGAGGAAGTGTTTACTCGGGACAGTAAAAATGAACATCAGAACGTGGCCAAAAGCTTTTGTGGAGGCTCTTGTGTAACTTGCTTCAGGATAGACACTGAGGGGGGCGTCAGATCCCTCGTCCCATCATCCTTCCAATGAGCCATGCTTATGTCACTTCCCATGGCTTGCCTAATGTGTTAGTTACAGTTCGCGCATATATGTAGATAATGGGAATTGCCTTGCATGATTACAGAGGTCCCTCTGTGGCACCAGCAGAAATGGAAAAGACTAGCAAAAGAACAAACTTGGAAGGTAAGAACCACTACTTGGGATTGCAGGTGCACTTGTTTGCCTATGGGGCTGATCTGGACTGCATGGGACTATTCTCTGAGACGTAGAATGTATCATAAGCATGTGATAGGGTAAGTAGCAAACCCATCCTGACTAGTTCTGGTCCAGCCAGACTTCTCACATGTAGGTTACTTCAGGCTTGGCTTGGGATTTTCCGTCAAATCTACTTTCAACAGCAGTTTCCGTAGTTGGCCAGGTGTTGAGGAGTGTCAGGAAAGGAGAGTTTGTAAGCTTATTTGGCAGAAGGGCTGGAGACCCATAAACTGAAGAAATCCTCTCATCTGAACCCAACATATAACTAAAGAAAACAAGGAGGAATGTCAACTGTACTGTTTCCCTGGATTCTTGGGCATAAGAGCCTTCTGGAGTAGGTACAGCTCCACCTGGTTTCCCCCTATAGACATAGCTTCACCATCACCGTAATCAGTGAGGCATAGGGCTCCCCACAAAAATTCTCTTGCCAAAAGCCTTGAAGAAATGAGAGCCCACCTTGATCTTTTAAATATTCTGGTACTGAATGACTTGGTACAAATTTAAGAAATAAAATATTTTATCAACTGTTATACTTATCCTAACAGTTATGGGCCTCGAGCTATTTTAAGAGATGGTTGGAAGAATGGGAAAAACAAATCCATCCTTTCTTCACATCATAGTAATGAACTGAAACTTTGAGTGAGATGTTTAGTGAGGAGCTCAGACTAGCATGGTATTGGAGGAGATGAAGAAATGTCATGGGCAGCCTACAAGGTAAAACCAGTAGGAGGTGGCAGTGGGTGTGTTGAAGCAACAAGGGAGAGGAAGGGATCCGAGATGGTCCATGTTGTCTGGCTTGCAAAAGACAACAAATGATGCGCTTGCCAAAAAGACAAAATAGGGGCTGGAGAGATGGGTTAGCGGTTAAGCACTTGCCTGTGAAGCCTAAGCACCCTGGTTCGAGGCTCGATTCCCCAGGACCCACATTAGCCAGATGCACAAAGGGGCGCATGCATCTGGAGTTTGTTTGAAGAGGCTGGAGGCCCTGGTGCACCCATTCTCTCTGTTTCTCTGCCGCTTTCTCTCTCTGTCTGTCACTCTCAAATAAATAAATAAATAATTTTTTTTTTTAAAAAAAGAGACAAAATAGACAGTAAGAAGTCATGAGCTGCATTTTGGTTAGTAACCTCCAAGAAGGGGTCTGAAGGAGACAACTGGATATACAAGTCTGGAGATTACAAGAAGGGTCTAGACTGGAAATAAAAGTTTGTCAATCATATGAGTATAGGAAAGAAAATTCACTAGTGAAAGATGACTGAGGGAAATGGTGACAGGAGCTTGCAGAAGGCTGAAGTTTCCTGATCAGACAGAACACACACACACACACACACACAAAGACTAAAGAGAGACAAAGTAAGTTTCCATGTGATACCATGGGGGCTTCAGTAAGCAAGCATTCCAAGCAGAAGGAGACGGCTCATGGCAATCAAGGACTTCCGAGTTCAAGTAAAATGGGAGCTGAAAACTAGCCCTTGAATTCAGCCTTAGGAAGACAACAGTGGCTACAGAGAATATTTCTCTTGGTTTTTCTCTTTCCAATGAATGACGACAAATGAGACCAGGCTAAAGAATGACTGTCATGTTGAGAACTAGAGCCAGCAAGTACAAGCAACCACTTGGCCTGACCGGTTGCTCTTCCCCAGTCACAGTTACTTATGAGGAAAGGTCAGAGCCTCCTTTTAGTGCACTCTCTTATATAAAATTCCTGCTACCATGAAGAGTGACACCACACAGGGCACTACTGTCAGGTTTTCATGGTTTTCTGAAAATGATGATTACCTATGATGAACAGTTTGAGTTGTGGAGTTTTGTTTTGTTTTGTTTTACAATGGAGATAGATGTGTGTACCAATCTGGTTGCTCTCTTTCCCTCAATCCCTTTGGTAAGAAGGCTTTACAGGGCTCAGAGTGTAGCCATGGCCATGAGTGACTGAAGCTTCTACTGGGAGGTGAAATCAGACTCTGTCCCATTACTATCCATCCAACCTGGAAGTCTCTAGTTGTGGGCAGTGAGTTAATACAGAATCAGACCTTTTTTAAGCGATACCTCTTCCATGAGCTCTGGTCCAAAGGAGAGGGGGAAAAGAAAATGTAGAGTGATGATAAGTCTTGGGGGCATCTCTCACCCGTGGCTAGAAATACAAACTGCTCAGAATGTATATTCAAGTCCAGTGTTGGTGTGGGAGATGTACAGGATAGGAGGGGTGAACTGATGAATGGAATGAGTTTACTGATGAGAGGGTTCTGAGGACAGGTTAGAAAGGATGGGCAAGGGGAATGAAATGCTCAGAAATGCTTTAGATATCAGAAAGACAGAAATAAACAAAGATGGGAGCATCAATTCCATCTCCCATTCCTAAGGGTCCCAGTCTCTAATTTGTAATCATCACATTGAAAAAGCTCATCAAACTGAAAATTTTTTCTCCACATTCATTAACAGTTAATATTGATTAGATATGAAGACATATGATCTGAGAAGATGTGAAAGTATTTACATTGAGCTTTAAAGTAGATATTCACTCATTTCCTTGGAGAAATGTTAATATAATCTGGTAACACTCAATACAAAAACCTTGAATTCTGAATGCATGCATCCCCAAGAGTCTGGATAGAGCATTGCAACTCTGTAGTGGGAAGGGTGGAGGAATTGCACTATTGGGAATGCTGAGACCAATAACACAGAACAGATGGATGGATCAGAGCCCAAAGCAGAGGTCCACACATGGGCTGCAGCCACAGTTAGAGAAACTCTAGAATGATGTTATCAGACAGCTAGGAGCTGAACTCCGCCCTGATCCTTGGATGAGGAGAGTCTGAAGAGACCTGATCGTCCTTATCTAGGAAACCCATGTCTTCAAGAGCCCACCTAACTGCCTCATTTTATTCCTGATATCTACCCTCTCAGAAGGGAAAGTAAGGGTCAGGGGGCATGACTACAGGGTAAATCACATGTCAGGTTTATATAGCAGCAAAACCATACTTGTTCCATCACACCACACAGGTCTCTTGCTGAACAGTCAACTGGCTAGAGAGAGCAACTATAGCTAATACTTGTGAAGTGTCTTCTGCATGTGGTCAACTCATTTAATTCTCAAAGCAAGTACACACACAGAATTTGGAAAGTTGAGGTAGGATTCCCATAAGTTAGAAGCCACCATAGGCTACACAGCAAGTACCAGGCTGTTCAGGCTACATAGCCAGATTCTATTTTGAAAAAGCATGCCTTCCCTATTTTTTAGAAGTAGACACTGAGGTTTGGAGAAGGGAGGTAACTTGCTTAAAGTTTTGTATGCTTATTAAGAGGTGGATCTTGATTTCTCTGGGGACAGACACATGTCAGTTAGCTCTGCTATCTTGTAGGGTATATCTCCTTCTGAACATAGTTTTCTGGTGTCTATGGACAGATAGTTAAAACACACACACACACACACACACACACACACACACACACACACTTTCTTGAGAGCTTCATGATTACCCAAAGTTAGGTGTCAGTGGCCTTCTAAGATCTCTCTGATGGGTGAAAGGATAAAGGTCATAATGATGGCCACAGAAGCCTGTTTATTGTCAGGAGATAACACTGCCTGTCACTTGAAATGAGTCAGAAACTTCCAGACATCCCAGCAATCTCCCATTACACAGGAGAACAGTTTCAACATCAAAGAAGTGAGAGACAAGGCAAGGGAGGGAAATAGGCTTTTCCCAGGCTGTTGATGGCTGGTCAAGTGAGTCTAATGGCTTATTAATAAGAAGCAATTAATTGTGTAGCCAGCCCAGTAGTTCTAAGAAGTGAAATCCCAAATCTGATACATGAAGGGCATCAGGGATTGAATAACTGTTCAAAAGTAGTTTCTAGCACTGCTTTGCATCAATAAAACTGTAAAGAACAAAGGCATTGCATGCAAGCTACTGCACAATCAATAGACACCTGAAATACAAAATCCCAGAAAGCAAAGAAGCATGGAATCCTATCTGTTAATGTCTGCTTTTCAGAGAGGAGAGCAGAACTTGAGAAACACAGAATGGGATGGAGCTCAAGAGGGAATCCTGCCCCTCAGCTGAAGTTCTCTCCAGCACTGGACATCTGGTCTCTCTTCCCAAACATCCCAAGAATTATGAAGAATTATCCCCCCTCAAAAACTCAGGGAATGCTCATTTATTTGTTGCAGGCACTAGACAGCTGGACCAGTGGAGCAGTAATTATTGGCCCCATACGATGAAATATAACTACATTCTGGACTCATCACAGTTGCCCTGGTGAAGAAGATTGACAGCTGCCTACCTACCATAAGAAGTCATGAGGCAACAAAATTTCTCCCCAGAGAACAGTGTGGATCCTTTTTCTTTTGTAATGAGAATTCTTATTCTAAAACCAGAGCTCATAATTTTTGTCCACTTAAATGAACTGATCCAGAGGCCACTTGAGAATCCCCAGGTCACTGTGGCTAAGTTGTGACAACCTGTGCTACTTTGTAGGAAATCCTGTGTACATGGAGGGGATGATATACATGGTTCATAGGCACGAGCGAAGGGAATTCTCTTACCAGATCGAAGCTGAGACACACATATGTACACACACACACACACACACACACACACACAGAGAGAGAGAGAGAGAGAGAGAGAGAGAGAGAGAGAGAGAGAGAGAGACTCCAGGAGCATAGTGTTCATGTTACAATTCTAATTTATGGCTAAGCCCAAAATGTCTAAGAGTTTTATTTTTAGAATTGTACCAAAAGTGTCCCTGCTTTGAAAACACCCTATTTCCTATGAAGAAAGCCAAAGGAAGGTTCTATGTAAAATGTTTGGAATATTGTTTGGGAACACTGGGCATAATAATGGAGCAGATTTAATGATCTCTTTATCAGACAACGCTGTTGCCTAGAAACATTCCCCAAAGATCAGTGGATGCTGTTTTTGTCCACACTTCTGCATATCTGAGCCTTTTGTACTTGTCCATATAGTCAAAGAGAATGTATATGAAAAAGTAGTATCCTTGCAGATATTGTATATAGGGGAGGGTGCTCTCGTAGAAGCACCAAAGAATTCAGGGGAGCCATAAGGTCTTCTTGTGGGTTGCCACAGTGTTCTTGAGGAGTTGGATACATTTTCTGGTCAGTTTAGTATTGCCATATCGATGCTGTAGCTGAGGAAATAGAATTGAAGAATGGGAGCAGAGGTCAACACTTGTAACAGTAATCCTTCGTTTCAGGCTGAGAGATTACCTTGGTAAAAATAATGTCCTTTATGAGAACTGAAGATGCCAAGGAAAGGCCACTCATAATAAGACTTTTTCTTTAGTTACAAGATTACATTCTAAATTAGTTAAAACCCATAGGCCTAAAATATAAAACTGGCCGACACAATCTAATTTTAATATGGCAATGCCTTGTGCTTTGTTTGTCAGGCTTTACCTCTGTTCTTAAAAGCAATTGAGAGTTATTTGTACAAAGAAGGATGTGCAATGGGAAGACTAGTGTGCTCTTTAAGTCAGAGCTGCGCCCTGTTGTTTGCCAGAAAGGAAGTATTGGCTGCCTCTAAGACAGTAAGGGGCAACAGCATGCCAAAACCATTATACCTTTCAAGATTCAAATAGTTCTTTCATCCTAGACTACAGAAGGATAGACCCCATTTTGGGGGGGTGGAGGGTAGAAGGGAATACCAGTTGGTTAGAGTGACTTATTAGAATGTATCATGCCCTGTTTTAATGGTGAGAAGTTAGTCTTTAACTTCATTTTGCATAAGCATTCTCCAGTTTCTTCTTCGCTGAGCTGCGGATGAAAGAGGGACGTGTTGAAATGCTCTTGTACTTTATTCTTCTGTATGTCTGGGGCCCTGGGTCAAGGCCTTCACATTAAAAGGAAAAATTTCCTGTACATTCCATCCCTGGATCTAGAAAGCTAATCCTTGAATAGACACATAGTAAGACCTGAAACCATTTCTAGAATCCTACCAAATTATACGGTCTGATGAACACATCATTTATCCTTGGGAAAAGGAATGGCATCTACTCAGCTCTGTGAGAAGAGTCTAGAAAAGTGAAAAGACTCTGAAGACATTTGTGTCGATGCACACACACGGCACACATATTCTCCCTCTTACTCTTTTTGTTTGGTATTTATGTGGAATCACAGGAAGAGTTGATATTAATGAATATACATGAGTGTCAAAGATGCAGTGAGGGAATTTTAAGTATAGAGAGAAACATGACACAGAGTCAACAGATTAACATAGGCACATATTTTATTGTATGTATGCTATGATTTTTTTTATGCATTGAGCCCATGTTATAAATCAAGAAAGTAGATAAATATACTTGGCAATAGCTCATGTGCATCTGTGGACTATTTAGACAGCTGCAAATGAGAATGGATTTTTTTTCCTTGTCATATTTTACCAAACTTGTTAATTTTATGATATGAAACACCTGCTTTCCCCCAAGGTTTAAAGGTTAAAACTCTCCTGATGAATATAGAATAAGTGAATTGATAAATTAGGGAAAAAGTTTATGAAATGGAAGTATAAGCTTCTTGCCGCATGTACAATGCTAGCCTGTGTTTATAACTGGTGAGCACCCTGAAGTCATTGCCATGTGCACGCTGCTTAGAGAGACAGTGGAAACTTGCACAATGGAGACTTTTTCTGTTGATTCATTGAATGAAAGTAACAGAAGCCACCTCTGAGGTGTGAAAGTACAAGCAGAAGTAATGAAAAGGTATGAAACCAAAATTGACCCACCAGGGAAAGGAAAGCATACAAGACTGACAAACTTAAAAAAGTCAAAGAAATATCCCAATGCAGGGTGCTTCTGATGTCCTGGTCTGCCCAGCACTTCCTTTCCCTTCTCATGGTGACCACATCTTAACCTCCTGTGAGCAGCCATGCTCCCCTAACCTCAGGGCACACTGAAATTGGGCATGCATTTCCAGCTTTTTATCATCAACAAATTCCCACCCCCCTGGCTACAGTAATTGGTGTAGAATGGGATAGATTAACCATTCTGACTAGTGATTATTGGGCATGTAAACTCTTCACTGAGTTAAACATGAATTCAGGAAGACGTAAGTCTGAAGTTGCCCTGGGGCCATCATAAGATGAGTGTCCTAGTCAGCTTTCTGTTGCTGGGATGAACCTCCAAATCAGACACAGTTCATGGGAGGAATGGGATATGTTTATCTGAAGCTCACAGATCCAAGGGAAGTTCTATAATGGTGGAAGAAGCTGGCCCCCTTTCACAGGTCCACGCCGAGAGGAACATCACCACCAGCACCACAAGCAAGCACTCTCCAGGAACCCAGGCAGAGCGCCAGCACTCCGCATACCTTTTTGTTGGAATTCCATATCTGCCCCACACCTTAGGGCTGGGTCCTAGGATCCACCCCCAGTGACACCAAGTTACAAGCTTGAATAAGACTCCTGAATCTATTGGGGGACCTCCATTCAAGCTCCCACAACAAGGAACCATCTATGAGTGAAACCAACAGAAGGGAGAGTAAGAGCCAGACTGAGGTCAGGTGAATCTCATCTCTAGGATCCGGCCTTGGATTTTAAAACCCTAAATCTACATAGATGGTTTTAATTATTGCATTGTTTATTGAATCCTTTTTTAAAAACTAATGTCAGTTTAAAGGTTGGTTTTCTGTTCTGTATAAGAAAGACAGTCTTGTAATATACTACATAGAATGAAGGAAATGTAAAGTCTGAGGAGGAGAAACAAAAGCATTTCCTTTCATCTGTGCCTTCCAGATGAACTGAGATGGTCCCTTGCTATGCCACACATAGCATCAGTCAGAAACAGAAGGGTACTATGAAAAATCACAACGGTCATACTGGAAGCAACATTTCCAGACTGGAAGGGTTTGACACAATTAAACTGAAGTCCAAAATGACACAGGCAACTTCTAGCTCATCGGCCACCAATAGCAAATGAAAATAGAAGGCATAAGAGAGAGGTGAGCTGGTGGGGACAGCTTGGATTTGCAGAGCATCAGACTGTGACGAGAGAACAGGACGCATGCAGAGGCATGGGCCAAGCATAGACTTCTAGGAAGCTGTGGGTAGATGAACCTCCTTGCCTTGCTCCACCTGCCCCTCATGTTTCCTCTAGTCCTCATCTGATGAGACTGACCAGTTCTTTGGAATTTTAAAGTGGAGTAAAGGCAGAAAAATGAAGCTCCTTGCCTCTGTCCCCTCAGCAATAGCATTAGGAGAATATATTAAGAAATGACTACTTTATAAAATATAACACAAGTCTAATGAAATAGCTACTCATATAAATGTATGAAAAGGAGCAAAGTTCTGTTTAGAAAGAATTGAAGGCCAGGCTAAGTGCATCAAAAGATGTTCTCTCTCTCCCCCTCCTCCTCCTCTTCATATATATTTTTTTAATTAGGCTGGAGAGATGGTTCAGCAGTTAAGGCACTTGTCTGCAAAGCCTAAAGATACAGGTTCAATTCCCCACTACCCATGTAAAGGCAGATGCACAAAGTAGTGCTTGTGTCTGGAGTTTGTTTTCAGAGGCTAGTAGCCCCTGACATGCCTATTCTCTCTCTTTAACTCTCTCTCTCTTTCTATTTCTCTTTCTCTTCCTCTGCTTGCAAATAAAAAAAATATTTGTACAAAGATGGCATGCATGCAAAAACTAAAATTCATTCTTACATGTTGAAAATCTGCAGAGGAAAAAAATGGAGAGGAAAATGAAAGACAAATAAACTATAAAGAGAGAAAAATTAATACAAGTGAGAGGTAAATTGAATCCCAAGAATCCTCAGAATAATAAAAGCTTGTGCCAACGGATGCTTGAAAGTCCACCAGTCGAGGAGCTGCCCCTGGGCTCCATGTTGCTCAGGGTGATCATGGAAGCCAGATTTTGTTCAGGAAATTAGGCATCCTACCACTTCGTCACCCAATCTAGAAAAACTAAGACAGCATTTGTCAGGAGATACTTTGTAAAACGAAATTTTCAGGGCCTCTTCCACAGTGACTATCACATGTCATTGAATCCATTGATCAATTCCAACTGGAAGAGACAAAAAATCGTGACATTCTGACCTAACCCCTAATTTTACTGTTAGAAAATAAGGATCAGAAAATTGTTGTGTTTAGTTCAAGGTCACATAGCTAGGTAGAAGATAATCTGAAATAACAGTTCAATATTTCTGAGCCAAGGGAGGAAAAAGATCCTATGCCCGAGTGAGTCTACTGAACAGCAGTGGCTCTCCTAGTCAACTAGAAGCTTGGACACATGGAAGAGAGGGATATTGTAATCACCACAGGGATCAGAAGCTTCCTTGCTACTATGCTTTGCTATAGAGAGTTCAAGAAGAGCCAGTAAGGGCTAGAGAGATAGCTTAGCAGTTGAGGTGAGCCTGCCAAGCCTAAGGATCCAGGTTCAGTTCCCCAGCACTCATGTAAGCTAGATACACGAGGCAGCACATGCATCTGCAGCTTGTTTGCAGTGGCTGAGGGCCCTGGCATGCCCATTCTCTCTATGCATAAGATATTAAATATATATGCAATAAAATAAAATATTTTAAAAGGGGGAAAAAAGAGCCGGTGAACTGGAGGAACAGGAAATAGAGGGAGGTGGTGGTATGAAGAGAATCTGACTCACTGTATGAGCAGAAGCATCAGAGACAAGAACCTACCTGAGTATCTGTGGTACATGTTAGCACCATTAACACTTAGATCTAGGTTAGGGCCAGGGAGGAAGCAAGAGAGGAGAGAAATGCAAGCATGCCGGCATGCGGACATCACATAAGCAGGCTTATCTCCACACAACTCGTAGGACTGGGAATTGTCAGCCCTGGGCCCAAGCTCACCTCCTCCCCCATCTAACTAAGCAGCCCTCTGTGACCTTCTTCGTCTCCTCATTGGGACTGAATGACTGCTGAGACACCTTCTGTGGGAGATGTGGCATAAAGTCATAATAAAATTCAGTTGAGGTTAATCTAAAATTGTCTACCCTGCCCTCCTCTTACGCCTTTTACTGACAAATGAATGTAAACTTGAAATTCATTTTGCTTCCGGAATGCCTGGGATGCTAAAATTATTCATAATTTAATCAGCTTTTAACAAGAATAGGTAAGAAAGAAAATTAGGACGATTAAGAAATAATGAAGCCATTATGAAAACAGTAATGATTTAAAAGCAGGTAAGGGAATAGTGTTATTGGAAATGTTGAATACCTGCAAATGAGCCATCAGATGACAGGCACCCTGTGGGAGCAAGGGACTTCACTGATGCACAAAGTGAGCCATGTGTAATCATAACCTCCCCAAATGAAGACAGTGCAAATGTCCTGATTATTACAGAAAATACATAGTCTCTAGAAAATTGACCCTCTTAAGCAATTCTGAGTATTAGAGCTGAAAATGTTACTAGTGCTTTGTGCAAATTTATTCTTTTCAAAGTCATCAATTTCCTTTGTTTTTCTTATAACATCAGGGGACCTTTCTGAAAATGACCAGAGCCAAATTAGCTCCCTAAAGAATGAATGATGTGCAGGGCTTGGTGGTGCATGCCTTTAATTAATCCCAGCACTCGGGAGGCTGAGGTCGGAGGATGGCTGTGAGTTCAAGGCCACCCTGAGACTCCATAGTGAATTCCAAGTCAGCCTGGGCTAGAGTGAGACTCTACCTCAAGAAAAAAATAAAAGAATGAAAGATGTTTTAAAAGTATACTGTGATGTTAGCAGTGGTCACAAGTACAGCATCTCTGAGGTTTGCTCATGCAGTCCAGTATGAGTATCCTTTCCTAGTAGCTTTCCTGAGAATGCCTCTTCTAGGATATCAAAGACCTCATAGTCCAAAGTCAGTGAGGAAGAGAACTTGGGAGATTGGCACTGAAGCATTTAAGGACAGGCCTGACTCTAGCTGACAGGAGTTCCATCCACATTCTCTCTGCCAGAACTCGATGTCATGGTGCCGCCCAGATCCCAGGGACCCCAGGGGAACATCGGTGGAAAATGATTGCCACACAGAAACAAAGACTATCTGGTGCTTCCTGTGCAGTTCAAGACAGGCAGTATGCGTGCTTCCCTGGGTGAGAGGTCCTCTGTGCCATGTATTTTACAGCCTCTAGCCCTCAAAAAGGCTAAGTGGGTAATCTCAAAAATAGTCTTGGAGGGCTGGAGAGATGGTTTAGTGGTTAAGCACTTGCCTGTGAAGCCTAAGGACCCCGGTTCGAGGCTCGATTCCCCAGGTCCCACATTAGCCAGATGCACAAGGGGCGCACGCGTCTGGAGTTCGTTTGCAGAGGCTGGAAGCCCTGGCGCGCCCATTCTCTCTCTCCCTCGATCTGTCTCTCTGTGTCTGTCGCTCTCAAATAAATAAATAAAAAAATTTTTTAAAAATAGTCTTGGATGCTGCTTATTTATTTGTTTATTTATTTATTTTTACTTCAGAGAGAGAGAGAGAGAGAGAGAGAGAGAGAATTGATGCACCAGGGCCTCAGCTACTGCAATCAAACGCCAGAAACTTGTGCCACCTAGTGGACATGTGCGACATCATGCTTGCCTCACTTTTGTACATCTGGCTTACATGGGATCTGGAGAGTCAAACATGGGTCCTTAGGCTTCACAGACAAGCACCTTGACCACTAAGCTATCTCTCCAGCCCAAAGCTGCTTCTTAAATGAGGATGGGGTGTGTAGCTTGGGCAAGTAAGGAATCTTCAGAACAAGGGATGGCTTCCTAGATCGTCTTTCCCAACTTCTTTCAATTCTTTGCTAATTTCTCCCCTCACTCTCAGTCTTCCTGTTGACTTGCCCCAATCTGTCTGTGAGAGAGAGAGAGAAAGAAAGCGAGAGAGACAGAGAGAGAGAGGCTTAGAGGGAGAGATGAAAGAAACAGAAAGAAGCTATGAGAACCCAGAAACATAGTCATGAAACAAATGGAACCAAAAGAAAGCCACCACCACAAACCCCAGGAAACAGTAATGATGAAGAAAAACTGCTGCCAGATGCGTCTGGTGATGACGCCAGTGATTTAATTCTCTTATTATCAAGAGCTGCAGGTAAAGGCAGCCTTGACAGAAGCCTGAAAAAAATCAAAAGTGTGCAGCAGCCCTGGAACTGTGTTATCTGATTTCTTCCTTTGTGAAGTTCAGGCTTGTGTCATATGCTGATAATAGACTGTAGCCATCAAAACACTGTTTTATCTGCTATCTTGATTTTAAAGAATTGTGGAACATAGCAAGTGGAACTAGGTCATTTATATAATGTTTGAAACTATGCTAACCCACTAGGGAAAAATGACAATGCAAACAACAAAAATCAAAATTCAGACTGGATAATAATATAATGAAAAGCAGTGCCTTTGGCATTGTAGATGGGCAATGTAGGAGAATATAGTTTCCAATTATTTTAAAAAAATCTTTTTTTTCATAACTAAGAAAAGAGAATGAGTCATCTAATGGCATCAGATGAGACCTACATCCACTCATATGTTGGCATGGTTAGAGCTCAGAGACAGAAGACAGAAACTCCTGCTAAGGAAGAATCCACATACTGAAAAAATCCCAAGAAGTTCCCAGGGATGTGAGGGAGACCTTGTAGCAGACACCATGCAAACTTATTTTTTTAAAAAAAAAAAAAAAAAAAAAGCTTAAGTAATTGAACATTAGTACTCTCTAGAAGCATGTCTTAATCCTTTTATGTTTCATGCAATTCAGAGAAGTCAACTTTTTCCTGAAATGACTAGACATTAATCAAATGGACCGCCATACTTGAAAAGACAAATGTCAACCAATGAAAAGGAAGCCTCCTGCATGTTTATCTTTCCTTTTAAAGTACGGGTGCTAGAAATGAACAGGATTTTTGACCATTTATCATTCAGAGAGACCAATTGTTGGGCAGAAATTTTTATGTCAAGCCACACCTAGCAGTACATGTTTGTCTCTTGACTCAAGAGCTCTAAATATCACATTGCAACATTGTTGGTCTTAAGCCAAAGGTAATGTGTTTAAAGCCCTCCCTTGTAGTCTTAAATTATCTACAAAACTGAAAGAAAACGAAAAACTGCCTAGAAGATCCAAAACTATGGATAATCTCAGGGTTATTTATTTAGTGTTTTAAACATATCACTTAATGGGATTTTGGCAGCATATTGACCTTACTAATGAGGTTTGACTAAAGCCAATATTAAAATTAATGTTCCTTCCCTGAGCAGCCAGTGACAGAATGCAAGAGGAGCTGGCTTAAAAGAGATTTGCATGGCAGGCAGGAGGACATCAGACTGACATCAAAAAAATTGGCCACAAACAATCTATATGCAGATGATAAGATCTAACTCCATCACTGTTGGAGACTCCAGGAGCTACTTTTTCAAATCCTGCACAGTGCTCAATGATCAGAATGTTATGGTAGAAAATATTGATTAGTATTTATAGTTTATGGGAACATAAAAAGATGTACCCTCCACTCCTCCCACAGGATCCATCTCAAACCTGACTTGGTGACCTCTTGGCATATTTTCTGAGTGGATAAACAGGTGTGCTTTTTGTACTTGAATTCCCAGCCTGAGTAGCTGAGGCCAGGCAGACAAGGGAGAAGAACGCACCGATGAGGAAGGACTTTCTGCTGGGCTTGCCTAACTTCCAATTCATATTTAAGGTACTAAAATAGTTCTTCAAATATGCTTGCAAAATGGCAATACTGCCCTTGAATGTCTTCTCCCTGCTCTCATCTGAGTCAGTGTAATGAGTCTGCATTTTATAAGAGCTGAGCCTGGTCCAAATGGAACCATGTAACTGTTAGAAAGATTAATGGACTGTATCATCCAGCAGTTGACTATAAACTTCTAATTGTGTGAATCTCAGTGTGGTGTCTAGAGCAGGGCTGGAGCCTGCTTCTCCAGTCACTAATATCCACGGATATTGTTCATTATTTTTCTAATGCCAGCCCTAGGTCCATCAATGCCGGGCAGATCCCCGAGGAAAACAACAACTTTCGTTGTAGGTATTTGAAAGTAGTCATTATCACTGTTGCCAATTAATTCATCAATCAGTGTTTACCGAGCTGCCAGCGGAGAACAGGAAATAGCACTGTGCCCTGCTGAGCAAGGGAGGATAGAAGCGTCTAGAAAGACAGCAGCACTCTCCCAGGAGCTGGGTGGGGACTTGAGAGCAGCGGTAAAGAAAGAGGCGCCAAGAGACCTTCCTGATGGGGACCATGGGACATCAAGCAACTCACCTTTCTGCACTTAAAATCAAGGGGACCGAGAGGCCTGCCTGCCTGCCTGCCTGCCTGAAGAACAATGCACAAGTGGGCACAAACCAGTGCTGGAAAATGTTAAGCTCCACACAATGAAAGCATTTGTGATAACCCAGACTAGAAAAAGCAGATTGCGTGGAGCCAAGCACAATGAAGGTTAGCTGGGAGTCCTGGCACGCTTTTCTTATGAATGCATGACCCTCTTTCCATCTCTTCAGAACACCTCTAGTACTTTCTCCATGTAATGAACTCTTTCGCTTTCCCAGCTTAGAAATCACCTACAGAGGCTTCTTTGAGCTGAACTTCCCTCATCCTTCACGGAAGGACACTCTACTAAGAGAGCCATCAGCTATCCATTGCTGGTTGGAGTCACATGAAACCTAGGGAGGATTTCTCTCTATATCCTTTTACCCATCCACTCTCCTTACTCTTTTCTTAGCTCCCTCCTGTCACCTCTGGAGAGAAAATATTTAGCTGGACACAGGGGGGGAATATCAAGCTGAAATCCAGTAAGTAGGCCTTCAGTCTTTCTTTCCAGTACTAACTTGTAGAAGTTTCTTTTAATCACGTTGAAAAAAAAAAGTCTCACTCTCCTTCCTTGCAACTGTGTTAAGTGGATATCCTGTATGTTTTAAGCTTTTGTCCCCCCTCCCCCACGGAAGTGAAGGAACAAGGAAATGTTAGTTATCTCTAATGTTATAATGTGTTGTGGACCTCTGAGAGGCCCAGTGCTCATTGGCAAATGAGAGTACAATCTCCAACGTACATCAAGTTGCTGGGGTTTTCTTGGCACAATTTCCCAATGTGCCCGTGCCAATTTAGGTTTAAATATTCAGGGAATAGTAAATATAGAACATGTGATTGCAGAAAGAACCTGGACTGTGGTCTTGTCTAATCTGCATGTCCCCTTCTGAGCTCAAACTTCCCTTTGGACAAGGTGGGATACAGTAATATGCATGCCCCTCTCCACCCTGAAGAGAGACACCTTGTCACTCTGAAAACAAGTCATTTGCCTGCCAGTTGATTGATAAGAGCCCCATGGACATTCTGTAGGTCAGAGAAATGGGTTGATGAGGAGCCCACTCATCTCAATTTAGATCTGCACTTGCATGACGGGAACCAAACAGAAAGGTATTGCACTGGAGAGTTTTGAAATAACTAATTCCATAAATGGTAGCAATTTGTTACAATGAAGTCTACACATGGGCAATCCCAAACAAGCCTTATACTAATGAGTTGGTACAAGGTACAGGATCAGATTTACTAGCAATAACCATAAAGTTCTTGACCAGAATATGGGACGGCTGTATACTGACCAAGATTTGTTCTTATGTCTCTTAAGGACTGGTGGCTTGGATCTGAAGACTGATTATCAAATGTTTTCTGTGGCTTCCCCCAAGGACAAATAATGGTCTAATTGTTAGATCTTGCTAGAGTTTGACTGGGAAAGAAAGTTTGAGAAGGAGAAATTCAAACAGGAGGCAATCGCAGAATAAAAGATCTCTAATAGCAGTGGAATCATACTACTTGCAAACGTGACTCTCTGGAATCTGGACCATGTGGACATGAGTGGGTGAGCAAGACTCCGTGGTGGTTGCAGGAATGAGGGGGAGATGGCTAGCCCCCAGGAAATCCAGATCAAAGGGTCTGTGAAAACTGAAGGCGCTGGTAATTTCCCCTGATCCTTATAAGTATAAACTGTGGAGGATGCAAACAAACAGAAAGCCCAATGAGGCTGTTTATGCAGAAAAGCAATAAAACCCACACAGATACTGTGTGACAGAGACAGGGAAAAGAATTTCTCCAAACAGAGTCTAATGTCTTCTTCCTGGGTGCAGTGCGCAAGATTAACGATGCCACCCTCAGACTCCTCCGTGGCATTTCAGGACCTTGTTTATAGCTTCCTTTCATTTCATTGGGATGTAAATAATTGATAATTTGAAGGGACCCAAGAAACCCACTGCAACTGAACACAGATATTTTTTATGACATCAATTACAGGGCTAGTGATTTGATGGGAAAAGGAAAATATTTCAAACCACACTTTAATGATCTCCATCAAGAACCCCTAGTGTTCTAAATGAAACGTGGGCCTTGATTTTCTTTTTCTTTTTTTTTTTCTCTCTCTCCATTTTTCCTCCTTGGAGGTAATATAAATTACTGCTAACAGAAAAGATGGCTAATTCTTTTCCTATCTATATTTGAAGAGGTAGGGTGTAGATCTCCTTATTCTATTGAAGAAGGCAATGTACAGAAGAGATAAAGTTTCCAAGGGAAGTCCCTTGGGTGTGCCTCATGTCATAAAACAAAAGGTGTTATGGAATTAGGCTTGGCTACAATGATAGTTGAGGTTGTCACTTACCACATTCCAACACCAAGGCATGTGGCAATGCTACGGCAAGCGACACCATTAAGGCTGTTGAAAGGAAGTCAGAGTTCAAGCAGTTGTGCATGGGACCCTTTATGTGGTGATGACTTCTGAATTTATAGTTGTTGAGACAGGAGTGGAGATACCGATTTGGTCTGAAAATGAGACTCTTCATGTCTGCGTCTGGTTTGAACATGAAGCCCAAATCCATTTTTTTTTCCATGATTAAAATTCTTGCAAGGCTGGTTGTCCTCCATGAGAAAAATCCAGAACTACATCTGAAGGTTATGTAAAAGTCCATTTGGATGCAGTACCATGTAATGGTGCTGAACACCCACTATAGGTCAGTCTTGAAAGAAGGGTACTTTGAAGTATTCTTAGGGTAGAGACAGAAAGGAACTGGATATGCCTCAAAATGGAGAGGTGAGTAGTAAGAGAGACACGTCAACACAATTCCAAGAATAATAAAATCCTAGTATTTTGGCCAGGTGTGGTGGCGCATGATCTTAATCCCAGCATTTGAGAGGCAGAGGTAGGAAGATTTATGTGAGTTCGTTGTCAGCCTGAGACTACATAGTGAATTCCAAGTCAACCTGGGCTAGAGTGAGACTCTACCTTAAAAAAAAATTCACAAGCAAATAGCTAAATAAATAAAATCCTACTATCCTGGAATTCGAATCCACAAGTCAAGAAACCAACCAGCACTGGGCTATCATTACAGGATGCAGGAAGCGGCTCTCTAGAGGGTAGGGCGTGGGTGGCTTGCTCCATGACCAGCATGGGGACTGTTGGGTTTCATTTCCTTCTAAACAACTGAGGGGAGAACTTGCCCATTAGAACTCCGGGGAGCTGCTAAACTGCTTGTTGTCAGGTTGACAGGTATTGACTTGCTGCTAGACCAGAATATTGAAGCTTCACCCTTTAAAGCCATTTGACCTACCTTTCCACATCATTCCAAGAGATGTTGACTGACTTGGCACCTACTCAAAAAAGAGGCAAATGGCTCAGTGAGAAGAAGCCTTCCTCTTCTCTCCAGTTTTTTTTTTTTTTTCACTTCATAAATGGTAGCTCATGTATATATATATATATGTAATGTATTGGTAAGAGCCCATTTTTTTTTAAGTAGAAACTTTGTATAAACACATCATGTGTCAGTACCATCATCTCCCTCCTCTCTTCCCCCATTCCAGTGACAGCCCTCCTCGGGAGAATCGTTGGTATTCACCATGGGGTTGTGGGTTATGAGTTGTGAGATCAGCAGTCAGTCTTTGCGGGGGGTGGGGCAATGCCTCTGGATATTCTTTCCCATCCTGTGGCTCTTACACTCTTTCCACCCACCTTCTGCAATATTCCCTGAGCCTTGCTGGGTGTCCTTTAAGTCTACTTTAGTGTTGATCTCTCAACAGCTTCTGGATTTCTGCTTTGGTACGTTTTGAGTATCCTCAGTGTCCATCTCCATCACCCTGGCCCAGGTTGTCAGGCTCTCCATGAATGCAGCTCTCTTGCTCATCTCGTGGTTCCTCTGTGGTTTCATCTGGTCCCTGGCTGATGTGCAAGGACTAGCTCATCTCCAGCCAGGGAGTCAGCTGTCTTTTCTTGTCCTGTTGATAGATCATGTATGTCCTCAGTTCTCACTGCTTTCAGATAAAGAAAAATATATTCTCCAATGGAGAATGAGATCAGCATAGGTTTAAGGGGTAAGCACTATTAATTTAGAGAGATTGTGATGGGTGTAGCCCATTCTCATTCATTCTCATTGAATTATGGTCTTCATTCTCATTGAAGACCATAATCGTGGTTTCCATAGGACTCTGACTCAGTACCCAGCTCCAGCTATGGGTTCCTTTCTACTGAGTGGATCTCTTAGCCAATCAGAAAGCTGTTGGTTACCCACCTAAGCTGGGTACCACCATTGAACAGATGTGTAAGTCTTGTAAGGCTGGTTGCTTTCATATAGCAGTGTCCCCTTCTTGCTCATGACATGGCTGGACACTTCCCCCCAGCAGCTCATGTAGCCCTTTACAGCACTATACGAGCTTATCATCTGGGAACTGGCTTCCTTCCAGATTCCATCTATATATCTCAATGAAGAACTTATTTCAAAGTACAATTTCTTACATTATTAAAAATGTTGATTTGTTCTTTGACAATTCCATACATATTGTAATTGGACGATATAGCTCTCCCGTTACTCGTTATTGTCTTCTGTCCACTCATGCTAGAGCAAAGCCCTTCTCCTCTGCAACATACTTGGCTACATCATTGAAGAGCAACCACTGACACACTTTAAGGAGGGGTGAAAGACTCAAAATCCTCTCCCCAACCCATGGAAGAATGGTGATTGGCCCTATTGTGTGCCAGTCTTATTCAGGTGACCATAGCTACTGGGAGTCCATGGGGTGTGATGGCCATGTCATGTCCAAGTAAGAGAGTTCCACAGCCTCCCTCTTCACCCTCCAGGTCTTACATTATTTCTAACCCCACTCCCATGATGTTCCCCGAGCCTGGAGAGATGATATAGATGTTCCAAGCACTCAGTTGTCACTTATTTTCAGCAAGTTTGGTCAATTGTTTTTTTGTGTTTTTTTGTTTGGTTGGTTGGTTGGTTGTTTGGTTGGTTGGTTTTTCTGAAGTAGGGTATCACTCTAGGTCAGGCTGACACGGAATCACTGTGTAGTCTTAGGGTGGCCTCTAACTCATGGCAATCCTCCTACCTTTGCCTCCCAAGTGCTGGGATTAAAGATGTGCATCACCACGCCTGGTGGTCAATTGTTTTATGCAAATAGAGCTCTGTATTCCAGTTTCATCCCTTTGCCATTCTTTTATACTTTCCTAATATTCTAAGTCATTTGATTATATCACATATGATGTAGGATATAAGATCTTAAAAATATCAGTAGCAAAGTAGTTCTTGTGGTTTTTCTTTCCTGATGGTAGCAGGAAAAATCCATCCATCTTTAATAAGTCCTCCAAACCAACTTAGTCTATTTAAGCAAGATCAGTCTCACTCCAGATGAAATTCATTGAAATGTTTCTAAAATGTCTCCTGTTTGCCTATTACAAATGAAACATTATTCTGAAATTGGAGATAGTTTTTGAAGTATTTGAGTCTTTTCAGTTTGAGCCCGTAAGTATACTTCATGATGAAAACCTATCAATGGAGTCAGTATTTTATCACATCTCTGTTAATTTGGGACTGCTGATTTATCATTAATAAGGCATTTGGCTGGAAAATGATGTTCATATTTGATGGTCTGGTAATTTCTCTCTCCCATTTTATGCCACAATAACTGCCCAGTCTCATCGTTGCCCATTATAAATGTGTAAAGTTTTATGGACTAGGTAATGTCAAATGAGGCTGTGTCCAGAAGACCCGGAGACAACTTGGAACATTTGGATGGGGAGAAATCTATGTTGTCAATGGCAGCCTTGCTTGTCATTTCACTAGGTATTGATCCCATTTCACACACTGATTTAGCATCCTGAATTATGATGTAGTATATAAATTTAAATACCAGTTGAGAGCTTCCACCTCAAAGGTTGCTCTAAGTCATAGCTATTTTTTTTTCACTCTGATGGTCGTTGCTTCTCTGGAGTGGGTATTTTTATTAGAATGGCTCATAAAAGACTGCATGGCAGTTAACTCTGCAGTGAAGAGGCTATATGGTGCTTTATAAGTATCTGGGGTGCTAGGAACCAGCAAGCAGTTTGGTATCACAAAAATATTCACAAGATCACAGTCATGAGAACAACCACTACAGTCACTCAGCCCAAGCTGCTATCTTCTCTGAGTAGGCTAGCACTTAGAACTTTCTGGAAAATTGTGGTGAAACTGGGCCCCACAGGATTTCTTAATAACAAAGTTCACTATCATGAAGTCTAGCTCTCAGGGAAATTCTTCCCCTAGCACCTGGCAAGCCGTGCAGTTTATACTCTCTAGCCCATCCAACCCCCACAAGAAGGAACAATGACATCCACGATGGTCAATCAGAGAAGGAAGTAGAATATAGTGTGTGGGTCAGATATTTTTTAAATTGTGGGTCCATACATTTTTAATTGGGAATAATACATTTCACTCCAGGCATTGTTTATATAGTTTCTAGTTGTTGCAGATGCACCAGGCTCTGTTTATGAGTGGAATATGCTGGTTGATGCTCCAGGACTTCTTTGGTTTAGAATCAGGTAAACCGGATTGTGTTCTAGAGTCTCTTCTAAGAAGATGAAGTTTTCTGAGTTACAAAGCACATACTATATTCCTATGATAACTAATGTTCACATATAAGATAGAAGGAAATGGAAGGAGGGAAGGAAGAAAGGAAGGAGGGAAGGAAGGAGGAAGGAAGTCTTTTGGTTTTTAGAGATAGGGTCTCACTCTAGCTCAGGCTGGCCTGTAACTCACTGGATGGTCCAGGCTGGCCTCAGACACATATGGCAAACCTTCTGCCCTAGCCTCCTTAGGGCTTGCATTCCAGGTATGAGCCATCATATCTTATTCAATGATTTTTAATGTCATGTGGGACCTGTTTCCATAAATCTTGAGTCTGTTAGGAGGACATCCCATTTTTAATAACCCACCTTTGCGGCAACTGAGAGAAGGGATAAGAGCCAGGAAAACACACATTGAACCACAGATAGCTTTGTGTCCCCTGCAAATGGGAGGGAACCCTGAGTCACCGAGGACATTTCCATTGCTAGGTCTTGATTCTTGAGGAGTAGAGAACAGTCAGTAGAAGAAAGGAAAGTGATTTGATCCATCTAAGACAGTTCCTTTGTTGCCTATCTTCCCTTCCAAAGCCTTGTGGTACATGTATTAATTCTTCCCTTATAAAGGGTGGGAGATAAAGAAACTCAAGTCAAGACCAAAATAAGTTCCAAGTATGAATTTTATTTATTTTTCTTTATGAAAATATATAGAATGCTGAAATGAAGTAATTGAATTTATATGTAATTTAATTGTTTCCTTTAGTGATTGGCTTCATTTATCAAAATACAATGACAAGCAGCAGGCTGAGGTTGGAAGATTACCATGAGTTCAGGGCCAGCCTAGGGCTACAGAGTGAGTTCCAGGTCATCCTGGGTTACAGTGAGACTCTCTCAAAAACAAAAATAATACCAATGATCCATTGGTTTTAAGAGTCAAACACTGACTCTCTAACAAAATAAGCACTTTTTTTCCTCAATCATAATGACTAGTTCACCCGAATCATGTGTCTTATACAACAATCACATGCATGTAGCCTTCACTGAACCCGTGAGGAAGCTGTGCTCAAAGTTTTGTCCCTGGACCTGCAGCATCACCAGAGAATGTGTGAGAAACACACCTTCCCACGTCCCCACCTGCACTTATTGATTTGGGAACTCTGGAGGGAAACATATTTGTTTTATCAAGCCCCCCAGATGGCACACTACAGGTGAGACTCCCTGGCCAGTCTCAATGGGGTAAGGAGTGTTCCCATTTAGTAGTAAAAAATTAGAGGAACAGAGAATTTAAGCCAAGTCCCCAGCACCCCACAATGGGAAGTAGTCAAGGCTCCAGGTCTCTCAAAAGCCTGTGCTGTTACCCACCATAGGTCTGCTGTGTGACAGTCATTTCCTTGGAAACCCAGGGGTCCAGAACACAGATAAGTGGGAAATACTCTACAGAGGAAGAAGCTAGATTTGAAAATTACTAACTAACAACATATGGCTTAACCCATGTCATGCTTAGCCAAATTTCTGCTCATAAAACACTTACACTAACAAAGTTATAACACAAAATGTTAAACTTAAATGCAAGTGAATGATGGGCAAGAATGATGGGAATTAGAAGCTCCAGGGAGGGACTTCTGAGGCCTGTGAGTGACGGTCACTCAATTCTGTGCCGGGAGAACAATGCCAGAGCAAGTGATCTCTCAAAAGAGGCCAACAATCCACATTTGTGAATAAAGTGTTACAACTTTAAAACAGTAGCTATTAATTCATATTTTTTTTTAAAAAAAAGGAGTACAGATTAAAACTAAGCCAAAGTAAAACTCACATGGATTTCACTTCCAGAGTGCCATTTCGCAATCTCTGGCTGAGAAATCCTCATAATATTTAATGGGCCCAAATGAAAAGGCTGAAGGGATAGAAGGTTTATGGAAAATATGTGTTAGGAAAGACATGGGAAATTGAATTCATAGAACTGTGCTAAGTGGTTCCTTTATCAAACATGTACCCCGGTGTCTGCTTTTATTAATTCCTGGTTTGGAGCCGTGTTTCATAATATCTTCATGCTTATATAATCAGCACCAGGGATCCTGGGACAGCAGTCCTGGGTTTCACGAGTGACTGTTAAAGTGAGCATTAGAAAATTACCTTTCGCGGTATATGTCGGGTTTATGTGGGCACCGTTTTAAATTTTCATTCAGAAAGCCACTCTTTGGATTCAAAAACATTGAGAGGAAGCAGGTTTGGAAAGGTTACTGCAAAATCCATCTCAACTGCAAACAGAAGTGATTTTAATGCCTGGTATTTTGGAAGCAGTTCAAAGTTGTTTTTTTTCCATTGTAAATAGCGTTAAAGTGCTCTGTGGAGGCAAGCATTACTTTTTTCTTGGCCCACTGCACTTCAGTAATGGTTCTTATACATTGAAGGCACAATAAGACTCAGGAAGTTATGTACAATATAGCGAGGACAGCAGGGGAGAAGTGGGAAGGGGGGGGTCATATGGTAAGTATAGAGAAGAGAAATTTGAGGGTGGAGACTGCATGAGAATACCAGCCAAGACAGGGAACATCTGGAAAACCTGCTCTGTATTATGTGGTCATTCCACAAACTTTTCCAAGGAACCACATAAGGAGCATATTACGTTTTAATTAGAGCTGGGACCACTCCAGAGAAAATAAGAAAAAAAAAAAAAATAGAGGGTGGATCGTTGAACAAACTGCTTTTTAGTTTGGCTTGGTCTCTGAGTTGCAGTTAACCACTTAGCTGCCTCTAGCTGCGCTGTGTGTCGTGACCACTAGTGGATTAAGAGAAGAGCGCCGCCGGCTTCTGCCCAGCACTAACGTGGGAAAGGAGAGCAGAAGCAGTGTGTGAGGGTCAACTGCAGAAAGAGGTCACACCTGCGACACTTTTGTGTGGAAGGGACCAGAAAGCCCATGTGATAGCTTATCTCTTCCTTTCTCTTTTGTTTATGTCTATTTTATGAATCACTTGCTCTCATGACTCCTATGTTTTAGGGTGCATATTTCTGAAATATTTAGTTAGCAAAGGAACAAAGGACAGGGATAAATACAGAAATTCAATGGAAATAATTCCCTTAAGCTAATATTATTATGTTAATTAATTTTCTAAGAAAATTTGAGTTTTCTACCAAAAATAAAGTAGTTCATATGTCTTGAACGCTCCTTAATATAAATTAAATGCGGGCTGGAGAGATGGCTTAGCGCTTAAGCGCTTGCCTGTGAAGCCTAAGGACCCCGGTTCGAGGCTCGGTTCCCCAGGTCCCACGTTAGCCAGATGCACAAGGGGGCGCACGCATCTGGAGTTCGTTTGCAGAGGCTGGAAGCCCTGGCGTGCCCATTCTCTCTCTCCCTCTATCTGTCTCTCTGTGTCTGTCGCTCTCAAATAAATAAATAAAAATTAAAAATATATATATATAAATTAAATGCATTTTTTTGAGTTTTTCAAAAACTTTTATTTACTTATTAAAGAGGGGGAGAGAGAGAGCACTCATGAGAAAGAATGGGCGCACCAGGGCCTCCAGCCACTGCAAATGAACTCCAGATGCATGTGCCATCTTGTGCATCTGGCTTATGTGGGATCTGGGGACTCAAACTTGGGTCCTTACACTTTGCAGGCAAGCACCTTAACCACTGAGCCATCTCTGTAGCCTTAAGTGCATTTTTAAAATGCTAACAATTTATTTAAAATTTAAAATTAAGTATCTACCAGGTTAAACAGAGTTTCATGTTATTACTTAACAAACATGAATGGAAAAGAAATACCAAGTACAAAAGGGATGTTTCTCGGAACTTTTTCTGGTTTCTGTCATTTAGCAGCTCATCATAATATATTTACTGAGCTTCAACTGTATATTATGCACTTCCCAAAAGCCTCTGGGGCAGGTATAAAGCCACTCTTCTTAAGGTACTAACATCCAAGTAAGATAGGGTGTAGAGGCTGGAAATGTCAACAGCATTATGGGCAATGATAGAGAGCCAATTGCCACGCTAGTGGTTCAGATAGAAGCACCAGGAGTTCTAGGGGCAGAGAAAGCAGGGGAGGCATCCAGGTGAGGCAGAGCTTGTCTGGACATTGCAGGCTGGGGAAAAGCTGAATACATGGGGAACAGGTGGGCTATGCTCTGAGCAAAAGTCCAGGAGGGCATTTTGAATATTCAGAAGATAAACCAGCAGAGCCAGGCAGAAGCTGCTGTGGATGACCGACGGAGGGGTGGGGAGGGGGCAGCTGGAAGGAGCTAATGGCCAGACCGTACAGAACAGTGACAAGGGATGAGGACCTTGCAAGTGAAAAGGATCCAAAATTAATAACTAGACATTTCAGAGCTACACACTAAACATACACTGGGATTCTGAAATGAAGATACTCCCAGATGTGCAAGGAATTTGGTTTTTTCCTACATGGGGTGTCTGTGGCATATGACCATTTGGATACCATGTCCGTGTGATTTCTAGGTTCCTTTTCCTTATACCTCAAGCACCAAATTGTTTTGCCATCTGAGACGGCCTAAATTCCTGACCCTTTGCATTATTGACCCCATGCCAATAACATGTCAACTCCTTCCCTTTCCTCCTCCAGCATATCTTCTCCAGGCTGTTATTTGCACTTGCATTTGAGCCACAGACTTTCCAAAAAAAAAGAAAGACTGGGAAATCTTGCAAAGAAGGAACAAGCCATCTGATTCTTGGAATCCCGCGCTCTCTGCATTCTTCCAGCTGCTCTGCAGTGCATACATGTGCTGCCTGGTGTATTTAATAAGAAAGCTCAAAATGTTTCCCAGTTCACAACGTAGCCCTGCATGCTACTCCCTCTAGCCTAACCAGAAATCCCATTCTCCTTCTCCTCTAACTCTATAAACCAAATCTAATTGGAGAATAATTATAAAATACACTGATGTGCAATTTGTTTCACTAACTCAATAATTAATTAAGATGCTACTTATGGTTTAGAAGAGCTCTTAAGACACAGCCCACATTCCACTGGATGAAAGAGAACAGCGAAGACATAAACCAGGGCCAGCATCTTCACACGGGATGAGCCAGCAGAAGATAAGAGGGAGGAAAAGAGAAGCTCTCTTTGGCCTTTTGGAATCTCAGGGTGGAATTCATTTGACCTCATTGAAAGATTCTTCTCTTGCTCTTTGCCACAAGTGAGGTACATAGTGTGTTTTGCAGATGCAGATATTCATTGTGACTGAATCCAGCTGGTGGATGGACTTTTTATGTTGAATCATTCTAACCACCAGATGCTCTTGGCTGAGAGAATGAGTCCTAATCAATGGAACCCATCACCTGTCTGCTCTTGCTTGATGGAATACACACACTCTATGCTCACTGAGGTGATGTGCAACTCCTAGTTCCTTTTGCCTATGCACAATCAAATCTTCCACTGCCTTGGATTGCCCATTCATTGCTTAAAACATACAATGCACACAGATTACTCCAGTGATTGCATTTAACGTGACTGGAACTCTATCTTAGTGCCTTTGGAGAGGTTAAAAAAAAAAAGAGCTAAATTGATTTATTTGTAATTAATGCAATAAGCAATTGTTAAATGATTCTAAACATTTTAGAAAATATTTATTTATTTGAGAGAGAGAGTGAGAGAGCAAGAGGCAGAGATGGGACCTCAGAGGGCCCAAAGCAATGAATGTTACACGTCCCTTCCTCACGAGGCTCCTGATGCTCCTCATCTTTGGCAGAGTACGTGTGAAACATTTCCCCGGCTCAGGTGTGTACATGCCTGCCTCCCTGGAGAGCCCACATGTGTTCAACACAACAGCTTGCAATGGTGGGCCGGGACCATATGTGGCAGAGAAGGACTCAGAACTGACAAGTTCAGCTGATTTCCAGTCTGAGGCTTAGAACTGAGCAACTCCATTGCAACACAGTTCATCACCAGTGTCAGCTGCAAAGGTTGCCTTGTGTTGTTATTGCTCTTGACGTGAACTTGACGACTCAGCTTGTACTTTCCTTATTTTATAAAGACAACTGACCTACTCCCTCCCTGTCATCTGCAACTGAGGATGTAGTGAGATGTCACTATGGCTTTAACCCACACTTCTCCCACCTTGGGATGTCCTGTAGAGATTTGAGAGGATTTCTGCTCACACGTAAAGTGGTTGGCAAGTCAGATCTCTCCAGTGTTTCACTCAGTTCATTATATCCTGTTTAAGAAATCTCCTGAACCTGGAAAAAATAACAATATTTATGAAAGCTTATTTCTGAGAGACATGGATTTATTTTAAGTGATTCTTTCCTTCCAAAAAATAAAAGAAGAAAAGAAACCTTGCTTTTTCAAATCCATGCTATAACAAAGAGACTTAACCAAGCCAAATACTTAGGACTCATCCGTGTCAACTTGTAAACGGAATACTGATGAGAAAATTCCATTTTTATTATATGGAGCCATACTGGATCAAGATAAGACAAAGTTGTTTAAATGAATTGCTATTTCAGGATTAAAGGAATGTCTAAGCTGCAGAAAGGAGACAACTGCTCTCTAACTCTTCTTTCTGACCATTTGTCTTCAATGACACTGTCGTATTTCAGACTTTAGGTTTCTAGAGTCAAGAGAAAAATATTTCTGTTTTTCTTTCCCTACAGAACACTCATGATGGCACAATATGTGTGAGAAAATTTTCTAAATAAAAATGGCTGCAGCGATAAGGCAGACAGATTCATTCAACACTAGAAAGCATCAAAAACTGGGATACAGTCAAGGACAGACTTCCTGAAGCTCATTTCTAGAATGTGGAGACTAAACCTACACAACAGCCGTAATTGTTGCTTAGTGGTGGGTGTTGGTTGATGGTGATAACAAAGTTTGCATCATGGAGAGCACCTTAGTCCTTTGTGCTGTGAACTCACAGGGGTTATGTTAGATACAGATTCCTGACTCATTTCAAAGGGGAGGGTTCAGTTAGCATGGGCTAGGAGTCAAGAATCAGGAATTCTGAGCAACACCTCCAGTGGCTGGTATGCACGGGCTCTGTGGACCACACTCATGGCACTGCCATAGTCATCATGGGTGAGGGCAACATTGTTCACGAAGCACTTCGCAAAGCCATGGGCTGACAACTGTCCTCTGAAGGGGACAAGGACAGGGAAGAAGAGCCAGACTGAAAGGGGAGGGAATTATCTCCAACTGTGCGTCCACCCGTTCCTTTCATCTTACAAATCATACTGAGTATTTACCACAAAGCCCTGGGCTGCTGGCCAGGACCTGAGCTGTCCTGGAAGCTCAGGCTCAGTGAGCCCTCTGAGAAGCCCCTTGGCAGAAATCATCAGGTATAGGAGAGTATTCTTTTTCTCCTTTTTCTTTTCTTGAGGACAGTAGTCACCATTTCATCTTTGCTTCCAAAAAAGACCCCACAGAGCACCCACATTCTCTTCCCTGACTGTGACTTTGTGATTTAATTTTCGGGGGACACTTTGACTCTGGAGGGTTAGGTGACAGCTTCAAGTTTGAGCTTACAATCACTACACCTCAGGATGGCTGCTCCTTTTATGTGTGTGTGTGTGTGTGTGTGTGTGTGTGTGTGTGTGTGTGTGTTTATACAAATCATCTCATAAAGGTATCCATAGTCTAACAGAGATGTAATGAATGATCAGGCAACAATTTAAAGGATAGAGAGAAGTGAGAGAAAAAGTCAAAGTCTGAGCACAACAGGCTCATTAATGTAGAAGACGTTTGTTTTTGTTCTCATGCAGAAATGGATGGACATCAAGGTTCAGAGCCAATAAAAATTGGGGGGAGTGTCTTCGGAAAAAAAATCCTTCTCCATATTAGGGGAGGCCAAAGACTACAACCTCAGGGTAAGTACCCTCCAGAAGTGGACAGACGTCAACTATATCCATAAGTGGAGAAGAAATGTGCTAAGAACAGAAAGAAACAAATCAACCCCTGAAACATTGGTCACAGCCCTTTGCATTTGCAGTGCCTGAAGTTTCCAGAATCTCACACCCTGAATTTGATTGAAATTATGTAAGGACTGTCCCCAAATTCTAAGCCAACACAAAACTTCTCTGGACAAGTATACCTGCATGATGGGCCTTGAGGACAACCCCAGGGAAGCTTTCAAAGACAATGACCAATGTACCCACAAAAGCTACCAAAACACAGACATGAGCCACACTGAGAAATATGCTGGATAGCTGTGTTCCACAGACAAAGGAGCACTCGAAGGCAAGCAACCTGCCTGGCCCTGCCAAGCAGGGGTCTTTCTACCCACTTAGTACTGGATGGAAGTTTCTATGGTGAAAAAAAGAAAGCGCCACGTCGTTGTGGGGATGTAGACAGATTTTCTTAATCTCATCAAGCATGGTAACACCCAAGTTCCTGACCATTCAGTAGCTAAACAGAGTAAAAGTCATGAAATTCCCTAAGGTAAGAACCCAACTTCTTGAGAAAACAAACAAACAAACAAACAAACAAACAAAAAACTACTTGTAAAGAATTCAAAAATACACAATTTTCTTTAAAATACTTTTTAAAGAAAATATTTAAATCATTTTTATTTACTTATTTGAGAGCGACAGAGAGAGAAAGAGGCAGAGAGAGGGAGAGAGAGAATGGGCGCGCCAGGGCCTCCAGCCACTGCAATTGAACTCCAGACGGGTGCGCCCCCTTGTGCATCTGGCTAACGTGGGTCCTGGGGAAATGAGCCTTGAACAGGGGTCCTTGGGTTCACAGGCAAGCGCTTAACTGCTAAGCCATCTCTCCAGCCCCTTTAGAATACTTTTTTTTTTTAATTATTTATTTATTTATTTGAGAGCGACAGACACAGAGAGAAAGACAGATAGAGGGAGAGGGAGAGAATGGGCGCGCCAGGGCTTCCAGCCTCTGCAAACGAACTCCAGACGCGTGTGCCCCCTTGTGCATCTGGCTAACGTGGGACCTGGGGAACCGAGCCTCGAACCGGGGTCCTTAGGCTTCACAGGCAAGCGCTTAACCGCTAAGCCATCTCTCCAGCCCTAGAATACTTTTTTAAACTCTAGGAAGAATATAGTATTTTTTGTTTTGCTTGGTTTTGTTTTCTAGGTAAAGTCTCACTCTAGCCCAGCATTTTCAGAGGCGAAAGTTGAGTTGGACAATAGAACCCCAGGTGACAGGAGCCTGAAGCTCTCAGGAGAAGTCAGCTGCTCTCAGAATACTACTGGCTGTCCACATTAGGCCAGCTGCTGTATTCTGGAATCTGTCCTTCGGATTTTGTTCATGTGTTTTGGATTCAAAAACAAAATGCATTTTGTTAGAATTCTTCGCCTTTAATTTTTTAAACCATGTGTATTTTAGGGTCAATTTAATCTGCATGTTTCCTATTTTCTTCTAATTAAACCATCAAAATATTGTCTTTTAGAAACTATTTGATGTCCACAAAAATCTTCTGAGTACTTTCAGTAAGCTTCTTAAAAACATTTTATCCCACTTAAAAACAGAAGTTGCCCTATGTCATGGGTGACCTGAAGCAGAAACCAAGAATCCCCTTTAAATTCCAGAAACCTTGAAGTCTGAATAATTCCTGCCTTGGAGAAAAATGAGTTCACTCATTGTTAAATTCTCCATGTTGTTGAAGAGGACATTTGGAGCAAAGATGAATGCCGTCAGAGGGGAAATCAGAGCTGCAGGAGAAATGGAAGGTATGTGAAGTTCTCTGAGGCCCCTGAGGACGGGCCTTCTAGTCTCATTGCCATTGACAGAGCAAGGCAAAGCTTGAAGGCACATCAGATGCTTGACAGGGCTCAAAGGAAATGTGATGTCCATATGAAATAATATTTGCACATAGTTCTAATAAAGCAATGCAATATAAATGTATGGATTTCAGCACATCCATTTGGCACTCTAGTCGAATCCCCTGCTCCTGCTTAATAAATTTACCAAGGTTGGATACTTAATTTCTCACCAAGGATTAATAAGATCTGTTATTATAGCACTAACTTCTGTTATTCAGGGTAATAGTTACCAGCCCATGGATGGAAAGGGTCGTTCCTAGGACAAGTGGGCCAGGCATGAATAAGCTCAGTTGCTGAGCACCACAGCAGCCAGGGTTCAGGGCTTCAGCGGGCATTTCCAGAGAACCTATAAATACCTTCCACTGAGGTCTTAGATAGTGCTGGTCTGCTATCACCCAGCATCAAATACTGAGCAGACAGGATGCAGGGGTTTCCCCATGGGGGAGCTGGCACACGAGCTGTAAGGAAGAAGTTGCTGATTCCACTTCCTGCAATTGTTAGGGGAGGATGGGCATCTGGCCCTTGGGTATGTAACACTCCTGTGTGTATTGGTGTCCTCACTGGGATTGCTAGGAAGTTTACTGGGCCTCAATCATCTCCATAGAAACCCTCTGTGCTTAAGTAGATAATAAAAGTCTGATTTTTCTGCTGTAATTATTAACATAATCTATATAGCACTCCACAGTTTGCAACTGTATAAAGTATGCTTTTTTTAAAGATAGATTTTTGTTAATTTATTTATTTGAGAGAGAGAGAGAAAGGGGCGAGAGAGAGAGAGAGAGAGAGAGAGAGAATGGGTGCACCAGGGCTTCCAACCACTGCGAAAGAAATCCAGATGCATGTACCCCCTTGTGCATCTGGCTTACTTGGGTCCTGAAGAATCAAGCTGAATTCCTTTGGCTTTGCAGGCAAATGCCTTAGTTGCTAAGCCATCTCTCCAGCCCCTAAAGTATGCATTGTTTTTAACTTTATTTTATTTACTTACTTGACAGAGAGAGAGAAAGAGGCCAACAGAGGGAAAGAGAGAATGTCTGCTCCAGGGCCTCCAGCCACTGCAAATGAACTCCAGATGCATGCAGCCCCTTGTGCATCTGGTTTATGTGGGTCCTGGGGAATCAAACGAAGGTCCTTTGGCTTTGCAGGCAAATGTCTTAACTGCTAAGCCATCTCTCCAGCCCTAAAGTATGCGTTTTTATTTCATTTTATAATGCTGCTAATTTTGATCATAACCACAATAGTAGCAATAATAGGCATTGTTAGACAAGTGAGTTCCACAGTTGCAGGACACAAATTTGTTGCATTAAAAATCAACTATAATTCCTTGGTTTCTCTTCAGATCATATAAGTCTTTAGCTTTTGACTAAAAGTCAATTGTATTTCCATACACTGTATTCATAACAAATAATCAGAACTTTTAAGCAACTTGATTGGGGTATAACTGACATAATAAACTGCCCTTATTTATAGGGTACAATTTGATGTTTTGACATATATACATACATATATATATATATATATATGTATGTATATATATATATATATATATACGTATACATATATATACATATATGTCACATATATATGCACACTCATGAAACCATGACCCTCATCAAGCAACTTAACGTATCTATCACCCTCCAAAGCTTCTTGGAACTCCTTGGTGCTCCCACTTACCTCAGTAGGATCCTTGAAGTTGCCCCATGGCTCTCTGATGCTTTGGGTTGTTTAATTTTCTCAGTAGCTTTTAATCACTGAGTTTTATTTTGTATAATTTCTATTACATTAAATTTACTATTTTTTTCTTCTCTAATGTTCAGTCTGACATTAATTCCACGAAATAAATTTCTCTACCCATACATTGTAGTTTTCATCACTAGAAATTTAATTTGGGTCTTTCTTCTTATATTGTTCATGTCGGTATTTCATATATTTCACCTTTCCTCTAGTTTCTTGAACATGTGGGATATAACTACAGGAAGTCTGAATATATCTTTGCCTACTAAATTTGATCATCTTCATTATTTTGGGGTCTGAATTCAATTGACTGCATTTTGTCTAATTAGCCATCATATACCCTGGCTCCTTTGCATGCCTGATAATTTGTGTCAAATGGTAGACTGTGGATTTTACCTTGTTACGTGCTAGATATGTCTGTATTTTCAAATATCCTTGAACTTCATCCTGGGATGCTCTTCTTTTAGTTGGAAGCATTTTGATCCATGAAGGGCTTTCTACTAACCTTGGCTCTGCAGAGCCCAAGTAGCACAGAGCCCAGGATTAGCCTTGCCTTTTCTCTACCTATTGACTTGTGGGTTATAAATTCTTCCTCCTCCCAGTGGGAGAAACAAATCCTATGTCTGGCACTGTGTGAGTACCATGCATTGTTTGGGGTGACCCTGAGTGTTTGAAGTGATTGTCTGCTGGCATCTGGTAGTTTCCTCTGAAGTGAATCTTCCTCAATGAACTCTGGCATGAGCATCCCTATTCTCTCTGACTTACAGACTCCAGATATCTTGGCTTCCCAGATTTCTCAGCACAGAGACATTGCTAGGCTTGGCTTGGTAGCTGCTTTCTCTGCAGCAGCCTGGGAATGCTCTCCAGGTGGTGAGCTGGACAACCACAGGGCTCACTTCATTTTTCTCTCCCATCACTCAGAAGTCACTGCCTTCCCTTGCTTTACATCCTGTGCTTGAAATCATCTCTGCATAGATTCTGTTCATCTTTTTAGTTGTGTCAGTTGGGACCGTTGATCTAGACCCTATTAATCCATTTTGTCTGGGAATAAAAATTTCATAACTAGAAACTGAAATTACAGAAGAAAAAGTACTGATGCCATATCATCAAAAATGTAAGAAGTCTTGGAGGAAAATGTAGTATAATACATATAAAACCTGTATGCTGAAAGCTATAATACACTTTTTAGAGAAGTAACAAGTGCACCAGATAGGTGTGGAAGTGAACTGGGTTCATTTATCGGAAGATGCAGTATTATTAAGATGCCAGTTCTCTGCAAATTAATGTATAGGTTCATTATCATTTTAAAAATATTAGCAGGCTTTTTGTTAGAAATTGGCAAGCTAATCTTAAAACTTGCAGAAAAACAAAGAAGATCAAGAAATCTAGAAAATTACATTATTATAAAAAGAAGAACAAATCTGGAGAAATTATGTTAAATAATATTAAGATTACAAAACTGGGCTAGTAAAAATGGTGTGGTATTGGTGTGAATATAGACACAGAGATCAATGAAACAGGGTACAAAGTCTAGAAGTAGACCCTTCTATCTGTGTCTGATTGGTTTTCAACAAAGATGGCTAGGGCAAAGGGGAAAGAAATAGTCATTCAATAAGTGGTCCTGGAAGAATGATCATTTATATAAATACCGGGAAGAATCCTAGATACATAAGCCTTACCAATACAAAAATTAATACAAAATAGATCAAAGACAGGCATAGCATTTGAAACTGTGAAACTGCTAGAACAAAATATAGGAAAAATTTATTAAGACAGGGAAAATACTTCTTAAAACACAAAATCAATAAGCAACAAAACAAAACTATGACAAACCAGCCTTTATAAAAGTAAAAAAAAAAAATACAATGAAAATTCTGATTGCGTTTTGTTGGTTGATTGTGGCTGCTGACAGCTTTCAAGCCCCACCACTTCCCCTTCCCCTCTGCCCCACATCTGGATCTGCTGATAAGAAAACCCAGGTGCTCCTACCTTTGTTGCCAACGGGAAGTTCAAAGCATGCAAGCCTTGGCTCTCAGGAACCCTCGCTCCAGCCCCATTCCCTCATCACAATAAAAGCCAAGCCAGGCTCTTAGCCTGCCCTGTATTCCCCAGAAAGTCTGATTATGTGAGTCATAGCCATTTTCATACCTTCTTTGTGTGTGTGTGTGTGTGTGTGTGTGTGTGTGTGTGTGTGTGTTCTCAACATCAGGAGGATCCACCCTGCTTTTGGGGTATAACCACAACTTAAGCATTTAGCCTTCAAAAGATGATACTTTATGAAAATGAAACACTCAAGCCACTTACCAAGAGAAAATATCACAAAATATTTCCACTTACATATTTCAAGTACATTTATTTAGAGCATATAATGAATTCGTGTATCTCAGTATAAGAAAACAAACATTCCCACCTCTAAAGTTGGCAATATCTTTACCAAAGGAAGTAACAAAGGACAAGTAGTCACAATGAAAAGATGTCAGACATCACTTATCATTAGAAAATGCTAATTAAAGCCACCATAAGGTTTCATTTCATAGCCATTAGATTAACTAAAATTATTAAGCCTGTAAAACAACTGGCAACTTGACTCCTAGAAATGCAATCTGGCCAGCCACTTTGGAAAGCAGTCGGTAAGTTCTTGTAAAATTAAAATAAGCATATGCTTCCTCCCTAACCCACTAACCCCACTTTTAGGTATCAATTCAATAAAAAGGAAAGCATGTGTTCATACATAGTCGTTTCCTCAGATGATTAAATAATTTGTTCATCATTACCCCAAACTGGAAGCCACTCAAGTTCCAATCAACTGGTGAGTTGAGCAATAAAATTCTATGCATCCACAAATGAAATACTTCTTCACATTAGAAAGTACTGAAACATCCCACATAAGGGATGAATATCAAAGCTATTATACCAAGAAACAGGAGGCAGAAACAAAAATACATGCTTTTATACAAAACCCATCAAAAAGTGAAATCAGGGGCTAGAGAGATGGCTTAGTGGTTAAGACACTTGCCTGTGAAGCCAAATGACCCATGTTCAACTCTCTAAGTCTCATGTAAACCAGATGCACAAGATGACTCAAGGGCACGAGGTTGCTTATGCTTATAAGATGGCACGTGCACAGAAGGTGACACATGCATCTGAAGTTAGATTACAGTGCTGGAGGCCCTGGTGTGCCAATTCTCTCATCCTCTTGCCTAAAAAAGGCCAGTCTGTTGGGCTTGCCTCAAAAAATAAAAAATAAAAGTGAAAGCAGGGGTGAGGGAAGGGTTCAACTCAGTGGGCACAGTTGAACATTTTTAGGGGTATGCAAATAGTGTGATGTCAGTCTATAACTGCATTTGTAAAAACCCACTGAATTGTACATTAAAATGGTACATTTACTGTATATGAATTATACTGCAATGAAAAATATTAAAGTCAATAGCCAGCATTTAATACTCAGCACTGCATTGGCCTCTTTAGATGGTTCTGTTTTATTTTTAATTTTTGTTTTGTTTTGTTTTTGAGAAAGAGAGAGAGAAAGAACGGGCGTTCCAGAGCCTTTCAGCCACTGTGAATGAACCCCGGATGAGTGCGCCCCCTTGTGTGCATGTATGACATTGCACACCTGCAGCATGTTTTGAGTCTGGCTACTTGGGACCTGGAGATTCAAACAAGCATTTTTGTGCTTTGCAGGCAAGTGCCTTAACCACTAGGCCATCTCTCCAGCCCTGATTCTGTGTTTTATATCCATCATCCTACTTGATCCTTGTATGGGCCAGTATTGTTTTATGAACCAAATCTATCAAACTGGGTTCTGATAGGTCAAGGGACTTTTCCATGATCATCCTATCTGTGGTTAATTTGCAAAGTTGGAGTTTTTATTCTATAAAGCCTCTTTTTCATAGAAATTCATGTTTTTAAATTTTCCCTTGATATTTTCAGTGTGTTGCTCTCTTAGTTTTATTTGGCTGTTATAACAAAATATCATAGATAGTTAGATCTTAACAGAATTTTCTTTTTCTAATAGCTCTAGAGACTGGAAAGTCCAACATCAAGGTACTAACAGATTCAGTGTCTTTCCAGGACCTGCTTTCTGATTCATCTATGGCTCTTGCTGTGTTCTCACATGGTCGAAAGGACATACATATTCCCTGGGGCCTATGTTATAACGGCACCCACATTATTCCCGAGGGTGCTTTCCTTATGACCTGGTCACCTCTCAAGACTGTCCCATGTTAATACATAGTTTTGGGGATTAGGATTTCAATATAAGAGTTTGGTGTGCATGGGTTGGTGGACACAAATATTTGGACCATAGCATTTTATTTACATTAAGTATCAAGAAAGAAAGATGCACACTATATCTGGTGATCCCTTATTAAACTATGATGAAATTATAGAAGGCTTTAAATTCCTGCATTGTGATGATTTTATTTATCACTTTTGTAAGCTTCTTTAACATTTTTTTTCATTTATTATTTAATTGCAAACACAGAGAAAGCAAGAGAATGGGCATGCCAGAGCCTCTTGCCATTGAAAACAAACTCCAGATGTATGTGCCACTTTGCGTATCTGACTTTACATGGAATCTGGACAATCGAACCCAGGCTGTTAGGCTTCCTCAAGCAAGTGCCTTTAACCACTGAGCAATCTCTTCAGCCTTTATTTTAGCTTTGTTTGTTTGTTTGTTTTTTAAGGTAGGGTCTCACTCTAGCCCAAGTGACCTGGAATTCACTATGTAGTCTCAAACTAAACTTGAACTCATGGTGATCCTCCTACCTCTGCCTCCTGAGTGCTGGGATGAAAGGCATGTGCCACCTTGCCCAGCTCTATTTTAGCTTTTAAGACAATTCCTTACCCCAATAGGCAAATAATGTGGAAATTAACATTTTCATACTTTTACTTAGAATCTTATAGAGATTTAACTGAGATGATGCAGAAGAAAATGGCCCATTGTAGATTCGCTACAGTGGAGTGAAGAACGGTGTCTTTAGTCCCGAATAAACCTTGGTTTTGTCTGCAAGGAGGGGAAGGTGCTGTTTCAACCTTGCACTCTGCTTTGGCATGAGGCCTAGGAGGAGCCCCCTGGCACTTTTTCCATACCCATGAGGCACACATGCCATTGTTCACATAAACCTCTTGCCTTTTGCATTCCTTTAATCATAAATAATACCAATGACAGCATTGATCATTTATGTGTTTGATACACAGTAAAACAAATGAATAACAAAATGCAAAGGGTGACTTTTCTTTTCTCTCACAATTTTGTCTAAAGTATCAGTGTTGAAAGGGTGATAATGAGTACCCCAGCAATCTACAGCCAGGTGCTAACAGGTCACCAAGCTGGTCCTGGCAGATTACCAAGAGAAGGCTGCCATCTCATCCTGAGTCTGTGTCACTGGAGTGTAGCGTGTTGTGATGTCCTTTCTGCCCTGTGGATTCTCCCCCTTCCACTTGAGTGAAGTCTTAAGAAAGCCACACACCCACTGATAAGGTTTGCCAGCGTCAGAGGCGCCCTCCAACTCTCAGTCCACATAGGGCTTGTGTTGCTCCAGAGCACTGGCCAATCTTGGGATCCCTCACTGTGTCCCTGCAGTTTCCAGGAACTGAAAGTCAAGGGCAAGATGTTGCTTCGTGCTGTGCTGTTCCCCCTCCTCCTCTGCCCAAACAATAAGAGGGGAGGTGGCCTTTCTATGGACAAAGCCAAAACAAGCAACATGAACATTTTCTGCTCAGGTGGGCAGGGTACCATCGAGTGGTTGGGTTAGTCATCTTGATGGGACATTGCCCAAGTCTGAGGCAAACAAACCCAGAAGTGAGAAGCAAAGTGGAATAAACACTCAAAAGAAGAATCAGGAATCCATTCGAAGTCTGGGGTTCTATCACCTACACTGGGGAGTGGCCTTTCGTGGATAGTGGGAAATAAGCACCTCAAAGGACACAGAAAAGCGACCTGTAGAGAGCCATCTTGGGCCTGTGTGAGAGTGAAGTCACTGACAGCAAGTTTGTACCACCAGCAGATCTGCTGTCTCCTTCAAGTCTCATGGTCAGCAAGACCACAGCGGCATTGTGAACTGCATCAGGAGAGGGAAATAACTCATTGCTTCCTCCCCTGGTTACTGGTCTGCAGAATGAACGGTCTAGATGGTAGAGGGTAAAACTCTGAAATGGATGAAGATAGAAATTTGCATGTTTAATTATTTGTCTTGTTTCTAATACATGAGTATGAGATGGTTCAAATACCTAAAAGTGACTAGAAAGGTTATGAAATGGGCTTAAAATATCAATTAGCAGCAGCATGGAAATTTGACACAGTAAATGATAAAGTAGGAGAGGACAAACAGCAATGCTATCTCCTGATTGCTCCATGTGGAGTTCACCTCATTCATCAGTGTTAAAAATGTTCAGTCAGCTGGGCATGGTGGCACACACCTTTAATCCTAGCACTTGGGATGCAGAGGTAGGTGGATCACCATGAGTTCAAGGCCACCCTGAGACTACAAAGTGAATTCCAGGTCAGCTTTGACTAGAGCGAGACCCTACCTCAAAAAAAAAAAAATGTTCAGTCACTGGGCTGGAGAGATGGCATAGAAGGTGTGTATGCTTACATTTTTGTATGGAAATTCTGCTTGTTTAAAATATTGTAGTAATTTTATCAATTCAATAAAACTGAGCCATGTGAACAGTGTGGGGGAAAATGTCTAATGAATTTGCCTTGACACTAAGGAAATATATAAGATGTTTTGGAAGTTTAAGAAATGGTAACCCTCTGCTTTCTCTAAAGATCACACTGGTTTGCTGAACACAAATGTGAAATACTATTGGATAGCTTAAAGTTAGTGCTGTGATATGAGGAAAGATACTGAGAGAAGTAAAAATTAATCTTTAAATAAAAGCATAAAGGTAGGTTACTTTATATGTTTAGATCAGTTGTTCTCTAACTTGGTTTGACAAATAAAATGATCCTCAAATGTTAAGTCACTGTCTACAAAGCCAAAGGACCCAGGTTCAATTCCCCAAGATCCACATAAGCCAGATGCACAAGGGGGCACATGCACCTGGAGTTCATTTGTAGTGGCTGGAGGCCCTGGTGTGCCCCCTCACCCCACCTATTTCTCTCCCTGTCTCTCTCAAATAAATAAGCAAAACAAATTTTTAAAAAGTTAAAAAAAATGTTCCGTCATGAATTACCTAATAACACACACACACACACACACACACACACACACACACACACACACACAAAACCTACATTCCATATTTTACACTTTGAGAATAACTGAGTCACATCACACTACAATAAAAAAAAGACCATAAATAGGACAGTATTTCAGTATTGAGAAGGCCCTGGCCCATAACCTGTATTAATTTTCAAGTAGAGTCATTTAGAGATAAAACCAAGATCTCAGAGACAGGAAATAACTTGACTCAAGCCACACAGTGCCTTCCTCACGCAGGACTCAAGCATTCTACTTCCTAGATCAGAGCACTTTACTGAATTTTTCCTGTATATTTGCTTCACCGTTGACAAATATTATTACCAAATATATAAAATATGCCCTCAGCTTAATTACTTATTAAAACTCTAGGATGGGCTGGAGAGATGGCTTAGTGGTTAAGCACTTGCCTGTGAAGCCTAAGGACCCCAGTTTGAGGCTCGATTCCCCAGGACCCACATTAGCCAGATGCACAAAGGGGCGCACGCATCTGGAATTCATTTGCTGGTAGCCCTAGTACGCCCATTCTCTCTCTCTCTCTCTCTCTCTGCCTCTTTCTCGATGTCACTCTCAACTAAATAAATAAATAAAAATAACCCCCCCAAAAAAATCTCTAGGAAAATTGTCTTCAGATTTTTACACAATTTTTAGTGCATCAACCAGGCCAGGCCACCCATGGATGCCAGAGGCTGTGCTGGCAGCAGTATAAATGGGAACCTTTATTAGTGTTTGTTCATTCAACCCATGATTCTTAGATATCCTGAGTGCCGGGCTGTGTGTTAGGCATGGTGAACAGCAGGCACCGTGAGAACCCTTATTCTCCCATAGCTGTACCTAAGAAAAACAAAAAGCAGGTAAAAACAAGGAGTGAGACAAGTGCTCTGATGACACTGAAGAAATCAGAGAGATGTGAGAACCAAGACGCATGGGCAGCCTTTAGAAGCCCGGAAGAGAAACCATCCTCCTTCAAGTTCCAAGACTTGAATTTTAGCCTAGTGGGCTGAGGGGATGCGTGTGTGTCTGTAACCTGCACGCTGAGAAGTGATGAGTTGGTATGGTTTAAGCAATTAGGTTCCAACTAACTTGTTACAGCAGTAGTAGAAAACATTATGAAGCTTGTGACTCCTCACCAAAGTTAAGTGTAGGTAGGAGGTAGTTTCCAGAAAAGCTAATGCCAGTGAAAAATAAGTGGATACCAAAGATATCCCAACAGTTTCAGTCACGTGTGTATACACACATGTGTATGTGTGTTTAAACATGAGCTTCGGTTATTAATGAAAAGCATGTTCACAAGGAGGGAGGAATCCTCAGGAAGATGGGTAATTTATTGGTAGATAAGGCTGGTTGGCCTGAAGAGCCCAGTGAGACTGCCACTAGGAATGCAATGTGCCTCTTTGCTCGGAGGGGAACAAAGGTGGTGACATCTGTGGACAGTCAGGTCAGCTGAGAGAAGCCACCTGAGGCACAGCCTGAGTATGGGTCTGAATGCGAGAACCCTGGCCTTGGCTCTCTCTGCAGTTCTGTGAGCTGCAGAGAACATACCTGAGGAGACAGATAGGCTACTTGGGTAATAAAAAACCATAGATATGTGATGTGAGACTCATTACTTGCTTTTACTGTCCAAACAATGAGAAAGAGTAATCTGTAAGCAGTCCTTTACAGTGGGATGGGAGAGGAATCCTTCTTCCTGCTTCTTAGTGAGAAAAGGCACCCCAGAGGATAAGTGCAATTTCATCATGAAGGTTTCCTTTTTCCCTGGCAGGATCCCACTTCTGCTTTTGCTAAAAGTGGAATTTATATGAAATAGACCCTGTTCTCTATGCCAGTTCACTCGCTGGCACAGATCAAGCAGTAATGGCTACATGACCAATTATCCTCCATATGATGCAATGGAACAGCCCCAAATGGAAATGTTTCAGAATTGTTTTCCATCTCATGTTCCTGAAGTGCAAATAATTTGCTGCTTTGTTTTATTTTTCCTGCAGACTTGCTCTTTGCTCTTCCTCTTTATTCCTGTTCCTGATGATGAGGTGTCAGGTATGAGGAGCTTTACACAGTCACAAATCCCTGGCATTGGCAACGTCGTCCAGCACACACCTAATCTTCATCTTTGCTCAGCCAGCTAATCTGGGGCTCTAGTCCAGCCAGCCGAAGTATTCAATGTTTCTCATACTCCTGAAGAATCCCCGCCTTGGAAACTCTTAGGGGCTGAATTGTGTCTCCTCAAAAGTTATACATTGAAGTCCTAAACTCCAGTAACTCAGAGTGTGACTGTTTGGAGAGATAGGGTCTTCAGAGGTGTAATTATTACGTTAAAATGAGGCTGTGAAGGGGGCTGTCATCAAATCTTGAGAGGAAGAGATGACAGGGACATAGGTTCAGAAGGAAGATGGCCTGAAGTCAGGCATCACACAGCTAAACCAAGAAGAATGATCTCAGAAGAAACCAGCCCTGCCCATTCCTTCATCTCAGACTTCTGGCCTCAAAACTATGAGAAAGGTCCTCTCTGCTGTACATGCCAGCCAGTTCACAAGGCCCAGTTGTGGCAGCCCCCAGCAGACTCCTGCAGAGACCAAAGCCATATCAGTCTGTTTGCTATGAGGAGAGGCCTCCTGGGTCTAATATAAATCTCAGTTAATCTGAGTTATGCTTTGTTATTTTGCCTTGATGGAAAGGTTAGCAACTTCTTTAGAAGGTACCCTGAATGAATCAAGTGTCAGATGTGGAGACAGAGAGAGAGATTACTATTCCAACCACTTATTTTTACATGTAAGGAAACTGAACCCCATATATGGCAAGTGACTCTTCCCAGGTCTCACTATAGTCAGGTCCAGAAGGTGAGCAAAGATTCAGGTCCCTGGACCACTGCTTTTTAATCTCATACCAGAATAACTAGGCAAGTTCCCGGGTACCCCAGTACTGGAAGCTCTCAAGAGAATGGAGAATAGGAAGCCAGAGCACATATTACTTAGACATGCTAGGTCCTTGTGGGTTCTTATGTCCTATGGTATAAATATGTATAAACTTTCAAATGTTGACCAATTCATAATAAGTTCAGAACATCCTGCCAAAGCCAGGGGTGATGGTTGTCAGGACATTAACTTGTTGTATTGCCTTTTACAAAGCAATGACATAGACTGTGGTTGTCTCAATAGATGTTAACGGGTTATTTTACAATGGACTTTTTTAAAGAGAAAGAAATTAAAGAGGAACAAGTACGAGAGAAATAACTCAATAGGTAAACTACTTCCCTTGCAAGTATGGTGACCTGAGATCAATCCCCAGAACCCACCTAAGAAAAGATAGAGCAGGGTAGCATGCATTTGTAATCCCAACATGGAGGATGTGGGAACAAATGGAACCCTGGGCTCACTGGTAAGCCAGTGTAGCTTAACAGGGGAGCTCCTGGACAATGAGGGACCTTCTCACAGAAAAGGTGGATAGTGGGCTGGGAGATGGCTTAGTGGTTAAAGGTGCTTGCCAGAGTTCAATGCCTCAGCACCCACAGAAAGCTGGATGCAAAGTGGCTGGGGCATCTGTGAGCCCAGTGTGCTTACAGCAATGGGAAGCAGAGCCGGAAGAATCCAGAGCTGGTAGGCTAGTCTGGCGTTCATTTGCAGTCCGGCAGTTCCTTTGCGGTGTGTCACAATGAAAGCGGGGCACAGACACTGTAAAGTTGCTCTGTGGCTTTCATATTCACTTTGGCAGGCATGCTCCCCCACCCCCCAATACACAGCCATGTATTTTTTTTTTTTTTTTTTTTTTAGTTTTCTATTCAGCAAATACAGGCAGTTTGGTACCATTATTAGGCTCATCCGTGACCTACCCCCTCCCCAATGGCTCCTCCTTGTTGATGTATATGGGTCATGCATTGTGGAGTTAGCCCACAGTTATTGGTACAATAAATGTCTCTGCATATCATGACCCAACATGTGACTCTGATGTTCTTTCTGCCCCCTCTTCCGCAAAATTTCCCTGAGCTATGTTGGGTTCATTTTTGGTCTGCTTCAGTGATGAGGTGTTGGGGGCCTCTGAGGCTCTGGCTCTCTGATTTGGTAGGAGTTGAGGTTTCTCTGTGTTGGTCTCCTTCCCCTTTGCGCTGATATCTGGTTCATCAGGAAAACAGCACCCTTGCTTGTTTTGCCAATTTTCCTTAGTTTCAGTTGGGGCCTTTCTGAGGTATGATGGGGTGGCTCTCTCCTTAGGATCTGCAAGCCATGTACTTTTATTTTAAGACCATGTAGGCTGTTTTACTGTAGTAGATCACTTGTGTCTTTGAAAAGTGCTAACAATATTTATGAAATCACAATCTCATGCCCTGGGCGCTGGACATTCATTAAGCCCCTGAGTGATTCTTATGTTCAGTAAGTTAGAAGATGACTTCCTTCCTCAAGTTTTCATTCTCAATCCTTTTGACTACTATTTTGAAGAATAGGGAGGAAAGGAGGGAGGGGAAAAGGGAGGAAAGAAGCAAGGGAGACAGTCACCCCTCACATTGGTCTGCTCCGCTTAGCTTGATGTGCACTTGCCCTGTCACTATATTTTGGTCCCTTGCAGCATCCAACTCTCTGTCCTGCTTGGAGATGAACATTCCCCATGCATGCATCGTGTTGATGGGATGCCATGCCCTGCTGTCTGCAGGCCGTTCTGACTGAGAGTGCTTCTCTGGTCGTACCCTCATATCCAGAGCTTCCATGACTCTTCTACCAAAACGTTAACTCTCAAGCAAGTGACATGTTATAGCTATGACAACAGCATCCTATCATGACAATCGTGATGTCTAACTGTCATCATCCATTTGATAATTAGACAATATGAAATGGCAGCCCCGAGGTAGTCATTATAAATCTCTATTCACATTCTGACTCTGCCACTGCTGAGCTGAAGTCTCCAGGCAAGTCACTTCATCCTTCCCAGCCTTACTTGAATCATGTATAACAAGGAAAATCACTGTCCTTAAGCCATGTAATAGAATTATAGTGAAATCCAGATTTTAAATACGTGTTTCGTAAACTTCAAAATACAACAGAAATATTAAAATGGAAGTTTAAAATGTATACCTGCTCTCACAGAAGCAAAAGAAAATTATCACCAGATATTTTCAGAAAGACATCTTTGCCTTTCTTCGGTGACTTTAAAAATTAACATCCAACTTTCTGACTTGAATGTAATTTTTATATTTTTACTATATCCCTGCCACTTCAACTGCTATCAAACAGCCAAACTCCCCAAGGGAACAAAAGCATTAAATAAAATGCTATACATACTACAGTAAAAGCCAATGTCTTTTCTCCTCCAGGAGAAACAAAACAAAGCTTTCTACCCATTTTCTAACAGCTGTTGCTTTTTAGAGAAACCAAATATTTTTGGAAAGAGCCACAAACATTTCAGACCCAAAACCATTTATAAGCTTTGCAGATATAACTTGCAGTTAGCTTTCCAGTCTTAATCTCACACTTCCATTAAACACACCACAACTGCATCATAAAAGTGAAAAGGGAAGAATTTATAAACAAATAAAGCAGTTAATTGGGGCAATAAAAAGGCAGTTCCTTCCTGAGTTTAGAATTATTGCGACTCAACCTGCAAAATCTTGAAACCTGGGCTTCAGAGGTCTAGTGATTGCAAGAGGGAAACACATATCAAAGATTTCAAGATTGCTTCTGGGTCCATAGTGCTTATCTCTGTACCCATACCCACAGCCCCTCTGTCCTCTGGCCTTGCATGGGCTATAAATCATTTCCGTGGGAAGGCAAGCTCCCAGTCGGTATCCTCATCTCTGTCACATGACCAAGGTTCTGTTGGAAGATGGGAATGCGAAGATATCCACAGCTATGGTCCATCTGCAACAGAATACTTTGGGCAGAAAACTGGAGCCCTCCTTTTCAGATGGACCTCTCTGAATGGTACCCACCTGAGCACTGAGCAGTACAGAGACCGAACTTCACTAAGCCTCTCAGGCACCAGCTCTGGAGCCTCAGAAACTGAGTTGGAGCCATGCCACGTGCTTGCTTGATGACAATGAGCAAAATCCAGGTCTTTAATCTGAGTTTTGTGCATTTGTTTATCCATTCAATATATTTTAGACACCACATACAAGGGTTTTACCTTTAGAAGTGTTAGAAGTGATGAAACTAAATCTAATACCTCTGCTTCATGTGAGAATCAAGTAAGAATATGCATACATACCCATTGAGATATATCTACATATCCTAGCACATTATAGGTGATCACAAATATTTATGCCACTCAAACGGGAATTATAGTAAAGGTATTGTAAGTAAAAGTATAATGATAATGTCTTCCATAATAGGACTTTCGTTCAAGAAAGCAAGCAAAGTGACAGTCAGCACTGCTCCTATGAATGAGCCCTCCCTCACTCCTGTGAGCTGCAGCAGTTGGCATATATTTCTGGGCAGTAAGTGCCACTGTGACCGTGAGCTGGAATGGAGCCACTGAGCCATGTGAGGAATGCACTTATGACCTTGGCCTCGTTAACTCCTGGACCTGTGCTCTCTCCCACCCCTGGAAATGTTTACAGTCCATTTATGTAATCAGATGCACACAAAATGTCTAGCAGGAAATACTGCCTCTTCATAGAGGTCTGGATTTCAGTATGTTTTGTTTAAACTCTCTAGAGATAGATGGCCATTTACCTTGCTTTAATAGCCCTCATAATGCATCGACCACTGCTGTACCCAAAAGATGCTCAGTGAATCATTTCTATTACTTAGGAACAAGATGTAAAAAAGAATGGGATTGGCAATTGTTTCCTGGTTCTAGGTCAATCTAAGGAAAGGAAATTCCTCATCAGATTTTGTGTGAAAGCCAAGTAAGTTGTGATTTTGCTTGCACTATTTCTTAGCTATAGCAGGTATGTTTGATCTGATGTTTCCAAGAATGTCTGCTAAGGCATTAATGGTTGAAATTCCATACCAACATTATCTGAGAAAGGTCATTGTGGAAGGAAAAGGACTTAATCAGTACTCCAGCTTAGTTCCTTAAAAACTTACTATTTAAATACTTCCAGGCTTCACAGGCAGTGTTGTGGGTTAACTGGTTTCCAAATGGACTGGGTTTGCTCAAATCTAAATGAACCTTTTATTTTTGGAAACATATGTGTCCCGAGATTGAACCCATGTGTCTAATTCATGTGCACACTGACTATGAAAGCATATTGAGGTTACACTCAGAAAAGGATCCACAACCCTTCACCAAGCATAGTACCTCTCACACCTATACACCGATAAGAAGCTTGATAGGTGGCAGTGTCCTTTTCATGACTCTAAGGCTTGTCAGCTCTTGTTTCCTCTCGCATAGAGACCCAGCTCAAGCAAACCGAGAGTCATTTAGAAAGTCATTAGAAAGCAGTGAGATTGTTGTCCTTCTATCAGCTCACAGGTACTCTAACAAAATATCCAAGAGGCCCACATCTGGTAGGCAATAAAACTCAGAGCTGGAAGAAGAGGCCTGACTGCTGACGTACTCAAGCCACCACACAAAGCTATGGTGTGGCATTATTTCAGCCAAGCCAGTGCCAGGATTTTAGTGGACCCTACGTGAGAGCCCTCTCTCCTCTCTCTTCTTTCTGTGCAGAGCTCACACCGGCTCTGCAGCTCACAGGCTGCCAGTATTCCATCCACAGAACCATCAAACCGATTCATAACCTAGACAAGGAAAAGTCTGCTTAACATGACAGAATCAAACACAGTAACACTTATCTCACAGTCCCATTTCCCCAGGGCAGTGGCATTGAAGGGTGGATCTCCTTCCCAGTTCACCTCTTCGTTTCCCATATAAGAATAAGTGTTAGATCTCTTTGCAGGAAAGAGACAGCCATGTCAACCACTCAGGACATGTTCTGACTGTCAACCATGATGGATGAGATTCTGCACATTTAATAAATATAAATGTCATAATCCAACCATCAAATTTAATAAACAAAAATACCACAAACCATCTTCCCTCTCTGCTCATGTGCTCCTTTAAAGCTGATAACATTAGAACACATTTTGCCCAAGCTATAACCTCACCATCTGCCTGGCTCAACTTCTGAAGATTTGGCATGGGCTAGAAAGAAAAGCAAATGACTTCACACTGAGGAAAAAAAGAGGGGAGGAGGAGACTGAATGGATTTTTTTTCCTCGCCTCTTTTTCCTTCTGACCCATTTGTTAACTTTAGAACCAGATGTAACAATCTGAGCATAAGTTCAACCCTCAAGAACTGTTAGGAGGCAGGTCATGGGGAACAGTTTTCACATGAGCTCCACAAAATAAACTAAAAAGCATGCTTCCTCAGCAGGCTGGGCTATGCCTTTCAATGCTTTGATTTGGAAATATGTGCGATGAGATGCAGAGACTAACTGATTAAGGATACACTTTCTTTTGATGGCAAATTAATAATAATCAGAAACACAACAATAAACACATACCAAAAAAATAGTTTCATTCCCAGGGGCACAGAAGGCAGCTCCAGAGTGGGAGGTGGAAAGGGTCCTTTGTGTTGATAGTTATGAAATCGTTGTGGCTAAGTGGGGAACTGAGTCCAAAGAACCTTAGAGAATGTCTCATATGCAAAGCAAGAAAAAGATCTGCATCTAAATGTTTTAACGTGTCTTTTATGGAGAGCCTGCTAAGTCCCATATACTTTGGTGAACTTTTATTTTATTTTTTTGTTTGGTTTTTCGAGGTAGGGTCTCACTCTAGCCCAGGCTGACCTGGAATTCACTATGGGAGTCTCAGGGTGACCTCAAACTCACACCAATCCTCCTACCTCTGCCTCCTGAGTGCTGGGATTAAAGGCGTGTGCCACCATGCCCGGCTTATTTTTATTTTTTCAGGCAGACTCTTACTCTGTTCCAAGCTGGCCTGGAAATCAGAACAATACTCTTGATTTATGTACATTTTTATAGTTCAAAGTCTTTGGGTCCTTTTATGAATGCACAAAAAAAAAAGACATAACTAACCTTATTCACTAGCTGAAGTACAGAGATTATTTGATAAACTCAAGTATATAGCCCTAAGATACAGTTCAGCTACAATTTAAACCTAGGTTGAACTACTCCAGAATTAGCTACTCGTTCTTCTCTGGGATACCCCAGCGTTTCTTTGGGGAGCAAGGCTTCTCTCACTCTCGCACTACATAATTTGGCAACACCTCCCAGCTCTGAGATTCACATTCATGGCATGTAGCTCCAAATTCATGTTCACAATAGCTAGGATAGGGTAAGAAAGAAATAGACTCAGATGGTCCTGGGATGCTGGTGGCTGAGGTCACTGTAGCTTGTAAAAGGGACACATTTCTTTATACCTATGCATCTCCACGGTGTTCAAACTTAACTAAAGGAGACCTGTGGACTTTGGGATCTTCCATTGCAGTGTGCTCCTTCCCACCTGCGGTCTCCAGGGACCCCGTGTGAGCACTGATCACAATCACACTGAGGTGTGTGTTCTCTCCCTCTGGTAACCAACGCACATGCCTCAGCTCTTCCAAAGCACATGTAAACCTCACATCTTTCTCAGCAGACTGCCTGATGAAGCCAGACAAGCTAAACATTCCTATCCATGCTTCAAAAACCTGGCCATTTTGTCCCCCTTCTGGATCTCTGTGTCTAGAAGTGGCTCAGGTGGTCCAGGTCCTGGAGTTTACCTTGGAGACTAGCAAAAATAAGTAAATAAACAAAATGTGCCCAGTGTCAGAATGAAGCCTGCAGAAATATGAGGAGGGGGCACAGCAGGGGCAGAAGTCTGCAGACTTGCTGGTCTAGGCAAACCTCACTGAGAGGGAGATTTTGTGGAAGAGGGGGCGGGAAGAATGTCAGAGCCACATGTTGGGTCAAGATATGCAGAGACATTTATCGTGCCAATAACTGTGGGCTAACTCCACAAGGCATGACCCATATACCTCAACAAGCAGGGGCCAATGGGGAGGGGGTAGGTCATGGATGAGCCTAATAATGGTACCAAACTGCCTGTATTTGCTGAATAGAAAACTAATAAATAAATAAAAATTTTTTAAAAACCTCACGGTGAGCCTCAAAATTGTTCTGACACGTAACATGCAGACGCCCCAGGGCTGGAAAGCAAGAGAGGCAGGAGGATAGGGGCTGAGCAGAAATATATATATACATACATATATGTATGTATGTGTATATATATATATATATATATATATATATATATATATATACTTTTTTTTTCCTTGAGCTTAAGTCTGTCTACCTACTCTTGGTCTTTAGTGTAAAAGAATGGCAGTAGAAAACTCTTACAGAGATTGTATGTACAAACTCCTGGTACACCACATTGATACCAAAATTTTTATTTAGAATGGGATGAGGTCTCTAATTACAAGAGATTCTTTTGCCTTTTGAGTTTTGTTTTGTACTAGGTGGGGTTTTTGCATGTATATAAGTGTGTGATATGCATATGTGTAGATGCACACGTGTGCATGAGTACATGTGTGTAGAAGCCAGAGGGCAGCATGCAGTGTTCTGTCCACTGCCCTCCAGATTACTTACTGAACCCAGTTTTGGCTGTGTTGGCTGGCCAGCCTGCCCCAGGGATCTGCATGTCTCTGCTTCCCAAGTGCTAGGATTATAGACACACACCACCATGCATAGCATTTCCATGGGTGCTGGGGATCTGAACTCGGGTCATTACGTTTGCTGGGTAAGTGCTTTACCAACTGAGCCATCACTCAGTGCCCCTTCTTATGTTTGGCTATATTGCAAGACGTTTTACTAGTACCACAGAAAGGTAATAACTTCAGTGTAACAATCACCCCTTCTCTCCTCACAAAACTCTTAGACAACAGAAAACAGTGATAATGCAAGCTATTGTAGCTCCCCAGAGAGGCAAGTAGGGTAGTTCAAAATTCTCCAAGACTCTGTACACCCCTGAGAGCTAGGAATCTCATCTATACAAAGGCCGTCGTAAATGCTATGGTTTGGAGATTTCTGTAGTTTTCATAGCATGATCTGATACTTCGAACATCTAGGTTCACTGCTGTGAACTTCTTCTCTGCAGTCTTTCTTTGAAAAACAAGGCAAGGTAGGGAAGCACAGTGACCAAATTTTCCACTCCAAGTTCCCCAAAGTTATGTCCAAGTGCTGGTAGGTGAGAAGTGGCAAAGAAGAGAGGAAAAAACATGGAATTTGAGTAGATATGCCCTTCGTTATTTGTCTTAGCTGTCAGATAGAAGAGATGCAAGGGCAGCCTGCCACCCATCTAACCACATTCATGTCTGCGCTCAAGTCAACCCAGATGAATTTGTCATCTGTTGTCAATTACCCTTTCAGGTTCACAAAGCTAAATAATGAGCTAGGTACTCTGCCTCCCCAGTTAAACCTTGAAGTGCCTATGTCGTTAACTCTGCTCCTTGGGCATAAGAATCCAGAAAGGTCAACTATGTTGCCCAAAGCCACACAGAAAGAATCGAGGGGCTAGCAGGATGGCTTATCAGTTAAGCTGCTTGCCTGCAAAGTCTAAGTACTCAGGCTCGATTTTCCAGATGCTATGTAAGCCAGATGCACATGATGGCATATGAATCTGGCTAGAGACCCTGGCACATCCGTTCTCTCTCTCTCCCTCTCTGTCTCTAATAAATCAATCAATAAATAAAGTATTTTTTTTAATGAACTGAGAAACTAATCCTGCATGACTGGCTTCTGTCTAAGTCCACATGGGTTAACAATGGCTGGCTAAGAGCAACTTATTTTGAAAATGCTTGCTAGCTATTTTTCTATCACTAGATAGTACCTCGTAGTTTGCCTCATAAATATATTATTGTGATTCCTAATACCTCTGTCAGAGTTCTTAACTTTTATGATAATAGGCAACTCAGAAACTCTTTGCCAGACATGAAGCCTTAATGCACAAAATAAGTAACTTTCAAATGAGCTGAAGCTATCTAAAGCATGTCTGGTAAACAAATAACTGATGCTAGACAGCAGTGAAAATCAAAGCTTAAGCACTGTCTTTGTGAAATGAAGTGACATCAGATGAGGTCTGATTTCTGGTTCTGGGTCTCACAGAGACCTGCCAGAGCCGCGTCTTTGCTCTCGGTTCAAATGACTCCTTAGGGCTGGGCTCAATTGTAGGGCACTGGCCTAGCACACCTGAGACCTGGCTTTCAGTCACAGCACAAAAACATTGGCTTTATGAAATAACCAATCCAGGAAGCAGCTATGAAACTGGCAAAAATACAAACATCCACTTCCTACCAGTAACTCCATTATGTTATGCTGAAGGTTTAATTTCCTAAATTTTAATTTTTTTATTCTGAAAACAAATCAAGCCTTTCAAGAACCCAGGCCATTCTCTGAAGACAGAGACCAGAGACAAATGACTCTTTAAGGCATTACCACTTGGTAATTACTAATGTTTCTATTGAGAATATTTTGCACAAAAAAACAAAATGATTAAAACAAATTTCAAGGGCAAATCTTGAAGAGAAAAAGATAAATTTTATAAATGCAGCCTGCAACAGAGCCAAAAGAAAAATAGAAAAATGAGAGGAATTTGGTTGGGTAATGGTGAGAGATGGTGATACTCTATGGATTTAAAAAGTTTATTTATTCCTTCTACCAAGGATTGGAGATGGTTTAGAGAAGTATGACAAGAAGACATACTTAAAAATACAGTCTAAGCTGGGTGTCGTGGCACACACCTTTAATCCCAGCACTTGGGAGGCAGAGGTAGGAGGATCACTGTGAGTTTGAGACCACCCTTACACTACATAGTGAATTCCAGGTCAGCCTGAGCTAGAGTGAGGCCCTACCTACCTCAAAAAGCCAAAAAAAAAAAGAATTTACACATTTTGAATGTGAAGTATTAATTTCAAGAATGCTTTGACCAAAGAGAAGACTACATGAAAATGTAGAATTTTAGACTAGAGAGATGGCTTTGCAGACCCATGTTCTACTCTCTAGATCCCAGGTAAGCCAGACACATAAAGGTGAGGCAAGCACAAGGTTGCACATGCCCACTAGATGGCGCAAGAATCTGGAGTTCGATTTCAGTGGCTGAGTCCCGGACTCATCAATTCTTTCTCTCTCTCCTCACTAAAAATAAAAGTAAGTAGAATTTTTCCTCAGTTTATCCAGAGTAAAAAAGGAAATAAAATCATTTATAAGACATACCATCTTAGCAAGGCCCAACAAACGAAATACTCAGGAGAATCACACTTCTTAAGACAAACCTAGAAGTATTTTTACCAGAGACTCTCATAGGAAGGGTGAAGATTGGTACCCAAAAGCATCCCTACTACAGAGTCATTCAGAGCTCGCTCAGGTAAATACATCCTCCAGTGTCTACAGTGGCATCTGCCAAGGTCCCATTAAGCAAGCATGGTTCTAAAGAAAACAGGACAGTGTGATGATGAGTTTATGAAAAGCTAATAGGTGGCTTCAACCCTGCTGTGCACTAGGATTTTAACTGTGGAGCTGTGAAATATGTTGGTACTCTTAGCTTTCTCAACGCCAGAATGAAAAAAATGGAAAATACAGTCACCTATATGATTCTGGGGATTGCCCCAGCAGTCAATGTTTTCTTTTCTCTTGTACAGGTTCACTCTAGTCCAGGCTGAGCTGGAATTCCCTATGTAGTCAAGGGCTGGCCTTGAACTCACAGCAATCCTCCTACCTCTGCCGCCAGAAGGGCTGGGATTAAAGGTCCAGCTGCTGTAAATGAACTTCAGATGCATGTGCCACCTTGTGGCACCTGGCTTTACAGGGTGCTGGGGAATTGAACTTGGGTCATTAGGCTTTGCAGGCAAGCACCTTAACTGCTTAGCTATCTCTCTAGCCAGGAGTCAATGTTTTCTAAACAACATTTTTGCAAATTATTCCAAAGGGCAGCTGAGCTCATGAGCCATAATCAGTGTTCACCTTTCTTTCTCCCACAGGCATCTCCCTGACCTTTCTCAGAGGAGAAGATAACCCTCCCCACATACTGAAGCCCCATGCTGAGGGCCCAGGCACCTGACAGGACTACATACAGCTTACAGGGACCATTTCTCGTAGCTTTGCAAAAGGTGGCATGAGCTATATATAGCCTTCTTCCCCAGAAGACTCTCCACACACTGTGCTTTGCCCTGACCTGTCCATCTGTGTACCGATTTTGGATTCCATTCTTTTAGAAAGTGACATCTTGCTGTAGGCATTGGTCTCTTTACTCACAGTCACACCAGAGACACAAGTAATAATTTTCCTGTTGGTTGTTTTTTTAATAATACAGGACAACTTGTTGCTTTAGCAGTGCTGTAAAAAGGCTCACTCAAGGGCTGGAGAGATGGCTTAACAGTTAAGCGCTTGCCTGTGAAGCCTAAGGACCCCGGTTCGAGGCTCGGTTCCCCAGGTCCCACATTAGCCAGATGCACAAGGGGGCGCTCGCATCTGGAGTTCGTTTGCAGTGGCTGGAAGCCCTGGCGTGCGCATTCTCTCTCTCTCCCTCTATCTGTCTTTCTCCCTGTGTCTGTCGCTCTCAAATAAATAAATAAAATATGAACAAAAAAAGGCTCACTCAACACCTTCTAATGCCCACCCTTCGTTTCCTCTGCTTCCACTAGAAAAGATGGGAAATTATCGCATCTCCCTAGCTTCCCATATAGCCAGAGGTGGCAGCAGGGCACTGTGCTGGTCATAGATGCAGGCAAAGTCCCTTGGGAAGATTCCTCTGGGTAAATAGAAAGAGATTTTCGTGATGAGGCTGTTTGCACATCTCCTCTCTTCCTGTCTATAAGCAGTGATTTGTCAGCTTATGTATGGAGTGAAAGGACATTCTATGCACAGAAAAGGGGGGAACCTGGGGATGACAGGGGGCAAAGACATCAACTGCCTGCCCTGGGGCTGATTGTGACATGAGGACAATGAAGCTGTTTGGTTTAAAGTCACTGTAAGCAAGTTCTTACTGCACATGGTCGCACAGGCATGAGTTGCTGGACAAGGTATTATAGAGCTGTGCCACTCAAGCAGCAGAATGGGTTGAGGCCATCTAAGATGCAGATATGGAAACAGGCAGATAAATGAGAGACAGACAGTCTGATGGACCCACTGACAGATGCATTTTGGAGGTAATACAGGATTTCTATCCAATTGCTCTTCACCCACGACAAGTTAAAACATGTCCTTTTCTCTACTGTACAAACTAAGAAAGAATAAAGAGAGTTTTCTTGTTCCTGGGAATGAGAATAAGAATCAGATTTTTTTTTTTTTTTTCAGACTGGATTTCTGGCTATGGCCCAGGCTGGTCTCAAACTCACTATGTAGCCCAGGATAACACTGAACTCTGTTCCCTCTGCCTTCACCTCCCAAGTGTTGGGATTGCCAGCATGTACTACCAAACATGTCATTTTAAAAAAAACTTGAAGAATCATAGAGCAGATGAGTCCATGATGGGAAAGAGTCTCGGATTTAGACAAAGTGAACAGGACCTAGCCTGCAGCACCGAGGACCCCACTCCCCGATAGCAGGACTGGAAATGGGGCCAGGATAAGTTCCTCAAATGGCAGTGGCAGGTAAATGCAGGTAAGAGCGATGACCCTGAGAGTGGGTGGGGTGTCCACAGCAAGTGTGAGGTATTGAAGAGGAATCCCAGAGGGCAGCTGCTCAGACCAACACTGGGCCCAACGGAGCAGAACCTAGCTTCACAGAAGGCTCACTGTCAAGATTTAAGTTACCACCATGAAGACGAAAGCGAGGAGCACAGTGTTTCAGTGCCATTTACCTTTTGGGGTTCATGTGTAACTCATTGGTGGGAGAAGGAGCTCCCAGATAACAGACAGTGGACTTGTGTTGATAAGTGTAAAACTAGAATTAATGTAACTGTAACAAAACAAAGAATTCGGGACTTGGCAGATGTCTCAGTGAGGAAACGATTTGCGGTGCAAGCATGAGACCCCAAGTTCAAATTCCCAACACGTATAACCTAAGCTTGGTGGTGCACTTGGACCCCTTGTGCTGAGACGCTGGAGACAAGATGATCCTTAAGATTTACTATATAGCTAGCCTGACCAAATGGTTAGCTCCAGGTTCAGTAAGAGACCCCATGTCAAAAAATAAGGTGGCTGGGCTGGAGAGATGGCTTAGCAAGTAAAATGCTTGCCTTCAAAGCCTAAGGACCCAGGTTCAATTCCCCAGTACCGAAGTAAAGCCAGATGCACAAGGTGCTACATGTGTCTGGAGTTTGTTTGCAGTGGCTAAGAGAGGCCCTGGCGTGCCCATTCTCTCTCTCTCTCTCTCTCTCTCTCTCTCTCTCTCTCTCTCTCTCTTTCTCTCTCTCTGTAATAAATAAATAAATAATATTTTTTTTTAAAAAAAGGTAGGAAGCAACTGAGGAAGACACCATATTTGGCCTTCACACACAAGCACATACATATGCATATATACTGGAACACACATGTGAACATGAATATACAACACACACATACACACACAGGAATCGTGAGAGGTGGTGGATCCTGTGTCTGAACAGTGGAGAATTCATTCTCTGGCCCAGTATATGTTGTTAAATGAAGTGCTCATTCCTCAATATGATCCTTGGGAACAACCCCATGCCTGGAGAACTCTATTTATCTCAAGAGAATTAAAACCTAAAAAAAGGTTCATGGGACTGGAGAGATGGCTTAGCAGTTAAGCGTTTGCCTGTGAAGCCTAACAACCCCAGTTTGAGGCTCAACTCCCCAGGACCCACGTTAGCCAGATGCACAAGGGGGCGCATGCGTCTGGAATTCGTTTGCAGTGGCTGGAGGCCCTGGCGCGCCCATTCTCTCTCCTTCTATCTGCCTCTTTCTCTGTCGCTCTCAAATAAATAAATAAAAATATTTTTTTTTAAAAAAAAAGGTTCATGTGTGAACCTTTGGTCCATCTAGAGTATACAAAAGCCAACTTTCCCTTCTGATGAGGTTGTCTAACCACACAGATGTGGGGAGTAGCAGGAATTGTGAAGATCATCTGGTCCCTTCATACTGTGATACAGTGCCCAAGGCCCCTCCCCAACATCCCCATCAACGGAAGTTTGGCTTCAGACTCAAGGTGCTGAACTGGGTATTGTGGGACACAGGGAAAATGAGAGCCCGAGTTCTGCCCTTGAGGTGCAAACAGAGAGGGGAAAGACAACACTTGGTTTGAGTGGGAAGCAGAAAGAGAAGGTAAGGTCAAGTCTGCATGGGGCTATCTCCAAGGAAAAAGAGCGTTAGGGCGGGCCTCTGGGGAGAGGGAGTCAGCGAAAAATTGTTGAGCAAACCTTTTGAAGACTTCATCAGTTCCACAACTTTTCATGGACTGAAGACCCTAGGAGGGCTGTGGAAAAGTTAGTTCAGGTGGCAACGGGAAAAGGAAAAATGGTGAAAAATATGTACGAGATGCTGTGTTCACAATTCAAATCCTACCTCCTACTTTCTTCTGCAGCATGTGTGTGCGTGTGTGTGTGTGTGTGTGTGTGTGTGTGTAGTAATGTGTTCTTATTTGTAGTAGCGTGCATTCACCCGCAATGGCAAGAGGCAGCTGGTACCTCCCTTGATCACTATTTCTGAACTTATTGAACCCAGAGTCTCTTACTGAACTAGGAGCTTGCCATCACTTTGTTCTTTTATCTTACTTTATTTTTACTTATTTAATTTGACTTATTTTTCGAGCCTTGGTGATTATCCCCACTGGACTGGGTTTACAGATGTGAATGGCCACACACACCTGTTTATGTAGGCCCTGGCGCTAAATCTCAAGCAGTCTGTTCGGCCTCCTCAGGCCCTTGCACTTGCACAGGAAGTGCTCTTAACCACTGAGCCATCTCTCCAGTCCTCTTCTGTAATCTTTTGGTCTGCATATGTGTGGGTACATGTGCATGTGTGCACACATAGAGGCCAGAGGTCAATGTCAGGTGTCTTACTTAATCACCCTTCACCTTACTTTTTGAGACTGGATCTCTCACTGAACCAGAGCTCACCTACTGGGCTAGATAAGCTAGCCAGTGAGTCCTACCACACCTAGCATTTTTTTTTTGTTCATTTTTATTTATTTATTTGACAGTGACAGAGAGAGAAAGAGGCAGATAAAGAGAGAGAGAATGGGCGCACCAGGGCCTCCAGCCACTGCAAACGAACTCCAGACGCATGCGCCCCTTTATGCATCTGGCTAACATGGGTCCTGGAGAATCAAGCCTCAAACCAGGGTTCTTAGGCTTCACAGGCAAGTGCTTAACCACTAAGCCATCTCTCCAGCCCATCACCTAGCATTTTTAAAATATACTTTATTTTTATTTATTTATTTGAGAGAGAGAGAAAGGGGGAGAGGAAGAGAATGGGCACACCAGGGCCTATAGCCATTGCAAACTAACTCCAGACACATGTGCCACGTTGTGTATCTGGCTTATGTAGATCCTGGGGTATTAAACCTGCGTCCTTTGGCTTTGAAGGCAAGCACCTTAACTGCTAAGCCATCTCTCCAGCCCCACACCTCACATTTTATGTGTGTTCTGGGGATCTGAATTCAGGTACTCATGCCTGTGTAGCAAGCATTTTATCCATTGAACCATCACCCCAGTACCTCTACTCTGTAGTCTTAGTCACCCCAGGAACAATATTGCTTTCCTTCAAAAGTTTTGAAGCCACTCAGAAAGCACCCAAGTCATCCAGGGATGGTGGCACACACCTTTAATCTCAGAACTCAGGAGGCAGAGGTAGGAGGATCGCTGTGAGATCGAGGCCACCCTGAGACTACATAGTGAATTCCAGGTCAGCCTGGGCTAGAGTGAGACCCTACCTTGAAAAACAAAAAGAAAGAAAGAAAGAAAGTCTCTCCTGCACCTTTGTTCAGCCATAAGCACTCCTGAATCCAGCAGCAGTCAGTCCACTTTCTAAGCAAGGCAAGGCAGCTACTGGGCGAATTTGAAAATTTTATGTTCTGAAAAATGGGCATTAGCACTTTAGTTTTTATTCTCTCAGAGGGCTTATAAATCCTTCTTCATTTAGCAGTTTTCAAGAAAGTGACGGCTTTTGTTAGTCAAGCTAAAGTGAGATTAGAAATAAAAACTTTAAGCATTAATCCTCACTGATTAAAGTGAAACCAGAAATCAAATTGTTACCAACTGTGTGCTAATTTCAGCTTAAGTCTTTGGCAAGAGGCATCGGAAATTTTCAGCTGGCTGCACTAATTCACAATGCCTCACTACTGATGGCAGAAAGTCAAGGTCTCCTTCCCTCCTGGGCCCAAGGTGTGAACAATGACTATTGCAAAATCAGTCCAATAAAATATACAGATGAAATCCTTAGCTATGTTGTTTCGCAGCCATCACTTTCCCTGCACACACCCATTCTCCACCACACTGCCCCTACCCCACCAACAGCACCGTCTCCTGCGAGCCCAGGGCAGCCCAGCTGAAGGGCCAGCCGCTCCACATCTGCACCAAACAGAGCGTGTGCAGCATCAAAGCAGGTGTCGCTAGTACAAGCCGTTTCCATTACTCTCAGTGCGGCGAGGCTCGGGAAACTTCACGCCAATAAGCCACATCAATTCATCAATCACGATGAATTCACATGCACTAATTAAACTAGCTAAAATAAAAAAGGCATTTGTGTTACAGTCAGGGAGAACAGGGTGGGGAGGGAGATAGGGTGGTAAAATTCCAGGGCAGTGAAAATTTGACAGGCACAGCACCAATTAGGAAAGGCAGGAAACACATGACTGGAATGTGTAGCATGTACTACTTACCTTAAAAATAAACAAATGACGCATGTGCGCGCGCGCGCGCGCACACACACACACACACACACACACACACACACACACACACAGGTAAACGGTTCCCAGTTAATAACAGGAAAGCCTTCTGGATTGTGAATGTTCACTGGGGGAGGCCTAAGGGTGTCTGCCCTCCTCCATGTCCATTTTGACTTTACTCCTGAACTCTTACCCCTGCTGAGCTCCAAGCTTAGGGAACAAAGGAGGCCAACTTAACCCATATTCTGGGCATGTGTTGCTGTCATTAGGAAATGGCACTTCTTTTTTGCAGCAGAAGTGCCCTCTCGTTGTGTATGAGAAAGACTATGTCACCAGGCATGGGAGCAGTGGCCCTCATCCTTCTTGTATTTTTTCTCTCATCTGTTTCATCCCTCTGAACTTTGAGCTGAACACTTCTTCAGCTGTTTCCATAAATCATAAATTTCTGAACAAAAAAGAGGAAACCTAAAGTATCTATGCAAGTGTTTCATCTCTATGACACCAAGTGTCTACATGGAAGGGAAACTTCTTAATGCTTCTTACCATGTAGTGAAAACATCTGGTCGACCAGTTCAGTTCATGTTCCCTTCAGATGTGTGCATTCCACAGAAACTCTTACACCCACGTAAGGCTGGATTCTCCTCTGCAGAGAGCACCTTGTTTTCTTGGGTTCTTGTTAGACCAAATACATTAGGAACTGAAAGAAAGAGGGGGTGGGAGGGAGCTGTTTCTCTTTTATTCCAACCCAGCACCAGACAACATATTTGTTACGTATCAAGGAAGTGCTTTTCATCTTTATCCAGTAGTTCTGATGCTCCATTTGATGACAATGTGCTTTTATTGTCTTGTGTTATAGAGTAGAAAACTTTACTATCTGCCCCCAGTATTCCAATTTTATAGTCTTTAGGCACATCTTTTTCTTTTATAGTCTACTCTTCAAAACCAGAAGTCTAGGGGTGTGGAAAGTGGCTCAGCAGTAAAGTGCTTGCTGCACAAACATGAACACCTGAGTTGGATCCCCCAGGACCCATGGACATGACGAGCATAAGTAGCTCATGCCTAGAAACTCAGCACTGGGGAAATAGAGACATGAGCATCTTAATTTAGCTGATTGGTGACCCCCAAGCCAATGAGAGACACTGTCTCCATGCAAGGAAGGGAGGGAGGGAAGGAGAAAGGGAGGAAGAAAGGAAGACAGTATTCATAAGAAGTGACATCCCAGGGGCTGGAGAAATGGCTTAGCGGTTAAGCGCTTGCCTGTGAAGCCTAAGGACCCCGGTTCGAGGCTCGGTTCCCCAGGTCCCACGTTAGCCAGATGCACAAGGGGGCGCACGCATCTGGAGTTCGTTTGCAGAGGCTGGAAGCCCTGGCGTGCCCATTCTCTCTCTCTCCCTCTATCTGTCTTTCACTCTGTGTCTGTCGCTCTCAAATAAATAAATAAATAAATAAATAAATTTAAAAAAGAAGTGACATCCCAGACTGTCCCCTGGCTTTCACACATCCACACATATGCACACACATTCACATACACTCACACATATGAACATACAAACAAAAAACATACAAAAAAAAAAACCAGAAAGAGTCTAGGTGAAAGAACATTGTAAAACTATTATCAAAGCAAATGATTGAGCCAAACTCCTCTTTGAGATGAGAGAGAAAATGACTGTCATGTCTCAATACACATCTCAAGAGCACTTCATGGGTAAGTGGCAGGTGTCATCCTCCTCTCTTCCCAAAAGGAACAGTGGTGGTCAGTCAAGTTAAATCCCAGATCTATGGTCCATGACCCTGCAGACAACTTTCCAGATCTTTCCCGAACGGGCCCTGAGACAATATACTTGCTGCACAGGGCACATGGGGTGAAAATAAAACTTTTCTGTTCCCGAGGCAGACCGTGAAGCTGTAAAGATGAGCTGGCATTTTGTTTTATTTTGTGTAATAAACCGTTCTTTTCGCAGCAGTGGGCCCTGGGGGAGTCTCAAATAGCTGCAGCTGTGGGTGTGGCCCCACTCCATCTGAAGGCAGCTTGGCAACCACAGCTGCGCTGGGCCAGAGGATCTTAAAATTGACATCTGGGCTGCACCCTTTCAAGTTTGCTCCCCAAACAAGGTGAGTCATTTTCACAAGCCAGGACCCTTCTCAGTGTGCAGGTTCTGTTCTTCCTCTGCTGGTAGTTACTTGGGGTAACCTCAAATTTCACTCAAGACTAACACCCACATTGGGTCCAGGCCACATTCTGAATCACCCCCTCCTCAAGCTGTCCCTTGGCTAGGCGTGAGCAACTGCTGGAGTTATGAAAGCAGTGGGCAGGTGGTGAGTGTTGCAGGATGGTAGATGTTTGGTGGCTGAGGTTTGAGCTCTCACAGTCTCCTCACACGTGTTGCTGACAACTGGGCTATGTCCTCAAATACAGTAGATTCATACACACATCTAGAAAGAAAAGAAAAGAAAAAAACTTCTTCAGAGATTTTCCCTTGCACCCTCGCCTCTGGCTAGAGCAAGCCATGAGCAGAGGCGCGCATCTTCTGCTTGGTATCCAAACCCGGGAGGGAGATGTGAGACCTGAGCCCGCTCACCCTGAGCAGATGGAGGAAGTCACCCCATCTTCCTGGGGAAATGCCTGGGATTGAGAATGGCTTCTTTTCTGACTGGGTGATAAGAATAACAGGGAGACCAGGAGGGAAGCCTGCCATGAGGCCACACAACTCCACCACATTCTTGGGTGGAGCCCAGAGCATCCTTGACAGGGAGAAGCCCTCTGTCTGGTGGGTAGGAGCCTCAGAGCCAGCCAGCAGCCTTCGGTTGGGGCAAGCCCCCAAAGAGGAACTATGAGATAGGACCAGCCCGCATTTTGCATGCTCCCATTATTTCAGGGGCCACACTGATCTCCCTGGCAATTCAAGTGCGTTCAGTCTTTCTAGCTGGTATTCATACTGCCTGTGCCTCTTCTCGGGGCCACAACCCTGACCCTAGGCCACCGTGTATTCACGTGTTCCCTGCCTGCAAAGATGTAGGGGTTGGAGTAGAGACAGCACAAAGGGAGGAAAGTCACAAACCATTTACAAAGGAGGGTGAAATCAGTGCAAGGTTGAGCTCTGCCCTCAGGAAGGGACTCCAGTCATCTCCAGGAGGGCCTTGCTGGAGGAGATAAGAGCATAAGGCACAAAAGTCTCTAGGTAGAAGGCACCAACAGACAGTGTCTCCACTAGTCTTTCCTTCTGTACACGAGGGTAACGTTTCCCTCATGTCTTTTTGTGGAGATCCAGACTCTCTGGAAGACACTGACTCTATGCTCAGGAAAGTGTCACCAGCCACAGTAAATCTCCTTTCCTGTCACAACTCAGAATAAGTCTAGAAGTTCCCTTCTAGACCTATGTGCATCTCCATGCCTGCATCCCCTCCTGCTCCATCCCAGCCAGTGAAAATATCCCAGGTTTCCTACAGATCTTTAAAGCTTGCATCTGTCTGTAATCAGGGTGAAATTTTGGCAGAGGGATCCACTTGCTGGCTTTAAGTGTTGATGTCACGAAGGAGAGCCTGGGTGTGATCCTGAGATGGAGGTCCCTAGGCAGGCTGTCACACCTGTTTCTCTTAATCGGGAAATGGGGGCAGCATGTTGTAACACTGGCTTTGACTTTTAGCCTGCAGAACACAATATGAAAGAAAACAGTGCTGTCTTAACTACTTTCTACCTATATCGAGCTATTTCTTTCCTATTAGCACAAGTGAGTTTCTGGTCTTTTTCTTTTGCACCTTCAGCTTCAAAGTTAGAACTAAAGTCATAATGCCTATGCAGGAGCTTACATGTATTTGCATTATTTACTTATACAATGCAGTCATGGAACCAAGAATGTGAAATATGAACTTTGTCGAGGAAAGTGCTCGAGTGTTTTCTCCAGGTGAATTTCCACAGCCAAAGCTTGTAATCTTCATGGTGGTGATTTTTTTATTAAATGGAGTCACACCTTTAAAGAGTTGATGTTCCTTAGTAAGAAGGCAAAGTCGCCTAAAACCTATGTAGAAATCAAGCAAGGAACCCTAGGGATGAGGTGATTTTCTTAAAAGGAAACCCCGGGCTGGAGAGGTAGATAGCTTAGTGGTTAAGGCACTTACTCGCAAAACCAAAATGATTTCCCAGGACCCACTAAGCCAGATGCACAAGGTCTGGAGTTCATTTGCAGTGGCTGGAGACCCATTTTCTCCCTCCCTCTCTCAATCTCTCTCCCTCTCTCTCTCTCTCTCTCTCTCTGACTCTCTCTCTCTCTCTCTCAAATAAATAAAAATTATTAAAAGGAAACCCTTTTCCTCTCCACAAAATAAAATGCCATTTCCAGGCCCAGAATCCTTGACTTCCTGGTACTGATCCTCACCAGGACAGAGCTGAGTTTTCAGAGCATCCAATCCTTTAATTCCTACTTCTGCTCATTATGGTGGAAGTTTTGGGGCCTGAAGGTAACCTAGAGACTCAAATCAAACTGAAACATGAATGCTTCCCAGTACACACATTAAATTGTAACAGTTGTGAGAAAGTCAATGATTAAGCCTGCTTTACCTAACATTTTTCTGAGCTGAGAAAGTTCCAACAGGGAAATTTAAAGTCTGTGGCTAATGAGGAACACAGATCTTTTTTTTTTTTTTTTTTACTTCACATTTGGAGGGCAACTCTTTAGCCTCTCTGTTGGAAATATGACAATGTGGGTCTGATAAAATATGACTTGTTTCAAACTATCAAATAGCATTATAAAATATTTGGACTAGATTTAGTTCTCCTAAAAGGTGGCAGATTGATAGAGCATGGATAAAGCCAGTCAACTTCCAGGAATGACTGCCGCGTGAGAAACGGGCCCTTCTCTCTCCAGAGGGATGCGAGCATTCCCAGACAACATCTTAACTTGCAGAGTTCTCAAAGCACAGACCTCAGTTTTCTTCCCTGCTGAGGCTTCTGCAAGAGTGGGGATTTGCGTAGGAATTCTGTGATGGAATGAGGCATTCCTGTGACCAAGAGTCTCTGGGCCGTGTCATTCTGCAGCCAGAAGCCAGGAGGACTGTCACCATAGTTCAACCTCCCAGATCCATCCTGTGAGACGTGTGCTCACAACACTGATGCTTGAGGCCTTGCCACCTGCCAACTCTGATAGCCTCCTCCTGCCCCTTTTGTCCCGCACCTGACTTGGGCCTCCAAGCACTGCTGTTTCCCCCTCCTCCCCTCCTCTTTCTTCTTTGCCCTTCGAGACACATGTGCATCTCTTCTCTGTAGCGGGTACTGTGAGGTAGAAGGAGCTTTGTAAGCTTCCACTCTGTAGAGTGGTAATGCTGGGCTAAAATTTTGGCAGTAGATATTGGTTGACTCAAGCCATTCAGGAATCACTTCTTCAAAACACCAGAGATTGGTTCAACTCAAGACATTTAAGGACAACAAAATAATAATAATAATAATAATAAAGCATTAGTTAGGAAAATAAACCTTTCCTATGGAATAAACAGAGCTTGCCTTGCTAAAAAGATAATTTATACTTAAATGAATGTATTTACAAATGCATACATTAAGCTCTAGACATACTCAACTCAATTTTCCCAAAGGGTTAGCCAACTATCTCTAAATCTGTTTGGAATGCTTAACCAAATAAAAGGGTCCAAGAAAGTATGTTTTGTTTACCTGCCATTGGGGGGACCATTATCTTCGATGTGTCGTTGCTGATCTGCTGTCTGGGGCTGAATACATGCCCTAGTGGGTAAGAGCACTTGCTATGCAAGCATGAGGAGCTGAGTTTGGATGTCCCGCACCCACATAAAAGAATATGTTTTTCCAGTTCTGAAGAAGGCAGAGAGAGAATTGCTGGAGCTCTCTAGTCAGCTGATTTAGCTAAAAACACCACAAGTTCCAGGTTCAGTGAGAGACTCTCTCTGAGGGAAACAGGTAGAAGACTCATAGAGGAAGACATGTGACATCATGCATATGCCACACACACACCCCCCCACCCACACACACCACTCATACTACATACACACACACACACCAAAAAAGTCCTCTGAATACTCATGATATTCAGTATATTCAAGTGTAATTTCTTTTCTCCTCTTTTTCCTTTCCCCTGCCTTCTCCTCTTCAGTCATGATGACAAGGTTTTCCAAGATCATTTCTGGGCCAAATCTCTGCCACTTCCAGCAGTAGATTCCCCCCCCCCAAAATGCTGATTTCTGGGCTAACATTCCATGTCCCTTCCCCTCCCTGCTCCCCGTGGCTGTTGCCAGGTGTCAGCTCTCCAACAGCTGTCTTCCTGGGGAATTGTTGGTTAATCCCGCCCTGCCTGGTTCTGAAGAGCCCTGGGAGCATCTCCCCAGAGCACACCAAAGTCAGGACGTCATCAGCCAGTCCACCTGTCCACCCCTGAAAGATGCTCCCCATCAGTTTTCCTTCCACAGGAAGCAGAACCATTTGTCCCTCCCTCTTCTTACCCATCAGGTTTCTCACACTTGTGTAAAAATCAAATCAACCCACATATATTGATTCAGCGTTCTTAACAAGGCACTCTGCAAGGCACTAAGTAGTCAGACACGGGATAGAGCGAGGTTGCAAACAACACTCAGAATCTCTGAAAATAGCAAATGGAGCCCCAGGAAGGGGAGAAGTTCTGTGAGGCCAAGCCACAGCGGGCCTTGGAGATTAGCTCAAACCCGGGAGGTCCAGACAGCCTACTGCATAGGCAATGCAATGTATTTTTACAGAGTTCGTTTAAACCATTATGTTGTGTCCATTCTCTCTCTCTCTCTCTCTCTCTCTCTCTCTCTCTCTCTCTCTCTCTCTCTTTTTAATGATACATCACTACTGACAGTTGGCATGTACCATTTGTGTAGCTTAGCTTTTATAAATATTACAAGCACATATCACAGCAGCATTGTTATAATGATGTGTTCTTTGAGACAGTGCCAGTGACTGGTTTATAACCTTGGTGATATTGTAGCATCATAATAAACAGGATATAAATCTTTTCCAAAGCTCAGCAGTTCCTTCCAGCCAAGAATGTTACATGTGATCTGTTGGGTTCCCCATCATACACTCCTCCTAAACCTTTTCAGCCCCTGCTTCCTCAATGCTTTAAGATATAGTCTCCAGATTTGAGGATTTTAATATGGCCAGTGATGTAACCACACTCCCTAATAAAGAGCAGCCTTTATTGTAATATGGAAATAATTTTCATCCAAACATCACCAACAACCAAGCATAATAAAATACATATAAGTAACATGGTGTGGTCTGGTGGAGCCCAGGTCCCTTTTAAGCACACAGTGGTGGATCTATAAGCAGATGGAGGCAGTGAGAGTGGTGTTTCGGGTTGCTTGGTCGGCATATGGTCTATGGGGTGTATGGGAGAACTCAGTCACCCTCTATGAAGACGGCACTGCTTACTGTAAGTGGATGGCTTTCTGGGTGGATATCCAGCATTAAATGTAGGGGTGGGGCCATGAAATAGGCATCATTCTGGTTACAGGGACCTTTTCATTGTGAACTTACTTTCTTGGCTTGGACAAGCGGCATGCTCTTGGTTTTCTTCTCTCTACTATAAGGACCAGGAAAATGTTCACAATGGTGCTCAGGTCACACTCAACTGCTCTGAAGACAAGTAAGACCAACCCTGCCTGATGCTCACTGTCACCAACTGACAAGTTCCTTCCTGTAGGACAGCACCATTTTTGGCTATTGACCCCATGAATGTGCAGACAGACTCGACCTGGGTGCACCTTCTGAGTGGGGTGCATGAGGGTGGTTATCTGGAAATCACAGGAGTACTGAAACTGAACGATTGAATCTTGGGTTGCAAAATCTTCACTCAACCCTGCTGCTAATCCTATGACTATGCCAAGACCTACCTTCAGATCGTCTTGCTCAGCACATTGGCTGTGGGCACAGACCTGATCTCTAGTTAGCTGTCCCATGCCAGAGGCAATTGCTTTGCCAGACACTAGTCAACTCCATGTCATCCACTAAATGACAGTTGAGTCAGGTGGAAAGAACCCAAGAAAATGAGTTACAGAGATACTAAAGGGGTGATGGTGGAAAGTCCCTGGTAAGGCCTATTCTTCGTTCAGGCTCCTATCACTACCATTCCCAACCAGGCTAAAGTGACTTCCTGACCTTTTCCTGTGAATGACTCACACAGAAACACCAAGTGTTAGGGCAAGGTGGGGAACACTGCACTGGGAAATGAGCCCCACCTATTTTTAACTGGTTCCCTTTTCGTTCAGTTGTTCCCTGGAATTTCCTCTGCTTGCCTCCAGCTCAAGTGTTTGTGCATTTTAAGTAGTGGATGTTTGGGTCATCAGTGGACCTCCTGCTTTTGCTATAATTTGATTATTATTTTAGGACTGTATTCTTTATATATATATATATATATGTATATATATAAACTAGTTCCTGTAACTTTTTCACAGTGCATGTTCCAAGTCCAGAGTGGCTGGTGAGGACATGAGTCCTGAGAAAATAGCTCTACCTGCGTTTTCCTTTGGTGTGAACATAAATTGGTATGTGGTTTCCAACAGAAAACCTTCCTTTTGCAACAATAATTATAATTTCAAAAGAGAGAGGTGTGACTCAGGGGACAAGTACACTGTCTCCCATTGCATCATACTGTTGTTTCCGGACTCTTGGCGCTGCCAGAACATTCTTCTCCCTATTCTGGCCCCTCTGGGAGCATTATGTATCAGCACCTCTTTGCTCATCTGTCCCCTCACATGTTCTGTAGGCCTAGAACATGGACACTCATTCAACTGCCAGAAATTATGAAAGGAATCTTCTTCAAAATTAAGTAAATCATAGTCTACCCTGCCCCCACCCAAAGACCTAGCTCAACCCTGGTTGGACCTACAGGAGATGCTAAATAAACCTATGTGGACAAATTGAAATCAGTCAGAAGAAACTACACATGCATGTAATTTCCAGCATCCTAAGTACATAGAGCAGGGAAGGTTTGGAAACCTAGAGATTGAAAGAGAATTTTGCACACTTCAGTCATAATTCCTGACGTATGCAACTTCCAAGACAGCATTGGTAGTCAAGGTATGATCCTTGGTTCAAAAGGGCCTTCGAAGCCTGAGAAAGATGGGTTTGAATGAGGGATAAAGAGGCACATGAAGCTTCTGGAACCTTAACCAAATCTCAGAAAATAACCTCTTGAGGAATTAGGGATAAATAAAATCAGAAACATGTGGATAATGGTTCCCTTTACATACATATGAGGCCAGAAATTAAGGGGAAAGTGTACAGCTAAAGTTATTGAGGGTTTGGCTTTACTCACAACATCTGAAAATTAGTTCAAGATGTTTGTCAAACCCATAGTACAGCCATGTTCACCTTCTCCTACTGAAAAGAGAGCATTGCTGCAGCTGAGGGGAGGGATGCTTAATGTCAAGTTAATAGAAGAAGAAACAGGTATGTTGGAGCTGAAAGGAGGAGGAGTGTTCAAAAACACACAGAGGAAAAAAATTAAAGCTAGAGGGGCTAAGCCAGACAAAGGAGCAAAGGAATCTGAAGTCTCACTTCTGGTGTCTGAGACCGGCACTCACAGAGCACACGCTTTCCTGTGCAAGCCCTACTTTTAAGAGGTCTCTTTGATCAGCCGTTCCCTCAAAAATGTAAGCTATTGAATTTTAGATCAAATAGAGGGATCTTAGGGGCGCCAAGGATAGGTTTGAATGTGACTGATGTTTTTTTTTTTTTTCTTTTCTTTTCTTTTCTTTTTTTTTTTGGCCTGGAAGGTTGAACTCGTGAATGCACTCTTAAGAAGCCAGGTGCACAGTCAGCTACCCTGAACAAGTGTCAGAAGACGGACCACTGCCCCCAGCAAGGGGATGGGCTCTGAGCCTGCACATCTGTTGTTATCCCTGCTGGGACTTGATGGTGGCAGAGCTGTTCCTCCACTGACCAGACACAAAGGAACCCCGTTTCCTTCAGAAGCCCTTGGCTGTGCTGCTGTCCCCCAACCCCTTTCTGCTCTAGCTACCCAGTCTAGAGTAATGGGGACTGTGAGTGGGCCCCAAACTCCCTTTGAACTAGAAACAATTCCTTTCCTTTATTCACTGGACTGCAAGAGTCAGAGGCAACAACAAGCTTGATTTGTGGCCTGTCAATACTTGTGGTGTCTGGGACCCTCAGCTAAGAGGAAAACTCTGTTTATTGTTCTACTTGTAGAAAACTAAAAAAAGTATTTTAAATCAGATTAAAATAACCCATAAGACTGAGAGGCGAAAAACATATGACCATGCCCCATAAGATGCCCTTGGACTTGGGAACATGAAGTAAACGGTTGCTGAGCATCTCTTTGCTTCAGTATCTACTGTGAAGTATAGGACACAGGCATCTGCTCCACTGCCTTCCTGAAAGGAGAGTGATGTGATTAACTGAGATGAAACTCATATAAGTACTTTAGAGGACAAGATCCTCTAAAGTGTTAGTGCCCAGCCTGCCTTCCCCTTTCCCGAGCTCTGGGTGGTCTGGGTTGACCTTGCCTGAGTATTTGTACCTCACACTTACTACTTCCAAACAGGTCTGCTCATCTTTACTTGCTAATCTCCATATAACCCAGTTTTCCTTATTTCTGTACATGGTCTTACCACCCAACCAGATGTTTAAGCCAGAAATCTGGAGATTATCCTTGAGTCCTCTCTCTTGTTCACTCATACTGATGGTCAGTCGCATTGCTCTGTTATTTTCCTCAATTAGTCACCGTGTCCTGTTGACTCAGCTCTGCTTCTTCTGGAATCTGGACACCTCTCGAGCTCTAGCATCCCTTACCTGAAGCCAACTCTCTCCTCCTTGCTTCCTCCCATCCCATCCCATCCCATCCGCCACTACTGCAATCTGCTTAGCTGGGTCTCTTCACTGCAGCTAAGACAGTCACAAACTTAACCATGTCCTCAACAAGCCTCAAGAGGGCTTCTCTCAGCCTCCAGGGAACCTGAGGAAGTCTTCATAAATAGGAATTCAGAGAAGGCCTCATGACATTAATGGAACTTGGGCTGTGTGGCTCATCCATGTAGGGTGTGGTCTTTCACTGTGAGACACACAGCTAACCTATCCCAAAGGCTCATAGCTTTGGGATAGGTGCATCATAGCTTTGACAGAGTACTAATGTTTGGGTCTTCCTGATACTTGACAATGTTCTTTGGACACACGAATAAACAGGAACCCCTATTAGTCAGTCTTGTGTGTGCCTTGTGATGGCTCATTTGTGCAGTATTTGTGTCAGCCATCTGTTAACCAGCTGTAATTTCAAGAAAGGAAAAGAGGGAATTAAGTGTAATGCAACAAGTCACAAGATGAGTTCTATTTGTATTTTTCATTGACACTATGTCTTTTAAATGGCACAAAAATCTGTCTAAATTGTGAGTGTTTTCTTAATGACTTTAAAAAATGTTGTTTCTGGAAAGCTTCAAAGTAGTTTACCAAGCACCTGGAAAGTTTCTAAATAACAAATGTGTTTGAAATTTAGAATACAAGCAACTCTGTAACATCCATATGCAAATTCTTGGCTCAACAGATTATCTAAGACAAATTTTTAATTCAAAACTGACTTCTTTTACCACCCACTATTAGAGATCTTTGCTCAGGGAAGACAAACTAATTTTAAACATTTCTCTAAATAAGATATATTTTAGAAAGATAAATTTACTACCAGGGTATTCTGAAAATTTCCACAGAGCCAAATATAAATGCTTTCTGGATTATCTGTGGTTTTAGATTATTAGGTCATAATTTAAATTTTTTTTTGGCCTAAAACCTTCAGAGTATAAATAAAATACAATGTAATTTTGGGACTCAGTCATACATTCTAAAATAAGTTGAAGCTAAAATATTTCTAAGCATTCAATTTTTTGAAAAAATTATCTGTACTTTCATTCTAATCAGGAGATACAAATAATAAAGAATTAACTGTCTCAAGTTTTCAATGGTGCCTCCTCTCAGTGGTTAAAGATTCATAGATATGGCCTGGTCTCAAATTGATCGGCTCCCAGATGCAGAGGACTTTGGCTCTTTGAGCAACATGGTATAGGCGTGAGTATGGGGAGAGCCGTGTCGGGACTCAGACTTCTTCAAAGTTTGTCCCTTATTTTCAAAAATAATGCTAAAAATTATTAACAGAGGCTTACTTGGTCATCTTTTTAAGAGGAGGTTATATTTTCAATGATGAATTTATTTTTAGAACCAGGTATGAAACAAATAGATTTCTTCAATTAATTTTTCTGATAGCATAATACCACATGTTCATGCCCTGTGCTAGCCTAGAAACAACAAAACTCCTTTCAGGATTTTATTTGTTTTCTCAAGGGCCCTCTTCTGTGTTTGTGGATTGTGTGGTATGTATAAGTGTATGTATGCATGATGGTATGTGGGGGAGTATGCATGCAGCCATGTGTATTTTGTGTGTGGAAGACAGAAGTCAACCTTAGGTATGTTCCTTTTTAAAAAAATATTTTTATTTATTTATTTGTACACAGAGAGAGACAGAGAGAAGATAGAAAGACAGACACATAGACAGAGAATGGGTGCGCCAGAGCCTCTAGCCACTGTAAACAAACTCCAGATGTATGCTCCACTTTATGCATCCAGCTTTACATGAGTACTGGGGAATCAAACCCACGTCATTAGGTTTTTCAGGCAAGTATCATAACCGCTGTGTCATCTCTCCAGTCCCTAGATGTCTTTCTTTATCGCTCTTCTTGTTAGTTTTTGAAACAGTATCTCTTACTAAACTTGGATCTTACCAATCTCCCAAAGCTAGTTATCTCCATTTTCTCTGTTCTGAGATTGGATTTCAGGCATGCTACCACATCCTGCTTTTACACACATGCTGAGGATTCAAACTCAGGTCCTCAGTGCTGTGCAGCAAGCACGTTATTGATTGAGCCGTCTTCCCAAAGCCTCAGGGGTCCTCAGAATCATTTGATTTTCAAATTTTCTGATGAATTTCTATTTCATCATTTTTCTCTATTAGTTATTGTTTATTTTTCTAATTATTCCATTCCCATCTGTCAGGATATTTGCATGTGATTCAAACAATTACCAACATCTCTTTTATCAACTTCACAAAATCCCACATCTTTTGCAAGATTTGCAACTTCCTTTTCAGAAGATTTATATTATTTTGTTAAAGTAATTGCCAAGTCTAATGCTAATTAGGACAGAGAGTTTTGAGTGCATGGAGAATCATTTTATAAAAAAAAATAAGTAACATTGCTTAGCATCTTTACATTATGATGATTTTTTTTCTTGGTGCAATTTGTATTGGAATGATAAGGCAAACTTGTATTTGTGAGTTCTAGAATCTATCTCTTTTTTGGTGTCTACACAATCCCATCTCATAAAAATGAGATGTTTTCTCTTATTTCTAATCCCTAGGAAAGTTCCTATGGGAAAATGCTACACTTTAAAAAACAAGATTGACATCAATGGAATTCTCCTCATTTGAACAATTAACACAAGAAAGACATGACAAAATAATGTTACATTAATTACAAAGCAGATGTTTGTTCTGACATTTCTGTTATGACTTTAACATGGATTGTGGCCCCTAAGGGTCTTCTGTGACTGAAGGCGTGGCCCACAGGGAAATGGTGGCACCTTTGGCAGGTAGGCCTACTGGGAGTCCCTGAGTATTTCTTAGGCAGCCTTCTGGAAGCTCTGTGATATCCTATGCTCTTATGAGAGAACTGATATAAAAGGAGCAGGTCAGGCCATGCCTGGCCCCTTTCTCTGCCTTCTCCTGTTCTAGTAAAGAGATTCAGAACCTGCCCACTTCTTACCACCATAGCTCAACCATCTGCAGCCAGCTCCCAGCAGCAGCTTCCTGCTGCCTCACTGGAGCCTTCTCCCAACACACTGTGATTCACCCCTTGGCTCAAAACCCTCTGATGCCTGCTTAGGGTAAAAGTCAGAGTGTCTCCATGGACAATGACTGACCCCCCCCCGCCATGGTATGCACATCAAGGCAGCATCTCCTTGCTGTGGTTCATCTATAGCCTTTCCACCTTCCTTGTTGGGCCAGAGTGATGCTTCTTTCCACTGTTTCCTCACCTGGAATCATCACCCATGCTTTATATGCTTACCACTCTCACCCCATGCAAATCTCTGCTTTTCATCTGGCTCCCGATATAATGTCAGCTACATGATAGCAGGAACTTTGTATGGCTCCCCACTGTTTACATTGCTCAAGCCAAAGTAGCACCTCAATGAGAATTTGAAATAGGATTGTGTTAGTCATCTTTCAGTTGCTGTGACAAAATACCTGAGCAAATCAACTTATAAGTTGAAAAGGTCTATTTCTGCTCACAGACTCAGAGGATTCAGTCTATGGTCATCACTTTGCTCTGTTGCCTTTGATCCTGTGGAAGAATAGAAAAGAGAGAGACAGAGTCAAGACACAGAGAAGCAGAAAGAAATAAGAAGGAGGGGGAGGAGAAGAAGAAAAAGAAGTGGTAGTACTAATAGTAGTGGAGGAAAAAGAAGGAGAAAAATAGGGGGACTAGAGAAGGAAGAGAAGGAGAAGGAGAAGAAAAAGTAGTAGAGAGGGAAGAATAAGAAAAAGAGTGGGAGAGGAGACAGAGGAAAAGAAGGAGAAGGAGAAATGAGGAAGAGGAGGAGGAAGGCTAACAAGCTAACTTTCTTCCTCTAAGTCCCACCTCTAGAGAGTCTACCATCTCCCCATAGTGCCATCGGCTAGAGAGCAAGCCTTTGGGAGATACTTAAGACAGGACTAGGGCTTCACTTAATGTTGGGACAGGGGGGCGGGGAGGAGACAAGAGACAAAGAGTAGAAGCATATGAGAAGTTGAACTTTAAAACTTCTGAAACCAATGGAACAGGGAGGTGAGCAGGTGGAGTCAGAGGAGCTCTGGTTTGTGGGAATAAGAAAGAGGGGAACCAGTCACTAAGGTCAGAAGGACAGGGGCAGAGGGAAGACAGAGGAAAGGGAAGCTGAGGAGACCTGCCCAGGACAGCCTCTATGATCTACCAAAACCAATGGCTGAACATGAGGGGAGGAAACAGGGAAAACTGCCTTGAAGGAAAAGCTCCAGGTGCCATGTGAAATCCCAGGGTAACTGGGAGTAAAAAGAAGTCACGCTGGAGCTGTTGGAGGCTAGGGAATCAAATCACCCTGCCCTGGGTGAAGCCAGATTCCAGACTGGCACTTACCACTCACCTCAAAAAAGTTGGCTTAACCTTGTTGCAGACGTTTGCTGAGAAATTAGAGAAAGGAATGAGCAAGTGTCATGTCTGGATATGATGTGGCTTAAAGAGGATTATTGTACCTGAGCGTGGCATTGAGAGCCTGGAAGATCTGGACTGTATAGGGCTAAGAGATCTTACGGATTAAAGAGCACTCCAACACTAGGATACAAAATGAAAGTGAATATGTGTTTAAAAAGGTCAAAAGGAGCCACTACAAATGACGTATTTTAAACTTCCAATTGCCATGTGCACCACAAATACAGAGCAATAACCTGGTATTTTATTGATGAGTTGCCTGGCGTAGCTCCACAATACTTGGCTGAAGTCTTAGCCATGTCTTCATATGACAACGACTTTGTAGTATGATTTTTATGGAGAGAATAAAAAGATAATTTGGTCTTTGCTCTAGATGGTTGGACAGAATTTAATTATTGATAGCTGGGATATATTAAGCACTAGACAGACATATTTATAATATGACTATGAGTTTGTAACTTAAAAGTACAGGAATTGTGATTCATTCTATTTCACACATTCCTAACAAAATAAAATGTATGATATGCATACATATGGTGCTGTATATTTCATTATAAAGTATATTCCTGGTAAGAGAGACATTCTATTTCTTTAGTCATTTATTAGGCTAGCCCTTGCTTATGTATCGCAAATCCTATGCCCTTCCACCATTCACTTGTTTAGGAGACCTAGCCCTGTTGAGCACTGGAGGTTATGAAATGACTTTTGCATTCTGAATCTTCATGTCTCAATGTTGGATATTTATAGGACATGTTTATTCATGGACATGGTTAGCAAGAATGTAACTAAACATGGGTGTGACCACATAAATCCATGTCAGAGGACTGGGGAGATGGCTTAGCAGGAAAGAGGCCTTGCTATACAAGCATGAGGGCTAGAAACAGTCTGTTTCATTCCAGGGTTGATTCCCTGGCATCAGTGTAAACAGCTGGGTATGATCATGTGTGCCTATAATCCCACTCCTGTGGAGAGAGACTGGAGAACCACTCAGGCTCTTGAAGATGGCAGCTCTGGTTTCAGAGACTATCTTAAGGAAATGCATAGATGAGCAATAGAGGAAAATATTGCATGTTGTCTGGCCACCACTCACGCATACAAAAGGCATTCACATCTGCACACATGCTTATGCACACCACACGTTCTCCACAGGCACATGAACATCAACAGTTATATCACAGGAAACCATAAACTAAATCTTTTCTCAACCCATGTTCCCTGAACTAGATCCTCAAACTATTAGTGGTCATCCACACATACATGACACAATACCAGAAGTGTCAACAGAGGTAGTAGGAGCAAACGTAAGCAATCATCTTAACCAACTGCATTAGAAATATGTTAATATTGCCAAACTTTACAAAATCTGTCACTCTGTGAACTCATTGCTTAGGTCCTGCACCAGGGCCTAAAAGGAGCCCCTGCAAGTGAGGGGCTTAACACTTGAAGCATCTGGGTTCCCTGGTGACCCTCCATCTCTCCCGAGCCCCTGAAGGCACTCATCCAAGCACTGTTCTCCTCTCCCATGCACTGTTCTGGGAAGGTGTCTCCTGGGACATGTCTGCCCACTCACAACAAACTTTCCTTTCAGGGTGCTCATAGCCAGTGCTTGGCAAGCACTGACCATCTTCACAACACTCAACTGACTCAAGAATACTTTGCATGGGCTTTGACTTGACGTAGATGAAATTTTATAAATAGAAATACAGACCAGATAAGTGCAATATACTCTCTTTCTGGGGGATTTCTTTAAATGCGGTCTATAATAAACATACTTTGAAAAGGAGAAAGCTGGGTTCTGACTTTTGAAACCTAGATCCATCCTTTCTTAACACAGTCCTCATAATACATTCAACTAACATACTTTATGCCAATATAATAGACATAGCAAAATCTATTGTTAATCTTGGCCATGATGTGCTTTCTTTACTTAAATTTTGGTTTGAATTATGAGGGAGAGAGAGAATTAGGGAAATAAAAACAGGGAGGAAGGGAAGGAGGGGAAAGAAAAATATCAAAAAGCTCTTCCACAATCACTTATTACATTTATTTTAATTTGAAACAATTTTTCTCAAAGGAGGAACTATGTTTCCATAACCTCTTTAATCTAGAGTGAAGCCAAGAAAGCAGCCTTTTCCTGGGGTTTGAATGTGCTTTGTTCTTAGCAAGACTCTAATAAATGCACACAATTTATAAGTGATACTTTGAAGACTATCTCATAGAATTTAAAGCAATCCCGGATTTAATAGCAATCAACAGAATCAAGGCAAAGTGAAACTATTCCAGCTGAACACACCGGAAAAATGGAGTTTGAATTGATGCTGCGTATTATTCATTTTGACAAGTGCAAACTCACCCTGAAGATAGCGGGAGCGCAGACGCACACTGTGAGGGAGGGTAAAACGAATGCATTATTAACACAGAAGCAAATCTGACTCTACACCTAGCGCATCTCCTAGTTAGCAAGAATAATAATAAGGCCCTGAATCTCATTGCATTTTGCATCAAAAGTAATCAGAGAATGGCCAAATTTTCAAGCGAAATCCACATCAGTAATATTTTCCTATGGAAACCGTCTCATTAACCGTGGGCATGTTGGGGAAGGGTACAGATAGATAATGTCAAAAATGCACTCAGACTCGGACGACTCTGGGGCGCAGCACTACAGTGATCCCCCCTCCTTCCTGCCCTCCTCCAAAGCAGGACAGTAGCTGGCTTGGTTCTTGGTCTCGGGAAGCATTGAGGACACTCTCAGTGCAGTGGACCCAGCAAGTCTCTGAACCTCCTCCACTGTGGACATGGGAGGCAGAGATGAAGTCGGGGTGGGGAGAGTCCTAACAAAACATTTTTAAAACTAAATACTGATTAAATCCATCCAAGAGACTCTCACAACCCCCTCAGAAGGACCAGCAGTGCAGAGGTGTCCTTAGATTCCAGTTGCACCTGCTGGGTGCTGTGCCCATAAGAGACTATGGAGCCTACCTGCTGCAAGCCAGCAGACACAGGCACCACATGCATGTGCTTGTCTCTCACTTTTCATATGTGGGGAACCCCATCATTATCCCTGTGGCCCTTATGAGGAAACAAACCACAAAGAGGCTGAGGATGGCATCTCAGCAATGCCAGCACCACCCAGCAGAAAGAAGGAACACACTGCACCCTTTTGCAAACACATCTACTTTACTTGTTTGTGCCCTCACTGGTACTGCTCTGAGACTTGAAGACACAGTCATGCTTTATAGGAGTGGATTTCCCACAGGACCTTTTCCTGTCTCCTCACTCAGTGCCAGTGACTCCTCAGCAAGAAGTAAATACAATTGCTAACCTACTGTCAAAACCAAAACCAAGCAAAAGATAAAGAATGTGGCCTGAATGTACCTATATAAAAACAGCTCCTGTCAGATAAATAGGACTTATCCATTTTATACGGAGCATCCAAACTGCCTAGTAAGGAGTAAAGATGTTTTGGGGGTAGCAGGTTGGTTCTCATGGGTAGCCGTTATTCTAATGCCACTGCTTCTCCTGAATTAGTGTCAAATATGTAAACCCCAATTTATACTAGCATAAATATTGAGAAGTGTTTAACACTGTGCTGTATTCCTGATTTGTAGGAGGACAAAACAAAGCAGAGAAGTCATTTTCCTTAAGTACCACAGCCATGCATCTCTAACTAACCAGCCACTCAATTCCAGGACTCGATCTCTTCTTAACTCACATCTATAATTCTCATTAATATCCAATGAGAGATATGCCCATCAGGAAAAAGAAAACCCAATGCACACTTTGCACTTCATGTTTTCAGAGCAATGAGAACAAAAAGAGGAAAACTATCAACTAAATCACAGAAAAGGAGTGTCACTAAGACAAGGACTTTCAGGCGCATCAGAAATCCCAAGTCAAATATTCATCAACACTGAGTCATGTTAAACTTAAGAAATCTTAAATGGGTCCATTCCTTACAGAAATGTTGATGCATATAAGGTAAGGGACAATGTTTAAATAAAAGCATCTTTCTTATCAGCTCTAGAAATCTAATTTTAGATCCACCAGGAGTACATTGACATTGTTCTTTAAGAATTAAGAAGGAGAAGTAATTATCAATAATGTAGTCAGTGTGTGTGAGTCAGGCACATAAAGTCAAGCCATTAAAAAAAATCAATGAAATTCTTAGTATAAATTCGTATTCTAATGGACAGGCACAAATAGAAGAGAGGAAGGCATACTGTAGTACTAGATGAGATTTCCAAATTGGATCCAAAGTTTTCTCTTCAGACACTTTTTAGTGTCAAAAGTAAGAAATGCCAACAGTGGGCTAGATTCTAACCAGCTTGTAAGAACCTTTTGTTACAGATGCAAGAGTTACTTACACTATGGAAATGCTACAAAGCAGGCTTTCCTCCCTGCTTCTCATGCCCATTTCAGCAGGGTCGCAATAGAACCCGTTCTATGTCCAAATGTATGCTAGCCTGAACCCAACACCATCAGCTTCTTCTCTCATGTTTAGTATTAAGCCAAGCTAGTGTATCAGGTGTCGAAGGAACAACTAGAAAAATGGCTGAGGAACTTCCCCCTTTGGTTCAAATGCATTTAGGCAATAAAGATAATGCCTAATAAACTATGATTCTTTAAATAATAATTGGCTGGAATAAATAATAATGGCCTAAGAAGCAGAATATTAGCTTGACTTCCAGCTCTCCCACTCACTAGCTGGAGGGATCCTGCGAAACTCACCCTCCTAAGATCCCTGCCCCAGTCTCCTGCCCCAGTCTCAAACCTGTTACAGGATGCACATGAAACCCTATTCTAAACTGTGAAACCCTGAGAAAAAGTCAGAACTTCCATACTATTAGCAGCAGACTATACTTTGCCTTGATTTTTTTTTTCTATCCTTTTCTCCTAGTTTACATGTGCAGCACCGTGACTATATCCTAAAGCTCTGAGCTGATGTCTGGACTCCCTTAACTGTCTTGCCACCTCTTATAGACAGGAAGTACATCTTGTATTTCTTTTGAATGCACCGTCATGTTTTCAACTACCTTACATATAGAACCCAAAACACTGACTCATTAGAGGACGCCCCCACTGTAAGGAATGTATAGACCCAAGAGCTCTGCCGAACACAAAGAAATTAAAATGCTACAGAGAAACTTTGAGTTTTGAAAAACTCATTCCAATCTAAGTATCTTTTGGAAATAATTTCTGCAAACAGAAATAGAGACACAGAGAGGGGGGGGGGAAGGAGGGAGAGAAGGAGGAAGGAAGGGAGTATGGTCACAACAAGGACTCCTGCTACTGCAAATGAGTTCCAGATGCATGTGCCACTTTGTGCATCTCACTTTACTTAGGTACTGGGGAATTGAACCTGTTAGAAGGCTGTTAGTCTAAGAATCTGTTGCTCCCTCTACTTCCAAATTTTGATCTTTGATTGCCTAGAGCCTCTGCTTCAAACTGGTCCTCCAAATTCACCATTTCTTCATATTCCTTTGTCTTGAATGCACAGATTCTCTGCAGACACTATTGAATTATATTGGACTTTCAATGAAATGGCAGAATGAAAGATGCTGCAGGTCATAAGGTAATCAGGTAATAAATTGGTATTATCACACACTAATCCATACTCATTTTGTTTCTGACTGTTCTCCTCTGTGCTATTCTTATTTTTTTTTAACTTTTAAAAATATATTTTTTTATTGATTTGAGGGAGACAGAGAACAAGAGAGAAAGACAATGGGTGTGCAAGGGCCCCTACCCACTGCAAAAGAACTCCAACACATGTGCTACCTTGTGCCTCTGGTTTATGTAGGTACTGGGGAGTTGAACCCAGGTCCTTAGGATTAGCAGGCAAATGCCTTAACTACTCAGCCATCTCTTCAGCCTTCTTGTATGTTTTATTTAGATTTTTTAGACTCCACAAAAATTCCCTCTCTTTTCTGCCCATTGAATCACATAGAATAATGACGAACAGGTGTAAGATTTGTGGTTCAGCAGATCAAGGTTCAAATCCCATCTTTACCAGATAGTTCATAATTGCATGACTTTCAGGAAACTTATTTCATCCCACTGAGCTTCAGTTTCCTCACCTACAAAACAGGGTCAATAAATGCAAATAAGCATGTGAAAGAGCAATGCCAAAAAAATCATGTTCCCTTTTGACTCTCCTGCCTCCGAGGTGCTTACAACCCAAGCTGTGATCACACAGAGCCGAACATTAGAAGACAGCCAGAAGCACTTCCATCTTCTAGTCTTTGGTAAGAACTAAGCTTAAGGCTGGTGTGAGTATGATGCTCTTAGTTGCCGCTAGCTTTTTTGTTTCGTTGGGTTACTTTTTATTTTTGTCTTGTTGTGGTTTGGTTTTGTTGGTCAAAACTATTAGGTAGCAAATATTTATTACATGCCTATTGGAGACAGAAACTGATTTTGTGGGAGTTGAAATATATACTATTTAGGAGACATGCTTATGAAAGAACAATATAAATCTTCAATCACGAATTTAGGTATGAAAGTAGGTATCTGTGCAAATGCAAAATTAAAATGACTCTGCTTAAAAATAACTTGTTTTGTAACCAGGCGTGGTAGTGCCTGCCTTTAATCCCAGCTCTCTGGAGGCAGATGTAGGAGGATTGCCATGAGTTCAAGGCCACCCTGAGACTACATAGTGAATTCCAGGTCAGCCTGAGCTAGAGTGAAACCCTATCTCAAAATAAATAAATAAATAACTTGCTTTATCATCCAAATAGAAGAGGGGTTAGTTGGAAATAGGAAGGGAGTCATGGAGACAGGGGGGGTAAAAGAAAGTAATGGGAGGGGATAATGATCAAAATACATGATATACATGCATGAAAATTTCAATAAAGTTTTGTAAGAATAACTTACTTTATGGTAAATTGCACCTGGTGATGTGAGGCTCTGAGAACACGGCCATGCATGCGTAGAGGCCCACCCATGGATCCGGCAGTCTGCTCACTTTCAAACAACTGTAAGCCTTTTTCTGTGCCTCCTTATAGAATTACAGGGCACATGGCCCATTTGAGATTGAAAATTCTTTAATGCAAGAGCTCTTTTTTAAATTTTTATTTTTATTTATTTATTTCAAAGAGAGAGTGATAAAGAGAGAGAATGGGTGCCCAGGGTCCCAGATGTATGTGCCACCTTGTGCATCTGGCTTATGTGGGTATTGAGAATTGAGCCTAGGTCCTGAAGCTTTGCAGGCAAACACCTTCACCACTAAGCCATCTCTCCAGACCTCAGAGCTCTTTTTAAAAATATATTATTTATTTGCAAGCATAGAGAGAAGAGAGACAGACCAAAAGAAGTGGCACACCAGGGTCTCCAGCTGCTGTAAACAAACTGCAGGTGCATGTGCCACTTTATGCATCTGGCTTTACTTAGGTACTAAGGAATATAACCCTGGTTATTTGTCTTTGCAGGCAAGCACCTTAACTGTTGAGCCATCTCTCCAGCCCATCATCAGAGCTCTTCTTAACCTTTCCCTCACTAAAAGGAACCCTTTCTATATCTAGTGGTAATCTGCCCTCTCAACCTTCCCCACCCCCAGGAAATAGAAGATTGTTAGTCATATGGGTTCCAACAGAGTCAAGGCATTTTTCTCTCAGAATTGGAAACCGCATTTACAAATGAAGACATGGGGTCTAAAAAATGGTGCAATACACACCAAGTATAGTTCCTGCCCCTGCCCAAAACAAAGCAAGCAGGTGTCCTGCTTGGGTGTTTGTAGCATTTCTGTTGTGCTTCATCCTCTCCCCAGGCTTGCTTCTATATGAGGAAGAAGAAAAAGCAAATGAACTCTATTCCACCCTGAAGAAGCATGTTAGCAAGCTAGTGCCCAGTGGGTTTCGGGGATAGTTCACTATCTTCATTGCCCTCCTGACATTATAACTAGACAGTCTTCAAAACCCTGCACTTGGTCCTCTTTGTTGTGGTGGTTATTTTTGTCAGCTGTAGCTAAAAAATATTCACTGAGTTACATCGTTTTTGTTTTTTGTTTTTTTTTCCCAAGGTAGGGTCTCACTCTAGCCCAGGATGACCTGGAATTCACTATGTAGTCTCAGGGTGGCTTTGAACTCATGGCTATCCTCCTACCTCTGCTTTCTGAGTGTTGGGATTAAAGGCATGCACCACCACACCCAGCTTTGAGTTACATCTTTATAATGGTTAAATTTTTTTTGTTGTTGTTACTTTTTATTTATTTATTTATTTGGGAGTGACATAGAGAGAAAGAGGCAGAGAGAGAGAGAGAGAACAGGCATGCCAGGGCCTCCAGCCACTGCAAATGAACTCCAGACACATGCGCCCCCTTGTGCATCTGGCTAACGTGGATCCTGGGGAGTCGAGCCTTGAACCAGGGTCCTTAGGCTTCACAGGCAAGCGCTTAACCACTAAGCCATCTCTCCAGCCCCATAATGGTTAAACTTTTTAAAAAAGAGCATAACTCCTGCATCCTTTAAATAAATTAGAGTTTCATACTGTAAACTCAAGTCTACCGTAGCCCAAGTTGGCCTTGAATTCATAGCAATCCTCCTGCCTCAGCCTCCCATGTGCTAGGACTACAAATGGGAAACACTACACCCATGAGTCACTACATCTGACTGCTACACTCTGTTGGTTTTTTTAAATTATTTTATTTATTTACTAGAGAGAGAGAAAGGCAGATAGAACAGGTACGGCTGGACCTCTAGCCACTGCACATGAATGCCAGATGCATGTGCCACCTTATGCATTTGGCTTATATGGGTGCTGGGGGCTTGAACCTGGGTCCTTAGGCTTTGCAGGCAAATGCCTTAACCACTAAGCAATCTCTCCAGCCCACATTCTGATTTTTAAAAATTTATTTATTTGCAAAGCAGAGAGAGATAAAAGAGATGCAGACAGAAAGCATGGGCACACCAGGACCTCTAGCCACTGCAAACAAACTCCAGATGCAGGCACCACTTTGTCCATCTGCCTTTATGTGGGTACTTGGCAGTTGAACCCAGGTCATAAGGCTTTGCAGGCATATGCCTTAACTGTTGAGCTATCTCTCTAGCCCCATGCATTCTGCTTAGTTTGATCTTTATTTTCACCTACTTCCTGAGAAATATATTATACAGCTATACAACAGAATTCAGGCTTATCAAATTAGTTTTATTTTCTGGTCTGTGTATGAGTTTGCACACGTGGGTAACAACTGAATCTTCAAAGTGACAAGGCTTAGTCATGGGATGCTCCTTGAAATATTCATCAATGTCTAATGCATTGCAGGGTATTGCTTAACATTCAGGACAATATAATCTTGCCTTTCCTTGATTCCTGCTTTTTGATTAAATGGAGCTGGTATTCAAGAAAGAGAAAAAGATGAGCCCTGAAGAGCACATAGATAAGACGGCTATTGATTCCATTTCAGAGGGTACAACAAACCACAGCACTGCTGTGAAATTATCATATTTGGCCTTCTAGAACGCTTTAAAGCACGAGGGGAATTTATTGTCTGGTCAACATGTCGCATCTTTGCAATAGCAGAGAAAAAGCATGTCGGCTGAAAACGTCGATGCAAATGTTGTTATGCCTTCCCAGTTCTTAGTCAAACGGGCTGCTGGCATCTCGGTGCAGGATTGTCAGGGGCAATGCAGGTCTGCCGTCGATTGGCTCACCAGGGTCATGTGACCCCACTGCCAGCACCCACGTAAATTACCAAGTGAACTGTTGTGTGAAATCATTCCTGCACCCTTTGATGACTTTGCGGCGTGACAACTCATTGGATGCTTCAGACATTTGTACCTCACACAGTCCACCCAAGACCTTGGGGTTCCTGAGCTCCCGGGCATTTGCATTCTTTGTGGGCTGGGCTACCGCACGGGGACATCACCCCGGACCTGGCTTTGCTCAGTCTCTCTGCCTTTCTGCTGCGTCTCTCTCGGCTCAGGGCTGCATGGCAGCTCCTACGCTCAGACTGTCGCGTGGATGCTGATTCCCCAAATCCGATAAAGAGCCCAGCCGTGCCTTGCAGTCTTTGTGTTCCGATAATTTATATAGTGAAGATGTAATAAAATCGGCATTGGGAAAACACTGAGACATCTTCTTACCTGAGAGGAAAAAATACAAACCACATCCCAAGTCCCCAATGTGAACATGCTGTGACACAGGTTTCCTAGCTTCTCAGTACACAGTATAATTTCATGAGCTGATGGTGAGGGTGGGAAAAGAGTATAGCCTACCCAGAGAGCAATTTGGCTGTATCCAAGATGAATAATTTGAAATGTGTGTAAACGTATGCTTGCGGGGACATGGCATCAGAGCTGTGAATACCAACAAAACAGCCACTTAAAATTTTGTATATTTATAGCTGTTACACATACATTTATAATTATTAGAACTGTAATGGAAAATGAAGATATACAAAAGGCTGCATGATTAGATTAAATAGAAAGTTTGAGATATATGAAATTATGAAATGGTGAAATATGAAATATTCTGCTATAATTATTAATGCTGTTGAGGTTATGTTTATAATTTTTTTCTTTTTGTCTGAGGTAGGGTTTTACTCAAGCTCCAGCTGGCCTGGAATTCACTAGTAATCTCAGAGTGGCCTCAAACTCATGGCACTCTTCCTACCTCTGCCTTCCAAGTGCTGGGATTAAAGGAGTGCATCACCACACCCAGCTATGTTTATAATTTTACAGGACCTTTTTAAGTAGGATATAAATCCCAGAAGACATTAATGAGTTTTAGTGCTTACAAATTTGATGTAGTTTGAGACTTCTTGGTGAAGCAAACACGAAAACAAAATCCAATAAAGCCAAAATCTCTAGTAAAATGATTTTACCATGCAATGAAAGAAAGTATATAAAGAGTTCTTGTAGGTTGAATTAAGAAGAAATAAAGGATATTAATATAAAATACATAACAAACATAAGCAGATAATTCATAGAAATCCAATGGCCTAAGAGCAATGAAAAGATGCTTGGCCTCACCAATTACCAGCGGGGAAGCATGGGATGTCATCATTAGAGATTTTCCAGCAACTAGTAGACACTGAAAAAGACCAATATGGTAAGAGTGAAGAAACCCATAGTGAGTCTATGGCTGGATACACTTCAGGGAGAACATTTGGAAACACTAAAGTAATACACATAATCTGTAACAATATAAGGTGGTGACTGCTTGCATATGACTTCTTGGTGTGTGCTCAGGTTTTAAGTGCTATACAGTGCCATGTATTATGCATTGACTTCTCAGAGCCACCCTCTGAGCAACACTGTGCCCTCCACAGTAGCACAGAGACTCAGAATGACCCCTGCCTGCTGAAGCTGTGCCTAGCAGGCTTTACCTGTCCTACTTCACATGTGGGACAATTAAGCCCTGGAAAGGTTAGATCCCTCTCCATGGTCACAGGAATGGCACGATAGTAAACCCAGAAGGAAAGAGGAAGGAAGGAAAGATTATAGACAGGTAGATAAGTAGATTGATAAATATAGATAGATGAGATAGATAAGAGATAGATGATATATGTACAGAATTTTAAAGGTGTGATGGCTCATGCCTTTAATCCCAGCACTCAAGAGGCAGAGGTAAGAGAATCACTGTGAATGCAAGCCTAGCCTAGGACTACAGAGTGAATTCCAGGTCAGCCTTGGCTAGAGTGAGGAGTGAGACCCTACCTTGAAACTCCAACACACACACACACACACACACACACACACACAGGGAAATATGAGGGGAATCAAGAGGGGAAAGGGGGGAAAGGAAGGGAGGGGGGAAGGGGAGGAGGAGGGAGGACATTTATTCATAAGACCTGTCAATGTCTGTGATTATCTGATACTTTCACCATAGCTGATTTGAAGTGCCAACATGAAGTCACTGAGCTTGGATTTGGAAGAGAAGTACAGAACCAGTGTAAAAATCCAGTTTGGCATCAATAGCACATGCTCATGGCTCAGAATTCTATCTCTAGGACTGCAAAAGAAAAAAAAAATCTACAAAGTAGTTGGGCATTGTGGCACATGACTTTAAGCGCAGCATTTGGGAAGCTGAGGTTGGAGTATTACCATGAGTTCAAGGCCAGCCTGGGGTAACAGAGTGAATTCCAGGTCAGCTTGGGTTAGAGAGAGACCATTCTTTGAAAAGCCAAAAATAAATAAATAAATAATTTTTTATCTACAAAATCGTGTCTAAATTTACATGTAGGAGAATGTTTAGAATGGAGCTAAAAGTAGAAACAAAGTAAAAGTGAGTCAATTATTTCCTGAGAATCTGTTATGACAGAGCACAATGATGTGGTAAAACTGGTGTGATGACATGAAGATCCATAAAATGAAGATCCCTAACACCTAAGTCATGATTTTTCAGCCAAGGAATATTATGTGAGAAGAATGAATATATATATATATATTCATAAATGTATATTTGAAAGGATGAAAAATTAGAAACATTGCATAAGTCATCTCATATGATGTTTTTTAATGCTATATATAATAGATATATATATGAAGGTGCAAATATGTATGTTACCTTTGTAATTAACATAAAATGGGATAAATATGATTTATGGGCAATTCTGTTTGAAGTGTAGTTTCAAAGAAAGTATCTTACAAAAGTATGGAGAGTAGATTCCCTTTATTTAAAAAAAAATAGTTTTGCCTAAGAAACTTGCCAACAATGATAGTATGCTAAACTATTAGCAGAGTCTGATTAAATAATTCTAGTATCTTTCCATGTGCTTGCTTTTTTTTTGTCGAGGTTGGGTCTTGCTCTAGCCCAGCAAAAGCTGACCTGGAATTTATTTTGTAGACTCACGGTGGCCTTGAACTCATGATAGTCCTCCTCCCTCTGCCTTCCGAGTGCTGGGATTAAAGGCATGTGCCACCTTGCCTGGCTTTTCTGTGCTTACTTTTATTTAATAAATTTTACTATGAACACATATGGCTTTGCAGTAATAAAAATAGTGTAAATTATTTTAATGAGTAAGAAGAATAAAAACGTCAGCCCATGAGACCTTACACAAACAAGCTCGGAGCCACCTTCCTGCAGTGAATCTACCAGAAGGAGGGAACATGTGGGATGCATGCTGTCCTTAGGAATAACTGGGCTCCTGACCATAGAAGGACCATGACAGTTGGCAGATCCCCCTTTCATCAGGTGTCTGTCTTCATGAAATGACAGTAACTCCATGAGCCAGTACCACCCGGGGGAAAGAGCGAATTAGCTGCCCGTTGAACTCCCTCTGCAAAACTACCTCTGTGGCTGGAAATCACTGTCAGGTTCAAATGAATTCACACAGTTTACACATATTCCTCTGCTTCTACTTATCATGCCAAAGGTCAACTTATGTTTTACATTCAGGCCAATATGACGTGTCTACACCATAGTAATTCTTAGAAAAATACAATGCACAACTGCACACCAGAAAAACAACCACCCAGCAAGGGGGGACATTCAATAGCATTAGGATTGCTAACAAGCCAACAAAAGCCAGGAAATTCAAAGTGAAGTTTTACACTCCCTCCTTAACTCCACACTATTGTGAGAGAGAAATAAAAGTCACAGTGGCATGTGTTAGGGGTGCAATGTCAGCAGTAGACACTTCCAGGCTTTTATTGACTTGTGTCATAACCTTAACTTTCTATAAACAAGGGACTTGGCTTAACACCTGGGTCCTTTAAAAGAGAAATATCTTCTGGAGCCTAGACCAGAGAAACCCATAGAGGTTTTCCAGCCTCCTAGGTGTGCACAGTAAATCATCAGAGAGAGGGAAACAGATAAAACTGTTGTTCAGATTACAGCCTTTCTAGCCTCTTGGGAAAATAAATAATTATAGCAAAGAATTATTGTTTACCTCTGAAACAGAAGAGGCTCATGAGTAATCTGGGCTCTGAGCTAATTATTCCATGCCTCCCCTTTGCATGTGGGGCATAAAAGTATTGCTTGATGGCACTTCAAAGGGCTCTTTGTTTAATGTTTCTTTTCTTACCATTTGGCTAACACAGCAGACCTCTTTTTGAATGACCCATGCTTGAGTAAATTGAAATTTGGGCAAATAATGAAAACATTTTTAGAAAATTTCTTCAATGGGCATAAAACCTGTACTCTTTTGTAAAAACAGGTAGGAAAAAATGTATAAAGGAAGTTAAATGAGTCCAAGAATGTTTGGTTTTGTGACTTAACCAGAGTGGGGCTGTAAGGAAGAGCAGGCTCTGTAGAGACTCCAGGCACAAGGTAGTGTGGCATGATTTTGAGAGCTATAGAGTCTCTCAGGGCGGACTGGAGTGGCTGTACCCAGAAAAGCAGTAATGAACACAAACAAGGAGGTGAGAATGGTAAAAGTAAACTTTATTAAGGAAAATATAGAAAAGGACTCCCAATAGCGGGGGCATTTTGAGAGAGTTGCCCAATCAGGAGTTTGGAGCTGGGAATATTAAAATAGAAAAGCTTAGGATTTCTAACAATATCGAATGAAGAGAAAGGGAAGGGAAAAATTAGTGCTTTTTGAGTTAGAACTCAGAAAAGCAGGCGGGCTGTGTAGCGAGAGTCTGAGCTGCACGGAGGGAAGGCTCTGGGAGTTTAAGCACATTGTCTCACTAAGGAGAACTCATCCCCCCACCTCTTCATCTTGTCTGTAGGTGACGGGTCATCGGGTCATCGTTTGACCAGGTTGAGTGATTAGCAGGCTCCTAACAACAACTTGGGAGGAAATGTTTCTTTCTTTTTTTTTGTTTTGAGGTAGCATCTCACTCTAGCTCAGGCTGACTTGGAATTCACTATGTACTCTCAGGCTGGCCTCGAACTCACATCGTTCCTGATCCTCCTACCTCTGCCTCCTGAGTGGTGGGATTAAAAGCATGCATCGCCACACCCTGTGCTATTGCTTCCCTTTCTAATGTTACCATGGAAACAGGAAGTAAGGTTCTCCCTTCAATGACCTCTAAACCTACCACACTGCTCAATTAAGAGTTAAGACCCTAAAATCACGTCAGAGATGGGCAGTGACTCTATTTTCTGCTGGCTGAAGTGGGACACGGAGAGGTTCTGGGGCTGCATCTTCTGTAATCTTCATTTTAATCATGCAGGGCCACTTGACAGCTATAGTCTCTTGGGCTTATGTCCCTAACTGACTACCTGTAAAAGAAAGCTGCCTTGCTCCTAATCTCTATCAACAGTGAAGTAGCTTCTTATGGAGATCGTTAGTGGCTTTACCCTCCCTAGAGGACAACCAGTTTGTTCAACAGTCATATGAAAGCTTGTAATCATGGGGACCTTAGGGTTTTCAGGTTGCTACATACAAAGTCAATCAAGGCACTGTTTCAGAATCAAAGTTCAGCTCCTCTTAAAAGAATCAAGTTCAATAGAATGAAAATAGTTTCCTATCTTTTAACTTTGGAATTTGCACTTTAGGAAACTTCCTAGATCAGAACAGCTGGTCACTGAGTAAATAACATGCCACTCTAAGCAAATTCTTGCATGATCCTGAGCTAGATGGGTCTGGGAATATTTTGGGAGCATCTTTCAGAAGGATCAGATGTTTCCCTTTACTTTTATGTATTAATATGGTGAATAATAATGGAATTCACAATGATAAACTCTCTTAGCATTTTTGGAATAAACATTGCTCTATTCATATGCAGTTGGCCAACACTCAGTCACAGGAAATGCAGATTCTTTGTTCAAAAGGAAAAGGGACTGGGCTTGGCAAATAGTTGCCCAATTTCTACAAGGGAGCAATCTACTTTGACACCTATAAGAACACCAGGGGCTCAAGGAAAGACTCCTGGGGAACAGAGCATAGCAAACCCTTTCCTCTCCATGACATTCCCAGCTCAAAATTTTTGAGAGATAGGGGCAATGGGAACTTAGTGGGCGGAAACCAAATTCTCTTACCTCATACAAATAAGACAATTCTTAGACTTACTCCTCAAGACTTGGCAATTATAACAAGAAAGAAGGAGGCCTGTCCCTTCTACTCCTGTGCCCACTGAGGAGGAGGAGGAAGACCCGAGCACCCCATGACTTAGACTTACACTTGCTGTCACTGAGAGCTTAGAACTGTCGGGTGAACCACAGTTTCAGACATGTTTGGGTTTGCCAGTAAATTAAACATAGAACTGATACAGAAACCAAACTATACATTCGTGCTTTCAAGTTAGAAACAGAAAGCAAAGGTAATGTCACACACCATGCAGCTCAAAAAGTGCATCATCTACTTTTTAGGCACTTTCAAGCTGCTATTGGGTGCTCCACACAGACTGTACTCTGCCCAGAAACCATCGTGCTTGGTTTCTCCAGCTGCTGACGGGCACTCAGTAAAGGAGCAGTTCTCCCGCCCTGACTGTACTTGCCTTGCTTTTCATCAATTGTACCATTTGATTGCTTAACTACGCCTGGCCGAGAACTGACAATGTCTAAGTGACTTTGGACATGATTAGACGGAGCCCACAGTCCCTAAATGCACTGATAGATACGACCCAATGGTTTAGTCCAAGTCATGTGACTATCAGAAGAACCCGGATTCCAAAACCATAACCTTATATTTTCACATTCAATATTTGAATTCTGTTTTACAGTTTCTAAAAGGGTGAAGGAAAGAGCTACTTGAGAGGCAGAAAATATGAATGACAATTGAATCCCAAATATTTTTCACATAAAGGTATCAAATGCTGTACCCAAAGGCACCCACAACTACAGCCAGGGAACCAGTTTCCAAGGCCAGACTCCGGGACAGAAGCCCTATGGGTAGGTTCAACACAACAGTGCCTCACTGTGCTATCAAGCAAGCCATCCAGTAGAAAGCAGCTCCAGCTTTCATCATTCTCTTTATTGCATTGGCTTAGTAGGAAATTTGCTTCGTGCCTTCCTTGTCTGATTCCCAGAGACAGCAATGGAAACGTTGTCTTTCCCACACTTCTTACAGGGGAGTTCTTCAGGTGCCAGGATTCCATCCTATCTCATCCCTCCTGCTTCCATCACCCTGGCCCACCACCAGCTCCCCCCTTCATTACTGTGGGGCCCGCCTAATTGAACCCCTACTCACTCTTTCCCTTCTCCCCACTCCACTCTAAGCCAGACAGATCCTTTGAAGCCCAAGCCAGACTGCGTCACCACGGTGCTCACAATTCTCCAGATTGGTCATCAAATCAAAACCAAATGAGATACCACTTTACACTCATGGGGATGGCTACATTCAAAAAGACAGATAAGAACACATGTTAGTCAGGATGTGGAGGAATGGGACCCTTCATACGCCGCTCCTGGGAGTGTAATGGTGCAGCTGTTCGGGAAAGCAGCCTGACGGATGACTCCAGGAAGGGCGGAACCTTGTTCACTTCTGCTTCTCACCTAGGAGTGGAATGTCTGGGTTATTTGGATGGACTGTCTCAAGTAAGCACCCCCACAACCACCTCGGTTGGGGGAGGGGCAGTTGACACAGAAATTCAACTCCAGAGCGAGAAATAGAAGTGAAAACATAGTTCTACACACAAAAAATATTGTTCGTGTATGTTAATAGAAACATTCATAATCACCAAAATGTGAGAACAATCCAAATGATTGGATAAGTGAAAAGTGATAGGTAGATGACAGATAGATAGACAGATAGATATATGGATATGTAGATATACATACAAACACAATGGGATGCTATTTAGTAATAAAGAGCAATGAAGTACTAATACACACAGCAACATCAGCAAGTCTTCAAAACACTATGTAGGCAGTTAAAAAAGAGCATGCATTCTATGATTCCATTCATGTAAAGACCACAGAGACAGAATGCAGATCAGAGGTTCCTTTGAAGGTAAAGGAGGAATGACTGCAGTGGTAGTGGGATTTCTTGTTGGGGCAGTAAACATATCTGAAAATTGTGCTGATGGTTTTACAACTCCGCAAATGCACCAAAAGCCTTTGAATTACACATTTTCAATGGATGAATTAAATGAAACATGACTTCTAACAATAAAGATGTTGTTTAACAACAACAGAGGTCCCATGGCCAAGAAGAGAACCTAGCAGGTAGTAGATATTCAATAAACATTTGTTGGATGAATGAATGAGCAGAAGATTCTCAGCTGCAGATCAAGTTAGTATAATAGGGTAGATAGGCAGAGTTCAGATATAGAGAGCTTAAGTCTTCACTCCATAATACTAACCTGTTGGAGGCCTCCTCTAAATGCTGAGGACTTTATGATGCCCTGTGAGGCAGGCACCCCTCTGTTCCATTCATGCCACACGAATTATCATCTCCATGAAGACAGAGGCCATGGCTGCATCCCTGCACTCAGCCCCAAACACAAAGTTTTTGGTACTATGTTCAGCACCTTGGAACTTAGTGCCTGCACATGAAATCAATTCAAAATTTTCTTACACCTACTTTATGCCAGGCAACATATTGAGTGCTACAGGGAATTTCAAAAACATGAATAGGTTTCTTCATTGTTTGATTTGTTATTTTAAGTGCAACTTTCATCATGTAAAACTAAGAAAATTTTTGCAAATTCTAAATTCTGGTGTTTCTTGAATATTTGAAAGAAAAACTGTAGCAACTCAAGAAGTCTGGCATCAATAGCTTGGTAATCACAAATTCAACCATAAAGAATGTGGATATAAGCCATCTTGTGCAAAGTAGCAGTATGGAGTGCATTAAATATACATGCACTTCCAGGTTTGCATGTTGGCTCAGCCACATACTGACTGGTGTTTCAGATACAGTGCTGGTTCTTTGTGGCCTCAGTTTCCTTATACATAACACAAAGATCTTGAAGGTGTTAATTATCTCACAAGACTATTATGAAAATAAAAGAAAGCACCAATACAAACTGTCACTAATTATGAGGAGCAATATTAACAGGGTACTTAAAGGAAGGAGTGTGAGTCCTCAGTAAGCATTTACCTAGCATATGTGAGGCTGTGGGTTCAATCCCCAAGAGAGGGAAGAAAAAAGAAGATGAAGTGGGCGCTGCAGAGACCTGGAAAGGAGGTTGCCCTCATGCTAAGACTAGAGAGGCAATAATTGACCTTGGCCTCTAGAATTAGACTTCCCAAGTATACTGATCCTAGACAGAGAGAGCACTCCCCGGCTTTGGGAATCTGGGCAAATTATTTCATATTGGGTTCATTTTCCTCTTACTGTTAAGTGAAGAAATTAAAAGCACCAGTGTGTTATGGCATTGCACTGAAAATCAACTAAAAAATATTGGTATGTGATCAGTAGACAGTGTGCCTCCATCAATGGCAGATATTACTCAAGTCTCCATCCTTTGAAGGAGTTCTACCTAGCACATCTCCAAATGGGCATAATAGACAGGTGCCCGTACTACAATTGTCTGTGCAAAACAAACAAAATAAAAACTGTGACATCCCACAACCAGATTTTGAAGTGAAGGTGCTTGGAACATCTTAGAGAGCATTAAAAGGCTCACTAGCAAGGTGAAAATCTCTAGTTTTCTCCACAATAGGCTATTGGGCACTCCATCATCATTAAGCAAATTGTAGACCCACAAACTGATTCCAAAGACAGGGACAATATTCCTGTCTGTCCTGATTCCATAAGACACTGAAGACAAAGGGGACACCTATGAGTATTCATGACCACAGACCTGCATTTGGCCACAGGTTAACAAAACATTCCATGGCCCCATTTCACCCATTATGTACCCCAATTTAACTACAAATCTCTCGTCTATTTCATGGTTCTCAAACTTGCATTAGAAAGACCCAGAAAGTTCATGAAAACACAGATGGTGAGGCCCTTCCCCAAAGCTTCCTCAGTGGGTCCAGGGTGGGACACATTTGCATCAGTTTCCCAAGGTGATGTGATGCTCCTGGCCTGAGGAACATGCTTAGGGAAGTAGTCATCTACCCTAACAAAGAGCTGCTTTGAACAACAAAATGTGCTTAAGGCTGTCTTTCCCTCTAAGAGAACTCTGACAGTAGTCGAGCCTTTCCGATAAAGTTCAATGCACACAGCTTGGAAAGTTCCTTGGGGTGGACCCTTCGAGAGGCACTGAGTCGGGAGCTGATGGGTTGCAGCTGCTCTGATGAAATATCCTATAATCAGCGGCTGCTTGTCTTCACAGACCTCCCTTAGCACAAAGGGTTCCCAGCCCAGCTGCCTGCTCCCAGCATCTTGGAGCAGAGCCACAGCTGGCCTCACTTCTCTCTGTGAGGAGAGCCCGTGGGTGTAGTGAGGACCTGAGCCACCAGGCCTCTCTGGTGGACTGCTTCATCTCCTGACATCAGCTCTTCTCCCAGAACTAGCCTTCAGGGCCCAGAGGGAAACTGCTGGAGGCTTGGTTGCCATGGCAACTGATCCTCCATCCAAGGGGAACCCTGATGTGTGATTTGATGGGTGAGTTACACCATTTCCCAAATGACAACTATTTCACCAAACACTCCTCCTTTTTTCTCAGTATGCATTTTTCAGGGCAGGAATAGCGCTTTACAAGGCAACCAGTCCTGGAAGGAGTGTGAATTCTGTTATCAAACAGTGTCTTTACCAGCCCTGGAGGAGATGAAAGCAGCCAGACCTCACCCACAGACATGCTGATAGCAGCACCTTTGCCTCTGGGAAAATTAAGTGCATGGAAGTCCTGCTGGAAGAGACTTCCTGGGGGTGGGAAGAAGGACCAAAGCCATCACAAACCCAGCTTGGGGCCAGTAGTTCTCCCTGCAGATGAAGTTCTTTTGGAATCTGACGATCAAAAGCTCTCGGGAGACAAGATGGCCACACATCTTACCTCTGCGTGTCGTGAGACAGTAGAAAATGAAGAGATGTCCTTTGAGATGAGAATCCTACCATGGGGCAGTTTGTTAATGATTCATGACAAATGCACCTTCGTGCATGCGAATTTGGCAGTCGTCTATTTTAAGATCTTGAGTCGGGTTACACATAAAAGGACTCAAGCCAGGATGTTTGGGAAATTAACAGATGATATTTAGCAAACATTTTGACGGGTCATAAAGAAACATCTGCAGAGAGTCTGAGGCCCTGAGTTGCGCCCTGGGCAAGGAGGCCCCTCTCCAGCAGCTGCCTTAAGGTTTCAGGACTGAGCTGCGCTAAGCTTTAGAGCTCAAGGTGATGCAGTTCAACAGGACTCCAGCAGGGGGCACCCTTTTGCAGTAAACTCCCTAGCTTTTGTAGCTTTGCTCCTCGCCAGCAGACCTTACAGATAATTGGCATTTTGATTTCTCTAACACTCTGTTTCTTCCTTCAAAGCAAACACTCCCCTCTAAGAAACCTTCCTCCCACCTCTAATGAAAATGAACATTTTGATGGGAGACGGCTCTTGCGACAAGGATTAAAAGCAAAATCTGAAGTCAACGAAATTAAATGTAGATTATGAAGACAATTGGATACATGCCCACAAAAGTTAAAAGATGGTTTTGCCTGCTGTTCACCTGCCGAGTGAAAGGGCACAAGGAATTCTTAGACTGTCTCATAAAAGTCTGGGTCAACAGTACACGTGGGCATCAGTATAAAATTGGCCTCCTGTTATTTAACTTCTCAAGGGTGAGCAGTGTTACTTGATAGCGTGGGTCTGTATGGAAAAGACCCAGTGTTTTCCTGGCTGTGCATAATTAATCATAACAAATAATCCACTCATTCACCAAAACAATTAGCCCAGTTTTATACAATCCTAAATGTCTTGAATGCAAATAATTCAGGAAAAGACAAGAATTCTCTTAAAACTGGGACCCAGTATTACTAGCATTGTTAATTAAACATATTTTGGGGGGGCGTAGGGTCTCATTAGGCAGCACAGACTGACCTTAAACTATGTGGCCAAGGCTATTGTCAAACTCTGTAGTCTTCTTGCCTCAGAAGGATTATAAGCATATGCAACCACGCCTAGCTAAACATTTTAAATTACTTATTTCTTTCGTCTTTTGAATGAAATTAGACCACTTAGCTCAATGTACTTATACTTCACAGTTCTGTAGACACATGCGAGCAGTATTTTCATTTTAAACTTGTTATGGATTTTATAATTTGATAGGTGTTTATTTCATTTTCTTTTAAAGATTTTCTTGCTGGCATTACTGTCTAGCAAGGTTTCACTGTTCCCAAGGCTTCACTCTACACTAGTCTCAGCCACGTTTGAAAAGCCAATGGACTTATTAATCAAACTCCTGCAGAACATGGGTGGTTTCTGCCAGTGTTGCAGGCACTCTGGAAATGTGAAGCTTGCTAGCTTCATGATGAAGGCGCTACATTATGTGTTGTTACATAAAGTGAAGCATGGACAAGATTTGAACCTAGGACATCTCAAGCCACAGTCCAAGTGCTGAACCACAGTGCTGTTTTATCTCTTGGTATGTTCGTTGTATCCAAACTCAGGTAGTAAATGGCTATTTTAATTACATGTCTTGGGGACATGGTAGCTGCTCAATAAAACCTGGTAGTGAGGGAAGATTAATGGGTGGATGGTTATTGACCCTCAGTGTTCACTTAGTGAAGTGGCTGAGCACTGGGTCAAACAGGACTCTGCTCTTTCCAGCCCTTTCGATGGCTTTCTGTGAGCCTGGCTCATACAGCTCACTCATGCTCAGCTCCATCTCCCCATCTGGGGATAACTCAAAGTAGAATCTAACTCACAGACCCGAAGTCTGGGTAAGTAAAATAAGGAATTAAAGGCTTGCGCTCTGTCTGGTGTGGGATAAAAGATGGTAATTCTTTCCTTCAGTTTCATCGAGACCTGTTTTATTTAAGGATGTCGTCTATGGGATCATAAGAGCTAAATTGAATCAGCTGAAGCCCATCAAGGTGCAAGCTCAGCTCTTTCTGGAGAGTCATGGAAGCACCTGGTGCAGGATTGATTGAGGGTTTGAAGGAAAAACAAAGATTAAAAGCACTATTAGAAAAACCAGCTATGGACTGAAATTTGCAAGGTTTACAGAGCCTCTAATTCAATACACACTCTGTGGAGCCAATACGTTTTTAACGTGTACAAAAGGAAACTTGAAACTCTGCCCTTGACAGACCCAGGGGACAAAGAAATCAAGGAGGAGAAGCTCAGATAGGTTGCTCTCAGGACAACAGAAGGGCAAAGGAGGCCTGTTCCCTCCTTCCCTCTCCTCCGTCCCCTCACACTTCCAAGCCCATCCCCTCTTCACACGGCTCCCCCATCTGCTGGCCCAGCCCCCTCACCACACCTTCTCCTGGAGCAGCAGCACAATGGCAAGAGGACACCCTGAGCTTCCTCTGCCACACCACCACCGAGACAAGGCCCAGGTTGTTCAGTGAGTGACCAGGGGTGATCATGACCCAAGGTGGCACAAAGCAATTTCCTCAGATCACCATAGATGTGTGAGTACCATGGGCATCTTCACAGAGTCATTGGCTTGCTATCAGGGAAGGCAAACAGCTGAGAGCTATGAACCATGATCTATGACTCTCCAGATGTAGGGCGGAAGTTCTACTGGTCACTCCCACTGTGATGGACTGTCTCCTTGGGATTCTCATGGGCTCTCAAAGCAACATTAAAAGAATACTTCAACATTGCCTCTTTCTTTCCTTTTTTTTTTTTTTTTTTTTTTTTGATGGTTTTTGTCTTACCCAAACAGGACTTCACTGAAGCAGAGCATGTTATTTCAAATGCATAAGAAGAAATGATAGAAGAGAATTTAGTGCTGGGGGTGGGGTTGAGGGCATTAGAAATGTTAAAAAAAAAAAAAAAAAACAGAATTCATGAATGACCTGATGAGTAAGTCAGTCTGGAGACTGCTCTGTAATGTGGTTTTTGTACATCTTGGATTTCCCCAACAGACAGTTAGAGACCTTTTATCAAAATAAATACCAGAGACTTTATTCTACAATTCTTAGCTACACATTTTGAGCTCTAGTCTGTGCTAGCACTGGGCTAGGAACCTCAAAAGGGAATGAGGCCCAGTTCTTGAAGGCCAGGAATGAGGGCCAGAAAGCCAACCTTCACACCCAAGAAAATATCAAAGGACACTATACGTAGCATAGCGGAGCTCAAGGAGGACTTACACCCTAGCTGAGGCTGTTCCAGGAGAGGCCAGGCAAGCCATCTGTCTTTTAACCAGTAGATTAAAGAGAGGACAGAGCATGGTTCTAGGCATCGTGATTGGTTCCTTCCACCCAAACAGGACTTTCAGTGCATCAAAGCATGAAAGTGCCTAAGAAACTGGAAACTGCATGGAGTGCGCTTTCCTTATTCACGGGGAAACCAAGACAGATGGCTGAAAAGGTAGATACAGAGTATGTGGTGAGAGCCTTAGAGGCCATGTTCAAGAATGAGCATTTTAATGTCCAGGTTAAAAAAAAGGCTAAGGTAGAAGCCTGGGAGTAATTTTATCAGAATAGGATCTGAATAAAAACTTTCATTCTGAGCCAGGTGTGGTAATGCATGCCTTTAATTCCAGCACTTTGGAGGTAGGAGGGCCACTGTGAGTTCAAGACCAGCCTGAAATTACATATTGAATTCCAGGTCAACCTGGGCAAGAGTGAGGCCCTACCCCAAACCAAACCAAACAAAACAAAGCAAAAACTCATTCTGGCCAGTTATTACCAAGTATCAGTATAAAAGAGAGAGGCCATTATTTGGGCTAACTGCCTTACCTTCCCCAATAAGAACTCTGGCTTTCTGCTAACAAAAGTCCCAACAGTCCAAGCTTACAGATAACAACAGTAGATGAAGCAGGGCCACAAATGATTTGCAGCTCCTCTGAAGAATGTAAGCATTGACATCCATTCCCCACTTCTGGAATCAAGTCTGGTCTTGTGACTCACTCTCCTTGACCCAGAGAATATGACAGAAGTGATGTGAAACTTCTAAGTCCAGGCCCCAAAAGGTCTTGCATCTACCACTTTATGCCTCTAGGAACTATCAGTAAGCTTCCTTGAGGATGAGACCAAGCAGAAAAAAGGCCCCTCACCTGTGAAGGCCATCCTAAACAGCCAGCCTCCAACCCAACTGCCACCAATAGTGGACACATCAGTGACCCCTGGCAAGACAAACAAAAAATCCAGGTAACTGAACACAGTGCAAATTACAAAACTATGAGCCAGATGATGGCTATTGCCTTACACACCTCTGCCTTAGCTGATTAGTGACACCATGTAAGGAATTCTCTCTACTGCAATCCATGAAAACTGGCGCTGGGACAACACTCTTCACTGGGATGAATGCTGTCTGGAGGACATATAAGCCCCCTTCCCTATGCCCTGTGGAGAAGGGGTTTCTGCCAGGCTTGTCTGAGTACCCTTCCTTCCAAAGTACCAATTAGGATCTCTACCTCAGATCTAACAATAAATGCACTACGCTGATTGACAGGACATCAATATGAATTAATAATTCAGAGTATGGTCTGACTTTTTTACATGTAATCACAACTTTAAATCTCAAGAAATGCTTGTGGAGATAGCTAGAAGCAGCTTTTCCTTCAAATCCTGTTTTTGTTTTTCACACAGTTATCAATCTCTTGGAATGTGGGGAAAGTGTAAGGAAAAAAAAAACAAAGTCAAAGTGGGCTGCAGATGCCATTCCTCTCCTCATTGCAGGATGCCATTCCTGCAGAATGTAGCTTTCATGTGACCAGACCCCACCATGGGGACAGACAAGGAGAAGACAGAACGAGTGGGTATTCACAGCCTAGCCTATAAACCACTCGGATTCCATCTGGTGCGGAGTGGGGGAGGGGCACTGAACGAGGCACTTGAAACCAAGCTGATGTTATGAAATTCACGGCATCTGAATTCCTGAGTGTACATCAAAAGAAAAGGGGCCTTGTTGCCACACACTTGAACTCCTTTTGAACCTACAGGAATTCTCTTAGCATTCTACCATGCCTTATTTTGTATCCATAAATCTTGAGTTAAGTTTCCTATCTCTCTTCTGTCACCACATCATACCAAAAGGCTAGATAGATTTTTAGTAAATTGAGAGGATATGTTTGGGATGTCCTGACTTGAAAAACTAAAAATGAGTGGTGAGTCTTGCAAGCACACAAGTCGCTGTGGGGAGGTGAAAATGAGAGCCAAGTTGCTCTTGTCTAGAGCACGGACTGGAGATGTGACAAGGGCCAGAGGAAACAGAACAGCTGAAGGTAGGCCCAAACCAACCCACTCAGGGCTCCAACTCTAGGCATCATCCTGAATGGCACTGCTTGTCAGTGCCACCTGCAATGTAGTCCACGTGTGGCATCATGTATTTATCTATTAACACAGGCCTCGGAGTCTCAGCACCAACCCAGGATGCTGACAGATTGTACCTCTAGGAGGTGTACTTTTTGGTATATTCAAACCTGAAAAGAGCTGTCTCATGCTCTTCCTGGTAACTTTTCCTTTCTGGTAAGACAACTGAAGCACAGGCTTCTCAGAGACAACTGCTCCGTCACATTCCTGCCATCCACCCCCACAAACCTCCAGCGTGTTTCCAGTGCAGCATTCATGAGTGTCTTCTTGGGATTCCCAGACACACTCACCAATGGTACACTGCAGATGAAGGAATGAGTGAGTGAGTGAATGAATGGATGTGTTGTCTGAGGTGATGTGAACGTTGTATTTTCCCCTTTGCAGAACTCAGACCCTTGTTAGCCACACTTAACTTTGAATGGCATTTTTATTTCCATTATTTAATAGAGTGTTAAATAATTTCAAACTATATTTAAAGGACTCAAAATGCAAAACCACAGCTGTAAAAGGCAAAGATTATATTGCTTCTGTAATCCGTTCAGAAGAGCTGTTTACCTCACGCTTAATATTGGCAATGCCACTATTCCTGCAGTGAATTGACAAAGCAGTTCAATACACCTCATTTAGAGCCATTATGGGGCATTTCATCAAAGATCTGGTTATGAATGTCTCCAAAGGAAGGATCAATGAGGTTTTTATTATGGTTAGGGGAGATTTCTTTAAGACACGAACATCCCTATAAAATGAAGGTGAGTAAAATAAAAAGTGACCAGGGCAAAGGACATGTTCCATTTTATTCCACTGCAAGTAAACATAATTTTCATTTTTACAATAGCCTATTCCCACATATATTATCCATGTAATTGTTTGCGTTTCAAAACCCACTTGATAGCAGTTTCACAGACGACAGGGGTTGACTATGCTCAGGAGCCTGTGCTCTGAGACTGCCACAAAGAGAAAACCATCTTGTAATTAGCCCGTTTGGTACATTAGCAACAAAGCACCCCTTGGAGGGCATGGCAGGCCTGTGGTTTGCCAAATTCCTTTCTTAGAGGAGTGCTGGCATGAGGTTCTGGTGGGCTGGTACTTTGCTACAATTGGGTCAAGATTCCCCTGCGCTGTAGTCGTAATTAATGATTTCATTAAATATGGAACATTTAGTAAGTAATTTGTATATGTTCTGTATGCAAAATGCCTTAACCTAGCTTTAATGTGATTGTATTTGGCTCCAGATAGTTTTATAAGAAAAATGCTCTCACACTTTCCTTTGAGTTACATGTACCAAGTCAATAATATTAAGAAAACTTAATAAACTTTCCAAAAATATAATTATTGTCATACTTTTATGTATATTTATAATTGTCACCCTACTTTTGTTCAGGCTTTTAAATAACCACTTAGATTTATTGTCCTTTGTACAAATCTCACACGCATATAAAGCAAGCCCTTGAAAAGAGTGTCTATAATATCAGTCAAAGGTCTTTGGTGCAAGCCAGAAAAACAGACCCTAGTTAATACAAGTGGATTATGAGAAAAACACCAGGGTCATTTATGCAGATGAGGGATGACAAGAACAGGCACCCAGGCAGTGCCAGGGGCCTCCCCTTCAGAGCCCCTCAGTTCCTCCAACCTTCATCTCTCAGAGTAAAGAATCCCTCTACCTTGAACCACAGACATGGAGCTAAGAAGGAAACCACAGACAGGATCGCCCAGAATGTTGTAAGCAGACATCTTCTTCATGTCCACTACTTTCTAGATTTGTATTTTGTAAGTCATCTCGAAGTGTCTTGGCTTGTATCACACTTGACAATGACACTTATTGTTTTTGGAATAGGCTCAACAATGATAACAACAGGTCTTTACACAGAGTTTTATAGCTTTAAATACTTGGTTTACACTATTAGTAATTAAACATTCTCACAAATAACAAAAGCTCAACGTTTGCTAACTTTACTGGACATTTACTAACTTTCTAATGGTGAGTTACCACTTATTGTACGCTTACAGGGTGCTGTGCTGATGCTAAGTATTTTGAACAGATTATCACCTATCCTTGCAACAAACTAGCTCATTCATATTACTGTCAATTTTGTCAGATAATTTAAAGAATAAGGAAAAGAACATATTCAACACTTATCTGAGGGTCTGGAGAAATGCTTCAATAGTTAAAGCACTTGCCACATAAGTGTGACCACCTGAGTTTTGGTCCAGAACACATGTGAAAAGTCAGATGGTGTACCAGGCAGCTGTAATGCTGTACTTGAGACAGAAAGGAAAGGGAAGGCAGGAGAACCTGCCAGAGCTCGCAGGCCAGCTAGCTTAACTAACAGAGCAGTGACTAACAAGAGATACTGCCCTAAACAAAGTGAGAGGCAAAAACTTATCCCCAAAAGCTGTTCTCTAACCTCCTGACATATGCACCTCTCCCACACACACAAAGTTAAAAATAAAAAAAAGAAACTGATGTCATAAAGATGGACTCATTCGGCCTTCCCCAACCCCTGGTGAAATCATAATTATTTATAGTAGATAAGAATACCGAGGCCCAGAGAGTGAGTCTGTCCTGTACCTATAAACAGCCCAGTCCTCATTACCTAAGTGCTTGTCCAGTATTCTTTACAATATTAGGTCAGCAGAGCTCAAGGGGAATCTACTGATAAGGTTATTTAGAATTGTCATTGACAATGTTAGACAAACTCAGTCTTGGAAAGTATGCGTATTAGAAGTAATTACAGAGATAAACCCTTGCTGAGTTTAGTTTTTGCTTCATTTGTTTATTTTCTTTGGCATTGAAGACAGGCAATAGTGGGAAGAGAACTAATTAGGGCATAGAGTAGAATGTAACCAAGACACTCTAAGGCTAAGTGACTTTCATACCTGCACGCCCAGAGTGAGCAGGCCAACTGACAGGGCAGGACCACAACCCTGTAGGAGGCTTTGAGTCTTCATCACTTTCCAGTCAATGGGAAGGAAGAAGGAGTTGAGGTCAAGAGACCTACTCTTTCAACCTAGAATCTATACTTCCTCCCTTATCGTGCATCCTGTTGGTTCAAGTTTTGTCACATGACCATACCTAACAGCAAAAGAAGTTGGGAAATACACTAATTAAGCTAACATAAATCCACCTAAAATTGGGGAACCAAGTTGTTTTTGCCACAAGGAATAAACAAATATTATTTTAGTTTTTTTCTTTTTCTTTTTTGGTTTTGTGAGGTAGGGTCTCACTCTAGCTCAGGCTGACCTGATATTCACTCTGTAGTCTCAGGATGGCCTTGAACTCTCAGCAATCCTCCTACCTCTGCCTCCTGAGTGCTGGAATTAAAGGCATGCACCACCACACCTGGCTTTTCTTTTTTTTTAAAAAAATTTACTTGTTTGAGAGAGAGAGAGAGAAAATGGGCATGCCAGGGCCTCCTACCTCTGCAAATAGCCTCCAGATGCATGTGCCATTTTGCATCTGCTTTTATGGAGGGAACTGGTGAATCAAACCCTGGTCTCAGGCTTTGTAAACAAATGGTTTTAACTTCTGAGCCATTCTCCAGTGCTTAGCCACTCTTTGTGTGAACAGAGTTTAAGTTTTAAAGAAACTTAACCATAATTAGAGCAGATCTGATTTTCTGGGACCTAAAGTTTATTTAGTTGAGATGATATTCAGGGTAGAGTCTTTTTCAAGGAAAATAATCTGAAATTACCTAATTCTCAAGCATGTTACATGTCACAAAAACTTCAGTCTTAGGAACAGACTACCAAAGCCTCACACTGCACCAATGGGCTTTCAGAGGAGGAGAAAGGGTCAGAAGCCGAACCCTCTGTAATTCAGAGTAAATGAGTTCATGCCTGTCACTGTTGCCCCTTTTCTTACTTCTTATTCCTACAATCTTTTGAACACAGGAAAGCTGTTACTATGCAACTCAGACACATAGCTGGGTGATGACTCAGCAGTATGCTTTCATGGAAGCCAACTCTGTGTCTGACTTGGCAACCCAGTCTGGTGGCTCAGAGGCCTTTAATGAGATACTAGCCAATTGGTCTCCACCTGGTCATAAGCAAAATGGCCAGAGCAATGGTTCACAGAAAGCAAATGGCAATGTTTGCTTGAGTGTTTGCTTTATTGTGTTTACACTGAGCTGGAAAACCTAGGTTTCTATTTTGATCATTTTTACCAACAGTGAGGCTAGGGAGGAAAGAGTTGGTATTCCTTACAGGCCCTGGGCCTGAGTCAGAAGGATGAGCCAGTGGGCAAGATTGCATCTGTTCTCCCTCTTCCTTGGAGAGAAGATTCTGGCAGAATCTTTGTAGAATGTGCTTGTACCTACTCCACCTCAAGGGCCTGAGCCCAGTGGAAAATAATCCGTCATTGAAAGGGCCACTGAACCACTTGCCAAGAGCACATAACACAATATGGCAGATTTTCTTTTTATTACTAAAAATATGCATGGAGTGGGAGAGAGACAGCTGATTACAGGTGTTCACTTGTCAGAATGCAATTCTCTTCTAGACATTTCCAACATCCCCTTCTTAGAATAACTGCAGTGCTCACTTGTTTCATTCAGTCATTCATCTACTCCCTGACCATTTAGTTTTACCTGTTGTATGGGCCTCGCTCTGGGATGCATGAATGTATAAGGGAAGGGCTTTGACAATAAGGGTGCATGCATCACACACACACACACACACCAGGACAAGAAGGGCTATATACCAGACTTCTGCCTCAGGTCTTGGGATACATACATAATCCCGATGGGTGATGGAGGGAGTCCAACAAGGGAGGACATTTGAGATTAGTCACCATGAAATTCCCTGTCTCCTTGGCTCACCAGGGTTGAGTGGTGAACACTCTTTTCACAGTTCTGAGCCTCCAACTCATAAGACAGCAATCGTGTGTCCCTGCATGCTACTTTGCAATCCTCGTTTCTCTCCTACTGCACCCCAAGCTGTGGAGGATACCGGGAGGTATATGGAAAGTGCTCATGTGAAAAGAACAAATACTTACCAAGTACCTATGCTAAGTCAGGCAGTTGATATACATTTAAATCCTTATTTTATGGAAAAGAAAACTGAAACTTAAAGAAAAAAGGAAACAACTAAGAGAATTTGTCTAGTCTCATTTAACTAATCATGGCATAATGAGGATTTGCAATTGAGCATCTCTGACTGCAAATCCAACATACTTTCTAAAGATCAGACTTACTTATCTTGCTTTTAGCCCACAGTATAGAAGCCCTTCGATGGCTCCTTGTTGTTAAGAGAATCTTTGTGCTGAAGTGTCAGTCTCACTAGGCATTTCTTCTGGACCTTAGATTAGTAACAAGAAAACCTACCCCAGCTGATTTCTCCTGATAGAGACATCCGGCTGCACTGGACGAGGATGCAGAGCACTTGCTGCTTTCACAGCAGTCATTAAATAATGATCACTTGGCAACAACTTTGACCTTATCCCCATTAGAAAAGGGATTATGGCAATTAAACACTCCAGAATAACGTGTCATCTGACTGCTTGTAAATCCATGTTCTGCCCTTTCCGTTCTTAAAAAAACAAACAACAACAACAACAAAAATAGGCTCTCCCTAAACAAAAGAAAAACCAAGTCTCTAGTTATTGGAAGTATTTTTCCCAAAGTTAATTGATTTCTGTGCTGACTGGCAGACATGTGATTTTATCTGGCTAGTTATAGTCATACCAAAAGAAAATTTTCCTTTTTACCAAATCCTATTATACTTTTTCTTGCTACAGTATGAGAAAATATTACCTGCTATTTCCTACATAGTGCTTTTACAAGAGAGTTATCAATCTTCCATTCAAACTTGGTTATTAAAAAGATAGCACTGGGCTGGAGAGATGGTTCAATGGTTAAAGGCACTTGTTTTGCAAAGCCTGATGGCCTGGGTTCAGTTTCCCAGTAGCCATGTAAAGCCAGATGCACAAAGGTGCGCATGTGTCTGGAATTTGTAAGGAAAGGAGGCTCTGTATGCCCATGCTTTTCTCCTCCCTCTCTCTTTCTCTAATAAATAAATATTTTAAAAGGTAGTGCTAACATTCTAGCCACTAAATTTCATGTGGTTACTATAGAAATGATACATATTATTGAGAAGTTCAAAAAAGCTTGGTGATAATTCACATGATACACTGTCCTTACCATGAAATTCCGCACGTGGACTGATGCTGACTGACAAGACCGTATGCAGAGGACCTCTGCACATTGTCTTCTGACACTCTTTCTAAGTTCTTGTCTCATCCCCAGAACAATAAAACTTTGCATCAAATATTTGATATAGCTTAAATAGATTTTAATGGAATCCAAATCATTTAAGTAATGAAAAGTTGCTAGCTTATTTTAAGGCAAAATCCAAGAACCTTTGACCAGTACAACATAAGCTGAACAGAGTGATAAATGTATTTTTTTTTTCCTAGATAACTTCGTGCATGTGGAGCTCTTGGCCACTCCTCGTGGAGCAGGGGCAGGTGACTAGAAGCAAGCAGCTGGGAGGAGAACAGCTGTCCCAGGGATGACGGGGCCAGAATAGGTCCCATCAGCTTGCTCAAATATGAATAGAGCCTTTCTACCTCAACTCTAGTATGTTTCAGTTCTTTCCCATATACCATTTTGCTTGGACCTCAACATTTTACTTTCCTCCTTTAAAGAATCCTAGAACTGGGGCTAGAGAGATTGCTTAGTGGTTAAGGCTCTTTGCCAGCGAAGCCTAAGAACCCAGGTGGGATTCCCCAGGACCCACGTGAGCCAGATGCACAAGGTGGTGCACACATCTGGAGTTCACTGGCAGTGGCTAGAGGCCCTGACATGCCCATTCTCTCTGTCACTATCTGCTTCTTTCTCTCACTCTCCCTCCCCCTTTCTCTCATAAAGAAAGAAATAAAATATTTTAAAAAAATAATCCTAGAATTTACAAGGCTCCACAAATGCACTTTACGGCTTAGGGCACCAAGGCACAGGAAAGCAAAGTGACAAACAAGTTCTCAAACCTTTGGAAAAGCCAAGGTGAGGCACCAGCCTCTTAGACCAGCATTTTTCAACCTAGAGCCATCAGCCTTCCAATACCAGATAGTATCTTTGTTGGGTCTCATTGGCATTGGAAAAATAAATACCCATTTCACTGTGAGGCTGGTATTATGAATGAGGTTCCAGACTCCAGTCTCTAGTCTACTTCTCTTTTCCGTACAGTAGTAATGTTCAGTACATGCTGTTTATTAGAATCCTCATCTTTATCTTCACTCACCTCCCCAGTGTGACACAATATCCAGATTTTGCCAAAATAAACCCAGCTGGGACTCGTGGCTACAGACATACCTTGATTTGCCTAGTGATGCTTTAGCCCCAAACCAGCCCCCAATATGCTCAAGCTTGCCTTAGGTGGGGCCATTGCAGACAAGCCCACGCTTGTCTTGGGAGAGATCCTAGCATAGTAGAAGGAGCAGTAGATACAATATTTGTAATTTCTCTGAGCCCCATTTTCTCAATTGTAAGTGGGAATTACAAAGGGGCTTTCAGGGTGAAGAGTTAGAGCAATCTATACAAACCACGAACCAATACCTCACCCATGAGAGGAGCATGATGGTAACTGCCTCTCATTAATCATAGGATCAAAACAACTGGAAAAGAGGAAGGGCTCACCGGTGAGAATGTGGTGGAGCTGAAATGCAAATCTTAAAAACTCAGGGTTGGGAAAGCTACTGTCTGTTGGACAACCTAGTGACCAAGTTTTGCCTCCCCAGAAGGCCAGGAGTACCTTGCTGAACTGAGAGAAGCACAGAAACAGATGGCTGGGATCCAGCTGGAAACCTCAGGGTAGCACTTGCAGTAAGATTCGAGCCTTCACTCTGGGGCTCCCAGGTGAGATCTGGGTGAGCTTGTCAGTGATGGAAAAGGAACTGAGGATTGAGGAACTCTCCTGTTCCAAATGATGAGTATGTATTTCTCTAGCAAATTTCTCCAAAACAAAAGCTTCTTCCTTCTGGACACTTTAAGATGTGCTAAGAATATGGCTCTCAATTATTTCCCCTAAAAATTACCTGGAAAAGCATTACCATACATAGCAAAGCAATATAGTCCTTATTACAACTCTAGAAATAAGGTTAAAATTTTGTTAAAATTTTCAAATTCTTAAATGTTTATTTATCCCACAAGGTTGTATTATTTATTAGACAATAGCCATCTCATTATATCATATATTAATCAATTTACTCCCATCTCTGCATTATCTACTTATGAGTTCAATTTATCAGTTAAAAACTATGAGTAATGCAGAAGAAAAATCAAACATTAAAATTTCAAAAAGTTTATTTCCAACCTCCTTTAATTGCTTTAAAATTTTAGTTCTTTTGCCACCAGGAAAATGCAAATTAAAACCACTATAAGATGTCAGTTGCAATGATCAAGAAGGCTGACAACAGATGCAGATGAGGATGGGGGAAAGCAGCTCTTAGTCAGTGCTCTAGGAGTGTGAGCAAGTACAGCCAGGATGGAAGTCAGTATGGAGGTATCTCCAAAAGTTAGAAACAAAACCCCCGTAAGGCCCAGCTATACCATCCCTGGACATATACCCAAAGGACTGCACACTCTATTATAGAGATATTTGCATATCTGTGCTTATTGCCAATCTATTTTTCAATAGCTAAGAACTGGAATCAGCTTCAATGCCCATAACAGATGAAGAAACTGTGGTACATATACACAATGGCAATGAAAAAGGAAATTGTGAAATTGGCAGGAAAATGTGTGGACCTAAATAGGATTATGTTAAGTGAAGTGATCCAAACTCAGGAAAGACCAAAGCTGTGTGTCCTCTATCACATGCAGATCCCAGCTGCTGCAGTCCGAGTGTGCGTCTCCCAAAGATTCATGTGTTTTATTAAAGCTTGCAACTTGGGGCTCCAGCCACCTGGCTGGAGGGGATGTCACTGGGGGCAGATGCTGAGGTCCAGCCCTCAGATGTGTTTCGGGCCAGATCTGATTTCCAGCCCAGAGGTATACAGAGCAGTCTGAGCTTGGCAGGAGCCCTGCTGCTTGCTGCCCATTTGCGCTTATTGCTTTTGGTGTTTGCTGGCTGGTGATGGTCTCTCTCTGCTTGGCTGTATGGAAGCAGCTTCTTCTACCACTGATGGAGCTCCCTCCTGGATCCATAAGCTTGAAACAATCCCCTTCCTCCTCTAAACTGGGTGTGGATTGTATGTTCACCCCAGCAATGTGAAACGGTCTACAACATTAGTTGTAGCTTATGACAACTAAATTTAGTTTATGCCAACTAAAACAAGATAAGGGGGAAAATGTTTTAGCTACTTCAACAGAATTGAAAAATGCTATATAATGTGAAAATATCTACAGAAGCTTTATCATAAAAATGCCACCACCAGCACCTCCACCTACAACAGCAAAAGCCTGGAAACAACCAAATTTCTGCTCAGGGTTGAATCATGTTCCCACATGAAGACTATGATGTAATTTCCTGTACCTCATGCTTCAGACATGATCTTATTTAGAAATAGATTTTTGCAGATACTGTCAAGATGAAGTCTTTTGGATGGTCTTAACCCAACATGAGTTGCCAACAAACCACCAGTTGCTAAGAAAAGGCAAGGAAGTCTTCTGCAGATTTTAGACAATGAATGGCTCTGCCAGTACCTTGACTTTGGACTTTTTAGTCATTAGAGCTATAAGATAAGAAATTTGTGGATTTTTAAGCCCTGGAAAGCTAATATGATACTCAATGAAAGATGAATGTTTGGGTTAGAAAGATGGCTTAGCAGTTAAGTGCTTGCCTGTGAAGCCTAAAGACCCCAATTCAAGGCTCAATTCCCCAAGTCCCATGTAAGTCATATGCACAAGAAGGCGCATGCATCTGGAGTTCATTCGCAGTGCCTGGAGGCCCTGGCACACCCATTCTCTATCTATCTGCCTCTTTCTCTCTCTCTCTGTCACTCTTAAATAAATAAATAAAAATAAAAAGTTTTTAGAAAGAGGAATGTTTAATTAAATCATAGCATGCAAAACTTGTGAAATATCATCACCAAAAATTGAAAAATAGGATTTTAAATGATTTGATTAAACATAGACAAATATTTATTATAGTATGAGCTAAATATTATAATCTATGAAAGAACATATTACAAAATGTTATATTCTCAGGTTATAATAATATATTTCTAGGATTATTTGGTGCAAATATTTGCACATGTATTTATATTTCTTGCTGTAAATCATGTCCACGTACAATCTTTATTTCCAGGCTAGCCCAGTACAGTAACAATCCCAGGGAAGATCTACAGTAATTAGTGCTAAAAGAATTATTGTCAGAACAAAGAGGCTGCAGGTTAACCATCAGTCTCAAAACCATCTTGCTTTTCTCTTCAGTGAAGCATTGGTCTGGAAAGCCAGACATGGCAGAGGGGGAAGAAGTATCTAACAAAGTGAGTGTATTAAAATTAGCGAAGATGATGCTTTGACAACTGGATCAGAGTTTTAGTTGAGAACAATTCATACTCAGCAACATGGGAGGTCCCTTGTTGGTCAGGGGCGAGGAAAGCTGAAGGGAAGAAGGGCTTTGGCACCAGCTCATCATTGAACTTTGGAAGGAGGTTGCCCAAGGCCAAATTGAACTGGATGCTGTCCCATCTGGTCAACACTGTGGCACAGTGTAGATAGCAGAAGAAGAGCTTTCCTGGCCTATTGGGTCCAGTATAGTTTGAATAGTACCCAAAAGTCCTTGTGTGCCACCGAGGGCAGACACAGATGACAGCTGAGGTGACAGACAATCATGGAATGAGAATCAAAGGGGCAGGATGAGGACAGAACCGAATGAAGCCTGTGTACTCACTTAAAGGCCAGTAGTACCAGCGACAGTCAAGGTGAGGGACACTAAGTCTCTGGGGAGACTAGCAGGCTCTCCCAATCTGGCGACAGATGATGATAGTAGAAGGGCATTACAGGACTGCCCTTGCCTTAGTGATCACCTTCCCAGGAAGCCACCAGACCAATAATTTCACAAAAATGACTAACATGAATCCCAAGAAAATCTCAACTGACTCAATGCCAGGACACCTCTATGAGAATCAAGGAAGAAGGCAAGTACGCCTTGCCATGTACTTGCTCACATGGATGCACACACACATGCATGTACACACACACACATGCTTATAAAAAAAAAAAACTGATTGTATCAGAACAAACATGGCAGTTAGCAAAATCTATGGGTCTTTTTTTTCATGCTACCAAGTTGTAGATATAGATTGATAAGGAAGATCAAATTGGTTTACTATAAACAAAGCCTTAGAAAAACCACATCTGAGTATGAGATACTTTGTGATGCTACAATATGGACATATGGAAAAAGAGTCAAAGAAAATATACGAAGTGAAAATGATTTAATTCCTGAAACTTTAGCATAAAAAAGAATGCCTTGCCTAGCCCCTACCTCTGAGAAGAGGGCTCTATACTGCTGTGTGATGGCATAGCAGACTTACAATGAAGCTACCAAAATTTTTAACAAGTAAACATCTTTTCACTAAGGCCTTATTTCCACATACAAGCTCCAGAAAAGTTAAAGAAGCAAGGAATCATTTTTAGTCTTCAGTTTATCCACTTTTCCGGAATGACGGAGAGCCAGAGGGATAAAGAAAAATGACTCCGAAAACCTTTCCCGCCTCGTCTGCAGCTACCACTTGTGAAGATCAGCCTTTTTCCCTTTCCCGCTTTGTGGGCTAACATCTTCCAAAGACTCCAAGAGCACCCCACACAGCTGTGACCCGTCTTCGCTTCACACTTTTCACAGCTCACATGGTGTCTCCCATAAGCGATTCAAAATTCGATAAGAAAGCATAATGTGTGTGCTTTGGTTTTCTTATTTCTCTCCTTTGGAGAAGGAAGGCCAGCTATCCCCATCAAAGGAGCTGAGAACGGGGATGGTTTCACAGTGGGAGATGCCCAGGGCATGTGGGTTGAAGGGTAAAATGGCAGGGAGGTCTTCCTCCCTGGGAACAACTGTTCCTTCTGCACAGCAGATGCCAGGAGTGCATGAACCAGGTACTCATTCTGCACGCCTGTGTTTTCAGGACTGACTTCATAAAATGTATCCATTGTCGGCAAAAATGCCACCTTACCACTCACCTAGGATTGATCCAACAGGTATGTTTAAGACCCAAGAGCCATGGTAAGTGCTGGAGGGCTCCTCAAGTAGGGGTGAGGGTGGAAAAAGAAATCTGGGCATGACTGCCTCACTCTCAACAAGTGATTTTAAGAATACTATACCTCAGGGCTGGAGAGATGGCTTAGCGGTTAAGCGCTTGCCTGTGAAGCCTAAGGACCCCGGTTCGAGGCTCGGTTCCCCAGGTCCCACGTTAGCCAGATGCACAAGGGGGCGCACGTGTCTGGAGTTCGTTTGCAGAGGCTGGAAGCCCTGGCGCGCCCATTCTCTCTCCCTCCCTCCATCTGTCTTTCTCTCTGTGTCTGTCGCTCTCAAATAAATAAATAAATATTAAAAAAAAAAAGAATACTATACCTCACTTAATTCTCTTGGCAATCTTTTGAGATGATTATCGCAGCCAATTGGCAAGTGATTATAATGAAGTTTGGTTAGCTTAATTTGCTCAAGGTCATGCAAATTGTAGAGCTGTGAGCTAAAACTCAAACCTATGAGTCTTCTAACGCAGAAACACACAATCTCCTTGTTCGGTACATGTTTAGATGGCTACACAAGATATTAGCAAAAAGCATTAAAAATAACTCTAGCAGTTGAAAAGAAGTGACTAGAGTACCGAGTTACATCTCTATCACACCTTCCAAGGCTCAGGGTCTAATGCGGAAGAGGTGGCGGAAAGAATGTAAGAGCCAAAGGAAGGGTAGGTCTCCTTACAACGTGCTCCCTCCGGGACATAAAATGGCCTGGATATCCATGGCCTCACAGTGCCTGACACTACCTACACAAGACCATCAAAAGAGGAAGAAAAGATCATGACATCAAAATAAAAGAGAGACTGATTGAGATGGGGAGGGGATATGATGAAGAATGGAATTTCAAAGGGGGAAGTGGGGGGAAGGGAGGGTATTACCATGGGATATTTTTTATAATCATGGAAAATGTTAATAAAAATTGAGAAAAAAATACTCTAGCACTTCTATTTTTTGAACTACAGGCAGTTGTCTTATGAAATAGTCTTATATCTGCACAGAGATTTTACTATAATGTTATTTACTGGAAGCATTACAATATTATCTAACTATTAAAATCATGTAGAGTGAAATGGAATGACATGAGTTCAAACTGTGACTTTTTTAATAAGGTAATTTTTATGTCTGTTTTAAGTGTATGTTCTAGTAACTACTGTGATGCAATGGATTATCCTAATTGCACTATTGTTTTCCTTATGAACTTATAAGTCAGGAACCAAGAAGGGCGGAGTTGGACTGTCTTTACAGGAGATCCCAAGCCTCTGCAGGAACATGAAAGCTGGGACTGTGGTTGGCTGCAGGACCTCCTGCACTGGGTACCCGGGTTGATGCTCTGAAAGTAGAATGGGGATTATTGACAGGAGCGCCTACCTATGTGCAGCCTCTTCACCAAGGTGGGCTGCCTCCTCACATGGGTGTTGACACCAGCACCAGTGCAAGGGAGGACCAGGCAGAAGTGTACTTGAGTTTTTGACCTAACCTTTAAAGCCATATAGAATTAGGTGGGCCAGTAGTCTACTGGAGACAAACAAGTCACCAATCTTCCCAGATCCTAGAAAGTAATAAAGTATCAAAAAGTTTGCAACTGGGCTGGAGAGATGGCTTACTGGTTAAGTGCTTGCCTGTGAAGCCTAAGGACCCCAGTTCAAGGCTCGATTCCCCAGGACCCACATTAGCCAGATGCACAAGGGGGCGCACGCATCTGGAGTTCGTTTGCAGTGGCTGGAGGCCCTGGCGCGCCCATTCTCTCTATCTCCCTCTTTCTCTCTCTGTCTGTCGCTCTCAAATAAATAAATAAAAATAATTTTTTAAAAAAGTTTGCAACTACTTTTTAAGTAGTTTCAGTATGATACTGAAGAACTTATCCAATATAGCTATATTTTTGTTTAAATAATATCCATGTAAGGACATAAATAAATTTTGAACAATTTTCTGTCAAATTTGGATTAATTTTCTTTTCTTTTTTGTTTGTTTGCTTTTTTTGATTTTTGAAGTAGGGTCTCACTCTATCCCAGGCTGACCTGGAATTCACTCTGTACACTCTGTAGTCTTAGGGTGGCGTTGAACTCATGGTGATCCTCCTACTTCTGCCTCCCAAGTGCTGGGATTAAAAGTATGTACTACCACGTCTGGCTATTTTCAATTTTTATTCTGAATCTCTTTTAATTTTTTGATAGCAAAAAAATCAAATAAAAATGTTTAATTTCTAGTTTATTAAGAACATAATACTGTCTTTCCTTCATAGTCTATACTAGTTAGGCACTGTTCTCCAATACATGCATCACCAAAATTGGCACAGATGATTCTAGTCTACATGAATTCATCCATGTTTTCTATCATATTTATGTCAGTGAATCTCCTCCATGTCATGGACCACTGATTACCCACCATGCCTAGCAATCCATACTGAGCCTAGGAACACAATCAGTGTGGGAAGTGACCGTGCCCTGGCCTTTGTGGGCAATGTATCAGGAAAACCCACAAACTCATACTGCTGCAGTCACACTCTCCTGAATATGGTATTTAGCAGCTGGTGGTATTTTTTTTCCTTACAGAAAGTAAAAAGAAATCTGGTCATTTCAGTTTTGAGAATGTTACTTTTGGAAGAAAGAAAAAAAATCAACTCAGTTAAGTCTATCAAAGTAACAATCTGGACTCAGATGGGTAGACTAGACTGAGAAGATCCATGCAGTTTTAGCTGCCTTCAGTGCTGATGTCAACTGCTAAAGACAGAAGGAACAGATGTCTTTTACTTAGTGGGTGGGGGTATGCACCAAACCCAAATAGTCACAAAGTCTCAGAGGCTAGACCACATTAATGACTCTCACTTTTTCTTTCCTTGGCCCCTGAAAACACTATTAAAAACTAAGGTCACCAGCTGTTGCATGCCATCAAGAACTAAAGAATTTATGGCAAGAGTCCTATTTAATTACAGCTCATGAAACTGATCCTATGGTATTGCAGACCTTATATATAAATATTATTTATATCCTCAACTTTCAGGAAAGCAAAGTCTATTTCACAGCGATGCCAGAGGTCAGGGATCTGCCCCCATGTTAAACATAAAAGGTGTTGTATAACATAGCTAAACAGATTACAGGCTGGTGCGCAGACACGGTTTTCTTCTCTACACGATTGTAGCTCTCCTTCTCTGACAAAGAAGAAAGAACTCCATTCAATACACATCTCCTTAGGGCCTTGAATACCTGTCTGAAGAGGGTGTGCTTAAGTCCAGAGGGCCACAGGGAGCCATTGTGGGCTTACTAAGAAAGGGATTGTATGATGTGAACTATACCTTGGAGAGATTAGAGACAAAATTAGTAAAATGAGAAACAAAACTGCATAAATCCAAAAACCTGGTACTTTGAAAAGACTCATAAAATATAAACCTCTCCCAAGTTTGAGGAAGGAAACAGAATTAAAAAGTAAAACTAAGAATGTGAAAAGAATATAATTATCAGTTCTAGAGAGGCTTAAAAGACCACAGTGTAATAACACATAGAATTTATGTGACACATTTGAAACCTAGAGGCTAAAGATGATGCCAAGAAGGAGTAATGAATATGAATAGGCCATAAACATAACAGGAGAAGAGGGACTAATTACTGTGTGAATTCAGGACATTGTTGAAGTTTTCCAAGAGGTATAAAAAAGAGGTGGGTGAATGTACCTCCTACTTACCTGGGTTAATTGAATGAAAAGAATGCTCTTATGATAGGGAAGTCTGGAGAAGGAATTAGATCTCTGAGAAAGGTAATGCACTTTGGTGCTTTGAATGTAAATGGTCCCATAGCCTCGGGTATTTTTGATTAAGTTTTCTACTAGGTCTCCAGCAGACAGAGCTCTGTTAAAGGGGGTGTGTTACTGGGGGAAGATCTACAGCATTCAGAGTCATCTCAGGCTTCCTGGTGCTGGCTGTTGTCTCTCTGCCATGGATGTATGATGAAGTGAACCATGCTTCCATCATGATGAAGCTTCCCTTAGAATGTGTAAACCTGAAATATACCCTTTCCTCTCATAAGCTTGTAGTCAGATGTTTGCTCCAGCAACAAGAAAGTGACTACAACATGCATCAGTTTAGGGTAGTCACTAAGGTACATTAAGCCTCATATTGTAATGGTCACCTGGGATTAATCAGGATGATGCAGTAATGTGCAAGAAGAAATAAGTTATGCCTATTCTGTATCATATTGTCCTAATTTTAGATATTTGATATATATTGTTGTATTTTATAATGTATAAAATACATTAGTACCTTAGTTTCAATGTCCCAAATATATGTATAAAGTGGTAAATACTAAAAGAAAGAAAGAAAGAATGAATGAATGAATAAATAAGAGAAAGAAAGAAAGAAAGAAAGAAAGAAAGAAAGAAAGAAAGAAAGAAAGAAAAGACTCTTGAGTAATAGGACGAGGAATCACTTAGAAATATGGCCATGCAGTAGAATATAACCAGCAGCAAAATCCGAATTGCACTAATACATACATGTGTGAATCTCAAGATCATCATGTTGAATGAAAGAAGAGTAATACCAAACACTCTTTCTTATACAATTCCATTTATGTAAAAGATTAAAGAAATCAAGCACCCTTAACTGCTGAGCTATCTCCCCAGCCCAAAGGACAGAAAATGTAAATAGTTATTAGACATTAGTCACCATTGATGCTGGCAGTAGTTTCATAGTTGTACACACTCAACCAAACACATTAGACAGAATATTATCATTTATTTGTTTGCTTTTTATTTACCTTGCCTGTTCATATCTGTGTGGGTATATGTGCACTTATGGTTGTGCATACCCATGTGTATATGCATGTACCAGAAGACAATGCTGGGTGTCACTGTTGGGAACAGTGCCCACATGAATCCTCAAGAGCAACTCCGAAATCTAAAAAGCAAAATAAGTGTTGTGGTGCACATCTGTAACCCCAGCACTCAGGAAGTGGAGGCAGGAGGATCAGGAGTTCAAGGTCATACTAAGCCACATAGTGACTTTCAGGCCATCCTGAGCTCCATGAAACTCTGTGTAAAAGAGAAAAGAGAAAAATATCTAGAAGGCAAATGAAGTGATCCCTTCAGAATTCTGAAGGAAAAGTATTTCCAAGTTAGGATTCTATACCCAGCCAAACTCTTCTGTAGAAATGAAAATAAAGATATAAGGATTTTTTTTCAGATAAATGATGTCTAAACTTTTTTTTCTGAAGAAATTTCTGGAGGATGTGTCCTACCAAAACAACACAATAAACCAAGAGAGGGAAAAGACAAGAAAGCCAATACAAAAAGACAGCCAAGGAATGGCCAGGGAAGATAACAGCTGTACGGAAGGCCTATAAAACAGCTCCACTCAAGTACATCAGAGGCAGTTTTCTCCTGGAAGCTAGAAACTATGTTCATGTATCTCAACATACTGGAAGGGTATTTGTGCTTTGGGTAAAGTTTTAATTGAATTCAGTGACAAATATATGGATATTAAGTAATAATAATTATTTGTTAAAAACAAGTATAACTGTAAACTCTAGGAAAAACAAAATATGGGCAGTGTAAGGATAAATAAGAATCTACATGAATATATGAATAAAAATTTACATAGTCTTAACCAGGCATGGAGGTGCACACCTTTAATCCCAGCACTCAGGAGGCAGAGGTAGGAGGATTGCCATGAGTTCAAGGCCATCCTGAGATGACAGAGTTAATTCCAGGTCAACCTGGACCAGAGTGAGACCCTGCCTCGAAAAACCAAAAAAATTTACATAGTCTTAATTATTTAAACGTAACACAAATGATGACATAGATGAACTTTCTAAAGCTGGGCGTGGTGGCGCAAGCCTTTAATCCCAGCACTCGGGAGGCAGAGGAAGGAGGATCACCGTGAGTTCAAGGCCAACCTGAGACTACAAAGTTAATTCCAGGTCAGCCTGAGCCAGAGACCCTACCTCAAAAACTAAAAAAAAAAAAAAAAAAGAATTAAAAAAAAAAAGGAAGGAATGAAGGAAAGAAAGAAATTTCTAGAAAATCTAACTGGATGGGTAAAGACTTACGAAGTGTGTGTAAATTTTGGGAACAAGGTGAGAGTTAAACATCACCTACCAAGTGTAAAATCAATGAGACAGATAATGTCTTATGCTGGAAAATAACAAGCTTAATGTAAGGTAAATATGAAATAAAATGGTGATTCCTAAGATTTCAGCTCTTTGCTGCTAATAAACTATTTCCAAAAAGGTGTGGTCTCAGTCCTTAAATTTTTGAAATCTAACCTCTTGACACAAACCAATCTAAAAAGAAAAAAAAAGTCAGGGGCTGGAGGGATGGCTTAGCAGTTAATGTGCTTGCCTACAAAGCCTAGGCACCCCACGTTTGACTCCCCAGAACCCACATAAGCCAGATGCACAAGGTGGCACATGCATCTGGAGTCCATTTGCAGTGGCTAGAGGTCCTGGTGTGCCCATTCTCTGCTTCTTTCTCACTCACTCTCTCTCTCTCTTACTCGCTCATTCTCTCTCTTATGCATAAATAAATAAAATACTTAAAAAATCAGTATAGAAGCTGGACATGTGTATTATGTCAATAATCCCAGAACTTGGAAGGGTAAGGCAACAAGATCAGGAGTTCAAAGAAGAAAATAAACAAATAAACCTCACCACACCAATGTCTTCAATAACCTAGGAAAAGCCCACCTGACAGAGTTCATAGACAACAGTTCATGCCAAACAGAAGAGGAAGAAGCATGAGCCCAGGAGTGAGGGCATCGGGGCTGGAGAGGAGATGCCAAAAAACGCTGAGTACACAGTTGTAACTTAGAGAAGCACACTGTGTCATGTCATTGAATTTTAGCTTTGTATTATCTTAATTCTATCTTATAAGAAATTGGAGGTTCTCAGAGGTTCCTTCAATTAATAGTACAAATTCTGTGGCCAAAATGCCCATGCAAATATCTGAAAATATTTAATTTTTTTAATTTATTTATTTATTTATTTGAGAGCTACAGACACAGAGAGAAAGACAGAGGGAGAGAGAGAGAATGGGCACGTCAGGGTTTCCAGCCTCTGCAAACGAACTCCAGACGCGAGCGCACCCTTGTGCATCTGGTTAACGTGGGACCTGGGGACCGAGCCTCGAACTGGGGTCCTTAGGCTTCACAGGCAAGCGCTTAACCGCTAAGCCATCTCTCCAGCCCTGAAAATATTTAATTTAATTCATAAATTATATAAAAAATAACTACTTACCAACAGCCTATGTGCAAACTCTCTCCAGCAGTTGGCAGACAATGCTTGTTAGCCCTACAAATATGCTCTGTGCAACTTCCAGTTCTCCCACCACGTCTAAACTCCATCAAATGTATTGTTTGAGGGGCTTGGGAAATGATTTCTTATTTAGTACAGCACATAAAGAAGGCATTTCTAACAACAAAGTTATTTTCCCTGTATTTAAAAGCCTCATGAAAATATTGCTGCTTTATTAAGCAACATTTCTTAATATTCTGTGACACTGAGTAGAAAGTTTAACTAAGACTAATAAACCAATTGAAAAGACATAAATATTTAATAACTGCTGGCAGAAAAGCTGGCTAGAAATCAGTATGGAGAAAGAAACTAGGTCCATTTTCCATATGATAGTAGATTTCATTCCAGGTAGAGTAGACTGTTAAGTTTAAAATTTTTTTAAAAATGTAAAAACTACAATTTTTATCCCAACAGGGAAAAAAAAGGAAGCTTTATGGCAATTGAAAAACATCATAGACAAGATAGATGAGATACACTAAAGGAAAAAAATGAAAAAATGTATCCTAAATAGAAAGAAGACAAGCGAAGGGGAGATGGAATAATTTGCATTGCACATGAATAAAATACTTAATATTTTAAAAGTCTATGTAAATCCCTAAGGCTGCTTTTTACTAGATAAACTTAAAAAAGGATAGAATACAGATGAGAAGATATAAATAAACGTCAATGCTCAGATTTAGATCTAGAGTTCCTAATATTAAAAATGGAAAATGAAACGACTGTGACCTAGTTCACACTGTCATAGTAGCACACATTTTTTAAATCGTCTATGGTCTCATACCAGTCCCACTGTATCATCGTCTGCTTAGAAAACAACTTGCATGCTATACTTCATCTTATGACATCCTCACTAACCCATTTTGACTAGCATATGCCAAGGAAAATATTTCAAAGAAGAAAATTACTTCAATAAAGTTGCTCCTAGAAGGGATGGGGAGACTGCTCGGGGATTCAAGGCACTTGTTTGCAAAGCCGGCCAGCCTGGGTTCAATTCCCCAATACCCACATAAAGCCAGGCGCATAGTGTGGTGCAAGTGCTTGGAGTTCATTTGCAGTGAGAAGAGGCCTAGTGTCCCCATACTCTCATGCACACACAAGTAAATAAATATATATATTTTTAAAGATGCTTCTAGAAAGTCCATTGACAATTTTTTAAATGTATAAAATTTTTACAATAGCCCCAACAATTAGGAAATGGATATGTAAATTTTGGCACATAGATATAGCTATAAACTTCTATGTCCCCATCATGTTAATTGGCATGTAAAATTTATGTGCAAACATTATTTAAATGAGGATCAAGATGTTCAACAGAATGTAAGTTATTATGCTTTATGATTATTTAGGCAAAAAAAATATAAGTTTCGCCACTGGAAAAAAAATCAGATGAACTGAAGCTTCACATTGTTTTTTCTATAAAACTTTGAAATGAACCATAAAAGGTAAGAGATAGTTTGGTGAAGTGAAAGAAAATAGCTCTTCCAGCTTGCAGTCACCTCTAGCAGTAGTGACTTCAGCAAGGACTGTTTACTGGCTGTGTAATTGCCAACAGTTCTGCTGCTCCAAAATGCAGAGGCTTCTCTTCACAGCTACCCTGCAAGTTGGGTATTATTGTCCTCCCCCCTTTACAGATATAAATTGAGGCTCAAAGAGATTAAATAATTTACCAATGTATCACATAATTGCTCTAGGATAGATCCTAAATTAGAATCTACTCCTGCTCCAAAATTCTTTCTTAAAATCCTTTTCTTCCCCTTTCATCTGGATCAATATAGCCTATTTGCATGGAGGAAGCTACAGAAAGATACAAATATTTTTCAAGGAAAATAGTCTAAATCCCACCATCCAAAGACAATCACATGATATTGTCCCAAATACCTCTCCGATATTTTTCCAACATATTTTCTTTCTCATAGTTAAATTCATAGCCCATGTATAATTTTATATCCTGCATCTTTATTTAACATTACATCATGCTCAAAAGTCTTAATGACATCATAATACACTATTACATGGATATTCTATCACTTACTTACTTAACCATTTACTATACATTTAGATGCTGCCAAATTTCTCCACTAGAAAAAGCACCACATTAAACTCCTTCATACACAAAGCATGCTTGGCAAGAAAATCAGCTAAAAGATGAGACACTGGAATAAAAGGTGTGGGAATGTTTAAGGCTTGCCTCTCCAGGAATGTTTATCAGTCCACACACACAGTGACTGAGTATGCTCACCCTGACTCCTATTCCTTTTTCATCTTTGCTAATGGGTAGCTGAAAAATTAGGCATACTAGTCTAATTTGAACTTACAGGTGGAAGTTTCGTGTTTTAAATTTTAAGTATTTGCAAGCAGAGAGAGAGAGAGAGAATGGGCATGCCAAGGACTATAGCCACTGCAAAGGAACACATGTGCAATTTTGTACATCTGGCTTTATGCGGGTACTAGGGAATTGAACCCAGGCCATCAGGGTTTGCTAGCAAGTGCCTTTAAGCACCAAGCTATCTACCCAGCCCAGGAATTTGCTTTTTAATGTGCTTTGAAAAATTCAGTATTCATCTCCAGAGGGCAAATTGTTCTAAATTATTCCAGTTTGAGATAGGACATGTCATAAAGCAATCATAAGCCTTTCAGCTTTTTCCTGCCTCCTGAAATAAAGTGATTCTGCTATCATTATTTCATTCTTCACCCACACATTCATATGCCACCTTTGCACTATCCCAACACAGCCTTCATGGAAAGCACTTTGACAGAAAACATCAAGTCTTTTACAAAATATTTATATCTTTAGCCTACTAGACCCTCTCCCAGTACAATGTCTTCTGCAGATAAGCTACTTTTGATTTCATGTCTGAAGAAACTTGAGGAAAGTAAATCCAAAGGCATATCCCCCATCTTTTGTTTTTCTTTTTCCTCTCATCTCATTTCAGAAGAATAAAACAGCTTACCAAGAACAGCTGCTCTGAAAGCAGTGGAGATCAAGCAGGTGGCACCACCTGTAGGTAATCAGTTAAGCACTTTGTAAGTGACTACTTGGTTGTGCCAATATCCAGTTATCCCAGATTTTGTTGGGAAAAGCCTTGGCAAGATTGTTCAAGCTGTGAATCTTTGATTTAGACTAATGATAGATTGATAGACAGATCGATGATAGATTGATAGTTTCTAAAACAGCAGTGAGCAATCATCTCACTCTAATCTGATATGAAGCAGGTGGTCTATTAAGCAATGGTCATATCATCTACTTCAGTATATGACAGAGTCACTGTTATGGTTTGAATGTGAAATGCCTCCCATGGGCTCATGTGTTTGAATACTTGGTCTCCAGCTGGTAGGGCTATTTTGAGAGATTGTGGAGCTTTTAGGAGGTGAGACCTAGCTAGAGGAAATAGGTCCCTGGGGTGAAGACCACTTCCAGATGGAGCTCTCTGCCTCTGGCCTACACCATGTACTAAGCAGCTGTAAGCACACTCTTGCCACTGTGGACTGAGATCTCTGCCATGTCTCCCTCACCATGAGGGACCTGAAATCTGAACTAAGAGCCAGACAAATCCTCCCTCTCCCTGGAGTTGTTTCTGTCAGGTATTTGGTCACAGAACAAGAAATGGAATCAATAGAGTCACCCTATCTCTAAACCCACTATCTCCTTCAGGTCTGCCTACTGAGTATGCATTAGGAAAGAGAAGACTGGCACAGAAGACTTCTCCTCTACCTACACTGCCCTACAATATTAAAGAACCTTTACTCATGTCTGTGTATTTGTAGTGAAGGGCAGGTGGGTGGGTGAGTGTCCTGCATACCTCCATTTGCTGCAGACAACAGGCCTCCAAATGCTCCAAAGAACACACTAGTTCATCTCAAAACTGGATTAGATTCTTTTTGTGTGATTCATTGAAGATAATAAAGAAGGAGGGATTGTGAATTAGCTTGTAGAACAAACTGCAATACCCTAGGTTCAATCCTTGGCAGTGTGGAGGGAGGGAGGGAAGAAAGAAAGAATGAGGTAAGGAAGGAGATGAATAAAGTTTCTTTCCATGTGTAAAATTCTTTCCTGATGCTTACATTCAGAAAAAAGCAACAAGCAATATGAAGAGACAAATATTTAAGTAACAAAAATGTTACAAATGAAATGTCAGTAGAGTGATAGAGTATCTAGGACTGCCCAAGTTAGACACTTGAGAAGTGCAGCCTCTCTGAAAAGCGGGTGTCACCATCTTCTTACTAGGACAAAATTCCTGACCAGAAGTAGCTTATGGAAAGAAAGGATTTATTTCTGCCTTACAATTTTGAGGGAAAGTTGCATCATGGTAGGAAAGAATGGCAGATGAGACATCACATCTCCACAGTACTTTTGGAAGTAGAGTGGGCTAGCTGGTACTGACAGGCACAGCTGGATTATAAAATCCCAAGGCCCACCTCTAGTGACATGCTTTCTCTAGCAAGACTCCACCAGCTGGGGATTAAGCATGAGGATTAATCACAAACACATGAGGCTATGGGGGACAGTCCCCATCAAACCACCACAGATGGCATTTCAGCTAGGACCTTAGGGGTGAGAAGCAACCATCAAGCCAGCTGTGGTGGGTTCTTGAGAAGCAGGCCTTCCATCAATTTGTACAGAGTACAGCTGCTAAGAAACAGAAGGTGGGCCACATGGCTGAAGCAAGGTTAGAGGAGGAAGCATGAGGTCCTACTTCTCTGCAGAAACCACAGGAAGACTTTGAGAAGCGTTATGTCTCAAGGTCAGGATAACATTCAGTCTGCTTTACTTTTCTTCAGAATACATACCTGATTCCATCACCTCCAATGTTTAGTGTGATAATCACCTGTTCAGTAAGACCTACAGTGAGCACCTTATTTAAGCTTGTAAACCCCAACCCTCTCTTACTCCTCTCCTCCACTTTAAGTCCTCTTTCATTTACTTCTGTCTCTTTTCCATACTTATCACCTTCTAATGCATCATGTAACTTACTTATTTGTTGAACTTGAACTTGATGGTTATTATCCATCTCCCATGTGAACATAAGCTCACCAGGACAGGCTATCTTTAGCTTGATGCTGATCTATCACAAAAATCTGGAATTGGAGAGGCACATAACAGCTATTCAGCAAATACTTGCTGATCAAGTGAAGGTGTGATTGTGAAGGAGACCATTTTCACTAGTGCACCTATAGTATGCTCTTGGTTTAAGTCAGCTTTTCACATGAAATGGCCTGAAGAAACCATGCCTTTATCCACAGAAATGGGAGAACTGGAATGGGACACTTCAATGCCAAGTATAACTACTTCTTTCTGGTCTCAGTGATAGTTTTCATAGTTGTTCTATGTGGGTTGTGTTGTTATTTAGTGGTTCTAGCATGTCCTCTTACCTGGCTATTGCAGGGACACAAAGTAATTGCTAGTGGTTATGACTCCATGTTTTTACCATGTGATCTGCTAATAATAAGAGAGCTTGAAAGCTCATTTGTTTACTAGAAGTGCCACTTTCTAATATGTGGCTGTAGCCTTAATAAACTCACAATTACACAAGACTACTACCTACTATAATTCGTGAAATTTCAAACATAGACAAAATAGAAAACTGGAAAGATTTCTATTATGAAGCATAAACTATGTCAACCAAGTTCTGCTCTTACATCTCAAGATGACACATACATTTAAACTCTGAGCAAGGACATAGAACAGGTTGAAGCGAAGACGGACACTCACAATGTATGGTCCAGTCCCCCTTTCTGTGCTGTGTTGTCCCCTTTGTCTGTGTCCTTTGCAACTATAAAATACTGAAAACTATTTTTGCTGTGCCCTGAGATTTCTGCAGCATCCACTCTCGACAATATGAAAACTCACTTCATAATTCCAAAGAATCTCATGATGAGAACATAGAAAATATCAGAAGACTGTCCTGAAGACTCAGAGACCCTAGATGGACCAGTTCATATCAAGCCTGCCCGCCATCCTGAGAGGGCATCGGGAACTATTTCCTGCCTGCCTGAGAGCCAGTCCCTCTAGGGAAAACTAGTACTCTGTCTCCCCCTTGTCCTCTGTGTGTGCTTCAGAGGGCAAAATCATGATGAGCCACTGCTCTGGCCAGTGAGACACAAGAGTCTTCTTGAGGGACTTTTTGAAAAAAAACAAACAAAAACTCTTTTTCATTGCTGGTAAAAAGAAGCATCAGAAGACACAGCCTTCTTCTCACTTCTTCAATGTGCCCTTGTCTGCTTCCTTCCCGAGAATACAGAAACCACCTTGCACCCAAAAGCAAAAGATAGGAGAGCATGCTGAAAATGGCAGAATGGAAGGACATGGGAATCTGCATCCATGATGACACCATGAGCTGTGAACTTTTCCTCCCGGAGCCATACTACTTCTGAAATTCCTGATAACAAAGCCCTTTATGAGTGCAGTGATGTGGTGAGCAAGAAATTAGCACCCCACAGATATCCACTGCCAAGACATGGCTTCTGTGAATATATCTTTTTACAGTAAAAATAAAATTAAGGTTTCAGGTAGGATCAGGGGTGCCACTCAATGACAATTTTAAAATAGAATTATCAGGGCTGGAGAGGTAGTTTAGCAGTTAAGGCACTTGCCTGCAAAGCCTAAGGACCCAGGTTCAATTTTCCAGGACCCACATAAGCCAGATGTACAAGGTGGAGCATGTGTCTGGAATTCATCGGCAGTGGCTGGAGGCACACCCATTCTCTATCTATCTATGTATCTATCATCTAGCTATCTCCTTCTGTGTTTCAAATAAATAAATATAGAATTATCCTAGGTGATCTTGGTAATCCCACTGTAATTACAAGGGCTCTGAGAGCTGTGAGAGAATTAGAAGAAGGAAACAGAGATATCAGTGTTGCCTGGCCATTGGTGGAAGGGACCTGAGAGCCAAGCAGTACAAGCAACCTCCAGATATCAGACAGGGCAAAGATAATGTGGGGAGCTAGGCCTGGGGCAGACATAAGAAATTTCTGGGGCTGGAGAGATGGCTTAGTGTTAAGGCACTTGCCTGCAAAGCCAAAAGATCCAAGTTCAATTCTGCAGGACCCATATAAGCCAGATGCACAAGGGGGTGCATGCATCTGGAGTTTGTTACCGCGGCTAGAGGCCCTGGCATGCCCATTCTCTCTCTTCTCTACCTGCCTATTTCTGTATCTCTCTCTCTCTCAAATTAATTATAAATAAATAAACAAAATTCAAACCCCAGTTGACTACTAATTTAAAAAAAAAAAGAAATTTCTGTGCCTTTGGCTCAATCTTACTGTGAAGATTATTTTTTAAGATTGCTGCTCTTAAGAAACAAAGTCTATTAAAAAACAAACAACTAAACTGGGCATGGTAGCATATCCCTTTAATCCCAGCACTGTGGAGGCAGAGGTAGGAGGATCGCTATGAGTTTAAGGCCAGTCTGAAGCTACAAAGTGAGTTCCAGGTCAGCCTGGGCTAGAGGGGGACTCTACCTTAGAAAAACGACAACAAAAGAAAAATCAAACAACTAATCATAAGACCAAGCAGGAATATATCCACAGAAAATTAAATCACATGTCAGAGACTTCTGCACTCCTCATGTTTGTCAGAGCAGTATTCACAATAGCCTAGGCATTGAATTCATCTGGGTGTCTGTCAATGAGTAAACAGGCAAAACATCAGAATACTATTCAGCTATAAGAAAAGAAAGAACCTTGTCATTTGTGACAATACAGATGAACCTGGAGAACTTTACATTATGAAATGAGCCAGGTGACAAGTATTATATGATTTTACTCATGAAGAATCTAAAATGGCTGATCTTATAGGAGAGCAGTATGGTGATGACCTGAGGCCAGGTAATTAGGAGAGGAAGTGATGGAAGATTTTAGACTAATGATACAAAATTCCTACTAGATGGGAGGGGAAACATCTAGAGTAAACAAAGAGCAAGGTGACTGCCTGGTTGAGAGGGCAATAAAGGCAAAATGGAGAAGTTGGGAATGACTGCTGGTGATAACAAATTTCTTGGGTGATGAGAATATCCTAAAATTTATCATGACAAAGGTTGTATAGTCCCAAGGACACATGATAACCACTGGATCTTTGAGTTGGTGAACTGTACAATATGCAAACTATCCCGATGAAGCTGCTTTTTACAGGTATTTTCCCCAAAAACATCCAAAAGGCATTCAGCATGCCTGCCACCTGTATTGGACTTCTGACCTACAGAACCCTCAGGTAATAAATTTATGGTGTTTTAAGCCACTAAGTTTGTGGTAAGTTTGTGTGTGTGCATGTATCCTCCATTCAGCACTAGTGCAAATGAATTCATCATCCAAATCCAGAACTTTTGAGGGTAAAAAGATGCCTTTAGCCACTTTAGCTGAAAAATATGGGTAAATTATAAATTCCTAGGAACACTTCACTTACTGTTCATGTCACATTGAATTTTTTTTTCTCTGATATTTGTGGCCAAAACATTCTAAATAATTATAGTAAACTTACTAACACATTTCAAAGATTGACATAAAGTCATCTTTTAAGTGCTTTAATTTTGACATTAGTTTCAACAAACATAGGGCCAGTACCATGTTAAATACCTGCCACCTTAACCTAGGTACTAGCTACACATGTAGGGTGCCCCACAACATGGAGAACCCAATCCCAAAATTAGCTCAGAGTATGGGAAAAGTGAAAAGAAAAGAAAAACCAACCCTACTTTCCAAAAGTTTACAACGAAGTCAGGAAGACAAATGTCACAGAAATAAAGGACCTAATGAACTGATTCACAGAAGCTGTTTCTTGGCAGTGCATCAAGATGTTCCTGTGCCAAGTGGCTTCCTTCCCCAAGAGAGGAAGGAAATGGAAGACCTGGTATATTCACTCAAGCACTCTCCCTAGTGTAAGCAGCCTTTCCTCTAAATGCGGTCAGAGTTCTACCCCCATCACAAGCTAAGAGAAACAGTAAGCAAAGATTCACATCAAAAAAGAAAAGAAGAAGAACCAGAAATGATCTGACATTATGAGAAAAATATATATATGTGAGAAAAAGTTAATCAAGTGTAGAAAAAAATATGCATAAGACTCACTTAAAGAAACTCTTCAGTGCAGTTGTCTTTCTGCAAAAAAGCTGGAATGAGCTTCAGGAATTTGCCTGGGTGCTTAAAGTAGGGGAATGATAGCGCTAGTGAGAAGCAAGAGCTAAATGCATGCAAACCCTAAAGGAATTAATTTAGATTATGTAGAAAGCAATGCAAGGAGAAATGTAAATTCAGAGGCTCCAGCCTGAGAAAGGAATTGTATTTCCTGGGATCACTGGAGCAACACAGGGTCCTTGCACTGGGAGCCATCAACCTGGAGGAAGGAAGGATGAGAGGCCAGAGGTCGTTCTGGCCCTCTGTGGGAGAGGGACCCTAAATACCTAAATAATTTCCTGTACATGGAAGAACAAGGAGAGATTAAAGAGGTTCTTGTGGCTTAGGGTGTATGTATAGAAAAGAAACTAAACCGCGAGAAAAGTCAGGAAATCTGTAAGGACCCACAGCCTCCTTCTGCCTTACCCTGATTCCTTGGGGGTTGGGGGTAGGAAATGCTTAGACAGTGGACAAACATGTCTCTCAGGGAGGAGGAGAGCTGGCCACAGACAAAGCTGCTGAGCAGAGCTAAGGAACACTTAGAATGTGCATGTAAGACGACTTTGATATGAAAACAAATACAGGGAGCGAAAGGCACCTGGAATCGGCTCCCCAGGTGGCTCCTCTCTCTGTGAGAGAGGAAGCCAGGCTGCATTAAGAATATGAATATTGATTGGTGGAGAAGTGAAGACCTGGTGTACCCAGGCCATCTAATTGAGTCAAAGAGAGCCAGCCTCTCCGGCTTCATTTCCACCTGCTCCACCACAAAAGAAACCACAGCTCCCCATCCAGTTAATGACTTCTTCACTTTTGTCAAGAAAAATGGTTCTTACTCCATTCTGAATTGTCTTGAACTCTCTGTAGCTTCCAGCCATTGATCAATAGCTATTATCTTGCTATGGCTTCTGAGGCATCCTCAGGTTAGTCAGCCCCATTTGTTCATTCATTCATTCAATACCTATCAATGTCCCCAGAGTCTCAGGCCCTAAGGAAGATGAAGAAGATCCAAATGTTGAGCCCTCTCCTGGGTCAACTCAGCCAGAAAGGTTGTCACCACTTCTTTGGGTTCCTCTTTTCCACTATTACCCACTTGATTTCCTGGACAAGGCCTTCCTCCCAGTGATGTTCCTATCAACAGGCCGTTTTCCCCATTCTGTTCCTCATAGACACAGTAGAAATTTGGATCTAAACAATCCCAACATTCCCTGCTCCACAGACCCAGTTATACCTTTCTTTTGCTCAGCAGAGGGATGCCTCAATTTTCTCCTACCAAAAGATGTATTTCTACCTAGTTCTACTGACCAGGCTAATGTGTGGAATCTTAGATCAATACTCAAGTTCTAATTAATTCACTATCATTCCTAGTATCCGTGACATGCTCCAAGCATAGGCTTACTTGTGTTTTCCTCTCTTGTTCATGTGTTGCTCTTAAGTCATGCTGTGATTTTGGCTTCCTCAGTGAAGTTCCCTGTCTTTTACTTGCTCTACTCACAGTGAGACATTTAAAATGCTTTTAAACAAACTTCCGTTGAAATTAATTAAATGTGGAAAATAAAGGAATTTCCTCTTCTTGCACCAGTTTAGTGCAGCACATTTTTATTCGTTACCATGGCAATGACAGCATTTCTGACTTTTCCCAGGCCAAAACCACAAGGCCAAGAACCATGGTGAGTCCACATTGAATTCCACAAATCCTCATAATTATAGCAAAACTGACTACTTTGAATGAGTCACATTTTTATATTCAGTCCTTCCTGTCAATCTCCACCAACAAAGCCCATCTACTTTAATGACAGGAACCCTCTCTGGGCAATGGGGATAGTATCCATATAACTCATCCACTGGTCTCAGCAAGTGAGATGTCATGCTGAATGCCTGGCAGGTGGCCAGGACATGTTGGATATGGAGTACTTTGGGTAATTTTACTTCCACATCCTCTGTCTTACCCAGTGCCCTCTGGAGCAGTCCTGAGTGACAGTAGTCACCTGTGGCCTAGAGCCAGATAGATTTGGTTTGAAGGCTAGATCAGCCACAGTGTGAGATGGGGACATGACTCAGCTTCCCTTAGCTTTTGTTGCTCCTTCAGTGAACTGCAGATGACACCACCTTTGCTGCAAAGTCATAAGAATGGGTTCTAAGTACTATGCCACACTGCATATTTTTAGCATTTGGTCACTCGCCTCTCACCTACCCTACCCCTGCAACACCACACCCCTGCTTCTCTGGAGGGTCATCGTCGCTTATCTCTGTCTCTGGGAAGTATGTTCGTTTTTTGGCATATGTCTCCTTTCTGAGGCAAGTGTCAGAAAAAACAAATTCAAACTACTTCAGCAGAGAGGAAATTTATTGAGGTAAGAGGCCCACGGGGGAGAACCAGCTTGCAGTCCAGATGAACTGGACTTAAGGATGTCCCCAGACTCAGCTCCTCTCCAGCTGGGCTGAACTTTGCTCTCTTTGGTATGTTGGTGACTTTCGCAGAATCCTCATAGTCTATGATGATATAAGGGCTCCCAGGTTCAAAAGGGCCAGAAATCAACTCTGTTTTCTTTCCTCCAAAATCAAAAAGTGGTTAGGATTAACACTAACTAGACTGGCTTGGGTAATAGACATCCTTGGGCTAGCCACTGTGGTTGAGGGATACAAGACATATTTGGCCAAGCTAATTAGTGAATGAACATCGATGTGCTATGCCATGCTGAGCTGAGGAAGCAGTGAGTTGAGATGGAAGAAGAAACAGCAGATCCCTCCTTTGAGATGGGGAGACTGTGCCCAGCATGTCTGTGTGGAAAGGCCAGGAGAGGGTTGCATTTAAGGCAAAGTTTAGAAGAAGTCTCTGGAGATCCCAGGAAAGTTTTCAAGAGCCTCACTATTTCACTCTGATCCAATCTGTTGATCAGGATTATGGTTAAGAGCAAAGGTTCTAGTCTGTCTAGAATGAAATGCTGCTCTTCCTGGTTACACAACCTACCTCTCTGGGCTTCACTTTTGTCATCTGTGGAAGGAAAGTACTAGGCATCTCAAGCAAGTAAAGAGGTGGGGCTCAGCTCTTGAAAGTGCTCAGCACAGATTGTCTGATAATAGGGACACCAGAGAAGGAGTGAGTATCCATGGCACTGCCACCAACAGTCATGTTGAATGGAGTGAGAACAGCCATGGACATGTAGGTCCTATGGAACACAGCCCATCATGGTACTCTGTGTTTCCAAACTCCTGGAGATGGGAACACAAAATCTTTGCATGGTACAATACACGGAGGGAAAGCCAATAAGGAAAATAAGGAGAGAGGGAAGAAGATGAATAGGTTAATTGTTTAAGAAAATTTTTTCCAGTGCTGGGACTTAAACTAAGGATCTCCCACATACTAGGCAAGTTCTCTGGCACTGGGTTATGTTCCCCAGTCCCAAATAAAATGTTTTCAAAGCAGGGTGGCCATCCTGCACTCTCATTCCAGTTAGTTACCTTTGCCTTCTCAGGTCTGTCAATATGCACTTAGCATGCATTTCATTAAACCAGGAAAAGCTAGAGCCTGCTAATTGCATACCTGGTAACAGCCTTCATTTACAGCAGCTCCTTGATCAGATACTTAGCATGAGTGATCTCCTTAGATCGTGACCTGACCAGCATCTAAAAACACACACATGTCCCAGCATGGGTGATGGAGAGCAGGAAGTGTAACCTTTGACCAGACAAGTGTTAACAGTGTTACCCTTTCTGCAAGGAAGAACCAAAGGAATTAAAATTGAGTCAGTCACCAAGTAGATTGCATTTAGGGTCACGGATAAATCCTCCTGAAAGATTTGCCAAAATGTTTACTTTTCTTAGTAATTTAAAACAAGTAGGGAAAAGTCTTTGGGCCAAATTTGTCATTGCACAGGCAAATTTGGTTCCATCGTTCTGATTCCACACCTCCAGTCTAGATGTTCATTCTTGTAACTTGGGAGGCTTATCTTGCTCTGTGCAGAGCACCTCTCTATTGTGATCATCATGCTGTGAACCATGGTTGCATTTCCCACATATTAAATCTACCCATGTCCCTTCAACTGATTAAGCTAAAATTGTTCTATGGTGTACATATGTGGATTACATTGAATTCTCACACACTAAATAAAGCATGGATGAACAAAATTCACTTCATGTAATCTACTTTAAATCTCCTTTTGTTTTCCACTTTCCTCTTCATCACATTCAGATTGTGTTTTGCAATACCACCAAGGCTCTAAGTGGGACGCAAGGGACCTGATCCTTCAATTGTTCCTGTTTATAGTTATGCTCTTTATCCTAGGGGTGAGGTGGTGCTTGGATAGAGATTTTCTTTAGCAGTTAGGTTAAGCCATGCAAACATGACTATAAAAGCAAACTTGATTTTCAGTTTTGTCTTTTATGTTAAGGTTTGGCTGAGAGAGTATAAAGATTTAGGTCTGGCTATAGCTCCTTGCTGCCCAACCTTTCTTTCTCAGCTGTCTATGCATTGACCAGAACTACTTAAGGACCAATGCAAAGTAAATGCAGCTTTGATAATGCTTCCTACTTTGACACCAAATCAAGTTATCCTTCTCAAGCAAGGTATTGATTTGAAAATTGGCTTCCTGACTTCTAAGTAATTGCCATTTTTTTAATGGAGTTTCTGTCTACTGAATATATAGTCCCCTTTTTTTGGCTAGTGTTTTTCTGCTACTATAAGGATGGTACATTCGTGATGTTCCAGATTCATTCTTATATTCTTGGGATTAAACATTGGAGGAAAATAAGTGATGTTCTGATTCATCCCCAGGAACTTTCCCTGCTGCTGATTCATGCACGTTCACTCAGCGTTCTCTGAGCGACACTAACTCTGAACTTTGGCTTCAAAACATGACAATGGTCCACTTATGAGAGATGATTTGTATTGCAAGTTTTCTGTGTTTTATATTTATTTTGTTTAGATCAGCAAGTTTCATTGGTCTCTACCGCAAGGCACTGCTATATAAACACAAAGGTAGCTGCCTTGCAATTTCATTTAATGTGCTGAATGGTAACCATGTTGTCAGCAATGACTTAGACACTGTATGAATCTAGAGAATGTTGGTGACAGCAAGGTAAAGAGTCTGAGGGTCTAGGGGATTTCTTGTGGTGTCCAAATTTAGTTTGAACTACTACTAAGAAACCTGGGGTTATCTCTTTTGGGGGCATCTATAAAGATGAAACTTTGAATGAAATGAAATGAAAATGAAAGAGAAATTTCTCTGCCCTTAAAGATTATGGAGAAGTAGTGAGAAAACACTAGCAAAAAGTATGAAAAGGAGGGTTTTAACCCAGGTCCACAATTGATATTCCCCTCGGATATACTCTCTTTTTCTGGGGACCTCACTACACAACATTCTATACTTAGATTCAGGAAAGAGAGGACCCCTCTCTGGGCTCCACAATCAAAAGAAATTCCTCTAGAAAAAGTAGGGGAAACCCTCCAACATATTGGTCTTGGCAAAGACTTTCTGAATACAACCCTAATTTCTCAGGCAATAAAACCACAGATTAATCACTGGGACCTCAGGAAATTACAAAGATTTTGCACTGCAAAGGACACAGTGAAAAAAGCAGAGGCAACCTACAAAATAGGAAAAAATCTTCACCAGCTATACATCTGATAGAGGATTAATATCTAGGATATACAAAGAACTCAAAAAGTTAAATAGTAAGGAATCAAACAAGCCAATCAAAAAATGGGCTATGGAGCTAAATAGAGCATTCTCAAAGGAAGAAATATGAATGGCATATAAGCATCTAAAAAAATGTTCTACTTCACTAGTCATCAGGGAAATGCAGATTAAAACTACATTGAGGGCTGGAGAGATGGCTTAGCGGTTAAGCACTTGCCTGTGAAGCCTAAGGACCCTGGTTCGAGGCTCGATTCCCCAGGTCCCATGTTAGCCAGATGGACAAGGGGGCGCACACGTCTGGAGTTTGTTTGCAGAGGCTGGAAGTCCTGGCGCGCCCATTCTCTCTCTCCCTCTATCTGTCTTTCTCTCTGTGTCTGTTGCTCTCAAATAAATAAATAAATAAATAAATTTTTTTTAAAAAAACCTACATTGAGATTCCATCTCACTCCTGTCAGATTGTCCACCATCATGAAAACAAATGATCATAAATGTTGGCAGGGATGTGGAAAAAGAGGAACCCTTCTACACTGCTGGTGGGAATGCAATCTGGTCCAGCCATTGTGGAAATCAGTGTGGAGGTTCCTAAAACAGCTAAAGATTGATCTACCATATGACCCAGCTATAGCACTTCTAGGTATATATCCTAAGGACTCATCTCATTTCCTTAGAAGTACGTGCTCAACCATGTTTATTGCTACTCAATTTATAATAGCTGGGAAATGGAACCAGCCTAGATGTCCCTCAACTGATGAGTGGATAATGAAGATGTGGCACATTTATACAATGGAGTTCTGCTCGGTGGTAAAGAAAACTAAAGTTATGAAATTTGCAGAAAAATGGATGGATCTGGAAAGGATTATACTAAGTGAGGTTACCCAGGCCCAGAAAGCCAAGCACCACATGTTCTCCCTCATATGTGCATCCTAGCTACAGATGATTGGGCTTCTGCGTGAGAAGGAAAGTACTTAGTAGCAGAGGCCAGTAAGTTAAAAAGGAGATATAAAGGGAAGAGAAAGGAAGGGAGGAGGGTACTTAATAGGTTGGTATTGTATATATGTAAGTAGAATGATTGAGATGGGGAGATAATATGATGAAGAATGGAATGTCAAAGGGGAAAGTGCAGGGAGGGGGAGGGAGGGTATTACCATGGGATATTTTTTATAATCATGGAAAATGTTAATAAAAATTGTGAAAAGAAAAATAAATAAATAAATAAAATGTACCCTTAAAAAAAAGAAATTCCTCTAGCCTCAAGTCCCCACTTCTAGCCATGTACCAAGTAACCAAAACTCCTGAGTTTCTGTCCAAAATGCTCCAAAGGACCAGATTTATGGGGTAGAAGATTGTGGAGTTTGACCTATGACCATGGGGCATTAGGGCAGGCAGAGAGAGGAGGAAACACAGTGCCCAAGGCTTCTGATCACAGCCACACCACAGACCCTGTATGCCAGGTGTTGAGCGGTGACAGAAAAAGAGAGATTGCTATTACCCTTGGAGCCTCCAATCTTGCTGGGAAGACAGATGTGGAAGAAGTAGTCAGTAGGGTGATGAGGCTGCAAATGAGAAGCTGGGATGCTTTGGAGCCCCTCATATGTGAATGAGATGAGGATAGCACAAGCTTGAGCCATGGTGGGTGGATGCAAAGGAGGGGCACCTTTACCTATGAGGCTCTGCCTACAATCTCCACCCAGTATTTTCTACATACCAAGTCTGAATGCATTTGCACAACAGGATTCAGTGTGCAAAGCTTTAATTTCTACAGCATACATGACTGATGTAGCAAACCAACACTCTTCCACAAACTCTTTCCCAGTATAGTTTTCTCACTTCCATATCCCCATGCATTGACAAATATACATTTTTTTTTCTTCATTACCACTGAGTAACAGTACAAAATCTTTTTTTTTTTATTTTTGGAAATAAAGTTGCTTACTTTCTCAGGTAGGACCATGAAGTATAAAATACTGACTCCCATAATCCTATCAGGTATAGCTTGACTACCCACTCTAAGGCCTTGAACAAGTCACTCTGCATCCTGGGGAAAACAATGTCTATTTCAGATGGTGCCATTTGTGAAATAAAACCTCTAGAGCTCATATCAGAGGCTAGAGGGTATACTTTCCAAAAATGTTTGTCATGTTTCTCTGTCCACCTATTAAACTTTGAAACTTTTAAAAAATATTTATTACTTATTTATTTATTTGACAGGGGGAGAGAGAGAGAGAAAGAAAGTATGGCTATGCCAGGGCCTCTTGCTACTGCAAAGGAATTCCAGATGCATGTGCCACTTTGTGAATCTGGCCTTTTTGTGGCTCTTAGGGAATCAAACCTGGGCTGATAGGCTTTGCAATAGGCTCCTTTAATTGCTGAGTCATCTCTCCAACCCCTATTTTTTTGAAAACTTTTTGATAAAGAAGGAAGGGAGAAAGAGGGAAGAAGGGATGGATGAGGAGAAGGAAGGATGTGGGAGGGAGGAGGGAGAGGAGGAAGAGAATGAAAGAAAGGAAAGAAGCAAGGAAGGAAAGAAAAAAGGGAGGAAGGATGGGAGGGAGGGAGGGAGGGAGGTTAGTTATCTTCTTCATACTCAATAATTTTCTGTTTCAATGCCCAAAAATAAAACACAATTTGATTTATACCAAGATTGATATCTAGTAATAAATGCATGCATTTCTTTTGGGACTGGGTCTTGTTTAGCCCAGTCTAGCCTTAAACTTATGATCCTCTTGCCTCAGCCAACTGAGTGTTGGTATGTTTAAAAAAGAACATATTCCCTTAGGGTGAAATTATATAATTAGTGCAGATATCATCATCCATACTTCTGTTTTATTGCTTCCTAAATTTCCGTTGTCAAACCAGACAAATAAATTCCTAACCTGGAAAGGCAACTGTGAAAAGAAACTGCAGAAATCACATGATGTTGCCACAGCTTGGTGATGAGGAAGTGATGAGTAACTTGACACTTGAGATTCCCTTTGAGTCCGAACACTTCCCGCCTGCTCTTGGTAGTGTGCGCACTCCACAGGCTTCACTCATTTATCTTTGTTCCTCATCAGGCTCCCGGTACCTTCCATATTCTACCTCCTAGTTTTACTAAAGAGCTTCACAAAGATGAAGTTCTCAGATAAAGAATCAAATGCTGGAATTATCTAAACTCCAGGAACACTGGAGACATGAAAATCCACAGAGCTGTAGCTCACCATGAGTTGATAAATAGCACTTTTATCCTCACCTTGGGTTTCTGGTGTGTAATGGTAATGCAACATGCCACTTTTTCTATATTTACTGTCTCTGCCTCCTTTATTTATAGGAAAAGACACAATCAGGCATCTATATTTTTTTGTTTTGTGGGGGAGATGGATCTATAGGCATACAAATGCGTTATTTTCTAGATAATGCAGTAAGTGCAGTATACTAAACTTTTTCTAAAGGCAGCATGACTACCTCCATAAAGTAAATTTAGAGATAAAAGCAGTTTGGAAGCCTGTTTTTAGTTGTTGAAAACAAAATAATGGATGTAGTAAATAAAATGTTAGAAAAATTTGTATGAAAAATCCACACCCATAGGTGCTCCACTCACCATTTTCTTGCAGTCTTTGTCACAGATGCACACCTTTATGAAGTTACCTGCCTTTAAAGGCCATTTTGGTTTTACTTTCTAAATCCTATAAACATTCCCTAGTTTTGTACAAGAAATCTAATTTTGTCCAGAAAGCCTGTGTAGTTTAGTTCTTCTTACTGGCTCAAGTCACAAAGCTTGGTGTTTTGATAATCCCATCTTCTGAAGAATTCAGTCTACTTTGAGGTCTGGGGACATGCCTCAGTGGACACAAGCATGAGGACCTGAGTTCAATCCACACCCTTGGAACAAGCTGAGAATGGAGGCATGTGACTCCACACTGGACTAGCTAGTCTAGCTGAATCACTGAGCTCTGCATGAGCTTTCTCAAAAAATAAATGGAGGGCTGGAGACATGGCTTCATCGTTAAGGTGTTTGTCTGCAAGGTCTAATGAGTTGGGTTTGATTCCCCAGTACCCACATAAAGCAAGATACATGAGGAGGCACTTCCTCTAGAGTTTGCAGAGGCTGGAGACCCTGACATGCCCATTCTCTCCCTCTCTCTCTCCTCTCTCTCTCTCTCTCTCTCTCTCTCTCTCTCTCTCTCTCTCTCTCTCTCTCCTTGCAAATACATAACAAAAATATTTAAAAAAAAAATAAGTGGAGCATAACTATGGAAGACACTTGATGTTGATATCTGGCCTCCGAACACATTCCACACACATGAATGAATACACATAGAAACAAGCATACACACATACACATGCTGAAACATAAAAATAAAAGGCTGGAGAGCTGGCTTAGAGATTAAGATACTTGTCTTCAAACCCAACGGACCAGAGGACACATGCATCTGGAGTTCATTTCCAGTGGCTGAAGGCCCTGGTTCACCTACCCACCCCCTCTCTCTCTTTCTCTCAAATAAATTAAAATAAAGTATTTTTAAAAAATAAAATAAATAAAAATTTGAGCTGGGTGTGGTGGTGCATGCATTTAATCCCAGCATTTGGGAGGCAGAGGTAGGAGGATCGCTATGAGTTCAAGGCCACCGTGAGACTCCATAGTGAAGTCCAAGTCAGCCTGAGCTAGAGCGAGACCCTACCTCAAAAAACCAAAAACAAATAAATAAATAAAAATTTGAAAAATTAACACCTTAGAAACCACCCCAGAGCTTAGAGACCCTCCTAGGGCAACACTGTATTTTAGAACATGGGGAAACTAAGGCTCTCAAGAGATAGGAGAGGGAGAGAGAGAGAGAGAATGGGCATGCCAGGGCCTCCAGCATCTCCAAACTCTAGAAGCATGTGCCTCTTTGTGCATCTGGCTTTATGTGAGTACTGGGGAATCAAACCCAAGTTTTTGACTCAGCCAAGATTAGTCTGTCCAAATATAGGACTGTAATCCAGGTTCCCAGAAACTCAGACCATTATTTCTACCCAAACACAGTGGCCTCCCACCAACTCCAGCAGCACTTTTCCATCCTGGGTAAATGTCATGGAGAGAGACATCCCCTTTCTCACCACTGTTTTCAACTAGGAAGTATGACACAACTTCCTCAAAGCAGGACCAGCTTGAATGGCACAGTCCTCACCTGACTACTCAGAATGGGAGTACTTTATGTCTTTTAAAACTTGTTCTTTATTTCCCCAGAAGCAGGATCCCAAGTTCTGGCTTCTGACACTGTTGTGATCCTGAACATTGTGTCGGGGAATCTGAGACTCTGGCAAGAGTGGTCAAATGCATACAGTTTCTACCCTGGAGCCTAATCCAAGGTCTGCACCATATCCTTGCTAGAGGTAACTACCTATGGTAACTCTTGGTGCTCTGGGGTAGGATGGGATCCTGGAAGAAACTCAATGATTATTTCACACATGGAGTCAAACCTGGGAGCCATGTCCTCTATATTCACTTGCTAAATACTCAGCCAGATGGAATCATGCATGAAAGCTTCTTTTGGATTGATCCCAGTCATACAACCCAAAACATGCTTTATCCTAGCCCATATCATGGTCTAGACAGCCCTGGGGAAAGGCAGAAAGTAAGGGGGCTCAGCCCATCTTAGTCATTTGGCAAGTTTGAATTTCATGAGCACCAGCTGAAGTGGTAGTTCTCTTGACTGGGTTGTCAGCTCTCCAGCTGTTGACAAGGGAACCAAGGGGACCAGCTCTCTAACCAGCAGGCCAGAGCAGCCATCCCTACACAGTGATGTTTAGTCATAGTTGAGCACAGCTGCCTTGGAACTGAGACCTTGTAATGCACACTAAAAGAGTCCATATCCCTTTACAAATCCCTGGAGGCTCGCCATCTATTCCACTTGTTCTCTTCAAGTTTCACTTGATTTTCCACAAGCTAAGCCTCCACTTCAAGAGCATTACTAAGTCTGAGGAAGAAAGCAGGCCTGAGTATATCCTGTTTACCATGCTACTGTCTGCCAGTCAGTGCATGGCTTGCCTGCACCACAGCAGGCAGGCATACTGGTTTGAGGATTCGGGGCTGGTTGGCTCATTGAGGGAATCTGTGTACTGATCATCACGGATAAATCAACCCTTGAAGCAATGCATTAGAGAACGCCTACAGTCTGATGCAGACATTTCCTTGTGAAGCACAGTGACAGAGCATCCTACAAGATTTCAGATACATACAGATGGCTCCTTGTGGACAATCAAGCATTTGTCAGAAATGTTAGACAAAGAAAGGTTTATGTTGACAATGTCATTACTGCTGCCAGCAGCATTTGTTTACTGCAGAATTATTTGGCAAAAAAAATATGATCTCACTTTGCTTTATGAGGAATATTCTCTTCAGTACCTCCTCTTGGACACGGATAAATGTAATGATGTGCCTGAAATATGCATTGCCTTCTTAGTTCACCATCTGCTAACGTATGAACATAAATACTTAGCAAATTGCATGTATGCTTATTAAGTAGACTGTTTACCAAACAATACATAATAAAATGAAATGTAATGCGACCTTCTGCAATACTTCAGGATTCCATTTTCTTTTTTTTTTTTTTAACCTATTCTTGTCTTTTTATTTTTTTTTACAAGATCCCAGTGCTCATGGATTTAAAGCTATCAAGACTTATCTAAGACTCACAAAATGAGCTAGAGAAATGGCTTGGTGGGTAGCTGCTTACTGTGCAAGTATGAGAACCTGAGCTTGGATCCCCAGCACTCACACAGAAGCTGGATGTGGCCACCCACACCTGTGGTCCCAAAGCGTGGGAGGCAGAGGCAGGAGGATCACTAGGACCTGCTGGCTGATTGGTTTAGCTGAATCAGAGAGTTCTAAATTCAGTGACAGACTGAAATGGTAAAATGGAGAATGATTGAGGAGGACACCCAAGACTTTTGATTTCCACATGCACAAGTACACATACAAACCCCACACACATGTGCCCATGTGCAAGCAAATACACGTACACTTATACCCCCACCACACACACACACACACACACACATGACTATGGACATGCAAAAACACATACACATATTGGTGCATTCAGGTTCACAATGCTGGTAGAAATCACCCAACCAAGAGCAGCTTGTGGGAGAAAGGTTTATTTTGGCTTACAGGCTTGAGGGGAAGCTCCACAGGGGCAGGGGAAAATGATGGCATGAGCAGAGGGCGGACATCACCCATTGGCCCACATAAGATGAACAGGAACAAGAAAGTATGCCAAACACTGGCAAGGGGTCACTGGCTATAATACCAATAAGCCTGCCCCCAATAATACACTGCAGCTGGGAACCTGGCATTTAGAGCACTAAGTTTATGGGGACACCTGAATTAAACCACCATATTCCATCCCTGGCCCCCATAAAGTGATAACCATACATGATGTAAAATGCAATGCATTCATCCAACTTTAAAAGTTCCCATAGTTTTTATTAATCCCAATGCTGTTCAAACATCCCCATGATCCAAAGTCTTCTAAATGAGCCATAATACAAATAATAATAATAATAATAATAATGGCACAGAATAAATGCTGACACTGCAAAAGATGGCATTGGGCATAGCAAAGAAATATTCAGCCAATACAAGATTTAAACAAGGCAAACAACAAACTCTGTAGCTCCAAGTCCAACAACTCTAGTCAGTGACAAGACTATAAGTCTGATAATTCTAACCAGGAACAAGTCTCTGGTATTTCAATTCCACCTCTCCAGTGAGGCTACTCACAGGCCTGGAAAACTTCATCGGGGCTGGCAGCTTTCCTTAGCAGCCGTCTCATGGTCCTGGCATCTCCACTGGGTCTCCATTGCAATCTACAGTTCATCCTCATGGCCCCATGGGGTTTCCATGTAGGCATCCAGCAAACTTGCTTCACATTGCCCATGGCCATTTCCAAAACACAAGACCGTGTTGCAAACTCAGTGACCCTCTCTTTCCTGCATTTCTTATACTCCACAATACTAGATAGGGTGCCAATTTGCTAATCTAGGGGGGAATAAAGCAGACTTTGAAGAACAGGACACTCCTGAGCACTCAGGCCCCTTCAAAAGAGTCTACATCCTTCCTATTGTCCCAGTGCAGGTCAGCTAGCCAATCTCAAAGGTTGTAATCTCTCAATTGCAGCTGAACAGGCAGCAGTTCACCTAGATGCTTTTTTATGTGCCATATCCCTCTGCAATGCAACCTTGTACAACTTCTCAGGACACAGACATAAAAACTGAAAGCCTCACACAAACCAAGTCCAAGCAAAGCTCTTTCTCACCCTCATAAGCCAAACCTCACAGTCCATAATTCTTACTGCATTCAGGTCTTTCAACTCTGACCAGAATAGGCCTTCAAACTATACTTATAGTACTGTAAGGCATCTCTTAGGCCAAGGTTTCAGATCCTTCCACATCCCTCTTGAAAATCAGCTCCAAAGACTAAAGCCACACAGTCAGGTGTCTAGCAGCAATCCCGCTCCTCAGTACCACTTTACTGTTGCAGTCAGGTTCACATTGCTGGTAGAAAACACCCAACCAAGAGCAGCTTGTGGAAAAAAGAGGTTTATTTTGGCTTACAGTCTTGAGGGGAAGCTCCACAATGGTAGGGGAAAACGATGGCATGAGCAGAGGGTGGACATCACCCCCTGGCCCACATAGGGTGAACAACAAGAACAAGAGAGTGTACCAAACACTGGCAAGGGGACACTGGCTATAACAACCATAAGCCAGCCCCCTACAATACACTGCCTCCAGGAGGTGTTAATTTCCAAATCTCCATCAGCTGGGAATTCATAACACCTAAGTTTATGGGGGACACCTGAATCAAACCACCACACATATACACCCATCCCACACAGCCACCACACACACACACATATTACCGTGGGAATGCAAAAACACATACACATATACATCCACACCACACAGACACACACACACATATAAGACCATGTGCATGCAAAAACACATACACATATACATCCATACCACACAGCCACCACATACACATGCACACAGGAAAATAAAAATAAAAGATTAACATTTGACACAATTAGATATTCTAGAATATGTCAGGCTGGTGTTCTGTATTGATTATCATATTTACCACTTTTGTTGCTTTATGGGACTAAAGACATTAAAATTTTTTGCATACTATCAAAATTGGCAGAAAGCTTTTTTTTAAATTTTTTATTTATTTATTTGAGAGTGACAGACACAGAGAGAAAGACAGATAGAGGGAGAGAGAGAGAATGGGCGCGCCAGGGCTTCCAGCCTCTGCAAACGAACTCCAGATGCGTGTGCCCCCTTGTGTATCTGGCTAACATGGGACCTTGGGGAACCGAGCATCAAACCACGGTCCTTAGGCTTCACAGGCAAGCGCTTAACCGTTAAGCCATCTCTCCAGCCCGCAGAAAGCTTTTTGCCTCCTTGTAGCTGTACTGTGAAATTCTCTTGAAGTTTTTGGTAACATAGCTTGATACTTTATGAACTGATACTTATGACAAGAAAGAAATGTTTGCTTCCCTCTCCTCCTACTGCTATTCCAAAGGAAAACTAATGTTCTTGCTCTTGCTGTCATAAAAAGACCTAAAAACAGAAACCTTGTGCAAAAAGTCTTAGTGTTCCTTTGAGTTTGAAGGAAGAGGCATAGGAGTTTATAATGAATGGTGTTCTAATAAACTGGCAAATGTTATGAATGATTTAGTAATATCTTAAATTTGGAAGTGCCAGATGGAAAGACATCCTTCAAAGTGTCTTTCTCCCATGGGATGTGTATCATGGCTGTTCACTGTGGGATCCTGGGAAACCTGAGTAGTTTTCTGGAGGCCACTTATCACTCCTACAGCTTACTTTCCCACGCCCCCTTTTCTAAAAGCATGCTTCTCTTTTATCTTTTCCTCTGCACTCCCCAGGTATTATAAAATTTCTTCAAGATGAACAATTTGAACCTAATATGGCTAAACTGACCAAGCACAAGTTAATGACGAAGGCAGAACTCTGCCCTGTTAACCAGGTTCTTCTAGTACTCTAGGAAGCTAGAAGAAATTCTAACATTACTTTGGTCAGTGCATTTGCCTTATACTTAACAATATTGACAATGGAAGGATTAAGCAAAAATGAAGGAACATTTCTGGGTTTGTTCCTAAAGAAATTAAAGTTGCACTAGCCTGCATGTTGTAGTTGGTGAAGGGCACTGTGCCCTGAGCTGTGCGACATTTGTGATCTGTGCAAAGAAAGTATTTAGTAAACAGAACAATGATGACCTCTGATGACGAGAGTGCGTCCTCGAGTGTCTACGTTCCCAGGAGTCTGTGGGCTCTGACAACAATGCCGCACTAGTCCTCTGGGCCATCCATAAGAGTCCCATACACAGAACAGCTTAGACAACTGAAGCTCATTTTCACACACTTCTGGAGGCTGGAAGTCAAGCTCAAGGTGTCTGTCATTCTACTGCTTCATGGTTTGTTTGTTGGTTTGTTTGTTTGTTTGTTTGTTTGTTTGAGGTCTCTTGTCTTGACTTGTAGAGAGCTACCTTCTTGCTGTGCCCCCCTGTGGCCCTCCCTTGGTCTGTGTCGTTTGTGTTCCAATTTCCTTTTTCCATAAGGACATCAGTTCCATTGGAGCAGAGCCTCATTTTACCTAATTGCTTCTTCAGAAGCTCTCTCTGTCTGAGTACAGTCGCATTCTGAAGAGCCAAGGGTGAAGACTTCAATATACAAACTTGGGGGGGGGGAGGCACAGTTCACCCCATAACATATGCTTTAGAGAAGAATAACTAATAAAGGTAGTGATGGCTTTGGTTACTCATAATTCTATTATGCTCTACTACCATAAGGATAGTGTTAAGGTGTTCATCTGCCTATGTGCTGCTGAAGGACTTTAAACAACATGCTGGCAAATGTTAGAATATGGTTCTAGAGCTATTATGGGGAACATTGACTTTCTTCCAGCTATGAAATGCAACATTCTCCAGTTGGTGACAGCAAGGGGTCCAGAAGAAATTATACTTTATCTGACATGTGTTATGTATCCTAGTGAGGTAAGAAGAATATTGGTAGGAACCAACAGAGATATGATTTCCTTATATGGAGAAAAAGAGACTTGCACCAGAGTACTTGGTCATTTCCTCAGTAGAAGACAGCTGTTAGGAGAAGAGACTAGCATCATTTCCTCAGTAGACAATAGCTGTTAGGAGACCACACTGAAATCAATCTATCTGGCTAGCTGGCTCAAATCTACAGCTCATTCACTATGCAATTTTATATAGGCTACTGAACTTCTCTGTTGCTGTTTCCTTGCCTATAAACTCTAATAGTAACTTGCCTCAGAGACAGAGAGTAAACAAAGCTATATATTTAAGCGAAGTGTAATGCTATAATTACTCAAGTATTCATCATTTTCATTGACCATAAAATGAGAGTATTAAACAAGATACTTTCTGACATCCCCCTTGCTTCTAATGCTGGGATAGTAATGTTCCTCTTCTGTTTTAGGATGTGCAAAGTTGCTACCTGGCAATTACATGGCAACATTAGTAGATGTTATAGAACTTTAGAAGGAATTTACTCCCTGTAATTTGCAACTAGCTAGTCTTTTCAAACTATAGAGAACCAAATGGGTTGGAGTATTCTATCACCTTCTCAGAAGTTCCTGAAATATTTTTGTATCCATTCTTCAGTATAGTCCAGCATACAATCTAATACCCCTAAATATAGCCAATGTTACATCATATTGCTTTTTGCTATATTTCTTAATTATACCATAAACAGACATTTTTCTTTTGCTATAATACTCAATGTGATATTTTGGTTAGAGAATATAGGGTATCATGTTAGTGCCCATACTGAAGAAATGAAGTGTTTTACAAATGTAGGAGACTATTCTAACAGCCCTTTTCATTTCAAAAAAATCATGCAATCAAAACTATTAAATTTGCAAAACAAATTAATAGAGCTGGAAAAGATCACACTAAATGAGGTAACCCAGGCCCAGAAAGACAAAAATCATTTGCAGATCCTGACTTTGAATGTTTGTGTATATGTAAATGAGGGATAGGAGAAAGGATATAGACTATGAACTAAATAGGAGACCATGAGAGGGGAAGGTATTGAGAAAGGAGGAAGGACAAAAGATCACATGCAACATGAAAGTGGACAAGAAACTAGAGGTAGAAAGGAAACAAAAGAGAATGGGAGGAAAGAGAGGAAGGGAAACAAAATATGAATGAAAGAGACTGTAATGAAACCTAATTATTTGAATGTTTATAAAATAAGTTAAAAGTAAAAACTAAAATTCAAGCAACCAGAGACACCCCTATTAAAATATTTTATGCAATTTTATAGCATTACGGTTGATCTTTGGAAATATGGCATCTGCCCCATAAATGACAGAGAAGAGAAATTGTATTGCAAAGCAGTGGTCTGGTCATTGGAATTGCAGAAGGTGTTCGTTAACAATATTAATTCCCAGGTCTATCTTTGGAGCACTGGAATAAGGTCAAGAAATCTGAATTTTAGTGGGTATCCCAGGCTATCTTTATATGCAGTCGTGTTGTGGAAGCACTACAGTAGGGTAAGTAATAATCATGGGACCAGGGCTTGAGAATGACAGTGGGAAGGGGAAAAGAAGAGGGGTGAAATCAAGCGCACTTAGATGTCAGAAACACTGTGGGAACTGACTATTATTTATATCCACGTGTATTGTAAACTGCTATCCTTCCTCTAAAAAGGGATTAAGATATTATGTAAAATCTAGTTCAGAAGGATCACAGATCCTTAATGAATGCTCAATTAAAAAAACATTTTGGGCTAGAAAGATCACCTAGAGGTTAAGACACTTGCCTGCAAAGCCTAAGGACCCTGGTTCGATTCCCCAGTACCCATGTAAGCCAGATGCATAAATTGGCACAAGCGTCTGGAGTTCATTTGCAGTGGCTGGAGGCCCTGATGCACCCATTCTCTCTTTTTCTCTCTCTTTCTCTCTCTTTCTTCCTTTTCCTCTCTTTCTTTCTCTCCCTCTCAAATAAATAAATAAATATTTTTAATTAACTTTTTTCTTGTTTTATATCAGTAAAAATAAATTTTAATTAAAAAAAATTTTATTTATTTTCTTATTTGAGGGGGTCAGGCAGATAGAGATCGAATGGCCATGCCAGGACCTCTAGACACTGGAAGCTGACCCCAGACACATGTGCCACCTAGATCCTTAGGCTGTGCAGGCAAGTGCCTTAACCACTAAGCCATCTCTTCAGCCCAAAATTGTAAAACTTTTTTGTTTTTGTTTTTGTTTTGTTTTGTTTTTCAAGGTAGGGTCTCACTGTAGCCCAGGCTGACCTGGAATTCACTATGGAGTCTCAGGGTAGCCTCGAACTCACAGCAATCCTCCTACCTCTGCCTCCTGAATGCTGGGATTAAAGGCATGCGCCACCAAGCCCAGCTCCAAAAATTTAAATTTTCAAGTGATGTATATCTACAAAAATTAAAAGCATAGAGATGTTTAGGGGTCTTTAAGAGGAGATGATCTTAGCTCATATTAGAATTTTTTAATTTCAAAAGAATAAAGCAATGGTATGCTAAGTGTCTTTAATTGTTAAGAGATTTCAACAACTTTTTAAAAATATATTTTAATGGCACACACTTTTAATCTCAGCTCTCAGGAAGCAGAGGTAGGAGGATCTTCGTGAATTTGAGGCCACTCTGAGAATACATAGTGAATTCCAAGTCATCCTGGGCTAGAGCAAGACCCTACCTTAAGAAACCTCAAGAAAGAGATGGCTTAGCGGTTAAGCGCTTGCCTGTGAAGCCTAAGGACCCCGGTTCGAGGCTCGGTTCCCCAGGTCCCACGTTAGCCAGATGCACAAGGGGGCGCACGCGTCTGGAGTTCGTTTGCAGAGGCTGGAAGCCCTGGCGCGCCCATTCTCTCTCTCTCCCTCTATCTGTCTTTCTCTCTGTGTCTGTTGCTCTCAAATAAATAAAATAATAAAAAAAAAGAAACCTCAAGAAAAAAAAATATGTATATATTTTATTTGTATGTGTGTGTATCATATATATATATGTGTATATATATATATATATATGACATATATACTATATACATCACATATATATGATGGATCCATATATATATAGAGAGATACACACACACACGCACACACACATATATGCACAAACCACTAAACTTAAAGGAATTGAATCACTAATATATTCTCTGACAAAACTGAAATCAAACCAAAAACTATTAAAATAAAGACACACAACAGGTAACTCTCCAACACTTGGGGAATAGAACATTGTATTTCAAATAATGCATGAATGAATGAGAAGGAAAGGTAAAGACTCAGAACTAAACTGAGAGTGAAATCATGACATGATGTGGGATGCAGTGCAGTCATGCAGAGAGAGAAACATAAGGTTAAATAGCAAATCAGAAGGTCTCAAATCAACAATTAGAAAAACAGATAAAGAAGAACAAATTGACTCAAAGCACCAGGAAAAAGGAAACAATTAACAAATAAAATAAAAACAAAACAAAGGTGGAAAGAAATAAATAAAATTTGGGGGTTTTGTAATAAAAGCAATAAAATTTACAAAATTTTAGCAACACTAAGAAGGACAACAGGGGAGACACAAATCACTAATTTTAAGAATAAAATAGGACTGGAGAGATGGCTTAGCGGTTAAAACCTAACAACTGGGAGTTCAATTCCCCAGTACCCATGTAAAGAGTGGTGCATCCATCTGGAGTTTGATTACAGTGGCTAGAGACACTGGCACCCCATTCGTTTTCTCTCTCTCTTCTTGTAAATAAATAAATAGATAAACATTGTTCAAAAAGAATAAAATAAACTTCAACTCAAACCCTACAGTCATTTAAAAATGATAATAAATGGATAATACAAATGACTCTATTGTTATAAATTTGACAACTTAGAAGAAATGGATCAATTCTATAAAGTTAAAGAGTAGCAAACCTCAAGCTGGGCATGGTGGCGCACGCCTTTAATCCCAGCACTTGGGAGGCAGAGGTAGGAGGGTCGCCATGAGTTCAAGGCCACCCTGAGACACCATAGTGAATTCCAGGTCAGCCTGGGCTAGAGTGAGACTCTACCTCGAAAAACCAAAAAAAAAAAAAAAAAAGTAGCAAACCTCAGTTACAAGGGTATAAATAATCTGTGTAGTCCTACAGCTGCTAAATGATATTAAATTTATAAAATAAAGTCCCCATCACCACGACACACAAACACATTCAGAAAATATTGCTGGGCCTGGGTATTTTCACAATACAATTCTATTTTACACTTAAAATCTTAATACTAATTTTATTTTTACAAAGACTTACTTTTCAGAAAATAAAAAAGAACAACTCACTTTATGATACTAAAACTCTATTCCCAATGCCAATACCAGACAAATGATATAAAAAGGGAGCCTACATACAAATATCTCTCATGAAGGTAGACATGAAATGCTCAACAAATACTCAACAAATTGAACCCGACAATGTGAACTCTGGATCTTTGCTCGACAGTCACAGAGAGAAAACTAGAACATCAACAGCAAAAGAAGAAAAGTCATTAGATCACATCCATTGATTTGGCAAAGGCATTTGACCAAATTCAACAAATCCATTTGGATATTTAAAAAAAAAATAAAGACACTCAGTAAACCAGAAGAAAAAAGGAATTCTGTCTACTTGATAAGAGAAATCCCTTCAAAGACTGGATACACTCCTTAGCCTGGGAAGAGACTAAAGACAGCTGCTGCTGTAATCTCTTTGAATACAGCTCAGAAAGAGCCACTGCCACTGTCCTCATGTGAAGTGGGAACCACAAGCCTTTAGAAAAACACAGGAACTCTTTGGGAACTTAGAATTAGAAGTCACTAGACCTGATGCCAAAAACACAGCCAATGGAAGGGAAATGACTGTGGCATGGTTTAAAACGTTTCCTCTGCAAAAGATCCCATCAGAGGATAAAAAGATAAGTAACAGGCTGGCATGAAATATTTGCAAAGCACATATCTGAATTTTCAAGACACAGCAATCAAAATCTTTAAATTTTGAAACAAAATTAATACACATTAGTGGCTGTCTGCAGTTAGAGCTGGGTGTGGGCAGAAAGAGAGGGAGTAGGTAAGAAGACACCCATAGGGAGCCTGGTGGTAAAGGAACAGGTTAGTGTTGTGACTGGGATGAGAATTACACAAATGGGTGCCTGTGATAAAACCCTATAGAAACACACACACACACACACACACACACACACACACACACACACACGTAAAACTGAAAAAACCTAAATAAACTTTGTGGATTGCACAATGTCAGTTTACACGTTGACTTTGTACAAGTAGTTAGCATTGAGGGTAACTGGGTGAAGAGAATATAAGGTCTGGAATGTTTTGTTATTACTAGGGTTGTTGCTATAACGTCTTTGAATCTATGATTGTTTCAAAATAGAAGTTTAAGAAAGTAACCAAGTCTATGTACTGAGGAGTGTGGGAATGGAGAGTTGAGTGAATATTTTACTAGTTACTTTGTATATGTCCATGAATGACTGAAGTGAACAATTACAATGTACAGGTCTCAGGGAGGGGAGGAACCCACTATTTTGGGGCTCCATTTGTAGAATGTCTGATTCAGTACATTGGGAATGGAGCCCAAGAACGTTCATTTCTAATAGGTTCCAAGGTGAGCTTTGCTGCTGGCCTGGAACCCAGGCTTTGAGAACCACTGACTAAAGGAAATGGGAAATCAATCCAATCTTTACTTGTCTGCTCTGATCTAAAAGTGGTCCTTGATCTGGTACTTAGATAATTGCTGAAACTAATCTGAGCTATCATTTCAAATCATATTTCTTTCAGACGAGTAGCAGTTAAGATAAAATGTCTTGCAACATAGCTATTCATCCAGGTCCCAGGAAAGAGCAAAAAAGAAGAGAAAGGAAGAAGAGGGAAGAAAACTCATTTGCAAAGGGATATGTGTATCTTGAAATGAATCAAGCCTTCTGCAGTGTGGACAGAGACAGCCTCATGAGCCTCCCGCCCCACCTATCTATGCCGTGTGATCCAGACAGCCACGTGTTTGGATCTGCTGCACACAGAAGGGCCCCACCATCTCAGGGGAGAAAGCAGCTCAGCATAACACCATCAATAAAATCTGATTTTTCTCTTCTAGTTCCTTTCTCAGTCACATTTCATGTGCTTTTCTCTGAGTGTTTATCACCACCAAGAGTCATATTTCTATTGGAGGATCTGGCAAGTGGCTCCCTGCTGAACAGGCGGGTGAAAAGTCCCATAAATCTGCATTCTGCAGTCCACACACAGCCTCCCAGGCCAGTCGTGGGACCCTTGAATAATCTTCAAAGCTAAGTACTTCAGAACAGCACTCTTAAAAATAAAGATCCAATTACTCAGAGCTGGATGGCATAGAAAAACTCCAGATCCCCCAGTAAGTGGGACCCAAAGAGGCCATGACTCATCCCCTTGGCTTCCAAAGAGCCCTGGCCAGCCACTGCCTGGGGAGCTCCAGGTAACCAGTGTGTGTGCGCCATCACAGCCTCTCCAACACAAGAACAAGGGACCCAGGAGGACGATATAAGATGGAAACAGAGTATAAAATCATAGCCTGTGATTACCAAGTAAGAGAACAAGGTAATTCCATAGAAAGAAGCTTGGCATAGCTGAGCACCTTTACTCTGAAAAACAACCCTTTGCAATATTGATAAATCATTCCAAGTATTTCCAAATATGTACTACTCAAGATGTGCTCCACAACTGCGCTACAATGGCATCTTTGTAGCCACACAGACCTACCCAATCCAAATCTGCAGGTCTATATGTCCTATGCAAGAGTGAGTGCATTCACACATTCTCTCTGCGCCCCCCCCCCCCACACACACACGGTGATTGCTGAACATGCAAAAGTCTGAGCACTGTTACTCCAAGGATGGAAGCAGAGCATCCCTGATTTGAATTAAGAAGTTGCCAGGAAGGAGTGACTGGAGTGACTGGCATGATTGACTGGGCCAGTATCCCAAGCACAACAAGACCTAGTTGGATAATTAAGTGGCCTTGGGTCCAGGCCTGTCCAATCCGAAGTGCTGAAGCCTATGGGAGTCTTTCTTCGTCAAATGTCTATCATTCTAGAAAGCTCTAAGTAACACTTGGTTCTAAATTCATATCACATATATATGCTTAGAGAAGCATTAATTCAACCCAGTTTATCATTTTCTAACTGAATTTACCACTCTCCAAATAACTGGTGGTTTGAGTTTACAAAACCTTATGTTGGGCAGAGCTTAGGATAACTGAACAAATTACCAGATCACATATTCTGGAAAAAAAATAAACTGAAAATCTTCCAGAGGATTGCATGGTTGTACTTTTGTGGCTTCCAAGCCTCTCATTATTTAGATGAAACCACAGGCATCACCACAGAGAAAAAGAAGTTGAAGAGAGGTAGGAAGCAGTGGTAGAGTAATGAGAAACTTATCGGGATCAGTATGTTTTAGAGAGTGGAGTGCAGGACAGTTAAATTCTGCTGCCACCTTGATCAGATTAGGAATCAAGAGGCACACATCTGGGCCAGGTCTGTGAGGCTGCTTCCAGGAAAGAGTAACTGGGGGAGAAAGTCTTTCCTCCAGAGTGGATGACCCTTCTGGTTGTGAACTGTTTATAAAGAAGCTCTGAGAGAATGCAGCCCTTTCTCACGTGGCTGCCTCTGCGGCTCACTGATGAGCACTTTTTATCTGGCTGCCTCTGCTGCTCACTCATACATGCATGTGCCCTGTTTTGTCTTTTATGGACATTGGAACCAGGCTTCATCAGACTTCCAGTGTGGACTGGAGCCCAGTGGCTCTTGAAGAATCCTCCAGGCCTTCGGTGTCAGATTGGGCCTGCTAAGGCATCCAACCATGTGGCTGGGTAACTACAGATTCCTCAAGACTCAAACCTCTAGGCAGCTATTGCTGGACTGCCATCTCATATCATGTAAGCTAATCCAATAAAGCATCTTTAAAATACACATTCATTCTATTACTTCTGTTCCTCTAGAGAACATGGATAATACACATGATACTTAGTCCATCTCTCAAAGTTTTGCATTGTATGCACCTTTATGTAAAAAGAAAGCTTTGTGACAATAGCAACCAGAAGTGTATTTCTGAGTAACTAAAGTTTAGATCTTATGAACTATTTCAATACTCAGTTTAAAACATGCTATCTAATTGCATATTTTAAATATGCAGATGGAGTATTTCATTATGAAATTAATATTTTGAAAATACATCTGAAAAGAAGTTCAGTTAGGGTTGGGTGTGGTGCTCTACACCTGTGATCCTACTACCAGGGATGATGAGGCAGGAGAATGGAGCATTTGAGGCCAGCCTGGGCTATATAAAGTTGAAGGTCAATCTGAATATGTAGAAAGACTATCTCAAAGCTTCAAAAAAGTGGAGAGGGACTACAAAAGATTACCTAGCTTCTTAGAAGAAGCTTTAAGCTTTTCTTACTTTATACAAAGTCACATTCAGCCAAGTGTGGTGGTGTACACCATTAATCCCAACACTCAGGAGGCAGAGGCAGGAGGATTGCTGTGAGTTTGAGGCCACCCGAGACTACATAGTAAATTCCAGGTCAGCCTGGGCTAGGCTAGAGTAAAACCCTACCTCAAAAAAGAAAAAGAAAAAAAGAAAAAGAAGAAGGAGGAGGAGGAGGGGAAGAAGAAGAAGGGTCTGGAGAGATGGCTTAGTGGTTAAGCATTTGCCTGTGAAAGCCTAAGCACCCCAGATCAAGGCTCAATTCTCCAGGACCCACGTTAGCCAGATGCACAAGGGGGCGCACACATCTGGAGTTCATTTACAGTGGCTGGAGGCCCTGGCATGCCCATTCTCTCTCTGCCTCTTTCTGTCTCTGTCTGCCGCTCTCAAAAAAATAAGTAAAAATAAAAAAAGAAGAAGAGGAGGAGAAGGAAGAAGAAGTCACATTCACCCAGATACCTGCCTTTGAGGAGTTTATGGTCCCAAAAGGAGGGAGTCATCCCACAGGGAAAGCCAGTAAAACTATGTCAGAATATCAGGGAAGATCAGAACAAGGAAAGGAAACATATAAGTCTGGCATTGAGATTAGAAGTTCTCCTGACAGAAACTGGAAGAAGTAAAGAGAGAGGAGAGGTGTGAATGAGATGTTGAACTTGGCTTTGTAGCAATGAGATGGAGATGGCTGTGGGACACAGAAGCATAAGTGTGAAACAGAACTGATAGGCAAAGCTTTATGAAGCACTTAGGATTGTATTGAACGGTCAAAGAGATGGATTTGGTCAGGGTAAAGGAGAGTCAGGTAACGGAGGCTCTGAAAGTATAGCAGATTCAAAGAGCAGGGAAACTGACGCTGAAGGTTTTTAGAGGAAAAGTGATGAAAACAATATGTAAGGAATCTTAAAGCAAAGAGAGGTTTTGTTAAAGGTTTCCAGAGTTAAAAATCCCTGTTGGGAGTAATTTGAATAAACATGAAAAGATTAGGACACATAAAAGGCATAGTTTAAAGGAAAAATAGATAAAACTTAGTCAAAATATCAGGGAACTGGAAAAGGTGAGAAATGCAGTGGTTTGATGAAGTCTAGAAATGTAGGAAAGAGGGGAAGATGGCAAACAGAAACATGATCGGCTTGGCTATAGTTGTACTGAGTTGGAGATCACACTGAGAAAGCTAAAATTGACATGGATTTGTGGTAGCAGGACTAGGAGTTGGTGGACAAAGTTAGATGATCTGGTACCAAGTTTAAAAAGACGTTCCTGGTCTGAGGCTCATCAGACTTTGAGAAAATAGAAATACATAAGCATAGAAAGAAATTTATTTCTGGGAATATAGACTAGTGATAGAGTGATTGTCTAACATGCAAAAGGCCCTAGATTCAATTTTCAGTAAAACACTCACACATATTTTAAGAAAAATATTTAAAAGAACTGAGTAATTATGATCACAGAAATAAAAAGGAAAGCAATAGAGTGGTCAGATCATGTTGAAGAAAATTCTAAGACATCAATAAATACATAAGGAGGGCTGGAGAGATTGCTCAGTACTCAAGGTGCTTGCCTGCAAAGTCTAATGACCTGGGTTCAATCCCTCAGTACCCATGTAAAGCCAGATGCACAAAGTGGCACATGTATCTGGAGTTTGACATGGCTAGAGGCCCTGGTGCACCCATACCTCTGTCTCTCTATATTTTTCTGCTTGCAAATAAATTTTAAAAAATTTAAAGCGCAAGTCTCTATAGAATTGTACTTTTAAAAAATGTAGATAATGAGCATGAAAAAAATAAGACGGTAGTTTAGATAATCTGTTTAGAAAGTCTAATGTGTGAGTAATATCAACTTTACAAAGAAAGAACAGGGCAGAAGGTGAGAAGAAAACCATCAAAGAACTAACTCTAGATGAGAGGAGGGTACTCAGAGAAAGACATGAATTTCCACAGCCAGAGGACCCTCCATAAACCCAGAACAGTAAATGAAGAGTCTGATGTCAGAGCTCATAGAAATGAAATTTCAGGTACCTAGAAACCAAGGAATATCCAGGAAGCTTTGATCATGGTGGGAAGGGACGCATACACAAGCAGGCATAGGAAATCTTAATGGAAAAGAGGAAATAGAAAACAATGGACTGTTGAGGGGAAATCATCTGCATACAAGAATTCTTTCTCAGCCAAACTACTGATCAACTGTAAGGATAGAAGAATCATTTTGGAAATGAAAATACAAAAGACTTACTTCTCTCATACCTGTTATGGAAAAAGCTGATTAGCCAGAGGCTGACTTTTTCTTGTCCTGGTCAGGCAAGGAAAAGGAGGATCCAAGAGTCAGGAAGCAAGGCTTCTCCTGGAGGAAGGCAAAGTGAATCTGAAAGATGATGGTACAGGGAACTTGTAGGGTGACAGCAGATACAATGCAATCTGGGAAATGACACTAAGAAAAAAGGGTGCTCCAAGCTAAATGTGGCGATGCGCTCCTTTAATCCCAGTCCTTGGGAGGCTGAGGTAGAAGGATCACTCTGAGCTGAAGTCCAGCCTGGGCTAGCGGAAAAGGGTGCCCCTTGTGTTTGATTGTAGTTTAGAGATTTGCCTTTCTTTGTCAGCGCTGGGAACAGACTAGAGCAAAACCAGAAAAGTACACAAATGAAAAGGAGAAAGCGATTGCTTCTAGGGAAAAATGCTAAAGTGTGCAGTGAAGGAAAGTTCCTCTCATATGGTTCAGCTGTGAAAGTAAGAAGAGATGGAAGGACATAGTGGAGGAAGTAGACATTATAGAGGAAGGAAACAGTGATGCTACCTAGAGCAGGAAAAAAATGCTATCATACTAGAGTTAAAGTGGTTACCACCTGAGAGCACTTGTAGGAGTTTTTAAAATAATTTAGCTTCTAAACTAGAACACCTGTGCCCGCCATGGCTGCCCAGGCCTGTAATTCCAGCACTTGGGAAGCAAAGACAGGAGAATCAGTTCAAGGTCATCCTCCACTACATAGTAAGTTCTAGAACAGCCTGGTCTACATGAGCCTCTGTCTCAAGAAACCAAAAAATGAAAAAATGAAATTGGAAGGGGATAAGAAAGGGTGATGGGGGGGTTAATGTGATCAAAACATGTCATAAACGTATCTACATGTATACACTTATACATACTTAAAGTGTTAATTTTAAAAACAAATAAAAGTCTATACCTTTTAAAAAAGAGGATAAATAAAGTGTTAAAGATTAAGAGATTCAAGATAACCAAATGCATCCACATTTTAGAAGCAGATAACTATCTCAAATATAACAACACATGTTAAATAATCTTTTGAATTTTACAACTTTTAAGTTAACGTAGTTCCCATAGAAGTAAAATGAGATGGAAATGATAGAGTTATGCAGACATGACACTAAAAAAATAAATCCTGTTGTAAGATGTTCTTTTTTTTTTCCTTTTAGAAAGAAAACAAGTTTACTTTTAGTGCACTACCAAGCCAGCAATGAGCACAGCAGTAACAGCAACTGTCTGCTTAAGACTGTCTTCATTAGCCTAAGCATGCTTCCAAAGCTTAACAATGTTTTCTGTTCCTTATAGCATGTGTCAATCACTCTTTCCCAAGTATATATTCGTTCTTGTATCCAAGCAACCATGGATAGAGGATGTCTAAGTGCAAGATCCCCAGGGCTCAGAGGCTTAAAAATTCATTCCTCATATCTTCCAGATGTCTATCTGGTAGAATCCTTCACAGATTTTTTTTTTCCAGTTCACCACTTGAATAGTGTTTCTTCTCATGTGCCATTGTATCTCCAAACAGTGACTCTCCTCGTATTTCAGCTTAAACACATCACATTTCAGTGGCCAGGAAACTGCACTGTATTCAAACAGTAGATTAGGAATGAAATAGTGGTCTTAAGGTTGTTTTTGACATTTAAAAAGGGCTGAAGTATTTTTATCCCTTTACTGGCTGTTGTTTTGCTAGATACCTAATAACTTTGAAGAGACAATCCCAGCATGTTATATGCAGTGAAACCCTGTCCGATGCAAAGTGATATTTTCCTTTCTATTTTTCATTTCTGGATGCTAGCTCCAGTCAACAATATAATCGTTTTCTTTTATTGATTTTCTTATAAAATATATCCTTGTTAGGTTCATTGATGACTATACATTACTGAGGCACCTGATAAAATTTCATTGTGCCATTATGACTGCACAGGAAATGCATTGTGCTGGGTAAGGATAACTACTTCTCAAGCAGAAAATGATACTGGGTTTGGTACAGAACTCCAGAGGTGACATCCTTATTTAACAATGAACCATGAGGCCCCACCCTCTGATCTATTTGATGTCGTTCTCTGTTAAAGATGAGAATTTTAATCCCAGCACTCAGGAGGCAGAGGTAGAAGGACCACTGTGAGTTCAAGGCCACCCTGCGTCTACATAGTGAATTCCAGGTCAGCCTGGGCTGGAGCAACACCCAACCTTGAAAAAACAACAACCAAAAAAAAAAAAAAAAAAGATGGGGCTGGAGAGATGGCTTAGCAGTTAAGCACTTGCCTGTCAAACCTAAGGACCCAGGTTCAAGGCTCGATTCCCCAGGACCCACGTTAGCCAGATGCACAAGGGGCACACACGTCTAGAGTTCCTTTGCAGTGGCTAGAGGCCCTGGCGTGCCCATTCTCTATCTATCTGCCTCTTTCTCTCTCTGTCTGTCACTCTCAAATAAATAAATAGAAAGATGAAGTGTACCCTATCTTGACTTCAGTTTTCCCATTAAAAACAAAGAAATGAGTTTTAACATTTTATAATTTAAAGCTTTAGCTCTTCTAAAGATTTCTAATTCTCTCATGACTGGCCTGTGCAATGTCCCTTGTAAGCTCTTCTACACGGTCTTAGGTGGTTTGTATCTGATAACCTGGATTAATTTTAGCAAAAAAAAGATTTAAGCAACTCAAGTCATATTGTGATTTGCATGTGTAGGGTTGTGTAAATAAAACTCATAGTTATTTTTCTCTCTTAAATGGGGAATGTCAGCATAACTTGTAACAAGACAGTACTTCTTTTTACTGAAGACTTATAAGATGATCTTGTTTTTCCAGAACAACATCCTTCCTGGTAAAAATAACAAGGGACATGTTTCTTAAAGTTTATTCAAAGGATTCTGACTCCTAGGAAGTCAAACTAAAAAGGAAATAATGTGTCAATACTATCATTTAAAAATGACACAAGGGCTGAAGAGACGGCTTAGCAGTTCAAGTGCTTGCCTGTGCAGCCTAAGGACCCAGGTTCAATTTCTCAGTATCCATGTAAGCAGATGCACAAGTGGCACACATGTGTCTGGAGTTCGTTTGCAGTGGCTGGAGGCCCTGACACTCTCCCTGACATTCTCTCTGTCTCTCTTCTCTGTATCTCTTTCTCTCTGCTTACAAATAAATGAATGCATAAATAAAATGTTAAAAATATAAAAGTAATAAAATAAAATATGACACTTCATACTCTTATTAATTTTTCAGTTATATTTCATTTTAACCTTTCCTGTTCTTAATGGATTGGTTAATAAAGACACTGCTATTGTTGTTTTTTTAAAGAGTTAAATTTTGGTGAAAACTGATTTTTTTAATTTTTTTAATTTTTTATTGACAATTTCCATAATTGTAAACAATAGCCCATGGTAATTCCCCTCCCTCCCCCTACTTTCCCCATTGTAACTCCACTCTCCATCATATCCCCTCCCCCTCTCAATCAGTCTCTTTTATTTTGATGCTGATTTTTTTTAAAGCCATTTCCTTCTTAAAAATGGAGTGATTTGGGCTGGAGAGATGACTTAGCAGTTAAAGTGCTTGTCTGCAAAACCAAAGGACCTGGGTTTGATTCCCCAAGGACCCATGTAAGCCAGATGCACAAGGAGGTGCATGAATCTGAAGTTCATTTGTAGTGGCTGGAAGCCCTGGCATGCTCATATTGTCTCTCTCTCTCTCTCTCTCTCTCTCTCTCTCTCTCTCTCTCTCTTTCCGTCTCTCAAATAATAAATAAAAAAATAAATAAAATTTTTAAAAATGGAGTGATTGTTAATTTTGTGTGATAAAAGCATTCAGGAGCCCAGAAAGATTAGATAAGAACAAATTCATATGTTCTAATACATTCTAATGCTTCAAATTATGACATTTAAAGCCAGCACTTTTTGCTACATGAAAAATGACACATGATACTACACTGCTTCCTAATTCAGCGTGATCTGAACTGAAGAATATTTGAAATCAATGTGGCTTTTATTTCCTTAAACCACACACAATAACTCACAGCTAGCAGACCACTGTTAATAAGAGCTTATTTAGGGGCTTAGTTAACAGACAGAGACGTAATTCATCATTAGCATGCCTGGTGCACATGACTGCACATTCCACCAGATAAAATAACACACACACACTAAACCTGTGGACTCTTCTTTGACTTGGCAAATCCTTTCTCTGGTCTGGAACACAGATCTTTTTTTCTTTTCTTTTCTTTTCAAGGTAGGGTCTCGCTCTAGCCTAGGCTGACCTGGAATTTATTACGTTATCTCAGGCTGGCCTCAAACTCACATCGATTTTGATTCTCCTCCCTCTGACTTCCAAGTGGTGGGATTAAAGTGTGAGCCAGTACTCTGGCCAGGAACCCAGTTCTTGTATGACTCCCCAGAGCTCTGCTGATGAAAGTTTCACTGTACTTTCAGGCGTTACATACATTAGATACATTTTCAAATAACTCCACCTGTGTTCCCCATTACCACTGCCATTGCCCGTCACTAAGGCAAGTCGGTAGTGTGTCTACAACCCTTAATCTCCCCACTTAAAAGTGGGGCCGGGGGCTCTGCTCAAGTTCGGGCAAATTGTTGAAAGAACTTGATCCTGAAAAGATAAGCAGCAGAAAAGACTTCTCTCCATGTATCATTTTAAGGGATTTCTGACTGCTGTAACATTCCCCTTGGCCATTGTAGTAAATGTGTGTAAACAAAGCGAGTCTTTGAGCCATTCTAAGAAATATGCACTAAGGGACTTATAAACAGCATATTTTCACTCATTAAATCATTTTACAAATAGGCTATGAATGGCAACTTAAAAGTACTTAAGAAAATATTATTCATTCTGTAGAAGAGTTACTATGGCCTAGAATGAAAACTGGTCATTTGGGACTATTTTAAAACTGCAAGCAGGAAGAGGCGAGGGCTATTGCCCTCTTCTCTCTAGGAAAGCCAAGGTTTTGCAGATGCAGACGTGGCCAGCAGGAACATTTGCAGTCTGGACATGAGCAAGACTGTTGATTTGAACAAGGCAGCCCATCACAAAACTAAAAACAAATCTGCAGCAATGCAAAAGCACATATTTTGTGTTTCGGGTTTTATTTGAAACCCTTTTTTTTTAGGCTTCTCTATGATTTCAAGCCCCACAGCCCAAAGGCATTAAACTGTATTGAAGCTCAATGGCCTGAAAAGTTGCCTTTTGAATTAAAGCACAGCCAGTTCCAAAAGTGGAGGGTGGGGTAGGGGGTGGAGGGAAGCATCTGCAACTAATCTGCAAACCCCATTTCCAGTCCTGGACTCTGAGGACGTCAGTGGTCAACACAATGCTCTCACATCACACAGGAGAAAAACACTTTCCTGGGAGCCGCATCTCAGAAGCAGCGGCCACTGAAAGGACTTTTCCATTAGTGACAGATGAGCTGTAATACAGGAAGGTCCAGATGCATGTTGAGAAGGAGAAAAAACAAAAAACAAAAAACAAACTTGCATAAGCTTCTCAGACCTGTCAATCTCCCCAAGGGATTCACCAAGTATAGAGGCAAATTCTAGAAACTTTCATTCTAGACATGGAATGCGGCCTTAGGTTCTAAAACAGTAGATCTCAAAACAGGAGCAACGCATGTGAGTGCAGGGGGAAATTGTAAATTTCCATTTACTTCAGCCTTAATTTTCTGCTTGGTCTTTATAATATAAATATAACACATAGTATATTAGTACTGCCCTAAATAAGTAAATAAATGTATTTATGTTGGTGTATTCAGTCAAATAAATCCAGGGACAACTTCTCTAGACAATTACTCTGAGACACAGCCTGGATTGGTCAAGAGCTGAGGGAGGGCTGAAACTGGATGTGTTCTAACTCCCCCTCCACCAAGGCCTCCCTTGCCTTATTACAGGTAAGTGTTATCTTCATACCTGAGAATCTAGTCAACAAGAGCTCAGCCCAGTTGAATTTTCTGTTCCTGTGTCTTGTTCTCTCTTATTTTATTTTTAAAGAAAAAAAAAGTGTTAACTGTACATTAGTAACAATGAGACTCTAACAAAAGTACAAAAAAAAAAACCCATATGTGTATTTGTGGTGGTGCAAGATAGAGCTCTGACACAATCACGTTCCATCCTGTGCTCTATTAAATATGAAGGCATGGGTGATCTCATGCAGTGAGAAATAGAAATGCAAAGGGGCTGTGCTTATACTTTTTCGTCATGCAAACAGGACAGCATGTACAACTCGCCTTTCTCATTACTGTCAGTGTTTCGTCTTTGGTGTGCGCTGCCTGGATGGTTGCTCAGGGACAGGCAGAAGGAACAGGTTCTGAAGAATGCAAGCATTACAACAGAAAATACTATTTAATGGTAGGAGTATTTTATTTTATTAATTTATTTATTATTTTTGTTTTTTGAGGTATAGTCTCACTCTAGCCCAGACTGACCTGGAATTCACTATTTATTCTCAGGTTGGCCTCGAACTCACAGCAATCCTGCCTCTGTCCCCCTACTGCTGGGATTAAAGGCATGTGCCACCATGCTCGGCTGAATATTACTTTTAAAGGGCTGAAAAACAACATCTCAAAGCATGGGAAAGTCTCCACCTTCCAAACAAAACTGCAACTGCATTGAACTTTCTTGATGATTGCTGCCTATATGAATATCATATTTTAACAGCTATTTTTTAAAAAATATTTTTAAATTGTTATTTACTTATTTGAGAGAGACAGAGAAAGCTAAAGAGGCAGATAGATAGAGGAAGAGAGAGAGGGAATGGGTGTACCAGGCCTCTAGCCACTGCAAACCAACTTCAGACACATGCATCACCTTGTGCAGCTGGATTATGTGGGTCCTGGGGAATCAAATCTGGGTTGTTTGGCTTTGCAGGAAAGTGCCTTAACAAATAAGCCATCTCTCCAGCTCTTAATAGTTGCTTTTAAGACAAAATATCTGGTTCAGTCCTCTGAGACCCAAAGAAAGCTAAAAAAAAAAAAAAAAAAATCATTAGTTGATTTCCTGTGCAGCACCTCATGAACCTTTTCTTGGGATCATCCCCTTCTTGCTCAGGGGCCACACCCCATCATGTCCCATAGCAAGCGTATCTCTTAGAGAACCTTATCAGATCACCCTTATTTATATACCATGGGTATATATGATTAGATTTTATACATGGTTTGTATTTAAATAACCAAATATGTGTTTGATTAAATATTGATAATTAATTTAATTCCTGACATATGTTTAATTAATTTAACTGAACCCTTCTGGTTTTAAGCTATTGTAGATTGAGTTTTTTATTCTCTAGTGTGACTTCCAAAAACTACCCCAAAACAGTCAAGAGAAACAAAGATGGAACATCATCTCTATCCTTGGCAAAACCAGAAGTCATAGGATATTCTCTGCTATGACTTAATTGAGTGGGAAGGGTACAAGCCAAGAACGTGCAGAGAGCCACACTGAAGAGAAGCCTGCTGGTACAGTCCAGAAACCATAGTGCCTCGCAAACAGTAAGCATCAGGTACTGCAGAAGGAGGAGTAAACACCAAGTGCCAGGTGAACCCAAAGCCTTCAGCTGAAACCTCCACAGAGAGCCAGTGTTCACCTGCTCCTGTATGCTGCAAGCCAGGTGGGGAACAGATACAAACTTGGGACCCAGCACAGAGCAGAAAGCAGTGGAGAGATGGTACTAAGTGCCCATCTTCACACTACCAAGATGCTCTCTTACCCCTATGTTCAGGTTGCAAAATGATGCCTTGTGTTACGAGAGCACAACCCCCAGAGAACAGAATAACTGATACTTATATTTGGTGATTTGGCAAAGAGAAAGACAGCTCACAATATTCTAAAGACCTTCGTCAGTTGACAAGTTCCTTATGTGCAAATAGCACCTCCAACCTTAAAAATACAACTCACTCTTTGTTCAGCAATTTTTCTTTTCTTCCTCTGAAAGAGCAATCAAATCAGTGAATGAAGATGTGTACAAATGATATCTAGTGCAATCTTACTTTCATAGCAGCAAATCAGAATCTATGTGGCTAGGTAAATACCATAGCTATTAAAAGTGGGACAGTATATGTATTAATATAAGGAGATATTAATGGCTTAGCAATAGTGGGAAATGACAGATTTCAAACGTTGTATGTCATGATGCCATTTATGTAAATGTATGTTTAAAGCATAAAAACATGATCAATTTTTAAAAATAATGCTTCCACTTAAAGGGGTATAATTCTGAAAGAATTTTAGTTCCTTCATATTATTTGAGTGTTTTATCAAACACAGGAAAAGATAATTCCTGATTAGAAAATAAAATATATTACAGATAATTTATAATGTGGCCTTTGCTTTTAAAGGTTTTTTTTTAATTATTTATTTATTTATTTGAGAGCAACAGACACAGAGAGAAAGACAGATAGAGGGAGAGAGAGAGAATGGGCGCGCCAGGGCTTCCAGCCTCTGCAAACGAACTCCAGACTCGTGCGCCCCCTTGTGCATCTGGCTAACGTGGGACCTGGGGAACCGAGCCTCAAACCGGGGTCCTGAGGCTTCACAGGCAAGCGCTTAACCACTAAGCCATCTCTCTAGCCCATGGCATTTGCTTTTAATGATAAACCTGTAGCCCAGTAGTACCAGACATTTCAAGACATTGTCAACATAAAGGATGGAAATCTAAACCACTGTGCTTAGTAGAAGGAGGAAAGGTTGTTAGTGGAAAGAGAAGTAGTAAGATAATGGGGAAAAAAAAAAAAACAGCCAAATGCTATAGCTAATATTGCCAGCAGGATAAGAGACATTGTGCCCATGAAATAAGAAGAAACTCTAACAAGGGAACAAGTAAATAAAAAGGAAAAGTTTTTAGGTAAGAAAACCATGATATTCAAAAGAAAAAGTGCAACAGGAAAATATGAGTAAATCTCTCAAGGAAACAGACAATGAAAGCACAATATGAAAAAATGAGAGAGGGTCACTCCAGAGTGCAGAATAGCTCATAAATAGACATGACAGGAAGAAAGAAAAGAGAAAATTACCAAATAAATAAGATCCCCACAACCAAGCTACACAAACATGAAGAGTGAAAGGCCCTCTGAGAGCCTATCATAATTAATGAAAAATGTCCACATTGGGAAAACTTAGAATATTAAAAATAAAGAGAAAAACATCCTAATTTTCTAAAGGGATGGCAGAGAGCAAGGCAAACAAATGATTAGGAATTAAAACGCAGCTGACTTTACAAAAGCTGCACTGGAACCTAGAAGCCAATGAAGTGATGGAAATCATTTTCAACTCATAAACCCATAAACAAACTATCATTTCAATGTGAGGACAGAAAGGCATTTTAATAGCTACAGTGTACAGAAATTATTACCTCCCCTGCTCTTTTTCCTCATGCTAAATAAGACAGGAAAGAGAAGACAGGAAAATAGACACTTCATGAAAACTGAGGATCAATGTAGGAAAGAGGTTAAGGGACACAGGGGACGTGCCAGGACCAGGGGCCTCTATGGCAACCTGGTCAAGTAAGAAGAAGAAGAAGAAAGACCAGAACCCAGGAGGAAGGGCTCCAGGGAAGATGGTAACTTGATTGAGTATCAAGCAAATGGCTGTCAGGAAAGGTAGATTGAAAGCATCAGAGAGTATGGGAATTGGAGAATGTGGAAAGATATACTGATGTGTTCAACTAAAACAAAGCCAATGGCAGCCAGAAAAATAAAATACGTTGTGCCAGAGGAAAGATGATCGTGGTGCATGGCCTAGCTCCCGCAGCGATATTGTTGGTCATAACTGTGTAAACTGAGATATTGCAGCAAGCAAAAATGGTAAGGCAAGACTGGAAGAGGTAAGGAGAACTAAGTCCCTTACCCTGGTAGACATGCCTGATGGGAGGGTGAAACTGATGATTAGACAGTGAGCAACCACGATTCATGCAGAAATATAGAAGTCACCGGAGAAGAAAGTACCCACGGAGCTAAAAGCCAATGAAGGAAAGGACCCAGCATTACCACACAATGAACTGGGGGGGTGGGGAGAGATTCTTCTTCATGGAAGATTTGGCTGCCTTTGTCTAAAAATGCCCATCAATCCTGATAATTTTGGTACCAGGTGCTTAATTCTACACTTTAGAAGTAGTTAAGCCTGTCTTTGTTAAACATTTAATGTCAATAGGCAAAGAAATGCCTCTCACCCTATTTCATTCATCCCAGGCCCCATTGAAGTCTTCTATGCCAAGGTGACCTGAATCACATCAGAAATTCCACTGGCCTACATGCAACATAGATGGTCTCCAAATTGCAAGTGAATCTGCTTCAGAAGTTCCTTGGCTAGTTGATTGGAAAGGAGGCATGTTTTTCTTCCCCTCTCCACACAAGAAGAAAGGTTTTGGATGAGAACTCAGCACAGGGCTTAGGAAGATGGCGTCCTCAGCCAGTAGAGCCAGGGAAACAAGTCAGGAAGAGCCATAAATTAGTTGTATGTAGTCATTACAATATAAACTTTGTCACCATTGTCCTGAGAAGTGACAGTGGACTGTTCAACACTGAGACAGCTCTATCACACCATTCAAGGCTTAGGGTCCATTGTGGAAGAGGGGTAGAAAGAATATAAGAGCCAAAGGAAGGGTAGGACTGCTTACAATGCTGTCTTCCAGATATAAAATGGTCTTGCTATTCATGACCTCGCAGAGCCTGACACTACCTATATAAGGCCTTCATACTAAGAGGAAAATCTGATGTCATCAGAATAGAATAGAGACTAATTGGAAAGAAGGAATTCAATGATGGAATATTTGAGAGGGAAATGGGTGGTAATTGTGGGGAAAATGTCACGGTTTATTGCCTATACTTATGGAAGTTGTCAATAAAAATAATAATATAAATAAATAAAAAATATATGAGGGACTAGAAAAACTGCTCAGTGGTTAAGGCGCTTGCCTACAAAAGTTAATGACTAGTGTTTGATTCCCTAGTACCTATGTAAAGCCAGATGCACAAAGTTGCACATGTATCTATACTCCATTTGCAGCAGCTGGAGGCTCTGGTATTCCCATTATCTCTGTCTGTCGCTCTTCTATCTCTCTCTGCTTGCAAATAAATAAATATTTTAAGGGCCAGAGAGATGGTTCAGTGGTTAAGGTGCTTGCCTTCAAAGCCTAACAACCCAGGTTCGATTCCCTGGTACCCATGTAAAGCCAGATGCAAAAGGTGGTGCATGCATATGGAATTCTTCTGCACTGGCTAGCGATCCTGGTGCACCCATTTTCTCCCTCTCTCTCTCTCTCTATCTTTCTCTCTCTTCTTGCAAATATGTGTGTATAATGTTTTTAAAGATATGAGCTTTTGTGTTAGACAAAGGATTCATTGATACTTATGTTTCCCAAAACCATACTGTATTAACATATAAGTAAACAATAAGAGATCACCTGTTGTAACAATGTGCCATCAATCAAAACTCAACACATTTCTCTGTACCTGAGGTCCAATGGAGGAAAAACATTTTATCCCAGAATCCCATTTAATGGAGGATAGCATCTCTTGATAGCATATTAACACATATATACAACAACTGCATGCAATAAATATTGATTAAGCCTCTGCTCAGGGCAAGGCATTATGATTACAGAAATTAAGACAAAAAGAGAGTCCAGAACCTGTGGGTATTTGAAATGTCGTCTTGATCTTTAGGAATTTAGAGAGTATACTAGTATATATGGACCACTACAAACTGCTTTAAAAACACACACACACGGCAGAGTCCTTATGCCCCCACAAGTAGTCACGAAACAAAAATGAAAGGGGGCTGCAGAGATGGTGTACCCGTTAAGACACTTGCCTGCAAAGACAAAGGACCCAGGTTCAATTCCCCAGGACCCATACAAGGTGGTGCATGCATCTGAATTTCTTTATAGTAGCTAGAGGCCTTGACATGCCCATTCTCTCCTTCCTTCACTCTCTCTAATAAATAAATAAACATAAAAAATACTTTTTAAAAATGAAAGGGAACAGTAAAATGGTTGAAACAAGTATATTTGTGGGGTTAGTTAGGAACATGGAGAGTTTTAAGAAGGCTAGAGCAGTGGGCACTTCGGAGCCCCATAAGCTGGCCGGTGGTCCTTGCAACCCCTTTGACACATTATTTCTTATCTTTCTTTCATAGTTTTTTTTTCTAGAGATTATCCCCAATTCCCTTGAGTCCTTTATTCTCAAAATGGATCTCAATGTCTCAGACACAAAACATATTTTGAGTTTGGGAGATGGTTCAGTCAGTAAAATACTTGCCAAGAAAGCATGAGGACCAGAATTTGGTTGGTCAGCACCCACATAAATGGCTGGTGGGCATGGCGGCCCACATGTATCCCAGCACTCAGGAAGAGGAGGAAGAGAAGGAGGAGAGAAGATCAGGGAAGCTACCTCAAATAGCCAAATTGGTGAGTTCTGGGGTTCAATGAGAGACCTTACCTAAATAAACAAGCAGTAATAGAGACATCCAGCATCAAAATCCAGTCTCCACATGCACATGTGCACAATGGTATGCATACCAACCCACATGTGTATGCCCACTCACATGCAAACATGCATACACAATTCAGGCACACCACACATAGTACAGTCAATCATATTTTAATCCAGTGAGACTCAGATTTAACACTGTACCCCACACCTCACAGACCACACAACGCTCACCCCCACCACACATACCCCTACATAGCTCACATAGCTAGCTGGGTCTACTGCTGGGCAGAATGAGACCTGAGGTTCATGCTCACTATTCAAATCCAAGGTGAAGAACGTGTACTATTCCTGCTATTGTACCTCTGCCACAGGCTGGGAACCTTAGACAGCTGGTGCCCAAACATACAACTTTCAGCCTCCTGCCAACCAGAGGAACAGTCAAGTCAAAATAGTTAGGGGAAAAGGGGAAGGGTAGTAGAGGGGACAAGTTCCCTCTCATTGGCACTTACATAGCACACTTATTCTGCCCAGCCTGCTTTGCACTTTACAAGCAAGCCCTTAGTACAACCCTGTGCTAGATACCATTGTTCCCTTCGAAAGATGAAAAAGTGGAGGTCAGAGAGGTTAAGTACCTTCACATAGCTAAAAATGATGGAGCTGGAATTTGATCCAACTGGTCTTGCTCCAGAGTCTGTATTCTTAATTATCACTCAAACAGACTCCTTGTAGCCAAAGACAGAAAAATACTTTCCACCCATCCACTTCCCAATGTCATTAATAAGCTGCTTCTGCTATCAGAAGGTATAAGGAAATCGGGTAAGGCATGTCCTTGAGTAAACCAGAAGCTACCTCTCTAGCCAAGCAGAGGATCGGAAGCAAAAGCAGAAAACGCAGAATGGGGTGGACGTGTCCCCAGGAACTGCATTGTCAGAACAAGGGAAGTGGCTAGTTCTTGCCAGGTCATGGGTGGGCATGGATAATGCTGGCATACAAAGTAGGAGGACTTCAGGCCTGGAGATCACTCATATGTAGGAAGTAAGAAGTATGGAGTGAAGACTGCTTGCCCTGGTGAGAGTGCCTCAGGTTATTCATGGACAGAGCACATTGGGACTTAAGGCCAAATGGCTCCCATCAAAGCAGCACTTAAATAACATTTGCAGACTCTGGCTGCTTCTCTTAGTGGCCTCAGCCAAGGCTCACAAAAGGCACACTTCCAGGAGAGAATAGCATGTGGCTGGATGAAGTGTGGAATATGGGATGGGTTTTTTCATCTCTGTGGAGCTTCTCCATTTTTCTTTTTTTTTTTTTTAATTACTTACTTGAGAGAGAGATAGGAAGGTAGAGAGAAAGAATGGGCATGGACAACCTTCAGCCACTGCAAATGAACTCCAGATGCCTGCGCCCCCTTGTGCATCTTGGCTTACGTGGGTCCTGTAGAGTCGAACCTGGGTCCTTTGGGTTTGCAGGCAAATGCCTTAACTGCTAAGCCATCTCTCCAGCCCAGTTTCTCCATCTTTAACTACACCAGGAGCTTGGATCAAGGGTCTCAAGGGTGCCCGGCAGCCCAGTCTACAGGACAGGGGCAGCAGGGCTTCCTGGAAGTACTGCCAGTCAGAGCAAAAAATAAATAATGAGTAAATAAGGGGAAAGCATAGGAACCAATGTTAGCCAAGATCAAAGAAATCTACAAAAGGAAGGTCAGCCACGCTAAGAATAACTGTCCTGCACAAACAAAACCAAGCCAAATTTAACATCCCCTGCCTTCGCCAAAATTATCTGCCTGCTGATATGCATGTTGTACTCCTGTATTTTCCCCCCTATATTCCCTGGAGACTCTTCTAAGGTAGGCCATTCTGTGTGAGAAAATATATGTGACAAAAGTTTTATCTGACATCTGTTTGAGAGCTACTAAATTTGAGATGGCTGTTTTCAAACAAAATAGTTTCAGAAATAATTAGGTGCCAGCATTTTGATGATGATGGCTGAAAAAGTAGGAAAAATCATATTCATTCATAGTTTGCTAAAGAGATCAATTTGTAGGTTCATCAACACATGCATCTGTACCTCAGTTTCTCCATCTGCAAATGGTGCTATTGTTTGCATAAAGAGCTCCCCCTCCCCCCTCCCCCAGTCTGGAAGGAGAATAATCAGTCGGGTTTCCAGTGGTGGTGATGGATTTGCTCTAATCCTCCCTCACCCTTCCTCCCATTTCTGTCCATGATGGATGGACACCATTACAAGATGGTGGCTGGGGTTAGGCCGGCAACCTAGGGGAGCTCACTCCCACAGGGGAATCAAATGCTGGACTCTGGCCTCTTTTGTGTGATGCTTTAACCTGCTGAACTAAACAGCCACAGAAAAATAAAGATGCTTGTCACTGACTTGCCAAATTGAAATGCTGTAAGAATTTATTTAAAAAGAAAAAAAAAAACGAAGAAGAGAGATGTTAGAAGCTTTGCTCCCACAAAAAGTAGCTATTTAAATACCAACTAGCATTATCACAGGTCAGGAACAGAGGCAGGGCAGTAAAAGTTGTTCCTCTAAGTCAACTGGCTAGAGACTACAGTGCGTCTACAGAATGAGTTTTGTAACATTATGCTGATTTTAGAAACATCAATACTAAAAGAGCAGTAACAGAAAGTAGTTTTCCCCTTAGTTGAAGCACTTCTTGGATATGCATTACAGCTAGCCAAGCAATAACTGAACAAACTCGTCTCTTAAATTTCCCCAAGTTCAAGTATATGGCTTGGAGCACATCATGAGCTTTATAAACAGCCTAGCTGTAAGTATGCAATAATCGCTCATTTCCTGGCCATTAATTCAGACATCATGCAATCACTCGGAGGCATCCATTTCCCTTTGCTGCTATTTTGGGGACTGCTGCCCTATTGTCATCCCTGCCTCAGACCCCTGACTTAGCCATCTTTTAATTAGAGCCAGTGAGAATGACAGGCGGAGTCAGCCTGCTGTGGGTAATCCATCACATGGCTTGCCTTGCTCGCTGGTCTCTTAGATGACTGTTTACAAACAGGACATCTTGGGTCCCAAGATAACTGCTTAAGGAAACAGAAGAACAAATGGTGACCATTTTGTAAGCCACCTCCCTGAGATCATAAACTCTGCTGCAAGGCTATCGTTCCTGGCACTATTTAGGTTAAGCATCCAAATAAACTTTACCCATCGTGATTCTCTGGAAGATGTTTTATCTGAGCTTGCCCTCAAACAAATGGAGCAAGGTAAAAGCCCAAGGTAGTGACTTAATACACTTACAGCTTAGCAGTTGGCCCTGTTTTTAATGCATCTGCTTTCTGACTAAGCCCTTTTCTATATTGTTCAACAGCTATAGTTTCAGTTGTGGAAAATGAAAAATAAAAAATAAAAATCGATCCAAGGCTCTTTTCATTGTTATTACAGAAAGCACGCAGAGCGTCACTACTCAATACTATGCTCCTGGTAGAACTGGTTTGTGCCTGTTGAGATGTAAACCCAGCATCCCAGGGAGAAGACATATAAAACCTGAAGTTGTGTTAAGCTGCAGTGCAAACCTTCCCCTATGTATTGAGCTGGCACATGGGCAAGGTGCTGAGGTTACAGGCAGCCCCTGTACATAGCTGATGAAGGTTAGAGTAAGAGGCAGTGGCACAGTTGAGAAGGCAAGGATGGCACAGTGGAGGCTGGGGTGGCAGGTACCATACAGAAGATGCCGTGGCTGGAGTTCATTTGTCTACACAGACTCCACTGAGCTCCTTCTCTTAGCAGCTGTGTAACCATAGGCAGTTGACCTCAACCATCTGTTTCTCAGGTAGATTACTATGTTCATATGTTTCTGTCTAATCCTCCAACAAAGTTTTTAAAAACTCTTTTGGCATGTTGATAACTTATTTTGTATAACTAAGAATACATCTGTATCCAGTGGTTCCATATGTAAAATACTCAGAAAATAAGTGACTTTTTTTCTTGTCATTGCTTGAGGCTCAATACAGTGAACTAACTATGTCTGCAGCATTTGCACTGTATTACGTATTTTGTAAGTAATCTAGCGCTTACTTAAAAGTATACAGGTGTGTTGGTACACACTGTTTTATGTAGAGACCATGCTTGATTTTGGTGTCTGAGAAAGATCCTGAATCCCAAGACCTTGGGTATAGCAATGGGTGACACTATTACTTTTCCTAGTGGTCTAAGAATAAAATGTGCAGGTACACTCACTTCTTAAGCAATGCCTTATTGTTGAGCACCTTCATTTTTTTCCAGTTTTCATTATAAAAAATTATGATGGATATCTTCCTGATCTTGTAATAGACCTCCTGGTCTTTGATTGAAATATTTCATGAAAGGTTTTAAAATATCAATAATAACATTGTCTAATATGCGATAGTTTAAGAGGTAATTAAACTGTAACATTTCTTCCATGGCAACTTGTTATAATGTAGATTTTAAAATAATGTAATGGCTAGAGAGATAGCTTAGCAGCTAAGGTACTTGCCTGCTAAGCCTAAGGACCCAGGTTTGAGTCCCCATAGCCCATGTAAACCAGATGGACAAGGTGGCACATGTCTGGAGTTCATTTGCAGTGCTAGATGTCCTGGCATGCTCATTCTCTCTCTCTCTCTCTCTCTCTCTCTCTCTCCATAAATAACTAAACATAAAATATTAGCCTAAGGTGGTGGCACACACCTTTAATCCCAGCACTTGGGAGGTGGTGGTAGGAGGATCACTGTGAGCTCAAGGACACCCTGAGACTAATTCCAGGTCAGCCTGAGCTAGAGTGAGACCCTACCTTGAAAAAAACAAAAATAAATGGATAAATGAATGAATAAATTAAATATTGTAGGATAAAAATTAAGTTAAGTTTGAGTCAGTAAATACTGGCTGACTTCCAAGTTTACTGGATACTAGCCCAAGTGCTACAGATGCAGCAGTGAACAAGCCAAGCCTTCATGCAGCTTTGCTTCTGGCAGGAAAGACAGATCGAAAGGTGCCCACAAGCCAGGCCCGGGGGCTCATGTCCATAATCCCCGTACTTATGGGGTAAGAGGAGTGTTATAAGTTCCAGGCCAGCCTGGGCTACAGAGTGAGTTCCAAGTCAGTCTGGGCTAGCGTGCGGCCCTACCTCAAAAACAAATACAGAAGAAAGGTACACAGAGGAAAAAGCAAAGCACTTCACAAGACAAGATGATGACCACTTTGAGATCATGTTGCCTGTGAGGGAGCTACAGTGTGCCTGTCAGGATGGAGGAATGGGGCGTGATTACTTTTGTAGAGGGTAGTCAAGAAGTAACTCACTGAGAAAGTGATGAGAATAAATATTGAAGGAAAAGTCATGAGGGCTGAGGGCACAAGATGTGGCACAGAGGTCTCTTTCACTGGACACAATTAGGTGAGGAGATGGCAGGGACTGTGCTCAGAGAAGTAGTGATACTCAGAGCACCAGGCGCTAATAGGCTTTGCAAGTAGTTTGGGTTAAGTCGGTGGACATAAGTGCTTAATAAATGTGTTAATGCATATTCTGAAAGTATATCTAAGGTAAGACTTCCAGAATAACATTATTTAAGATAAATGCCAGTCTGTGTGTTTTATATCCTTTCCCTGCATTCTAATCTACCGAAATATGTACTATTACAATCATCTATATCCAAAGGACTACTAATAAGTTTAATAGCTCTGTCTTTAAAAGCTTTTGTCAAGAAGAGAGATGTACAAAGACTAAAAGCAGGAAGAAGTGAATATTTTATCTTAGTACAATAGTATCTTATCTGGGCTTCCATAGAGATCAGGACCCTATGATTATTTTTAAGTTTTCTATAAGAAAACACAGGAAAAAGGTCTCAGATTACACATGATGTCAAGATACCCAAAATGAAGCTGGGCGTGGTGGCACACACCTTTAATCCCAGCACTCAGGAAGCAAGGTAGGAGTATCTCCGTGAGTTCAAAGCTACCCTGAGACTACATAGTGAATTCCAAAACAGCCTGAGCTAGAGTGAGACCCTACCTCATGAAACAAAACAAGAAGATATCCAAAATGTGAAATGCTGGCACAGACAAGACAGTAGAAGCACCTCTCAGAGCTCTGCCTGGATATGAAGTTTGGAGGCAAGCATCAGTATTTGGGAGCAGTCATGCAAGGGGCACCTCTGAGGCACCAGGTTTTCAGGCTTACCAGAGTTCAAGGGCTTTCCACGTACACACTGTCCATGTCACATTCCTATAAGCAAAGTTTCATTTAAATGTTGCAGCATATTTGAAAATATAACAAACACCATTTATCTCAATAAATGCACACTGACCATACACCATGTGCCATGAACTCTGCTTGCTGTCGGAAATTCAAAGCTTGCAGCCCAACAGGGTGACATATCAGTGGATAGTGAAGTCTCTCCTTGATGTGACAACGTGATGCTATTGTGGAGAAGGAATACGTGTCCTAGATGGAAGGGTCAGTGTGAGTGAAAATAAGGCTTTTCTGGATAAGGATGGACTAAGATTTGATATCCTAGAACAAATAGGAAGCCTGCAGGAGCCCATGGGTGGTGCAACACTTGAGGTGAGAAGGGAGACAGAGACAGGAGAATCTTGCAGGCCAGCGTGCCTGGTAAATGCAACTGTGGACAAGAGACCCTGTCTGAAACAAGGTAGAAAGCAAGAACCAACACCTTAACGTTGGCCTCCAACCTCAACATGTATGTTGTGGCACACGTCCACTCACACTCACATATGTGAAAATTCACAAAACATGCACAAAATACACATACACCAAAGTATTAAAATAAAAATAAGAGGACTAGAGAGATGGCTTAGCAGCTAAGCACTTGCCTGTGAAGCCTAAGGACCCCAGTTCGAAGCTTGATTCCCCAGGACCACGTTAGCCAGATGCACAAGGGGGCACACGCGTCTGGAGTTCGTCTGCAGTGGCTGGAGGCCCTGGCATGCCCATTCTCTTTCTCTCTCTCTCTCTCTCTCTCTCTCTCTCTCTCTCTCTCTCTCTCTCTCTCTCCCTCCTTCTCTCTGTCGCTCTCAAATAAGTAAATAAATAAACAAAAAAATTTTTAAAAATAAGAGAAGGCTGTGTGGTCAGAAAGCAGACTGATGGAGTCTAGAAATAATAAGAGAGAGGCTAAGGCCTACTCTTACCCTTTCTGAGCACAATGGTCCATCCACATTTGGCAAGTGGCATGTAATTCTTTTCCTCAGTGACTATCTACAAGTGCCAGAAGTGTATATAAAAAGCAACTGAAATAATTCCAAGAGGGAACTAGATTTCAAAGAAAAGGAAAAAGAAATCAGGACTCTCCAATAATGGTTAATAGGAAAAGGTCCCAATGTCTATAAAATTAAGATCAGTAGTAAGTAAGGATAGCATACTTGAATTCTATATGGTGCTCAGCCAACCACAGCATTGACACTAACCCCATCTCAAATGAATTTCTTCTAAATTTGGCAACCAAAGGATTCCATGAGGTGCTTATTAAAAGCAAAGATTCCCTGATGTCCAGTCCACCTTCCTCTCCCAAACCACCTCCTGAATCATGCTTTTCAAGAAACAGCCTGCGAATTTGCAACAAATGTTCCAGGTGTTTCTTATGGTTTTGCAAATTTGTGGAACCCTAAAAGCATAACCTGGAAGCTCTCAGGGCATTATAGTTACCTTCTCATTGCTGGAATGAAGCACCAGACCTAAAGCCCCTGATGGGAGGAAAAGGGTTTTTTGTTGTTGTTGTTTGCTTGTTTCTCATGTTGAGTTTTCTTGCAGTCTCAGGGAAGCTTCATGGTGGCAGGAGAGAGAATGGCATGAACAGAGGCTGGGCGTCACCTCTGCCACAGAAGGTGGAAAATAGCATTCAGAACACATGAGTTTATTGGGGACATCCAATCCAAACCACTAGATAGGGTGAACAATATTAACTGCAAAAGAGGGAGAGGGTCTCTCCTACAAGCCATGTCTGGCACATACCAGTTGACAGTACTCCTAGAGAACTTGGAGCCCCTTGTCCAGTGGTGATCATGAAATTAATGAGATGGGATGTCTCACAGTGGATGGGACTAAATCCATCAGCCTCACCAGGCTATGGAGACCAAAAACTATCATGTACCAGTAATTGATTGTGGCAAACTCAGAGTTATAAAGACTTCTGCCTCCTTCAAAATTGTCCCCTGTTTTTTCCTCCCCCCCAAAAACATGCTCATTCAAGGTCTTGCTTTTAAGAATAAGCATGGACAGTAGGACATGGTGGTACACTCCTGGAATCCCAGCACTCAGAAGTCTGAGGCAGGAGGATCATTAGTTCAAGGTTAGTCTGGGCAACTTAAAAAAAATTAGCTCAAAATTTAAAAAGCAAAAATGATAATAAAAGAATTATGAGGACTGGAGAAATGGCTTCATGGTTCAAGGCACTTACTTACAAAGTTGGCTGGCCCATGGTTCACTTCTTCAGTACCCATGTAAAGCCAGATGCCCAAAGTGGTGCATGCATCCAGAATTCATTTGCAGCATCCTCCCATAATCAATCTCTCTCTCTCTCTCTCTCTCTCTCTCTCTCTCTCTCTCTCTCTCTCTCACTCTCTCTCTCTCTTTCTCCCTCTCTCTCCCTCATCCCTCCCTCCCTCTACCTATCTGATGAATAAATAAAACTATTCAAAAAAATCATCATGAAATTTGGTGACCTAGAGCCATATGGTGGCTACTCTAACCCCTGACCTATTTCCCTCCCTCCAAATGCTCTCTCCCTTCCTTAGGAACTTTCTTTCTTTTTTTTTTTTAATAGTTTTTTTTTAAATATTTTTTGTTCATTTTTTATTTATTTATTTGAGAGCAACAGACACAGAGAGAAAGACAGATAGAGGGAGAGAGAGAGAATGGGCACGCCAGGGCTTCCAGCCACTGCAAACGAACTCCAGACGCGTGCGCCCCCTTGTGCATCTGGCTAACGTGGGACCTGGGGAACCGAGCCTCGAACCGGGGTCCATAGGCTTCATAGGCGAGTGCTTAACCGCTAAGCCATTTCTCCAGCCCCCTTAGGCACTTTCTACCATACGTAGCCAGTGGGCTCAGGACTTGTGCTGAATTCCCATTCTTGTCTTTTTTTTTTTTTTTTAGTAAGGGTCTTGCTCTAGACCAGGATGACTAGGAATTCACTCTGTAGTCTCAGGGTGGCCTTGAACTCAGTGTGATCCTGCTACCTCTGCCTCCCAAGTGCTAAGATTAAAGGTATGTGCCACAACACCTGGCTCCTTCTTATCTTTAGCTTAACCAGAACTTTGCTTCTCCAGGGCAACCACTCATTAAAAGGTACGATTTTAACCTGCTGCTCAAATATTTTCCTATTAGTGACTATAATTTTAGAGAGCAACCCAAGCACATCAAATAGAGAATTTTTAAAACCTGTCTACAGTAGATATTGTCTTGCAAAATCTCAGGTCAGTGGTGTTTGAAATACTTAAAATCACAATCAATAAAATTATAGGATTTCAGCATCCTAGGAACCACTGCAAATTTCAAGAAGGAAAATGCCTTTCCTGGGATTGTATAAGTCACCAACATCTGGAAAACATATGTAGCTTAATGAACATGGTCATAGGTACTTCAAAATGCAGATACATTTCAATAGATTATAATTAGTGGACGTATTCTAGTAAGAAGTCAATTAACTATGTCATAAACACAACTGTTTCACAAACCCAGTGCAAAACTCTTAAGGTGTAGGATGACAGTAAGACTTCTACTGGTTTGAATAAAATCTGATTCTTTGCATTTTAGTCATTTCATTAATGCTGAAACCTTTAACAAACAACAGAGAAATGACCATGAATCAACCAAGGACAGATGGTGATTCACTATACAGTGGCATCTACCATCTGAAATATCTAGAAGTGCAAGGACCCCTTTCTAGATGATAAAGAAAACCAAGACAAGTTGTGCTAAACAAACACAGCAACTGTGAAAATCATAGTTGTAATTTAACTAAGACTATCAGCAATGTGGACAAGATCAAAATTAGTTATTCGAAAGTGACTTCTGAGAGGCATTCTGTGAAGTTCATACAGAATTTAACTAAGATGCCACAGTGCAAGCCCTCATATTGCCCTCACTTGATGACTGTTGAGATCTTTGATAATGGGATTCTCCTATTCAGATGCTTGCCGCCAAACAGAATATGTTCAGCCTATCACCTTTGTTTCTGCATGTAATTAAGGCTTGGTCACTTGTAGATATGGACCTGTATTTAGAAAAGGAGAGTGTTCTCTAGAAAAGATGTCAGCCTGTATCAACCTCTTTCATTATTCATTTTGTATTACAAGACTCTTTTCAAAATAAATTATGAGCCGGCATACTTGTTCATCTGGCATGGTTGTGGACTCTAGACACACATCAATGTGAGTTTCTTATTTCCCCTTCAGTCCACTGAATAATAGATCTTAGTGTTGAAATGCTTCTTTCAATTAAACTTGCACTAGATCTAACAATTTTGTTTGTATGTTCATTACAATAGGAGTGACATAGGAGAACAATACCACTGCTGGTGGCCCTGGCTACCCAGACATAACGGGGAGAATTCTTTCTAACAAGTTTCAAATTGAATCTTTGTATGAATGGATTCAATTCTTATGAAAGAGACAGAATCAGACATCAAAATTCAATAAAAGGAAAGTTTAAGCATAAAAAAACAGTATTTTGGAAATATTTAACAAAAGCCAAATAATGAAGTTGCCCATGGAATTCTGTTCCTACTATGACCTGCTACAGGTAAAATGGATTGCCTGGTCTCAAACTGAGCCAGACAGAAGGCAGATGTGGACTGTGGATTAGAGAAAGGCAAGGAGCCTGGGGCTGCTTTTAGTCCCAGATCATTTTATCTAATTGTCCTAAATGTTCTAATACTGAAGAGGTGAGACTTGCCAAGGCTTCTAACCAAAGTCTGTAGATCAATTTCTAAAAAACACAATCAACTGGGCTTACCATGGACAAACAAACATTATATATATGTGTGTGTGTGTGTGTGTGTGTGTACATATATGTGTGTGTCTATATGTGCATATATGTGTGTGTATGAATATTATTTTTTTAAAGTTATTTTTTCAGCCAAGTGGTGGCATATGCCTTTGATACCAGCACTTGGGAGGTAGAGGAAGGAGGATCACTGTGAGTTCAAGGACAGCCTGAGACAACAGAGTGAGATCCAGGCCAGTCTGGCCTAGAGTGAGACCTTACCTTGAAAAAAACAACCAAAAAAAATTATTTACCAAGGATCTTAATAACTAGAATTGCTAGATTCAGCACACAGGAGAGAACAGCTTTAATTAGACAGGAGGGATACATTTTTAGAAGTCAGATGCACAGCAACAGATTAACTGTTAATAATGTATATTTCAAAATTTTAAAATGTTTTCAAGTTTTCTCACCAAAAAATAGATAAATAAATATTTGAAGTTTAAAGGTTATATTAATTAGCTTGACTTAACCGTTCTACTTTACATATCATTATGTCACTCCAAAAAATATGTATGATTGTAATTTGTTAATTTATGATAAAGATTTACAGAGCAATGAATTACAATAAAAATATTCAGACTATCAGTTAAATTTGAACTTAATATAAGTGATAATTATTTTGTGTAAGTACAGCTTATGTAATACCCAGGACATGGTTATATTAAAAATATATTCACTCTTTATCTGGAATTCAAATTAAACTGGGCATCTTATCATCTAGTAACACTATCAACTCTGCAGCGGTGTCTACACTTGAATCCACAGGTAAGAGGTTAAAATTTGGTATAAGTTATCTGCTCAGTGTCGCCTGCAGACCATGGCCATGTAAGGGATGAAGTAGATCCATCCCAAGGAAGAGCTTTGCTGACCATCATGCTCTTGATAAAGCAGAAGGCATTGCATGCGTGACAATGCTTTTGCTCTTGTTAAATACCCCTTGAGTTGAGATAACACAAAACCATTGCCTTTGGGGCCCAACTGTGCAAAACAGGAAGGAAGTCCTTGTTACCTCCATGGGTTTTTATGGGGTTTTTTTTTCCTTGTTTGTTTGTTTTGTTTTTTTCAAGGTAGGGTGTCACTCTAGTCCAGGCTGACCTGGAATTCACTCTGTAGTCTCAGGGTGGCCTCAAACTCATGATGATCCTCCTACCTCTGCCTCCTGAGTGCTAGGATTAAAGGCATATGCCACCACGCCCAGTGGGTTTTTATTTTTATTTTTTTTATTTATTCATTTGAGAGAGACAATGGGCATGCCAGGGCCTCTAGCTACTGCAAAGGAACTCCAGATGCATGTTTCCCCTTGTGCATCTGACTTACATAGGTCCTGGAGAATTGAACTGGAGTCCTTTGGCTTTGCAAGCAGAGGCCTGAACTGCTAAGCCATCATCTCCAGCCCCTCCATGGTTTTCTTTTTAATATTTTATTTTTATTTATTTGACAGAGAAAGTGGGGGAGATAGAGAGATTGAGAATGGGTGTGCCAGAGTCTCCAGCCATTGCAAACGAACTCCAGGTGCATGTGCCCCCTTGTGCATCTGGCTAACATGGGTCCTGGGGAATCAAACCTAGGTCCAGTGGATTTTCAGGCAAATGCCTTAACTGCTAAGCCATCCCTCCAGTTCCCTCCATGGGGTTTTAAGTGCATATCTAACAAGGCTGTACTGACAAGAAGCTAAAGGCACACATCTGTTTCACAAAGAGAAAAATGAAATTGTCAATATGTGTCCCTTAGACTGAGATGTGGGCAGCTTTGGGGTGGTCTCATTTGTTGTGTGGGGTTTGATATGTCTGTGTAAATGAGTGAAGGTTTCATTCCTTGAAAAATAGTAAATCCCCCAAAGACACTGAATATTATTGCACTGATTTGAACAAACTTTGTTTGAAAAGTCAGGAATAAAATCAATGCAATCACACATTTTTTGACCTCATGCAGAATATATATCTTTTTGTAAATACCTACATGTAAAGTGTCCACTCAGAACACCTCTGAATAGGTATTTGTTTAAACTAAAATTTAATTTATAGTGAAAATCCCAAGGTAACTCAACAATTCTCATATATAATTTATTTCCAAATATGGGCCTTTGAGAATACAAAAAGTATTTGACCACATATTGTATTTCTTGGGTTTTCTGAGGTTTTGAGGTTTTTGTTTAGTGTTCACAGAATCTTATTATTTTCCATTATGCACCCGAAAATCAGAACCTGTTTTTAAACTAACCTGAAACTTCACTTTTTATTACAGACATTAGTCTTCCTGTGTTTATCTGAAACCATTTAAGCAAAATACTTTACCTGAACTGCTTATTTCATCCTGGCAGTACTGACTCATGACAGGTGCCCAGAATGAGTCCAACTGTGTTTGTTTGGAAAAGAAACCACATGTTTGTTACATAAAATAATAAAATGTGTCAAGTGCCTTTTAGCTTGGGTTTTAGCACATCAGATTTGAAATTTTATACACACACACACATATATATTTCATATTTGGAACCAGAGATCCAAACTCATGTCATCATGCTCAGCAGGTAAAGTGCTTGCCACACAGCATGAGGACCAGATCTCCAGTACTTAGGTAAATGCTGAGTACAACAGCACGCACTATACCACAGCAGTGGGAAGGGGGAGACAGGAGAATCCCTGGGGCTTGCTGGTAGCTTGTCTAGCTGAATTAGTGAGCTCCAGGTTATATGAGAGGCCCTCTTTCAAAACACAAGATAAAGAGCAATTGAAGAAGGCACTCAATTTTGACCTCTGGCATACACACACACACACACACACACAAACCAACATACATATGCACATGGTACAAAAATAAAAAATAATTTAAAGTTTCATGGTTAGAATCTCAGGAAATGAAGATCAACCATTAGCATGGCTGGGGCTCTAGATGTAAAGTCTCTGCCTGAGGTCTCCTTTCCTAGGCCCAGGAAGGATCCCAGTGTATCTTTATAGGAACAGCCACAGACATTCCTGGATCCATCCAAGTCTTCAAACCAACGCTTCCTGACTACTCTGTTTTCCCAGATCTGGTTTCTAAAACCATTCTAGCAAAGAAACACATTCTCTTTTTAAATTGCAACATTCCAATTCTAAATATAATGAGATATAAATGAAAGTTTCTTCACCAAGATAATGATAATAAAGCTAAGATCCCAGATATAATTCTTGACATTTGATAGAGTAAGACAGTAGCAAAGCCTTGATAGAAACACAAAGGAGACACTGCAACACATATACATTCAGCCAGCCTGGCACCTATCAGGTAAGCAATAGCCCATTCATTTTACAAATGGAGACATTCATTTCCCCATGACTAGGAAGCAGCGGTGCTAAGATTTGAACCCAGATCTGATTAATTCCCAAGGCTGAGTTTTTACTAAGACACTATCATTCTTCCAACTCCACCCCTCCTCCCACTACATCAACAGTGTGGGTGATGCATGCCTTTAACTCCAGCACTCTCAGAATGCAAACATAGGAGGATTGCTATTACTTCAAGGCTAGCCTGGACTACAGGGTAAGATCCAGGTCATCCTGGGCTAAAGTGAAAAAAAGAGAGAAAAAGAATAAATAAACAAACAAACAAACAGATGGCTTACAGCAGGTCATCATCACCACCAGTGATTCGTCATTCAGTGCACATATCTGATTAAGACCAGACCTGGTGGTCGTTTCTTGTATGAAGGACTGTCCTGTATGATGAGAAACAACAGTCAGGACAAAGAAACTCTCACTAAAAACTGCTAGGGGCACCTAAAATCATATTAATAAAAAGGTATAAGGTACATTAAATGACTGCCAAAACGAGATGTGGTAGTCAGTTCCACTTTTCTGGAATGAACATCTAAACCAGGCACAGTTTTTAGGAGGAAGGGTTTATTTAAAGCTTGCAGATCCAGGGATAGTTTCATAATGGCTGAGGAAGTTGGCCCCCTTTCATAGATCCAAGCAGAGACACCACCAAATAGCCAGCACCACAAGCCAGCACAGCCGAGGAGCCAGCAGTAGGGACCCAGCCAGACCTTAGATTGCTCTGCATATCTTTAGACTGGAAATCAGATCCATCTCTGAGCATATCTTAGGGCTGGACCCCAGGATCCCACCTCACCCCCTAAGTGACAACTCTTCCAGCCAGGTGGCTGGAAATCCAAGTTACAACCTTTAATAAAACACCTGAGTCTGTGGGAGACAGACATTCAAACTACCACAAGAGATAGTAGCAAAGTTACACAGTAATGCACAACTCAAATGTTGTCATAAGAATGCCTTCACGTACACCCCTTTGGAAAATATTTTCTAGGTAGTTGCTCATAAAGTTAAGCAAACACTGATCATTTGAGCAATTCTATTCCTAGGTATTTACCCAAAGGAAAACATATGTTCACATGAAAAATTACACATGAATATTCATAATAGCTTTACCTAAAAAGTTGAAAACTTTAAAAAATAACCCAATGTCCCTCAACAGGTAAATGGGTAACCTATAGAATACTCATACATTTTATAAATAAATAAAATAATTAACTGAAAATGAAACAACATGTGCCAGTATTAAAAAAAAAAAAAGTGTTGGGGCTGAAGAGATAGTTCAGGGGTTAAGGTGTTTGCCTGCAAAGCCTAACAACCAAGCTTCAATTCCCCAGTACCCATATAAACCCAGATGCACAGTGGCACATGCATCTGGAGTTCTTTTGCAGTGACTGGAGGCCCTGGTTTGCCCATTTTCTTTCTCTCTCTCTCTCATTTTCTCTCTTTCTCCCATCTCTATCTCTGTCTCTCTTCTCTCTATCTCTGCTTGTAAATAAATATATTTTTTAAAAAAACAGTGTTGATTGGAGCCGGGCATGGTGGCAGACACCTTTAATCCCAGCACTCGGGAGGCAGAGGTAGGAGGATTGCCCTGAGTTCGAAACCACCCTGAGACTCCATAGTTAATTCCAGGTCAGCCTGAGCCAGAATGAGACCCTACCTCGAGACTAAAAAACAAAAAACAGTGTTGATTGAACAAAGGCACAGGCACAAAAGAATAGATACAATATGACTCCACTTACAAAAAATTCTGTAAAGGGAAAACTAATCTTTTAAAGGCAAGTTAGTGGTCACTTGGGGCCAGAAGTGAGAGGTGAAGTGGGAGCTGAGGATAATTTTAGTGTCTAATTACCTATTTCCATTACCTGCTTTGGGCCATCATGTATATTTCATCCACTCTAACATTTGAGTGCTGATGTATTTCTGTGGTTTCTCACAATGATATTGGGCATCCTTTATGGGCATATTGGATAATGGTAGGTATTTTGTGAAGACTTGTGAAGATGATGGAAATGTAGGTGTTGAGGGCTGCAGAGATGGTTCAGCAGTTAAGTGCGCTTTCTGCTCAAGCATGTGGGCTGGAGGAGCCCTGAGCCTGGCCCAGTTTGAATCTCCAAAATCCTCATGAGCAGCCCTGCATGGCCATCACATGCCTGTAACCCTAGTCCTATAATGGAGCAGAGATGGGAAATTGCTTGAGCTTAAAGAGAACCAGCAAGTAGATTAACATGAGACTTCTGGCTCAAAACAAGAATGGTCAGAAGAGGATATCCAACAATAGGCACATATATGTACATACACCACATACACATGCGTGTACACACGAACCAAAAAAATTTGGGTGCTTATTTGGGTGCTAATCACAGTTGTATACAGTTCTATAAGCAGGAATATTGTAAAATTACATATTGCATGTATTCCGAGGACAGAGAGAGAGAAAGAATTGGTGGCCCAGGGCCTCAGCCATTACCATCAAACTCCAGATGCTTGCACCACCTAGTGAGCATATGCAACCTTGTGCTTGCCTCACCTTTGTGCGTCTGGATAAGATGGGATCTGCAGATTCGAACGTGGGTCCTTAGACTTCACAGGCAAGCGCCTTAACCACTAAGCCATTTCTCCAGCCCAAGATTTATTTTTATAAACAGTAAATAACCTTCCACCTACAATCATGCAAGTAACCCTAATTTAATTCAATGGGTTAAAAAAAAAGGCATTAAAGTAAGATGGGGTTTAATGGGGAAGATGATGGGTTTAATCGAAGGGGAGGGGACTACAAGAGGGTGGATGGAATAAGATCAAAATATCTTATATCCATGTAATGAAAATGTCAAAAATGGAAAAAAATCAAAATATAAAGAAGCTAGACTGAAATACTATTTCTTATCTATGAGATAAGTAGAAATCAAAGAATTAGAGCCTAGCTTCTTGTGTGTGTGTGTGTGTGTGTGTGTGGTGTTGTGATGTATAGTGTGTGCACATGTGTATGTGCAAATGTGTGCACCTCATGCATGTGCATGCAAAGGGCCAAAGGAGAACACTGGATGTCCTTTTCTTACCATTCATTCTCCTATGACCTTGAGATGAAATCTCTCCTTCAATTTGGAGCTACCAGTCAGTGAACCCCAGAGATTGTCTGGTCTCTGACCTTTGTGAGTTATGGTTGCAGAGATGCCTGGCCACACCCAGATTTTTTTTTCTTGAGTTTTGAGGAGTCAAGCTTTGTTGTCTCTGGTCCAAGAGGCCCTCATGCTTAAGCAGCAAGTGCTCTTAACTTTTGAGCCATCTTTCAAGACAGAACCTAGCTTCTTAAACTATGAGACATGACCCTTTCATGAGGTCATGTCTTGATTATGTCAGTCATGAAAACCTTCACAACAGTAAAAGGTTTCTGAACTTACAAAAATGAAAAATCAATTCAAAATTAAATGCATAATGAAGCCAAGATGTTTCTGGAAGCTCTTGCCCCTGTTGCATTTCGAGACTTCACCACAGCCACCATGAACATGTAATGTACACACTCTGTCCTGTGCATCACACCACACAACACCAGAGAATGCTTCCTGAACGCCTACACTCAGATTGCAGACTGCTGTACGTTATGAGCTGCAATAACTTTTAGTATACACACAGGGAACATTTTCTGCTCTTGTAGAACTATAATGGTTTTGGAAAATGACATCTTTTAATATTTTCCTACTATCATTCCTCAGCATGTATTAAATTAGCTTATATTTGGATTGCATTGTGTTAGAATGTTCGATTTTTAAAATTTCTATTTGGTTGCTGGCTATTTTTACATGAGTAACTGGGAATCAAACTTAGGTACTCATAGTCAAGGCAAGCATTGTTCCAAATGAGCTATCTCTCCATTCCTAAAATTTCTCTATGATTCATTATGTGAAAATGTTTGGCTTGAATACCTGTTTATATATATATATATATATATATATATATATATATATTTAATTTTTTATTATTTATTTGAGAGCGACAGACACAGAGAGAAAGACAGATAGAGAGAGAGAGAGAGAGAATGGGCGCACCAGGGCCTCCAGCCTCTGCAAACGAACTCCAGACGCGTGCGCCCCCTTGTGCATCTGGCTAATGTGGGACCTGGGGAAGCGAGCCTCGAACCGGGGTCCTTAGGCTTCACAGGCAAGCGCTTAACCACTAAGCCATCTCTCCAGCCCCTGTTTTATATATTTTTACACCTGGAGTTATGTAAAGGTTTATAGGGTGAAAAAGGAACATGAGTGGGAAAAGTTTAAGAAGACCTTGCTATAAAACATACTGTTAGGGAGGCTGTGAGGGCAGACATTGTTACACATTGCTAATAATGATGCAAAATTAGACTATTCATGGGCAGTTTGCTAGTAAAATGAAATATGCATTTACCCTTTGACTCAAATATCTCATTTGTAGCATTCTATTCCAAAAGTATATTAGCAAAAATAATGTATACAAGGGTAGAGCTGTGCATAGAGCATAATGATAAAGCATTTGCTTAATATAAGTGAGGCTCTGAGTTTAATCACAAAACATCAAAAAAGAAAAACCACACAAAAACAAAGAAAGAGCTAGGTATAGTGGCATACACCACTGTAGTATCAAATACTCAGAAGGCTGAGGCAAGAGAATTACTTGAGCTCAGGAACTCAAGGCTACCCTGGGAAATATAAAGAGAACTTATCTGAAAAAATATATAGGCAGCTAGACACACATACAAGTTTTCATTGAAACACTATTTTTGTACAATAGAATGAAAAAAATGGGGAAACCCATCTAGGGATTACAATATGCTCAGGACAAAGACACAAGCTGTTCTTGTCTGAATGTGGCTGTTTCCTTTATACACACAAGCATTCTTATAGCTTAGAAGTAGTGAGCAACTTCAGTAGCACTAAGCATCTGAACTATGACTTCAAAGCATCATCTCCCACTAAAAATCCCACAACTGTAAGAGACACACATGAGGCCATGTCTAGAGAATGAAATGTGTAAAATGGGTGGTGCTTCAGTCAGATTCACATTGCTGCCAGAAAACACTTGACCAAGAGCAACTTGTGGGAAAAAGAGGTTTATTTTGGCTTACAGGCTCCAGGGGAAGCTCCACGATGGCAGGGAAAATGATGGCATGAGCAGAGGGTGGTCATCACCCCCTGGCCAGCATAAGGTGGACCATAGTAACAGGAGAGTATGCCAAACACTGGCTTGGGGAAATGGCTATAACACCCCTAAGCCTGCCCCCAATAATACACTCCCTCCAGGAGGCATTCATTCCCAAATCCCCATCAGCTGGGAACCTAGCATTTAGAATACCTAAATTTATGGGGAACACCTGAATCACAGGTGGTAATAAAAGCTACCGAATATTATAGTTAAAAGGACTCAGAAACCAAAATGAAGAAACTCCCTCCCACTAGCCAAAACTAGTACAATTTTGGTATTAGTAAAGATTATAAATACAAAGGTTGAATCAACATGTTTAATCTATGCATTCATAATACTATGAAAAAGATGCACCTATGGTCACCTTTGAATGCTGTTATAGGGAACCAATTCATTAACTTGGAAATTCTTGAAGGGAAAGAAGACCTCATCTGCAAACCCACTGCAGAAAGGTTTAAGGACTCACACCTGTTTTTTCTAAAAACTAAATACCAAGGATAAAAAAATTCTGTAGATATTAAATAGAACTTATTTGACAAATAGAATCTTAAAACTACATTTATGAGAGAACCAAGGAACCTGCATTTTGGCTGCATGCTAGAAGACAGTAAGATACTATATTTCATAGGGCTTCAAAAGATTTATTATTTAAAATATATACTATGTATAAAAATGTTGTTATCTAAAATCTGATTCAAAACAATGGAGCATGGGGGAATAATCTTATCCACAGGCAAGCAATGGATAGAGGAAGCTCACCATGCCATCTGCTATAGGTTTCAGTATGTTTAAATTTTTTCATAGTAAAAAGGGTTTTTAAGAAATTTACTATATGTAAGTAGTTGGAAGGAAATAAAAAGTCTAGACCTAGACATGTGTGCTAAAAGTAGGTGTATGTGTGTATGTATATATATATATATGAAATGAGAGGGTGGTAGTTTGATTAAGGTGTCCCCCAGAAACTTAGGTGTTCTGAATGCTGGGTTCCCAGCTGATGGAGATTTTGGGATTAACATCTCCTGGAGACAGTGTATTGTTGGGGGAGGGCTTATGAGTGTTATAGCCAGTGTCCCCTTGCCAGTGTTTGACACACTCTCCTGTTGCTGTTGTCCACCTTATGTGGGCCAGGGGGTGATGTCCATCCTCTGCTCATGCCATCGTTTTCCCCTGCCATTGTGGAGCTTCCCCTAGAGGCTGTAAGCCAAAATAAACCTCTTTGTTCCAACAAAAGCTGCTCTTGGTCAGGTGATTTCTGCCAGCAATGTGAACCTGACTGCAACAGTAATGTTGGTACTAAGGAGTGGACTCATTTGCTACAAGATACCTGACTGCATGACTTTGGTTTTTGGAGCTGGTTTTCAAGAGGAATGTGGAAGGATTTGAAACCTTGGCCTAAGAGATACCTTGCGGTGCTGTAAGTACAGCTTGATGGCCTATTCTGCTCAGAGTTGAAAGACCTGAATGCAATAAAAACTATGGACTGTGAGATTTGGCTTGTGAGGGTGAGAAAGAGCTTTGCCTGGACTAGGCTAGAAACAGTTTGTGTGAGAGGCTTGCTGTTATGCCCATGTCCTCAGAATTTGTGCAGGGTTGCATTGCATAGAAATGGACTGGTATGAGCAGAGGGATATGGCACAGAAAGAAATCTTTAGGCTGAAACTCTGCCTGTTCAGCTACAATTGAGATATTACAACTGTTAAGATTGGGTCAGCTGACCTGACTGGAACAACAGAAGCAATACAGTCTTTTGAAGGGGCCTGAATGCTGAAGGAGTGTCCTGTTCTTCAAAGTCTGCTTTATTCCCCCTGGGTTAACAAATTGTTACCCTACCTGGTATTGTGGAGTATAAGAAATGCAGGAAAGAGAGGGTCATTGAGTTTGCAACACAGTTTTGTGTTTTGGAAATGGCCATGGGCAGTGTGTAGCAGGTTTGCCGGATGCCTGTGTGGAGACCTGATGGAGCCATGAGGATGATCCGTGGGTTGCAGTAGGGACCCAGTGGAGATGCCAGGACCATGAAATGGTTGCTAAGGAAAGCTGCTAGTCCCATATGAAGTTTTCCAGGACTGTGAGTAACCTAGCTGGAAGGGCGTAATTGGAATTCCAGAGACTTGTTACTGGTTAGGACTAATGAACTTGTAGACTTGTTACTGACTAGAGTTGTTGGACTTGGAGCTACATACAGAGTTTGATGTTCGCCCTGTTAAATCTTGTATTTGTTGAATATTTCTTTGCTATTCCCATTGCCATCTTTCACGGTGTGAATGTTTATTCTGTACCATCATGGGTTTGGGGGAGATATTTTTGGTATTATGGCTCATTTAAAATATGGATTATGGGGATGTTTGAAAATCATTAGGATTGATAAAAATGTGGGCACTTTGAAAGTTTGACTGAGGGCATTGCATTTTACATCATGGGTGGTTAACAGTTTATGGAGCCAGGGATAAAATGTGGTGGTTTGATTCAGGTATCCCCCATAAACTTAGATGTTCTGAATGCTAGGTTCCCAGCTGATGGAGATTTGGGCATTAAAGCCTCCTTTGAGGCAGCAATTGTTAGGTGTAGGCTTACAGGTATTGTAGCCAGTTTCCCCTTGCCAGTGTTTGGCACACTCTCCTGTTGCTATTGTCCACCTTATGTTGGCCAGGGGGTATGTTCACCCTCTGCTCATGCCATCATTTCCCCCTGCCATCATGGAGCTTCCCCTTGAATCTGTAAGCCAAAATAAATCCTTTTTTCAAAAATCAGCTGGTCATGTGATTTCTGCCAGCAATGTGAACCTGACAACAACAAAGAGTTTATGAAAGGCATAGCTTAAAAAATTACATGTAAGTCTCAATCAGTGCAGAGAGAAAATCCCTACTAAGGTCAGCATTATGATACTGTTCGACAAATTCTGTTTGGTAAGAAATAGGTGTTAAATAAGTATATTTAACTGAATCAGGAGAGCCTTAGAACAGGAAAAAGAAAGCATCACATTGGCCAAGAGGAAACATGCCCCCAACTAGAGCAGAAGACAGAAACGTCACTCTCATTCTGGAAGGAATAGTTATTTCACAAGCAACAACAGAGGGGCAATCTGGGTGTGAAGCCAAGAGAAAGATGAGGAAAGGAAGGTAAGTAGATAAATTCTAGAGACACTTCTGTGGTCAGTAGGCCACACTTGATGATACCAAGATGAAGAACAAGCAGCTGAAGATGACCTGATTCAAGCATGTTCTCTGAGCATCAGTGGATCTGACATGGCCTCCGAGCCTCAGCAGTGTGATGGTGTCAAGTGAAAATTGAAAGACCTGACTATAATGTATGCAAATGTTTTGCAAGAGAAATTAGCATAGAAGTTCTAGGAGAACATAAGAGAATAACTGAACAGGTGGTAACATCTCTGAGTTGGGGAAAATAATGAAAGAAAGTCAGTTCAGAAAGGATGTGTAGAGTTTGAGGTGTGGATGGGGGATCTACTCGAACGGGCTTGGTGGGAGGTTAAACACAGAGTGCAGAGCTCCTATCAGCAAATGGCAGCAACTCCAAAAATCTGTGCATTAGTTGTTTGTTGGAAACAGTAAAAAAAATTCTGTCTTTACATCTAGTCCTTTAAATAGAATGCTTGGCTTTATTGGCATCTTCATCAAGCTGAAATTTTTATTTAAATTTTTTCTGAGTGCTAAGCAAAGAATATTTCAGGTTGATCCTATTATAAAGATTTTCTGAAATCATTTGAACTTAAAGTCAAATCCCCTGATGCACCATTTAAATGCATCATTTAAAAGATTAAAACAATTTATTTGTAAATGCTTGTCTCCATGCACTTATCCACATAACCATAATTATGAGAGCAGATTGATCATGGCTACCTTCCATAAGAATAAATATTGTCTCAAAGATGGAAATGTAATAAATCTTTTTTAAGGACCATGTAATGAGAGGCAACAGATGCAGTTTTGTTGATATAACTGAGTGGAAGTAACTTTGCCAAATGAAACAAATCATATTTCTCTTGAAAATTTTGTGCTCAATTCCTGCATGCCCTGTTTTAGAATTTATAGTTTTCTTAGAAACTCTGGGAAATTGAGAAACTCTAAAGTTCATTTATCAACTGATCCAAATATATGTAATGCAGCAATGACTCTGATGCATTTACTACATTTCTATGTATGATTAAACTGTAAAATGCAGTTTTCAGCTTCAATTGGCATCAAGCACTCAATAAGTAAAACATGCCAGATGGCATTAAGTTCATACACTAGAAGCAGGTACAATGCAGTGTGCTATTTAATCATCATTTACAACCATTTCATGGGCTGAAAAGACAACCAATAATGCTATATATAAAATTCAAAGGAGGCTATAAGATATTATTGAATACTTTCATATTAAACCCTTAAGTTTATTAGAAAACATAGTTTGAATATCCTCATAATGGACCATTTTCAATTCCATGCAGCCGTATATTGAGAAAATTAACGTTCTCAGGAATAACCTCACTAGCTTGGAAAATGACCTAAAGCTGAATAATGCTGTGGATGGGCGATGCTGCGGCTGCCACCTCACAAAGACAGGAAAAGGCAGGACTGCTAGCAGGCCCTCATCCCATGCAACGTGTGCTTTTGTTTTTTTACCTAAGCAGCGTGCATGATACAGTACATGACTAAACATATCCAATATGATTTGTGTTTCAGTGGATCTCCAAAGAACAAATCTGTAAAATTACACCATGTGAAAGCTTAACATAGTGATATAAAATGGCACTGGCACGGTTCATATCTTAAACTGACAGACTGATGGTGATTATTGCAAGGACAATGCCCAGCATATGTCAAACGATTTGCAAATAATTTATGTCACCTTCCCCTCCATTATTGTTTTTGCAGAGGACATAAACTGTGTCACCAATATTAAACTGTCTGCAAAAAGAGCCGAGCTCAGCCTTCTCCTCTCTGGGAACGCAGAGCCATCTGCAGCCAGACAAACATGCATATGGCCATCATTTGTCCAACATCTTACACAGTGTGAAGGTTTTTTACTTGAAATGCCAACCTGGGTGGCAGATGATGTATGTGTTTCCTCAGTCCCGTGATTACCAGGCGCGCGCCGCTCTGCAGCGTTCTCACCTCATCAGTTCCACAAGCAGCGCTCCTAGGTGTGTGAAGCATTTGCCGCAATATGGCTCCTGACACAGAGGGAGGTGGAGGCGTTCCAATGTGAATACCTGACTCCAGATTTGGTTCCAGTCAGGGTCAAAGTCTGACCCACAGAAATTAGTGTAGGTAGAGATTTAGAACTCAAAGACAGTAATTTGAAAACTGGAATGAATATATTTTGATAAAGGGGGAAGCTTGTTGTCCCTGGTTGACTGCTGTGCCAAATGCCTTAGAAAAGACCTGCATTTTGTTCAACTGGAGGAGAATATAGCGAAGGGCATAAGTGTTATAACCAGCTATAAACAGAAAATGTTACAACTGCAACCAGCAGATAGAATTTGCTTTGGGGATCTGCTGCTCCTATAGACCCAAGAGCACTCAGAACAAACCACCAGGGAAAGGCAGCTCTTCTACATCTAGGAGAATTCTAGGAAAACTGCACCAGGACTTTATTTTTTAATATTTAATTAATTAATTTGAGAGGGGGCAGAGAGAGAGAGAGAGAGAGAGAGAGAGAGAGAGAGAGAGAATGGACCCAGGGCCTTTAGTCACTGCAAATGAATCCTAAAGACATGAGCCACCTTGTGCATCTAGCTTTACCTGAGTACTAGGGAATTGAACAGGGGTCCTTAGGCTTTGCAAGCAAGTGCTTTAACCACTGAGCAATCTCTCCAGCCCTCTTTTTTAAAATTTAAAAAAAATGCATGTGTATGTATGCATGTATATATGTGTGTGTGTGTATGTGTGTTTGTATGCATGTGGGTGCACTGGTTTGTGGAGGCCAGAGGTTAGCATTTTTTTTTTTTTTTTGAGACACAGTCTCTCTCACTGAATCCAGAGTTCACCTATTCAACTAGACTAGCTAGCCAGTAAGCTGGACACTTCCTGCATGCTTCCCAATCACTGGAATTACAGACACATACCACCTTACCTGGCATTTATGTAAGTACTGGGGTCTGAACTCAGGTCTTTATGCTTGCCTAACAAGCACTTCACTAATTAAGCTATCTCTCGAGCCCCCCTTTTCCTGTTTGTTCTTTTGAGGTTGGGTCTCACTCTAGTGGAGGCTGACCTGGAATTCACTATGTAGTCTCAGGGTGGCCTCGAACTCATAGCAATCCTCCTACCTCTGCCTCCCGAGTGCTAAGATTAAAGGTGTGCACCACCATGCCCAGTTTGAGCCTACCTCTGTCTCCCAAGTGCTAAGATTAAAGGTGTGCACCACCATGCCCAGTTTGAGCCCTAGATTTGCACACACACACACACACACAGAGAGAGAGAATGGGGGGGGGAGGGAGGGAGAATAAGGGTGAAACATAATATCTAAACTATTGAGATAGCAATTATTTTAAGAGCTCCACAAAAACCAGACATTCTACTGGAGTGCAGTATTTTTTCTTACAGTTTTAGCCCATATTTTTATCAGGATGAAAAAGAGAGCAATAGAGAATATCTAAGAAACTTAAAGATTATCTCAAAGGGATCTGTTTAGACATCAAATAGCTTTTATTAAAACCATACTTGTAAATTAATCAGAAACATATGGGTTTATTTTCCCGTAAAATTCACATAGACACAAAAATGTCGCCTCACTCCTCCTTTTCAGTGATATAGATATATGACATGCAGTTCTCATCCTCTATCATAGAACATATTGACTTGCATAAGTTTTCAAAAATGGATTTTGAAGATTTGCCCAAATCAGTTATTTTAATTTAAAATTTTTCATAAAAATGATTTATAAGATAAAAAAAAATCTAAAGTCATCCAGGCCATCTTGGTAGTGATTCAGCATGAAAATAACAAGCAGTGGACTCGGGACATAGGTCAATGGGAAAATTGCATGTTTAGTTTACACGAGATTTTGACTTCAAATCCTGGCAAATAATAATAATAATAGTAGTAATAATAGTAATAATAATGACCAGCACTGACCTAAAAATAAGTCAAGCGGGTTATCAAGATTATCCACTTCCTATAATGAAGTTGTGGCATATTTATACAATGGAGTTCTACTCAGCGGTAAAGAAAAAATGAAGTTGTGAAATTTGTAGAAAAATGGATGGACCTGGAAAGTATTATACTAAGTGAGGTAACCCAGGCCCAGAAAGCCAAGCGCCACATGTTCTCTCTCATATGGGGATCCTAGCTACAGATGATTGGGCTTCTGCGTGAGAAGGAAAATACTTGGTAGCAGAGGCCAGTAAGTTAAAAAGGAGACATAAAGGGAAGAGAAAGGAAGGGAAGAGGATACTTAATAGGTTGATATTGTATATATGTAAGTACAATGATTGTAATGAGGAGGTAATATGATGGAGAATGGAATTTCAAAGGGGAAAGTGTGGGAGTGGGGAGGGAGGGAATTACCATGGGATATTTTTTTATAATCATGGAAAATGTTAATAAAAATTTAAAAATTATAAAAAAAGATTATCCACTTCCAATTACCTGTTATTCTTTCTCTTTTTTAACCTGTTACTCTTTCAATTAATAGTGAAATGGAGGAAAATGAAAAACACATATATTAACAATAAAAAGAGGAAAAACAAGCATGATGGATTTGTGAATTTACACTGGGGAGTTTTTATATGGGCAGCAACACCCAGGAACTTATTGTGACAAGTTCAGCTTACATGTTACAAAATGAGCATTGTCAAAACTGGCAGAGCTTAATTGTTCCCAGTTTACTCCTCCCCATTCCTGAGGCTTTTGTCCTCTTATACCCTAAAAACCCCCAAGGCCATGTTTATTAAAGATCCCTTTTATGCTGCAAAACATTCTCTGGGAGATTAGTTAGACTGTGGGAATTACTGCTGTATGAATCTGTCTGCTGCACACCTGCCGGAGCACATCCTACTCAAAACACCCAAACTGGAAGCCCACCCTTACGTGCTCATGAATGTCCTTCACTGTCAACTGTACCTTTCTGCTTTTGAAGCTTGGAACCCAAACTTTTCTTCACCACATCCAATGTGCTATCAGCCATTGTTTTCCTCTTTCTCGACAATCTTCCCAACCCAAGTACTCGCTACATCAACTTAATGAAATGACCTTTCATTTTGTCTCCTAGCTACAGGGAGCATACACTATACTACTTCCTGATCAATCTTGTGTAAAAAGCCAATTGAATCATGACATTCTTTTCTCTAATAATAACACTTCAAACTTATAGAATGCTTCATAATCTACAAAGTGCTTCACATTTATACCAAGCTAGCAATGTGGGCAGAACTGGCATTAAGATTTCCATTTTGTAACTAAGAATGTTCCAATCTCGATAGGAAGTGAACTGCCTGAGACCAGGTATAAGCAGTTAACAATTGGAGCTAAGAGTCCAATACAAGTCTTTTGACTCCAATATCAAAAGTTGATTTCCATATACTGATACACCTTAGATGAGTATGGCTTGCCTAAATGTTAAAATTACTGGGCTGGAGAGATGGCTTAGCGGTTAAGCGCTTGCCTGTGAAGCCTAAGGACTCCGGTTTGAGGCTCGGTTCCCCAGGTCCCATGTTAGCCAGATGCACAAGGGGGCGCACGCGTCTGGAGTTCGTTTGCAGTGGCTGGAAGCCCTGGCGCGCCCATTCTCTCTCTCTCCTTCTATCTGTCTTTCTCTCTATGTCTGTCGCTCTCAAATAAATAAATAAATAAATAAACAAAAAGAAATTTAAAAAAAAATTACTTATATATCCTCAAGGTCCTTAGCTATCTAGTTCAAATTTAAACATTCAACTTCATCTTCCATGACTACTTCATAACCACATTCATTTAGCAACTGCCAATGTCTTTACAGATATTTTTGCTTCACACTGTGATCTTTTGATTCAAAGCTTTCCCTATTTAAAATCTACCATTTTAAATGTAATTCAGTTTACTTTCCCCATGGAAGTTTTACCAACTATTGCAGAGTCAGTAATTTTTCACAGGTTTAAATGCAGCAACATTTTTTAATACTATCTATGGCCTACTCCCTTCCTAAATTATTATCTTTTGTATTTTCATATAATGTTTTAAACACTTTCATCTGACTAAATTTTTAAATTTAATGTTTTATTTGATTTTACTTTTGTAAGAGACAGATTTGGCACAACAGGATTTTTAGCCAGTGCAATCATACTCGAGATGCATGTGTGACCTTGTGCCCATGCATGATCTTGTACATCTGGCTTATGTGGGTTCTGGGGAGTTGAACCTGGGTCCTTGGGTTTCTCAGGCAAGCATCTTAACTGCTAAGCCATCTCTCCATACCTTAAATTTTATTTTTATTCATTCAATATTTTATTGAGTGATTTTGGGGACCAAACTCAGGGTCCTGAGCATGTCTGGCAAGCACCCTAGCCCTCAGCTATATCCCTGGCCTCGTTTTTGCCTTATATTCCATGGACCTCCTTGAGAATCACAGCTTTCTCACTTTGGCTTTTCTTTGGAACCTAGTAAATACAACATGAAAGATGATCAGTAAATATTTGTTTGTATAAGACTCATTTTGTTGCAATTTTTTCTAGTTTCTACTGGCATATATGGATTGTATAAAATGGATATCACAATGACGTTGTTTTAAATCTTTTAAAGTATTTTTGTTATTTAGTTGAGAGAGAGAAAGAGGGAGAGAGAGAGAAGGGGCATGCTAGGACCTTCAGCTGCTACCAATGAATTACAGATGCATATGTGCCCTTATGTGCAGTTGTGACATTTCACACTTGCATCACTGTGCATCTGGCTTATGTGGGACATGAAGATTGGAATATGAGTTCTTAGGCTTCACAGGCAAGCATCTTAACCATAAGCCACCTCTCCAGCCCCATGATGACATTTTTAAAACAAGCATATTAAATACTTTGAGAATATTAATCCCTCATTTCCCTCTCTTAATCCCCTTCTTCTGCTCCCCTCCATTTTCTGTCATAGTTCCCTACTTTTATGTCTTCCCTACCCCTATATTCCACATGAGAGAAAATGTACTATTTCTCGTTTAAGTCTGACCTATTTAGCTTAACAGCTTATGATGCTTTAAATTAGATGAACCCTACAAACACATGTGTTCTGAATACTTGGTGGGGCCTTTCTGGGAGAGGTGTGTTGCTGGGTGCAGGCTTTGGGGTGCTTTATCCCAGCAATGAGGTTAGAACACAGCTCGATTCATTCTCCTTCAGTCATGGTTTTGTTCATTTATGACTAAGTTATTCTTCACTGTACACATATGTTGGGCCTTGAAAGGCCCGGGTGTGAGGCCTAGTGGAACTTCTTGAGCCTAGCTAAAGTTTGGCAATCTGCCTCTGGCCAGCTAAGACGTCTAATGGCTTCTGGCCTGTTACTTCTGCATAGGAGTTGGAATTCCCGCGCGCACACACTTAAAACCAATCATTTCAAAAGTCGCGGTATACTATTGGCCCTTACCTCTACCCCCATCCTAGAATCCCCCCCCCTCGTTCTCAACACTATATAGGCAACTGCCTGTAACAATAAAGTGAGTTCCTGCTTTGACGAGACTCCTGGCTTGGTTGTGTGTTCCTGGCTGTGGACACTCATCCTCCTCAACCCCTTGGGAGGAACCAGCGGGCCTGGTCCTTCCTCAGCACTACCTGCCAGGGGAGCCTGGCACATGTATACCCCATTTTCATTACCCATTCATCTCTTATTAGGCAACAAGGCTGATTCTGTAACTTGCTATAGTTAACTTGAGTGTGTAAGTATCTCTACTGTATCCTGGCTTGTATCCCTTCGGGCATACACTGTTCTGTCTGGAACCATCACTTCATATATTTCGTCCAGTTTCTTTAGTTGTGTAAGGCAGGTGGACAAATCCAGTCCTGTTATTCCCATCATGACCAGAAAAGGAAGGTCTTATTATTACAAAAGGTTAAAACATCTCAAGGTGTCAGGGTGAACTGAGTGTTTATTTGAAATTGTCAAAAGAAGAAAAAAACAGAAATTAAAACTGAGCACCCCCTTTTTTTAAAATTTTGTTTTGGTGGTTCTTGGGATTGAACCTATGGCCTTGTGCATGTTAACAAAGCACTTTACCACTGAGCTATATCCCCATCCTGTCCCTGTTAAAAATAAGTCTATCAAGGCTGGAGAGATGGCTTAGCAGTTAAGCGCTTGCCTGTGAAGCCTAAGGACCCCGGTTCGAGGCTCGGTTCCCCAGGTCCCACGTTAGCCAGATGCACAAGGGGGCGCACGCGTCTGGAGTTCGTCTGCAGTGGCTGGAAGCCCTGGCACACCCTTTCTCTCTCTTTCTCTGTTGCTCTCAAATAAATGAATAAAAATAAACAACAACAAAAATTAAAATTAAAAAATCGGTCTTAAGAATCACAAAAGTCATGATTTCAATAGCCAGAAATATTTTCTGATATAATGTTAAAATACAAGTTAGTTTTCCATTGCTATCTCTTGGTTAAAAAAAAAAAAGAAACCCTGAAAATAGTATGACTGTAGCACAAATCTCTGCAGAGAAAGACAGAGAGGGAGGGAGAAAGAGAACGAGAATGAGAATGAAATCAGAAAGTAACGAAACAGAACTGGTCTAAGCAAGCTGGTACTGATTTTTCTTACATGCACCACTTTGTATTGGTAAGACCAGATAATGAGTAGCACTTTTTTCTTTGTAACAATTCATTAATCAGAGAAATGATCCTTGCTAGTATTTAGATGTTTTACTTAATTTGGTACCTCTGGCCTGCTGCCCCACTCGTGCCAAAATTATTATTTCTCACCCAGCAGGTGATAAATAACAACTTCAGTCATGATTAATACCATGAGTCCTTCAACCTGACTAATGCAAAAAAACAAAAACCTTGAGACCTACAGAACAAGTGGGTGATAATTGTTGTGACAACTTTGGAAGCACGGCTCAGCTTGTGCAGGAAGAAATCCACCACGGGAAATGAGGCCTTCACCAGCAGTCCAGCTGACCTTCCAAGCTTCACAAAGCCCTTCCAGTGACATTTTGCCATTTTAACACCAGAAGCAAGGTTGTCTTGCTCCCAACACTAAGTTTTAAATATCTTCAGAGAAAAAAAGTCACTAACTTACTTTGGCCCACATTTAAATATGTATTAAATGGATAAATGAAAGACTGAATAATAAATGAGAATATAAATTCTTAACCAAGTACTAGACATTGTAATCTGGGTCATTTGAGAACTACATGTGGTTATCTCTTATTTCTTTAATAATGCAACTGTGCACAATGGAGCTGAAATCCATAACAAAAATAAACATTCTCTATTGGTAGAAAGAAAACTGTTTGCAATGACTGCTAAAGAAAGCTACATGATGCCATCAACTTCATTATCAGTTAGCACTAGATACCAAGGTACACATCAGCGGTCCTAGGCAGAGTGAGGGGACTCTATTACTGGAAAGCTTCCCAGGATATGCCCTAGTGAAGAAACTCCTTTCCATAATATTATCTATGTAAGTCACAAATCAAGTCAGCACTTCCATAGAGGATGTCAATCAGCCTACAAATGTTTTGTCGGGCAAGTTATTTATTTATTTTTTACTTATTTATTTGAGAGAGAGAGAGAATATGAGCACATTGGAGCCTCCAGCTGCTGCAAACAGACTACAGATGCGTGTGTCCTCTTGTGTATCTGGCTTACATGGGTTCTGGAGAGACGAACCTGATCCTTTGGCTTTGCAGGCAAGCGCGTTAATGCGAAGCCATCTCCCCAGCCCCAAGTTATTGTAATTTTAATGCCTTTAAGTAGAAGGATGAATTCTAATTTGGCTCAGTTTCCCCTATTATCTTTGATACCTATTCTGTCTCACTCTACTCATTACCTACCTGGCTTTTGAATTGAGTTTGTGATTGCTGGCTAAATGGAGAGATACTTAAACAATAATAAAGAACAAAAACATGAAATAACTTGGATACAGGTTCATGACAAACTATACTAATATATTTTCAAAAATCACAATTGAACCCAGGTCTTTAGGCTTTGCAGGTAAGCACCTTAATCACTGAGCCATCTCTCTAGCCCAGTTGACAAAAATTAGAACAAAAATTCAGAGGATAGAAAGTGCAGCAGTTAAGGCATTTGGCTGCAAAACCTAACAACCTAGGATTGATTACCCAGTACCCACATAAAGTCAGATGCACAAAGTGGCACAAGCATCTGGAGTTTGATTGCAGTGGCTAGAGGCCCTGGTGCACCCATTCTGTCTCTCCTCTCTCTCTCTGCTTGCAAATAGATAAATAAGAATTTTTTTAAAAATCCCTTCATTCCCAAAGCTAGTGGCTTTTGAAAATAATCCCTATATTACAATTCAGAAAATAGAACTGTGTGGTATAATTTGCATATAATAAATGAAATGCTAAGCATCCAAAATTAAAATATTTTATGACCCTTTAAACTGTGCCTCTGCATTTGATCTCAATAAAAAAAGAAACCTGACCCTATACAAGCATTGATATCTTGTAACTATGGATTAACTTTGAGCATTCCAAAAATTTCAGATACAAGGTTTATATTTGGCCACTCACTATCAGCATATGCCAAGGTTTTAAGATTCACTAAAGTAATTGAAAATAACAATAGCTCATTATTTTATTATTATTATTCTAATTAAATCTTATCTGTGGATAGATTTTACGATTTTGTTTTTGAGATTCTAGGCGCTTATGAATTCAGCTGCTAAGAATATGAAGATATAAATCTTTTCAGGGAACATGACTTCATTCCTCTAGGGCAAATACTTAGGAGTAGACTCTGTCACGTAGCCATGTAGCAAATGTATTTTTAAGAAACTGTCAGTTTTCCAGTGCCTACACCAATTTATTACATTAAATTAAGCTAAATACACACCATTAGAAGTGTATGCAAATTTCAATTGTTTCAAGTCCTTCTCGGCATTCACAGTTGCCAAAATTTTCAAGTCTAGCCATTTTAATAGGTTTATAGTGGCATCTCACTGCAGTTTAATTTACACTGCCCTGACGAGTAATAGCATTAAGTTTTTCATATATATACTGGCTATTCATGCAGTTTCCTTTGCATAATGTCGTGTATGTTTACTAGTTACACTCACTGTGGAGACAAAATGTCTACAGCTTCAGGAAGGGAAGGGTTTATTTCAAAGGCTTACAGTTCCAGGGGCTTGCACTCCATTCCAGCAACAGCAGCAGTATGTAGAGCTAGTCAAGGGGCAGGCAGGAAGCAGAGGGAGCACAGAAAGTGGAGCTGGGCAGTAGTTCAAGCCCCTCCATTCTAGTGACCCATTTCCTCCAGCAAGACTCTACATTCTAAAGATGTCAAGATATTTCCAAACAATGCCACAGGACTATGGAGGTAATTTTACATTCCAACCACAATAATATGCAACTCACTTTTTAGCCTGATTTGTCTTTTTATTAAACTTTTTATTAAAATGGCCCACATCTATTAGGTTCTAAGAATTCTTTGTTGTTATGGTTACAAGATCTTTATCAGATATTGCAACTATTTTCTCGTTGTCCGTGATAATCATTTTTATAAAGTGTCTTTGGAAGAGCAGCAATTGAAGCCCAATTTTTCAAAATTTTCTTTTTCCTAAGTGCTAAGTCCTAGCTAGGAAATCTTTACCCTATGCCAACATCACAAAGGTTTTTTCCCGAGCTTTCTTCAGGAAGTCTTGGAGTTCTTAACTCACATCTATAGCACATTTTTAATTTTATTTATTTGAGAGAGAAAGGCAGAAGGGGGTGAGAGGAGTGGGGGGGAGGGAGAGAATAGGTGTGTCAGGGCCTTTAGCCACTGCAAATAAACTCCAGACATGTGTCACCTTGTGCATCTGGCTTATGTAGGTCCTAGAGAATTGAACCTGGGTCCTTTCACTTTGCAGGAAAGGGCCTTAATCACTAAGCCATCTCTCCAGCCATATAGCACATTTTGAGACAATTTCTGTGTATGGTTGAAGAATTGGGAATTTTTCCACAGTAATATCAGTTTGCTCCAGAATCATCTTCCTATAGGGCTATTGCATCTCACTCCCACCTCCCTTGGAATTTCCAGCAATTGACTGGGGAGATTGCTCAGTGGATAAAGACACTAGCTTTGGGCTGGAGGGATGGCTTAGCCATTAAGACGTTTGCCTGCAAAGCCAAAAGATCCAGGTTCAATTCCCCAGGACCCATGTTAGCCAGATGCACAAGGGGGCACATGCGTCTGGAGTTCATTTGCAGTGGCTGGAAGCCCTGTCACACCCATTCTCTCTCCTCTTCTCTCTCTTTCTTTCCCCCTCTCTCTTTCTCTGTCAAATAAATAAATAAATAAATAAATAAATAAATAAATAAATAAAAATACATTTTTAAAAAAGACACTTGCTTGAACTACCAAAGATTTTGTCAATTTTCATTGCTGTTATTTGGGGTTTTGTTTTTTATTGCTTATGTATTTCCCATGTTACTAATTTCCACTATTAAGATTAATTGTTCGTTTTCTCAGTTCTAAAAGTGAAACTGAGACCTTAACTCCTGACAAACTAATAGTACTTGTAAAAATAAGCATGTGTGGTGATATAAATATGAAACTTGATTAACTCTCAAAATTACCAGTCTGAGGCTGGAGAGATGGCTCAGTGATTAAGGCACCTGTCTGCAAAGCCAAAGGACTCTGGTTTGATGCCCCAGGACCCACATAAACCAGATGCACAAGGTGGCACATGTCTCTGGAGTCTGTTTGCAGTGGCTAGAAGACCTGGCACTCCCATTCTCTCTCTCTGCCTCTTCCTGTCTCCCAAAGAAGTAAATAAAAATTTTTAAATATATTTGAAAAGTATCAGTCTGATGTATATACTATGCTCATCAAACTACCCAGTAAGCACTTCTCTTAATGTTCATACCTAATATTAATGCAACTCTCACTTTTGATAGAGAACCTTCTCTTTTCAGATGGCAGTGACCTTTGGATGACTCAGAAGGCATCATGGTGCTGAGAAGAAGTGACAGGAGTGCTCAGCACTGCAATATCTCTATCATACCTTCCAAGGCTCAGGGTCTAATGTGGAAGAGGTGATGGGAAGAATGCAAGAGCCAAAGGAAGGGGAGGACTCCTTACAACATGCTTCTCCAGACACAAAATGGCCTGGACATCCATGACCTCACAGTGCCTGACACTACCTACACAAGACCATCATAACAGGAAGAAAAGATCATGACATCAAAATAAGAGAGACTGATTGAGAGGGGGAGGGGATATGTTGGAGAGTGGAGTTTCAAAGGGGAAAGTGGGAGGGAGAGAGGGAATTACTATAGGATATTGTTTACAATTATGGAAGTTGTTAATATTTTTTTAAAAAGTATCAGTCTGGAGATGAAATATAAAAATGATAATGAGAGACAAAGATTGTAAGAGTCCTTGAGAACATGCTAAGTAATGCTTTCCAAATTGTGTACTGAGAAATTCAGCCTTCCAAAAATCTGTAAGAGAACAGATCATAGAAGCTAATCAGTTGGAAAGAACTTTGCTATCATATAGGGTAATGACTGTCAATACATGATACAGTAGGTTTTCATTACATGAATAATGTGTCTTATCATATACTCAGTGGCTATATGTTCAGGAATAATTCACAGATTATTAACCAGTGTGTCAATCTAGTCAAACATCAACTATTTACTATGATAATGGTCTTTTCTTCATTAAGAACCCATACATTCGAAAAAAAAATTCATGATTAGCTTTGCCTTAAGACTTTGAAATTCCATCTGCACTTAATTGATTCTTTTCCTTTTTGGTACTTTCATCTTAGTTTACAATAATAGCTTACTTGCTTGTTACAACCTAAAATAGTATACAAACCAGGGATTCAAATTAAATGTGTTTATCAAAAGCAAAAATACCAATATCCTTAATGTTTTAACTATCTCTAGTTTCCTAAGAATGAAACATTACACTGATGTAAAGAACATCTTGCATTAGACTTGATAAGCCAATATTTCAGAGGAAAACTTTGTGGTTGCTGTGTTTGTTTTCTCTTTGTATGTTATTGTTCTTAAATATATAATTCTTGTTCAATTTAGTTTTAAACTGAAGAGTTCCATAAATAATACTGTATCTACCATGAGTGGGATTTCTTTTGGTTAATCCAAAATAAAACTATTACTTGTTAATCACTGGCAAAATACACATTGAGCAGAGATACTTAAATATGCTTTTTTCATAAACATGTTTTAGCTCACAAGTCATTCAAATTTCATATATTAAATCTGAGAATTAAAATCAGAAAATATTAAATTAAGTCTAATATATCAAGCTTGACACTGATCTTAAATTGCCTATATAAACCTGTCATCTAAGTCAATATATTAGTAATCTGACATGCTTTGTAAGATATTCAAAATAATAAATGCCAAAAGCTTGCTGGTTTGTTTCCATGTTTTGTTTTGTTTTTTTAATCTTTTAAGGGATTGAGCAAGAATGAAAAATGCAGACGGGCTGGAGAGATGGCTTAACAGTTAAGGCATTTTGCCTGCAAAGCCAAAGGACCTGAGTTAGATTCCCCAGGACCCACATAAGCCAGATGCACAAAGGGTTGCATGCGTCTGGAGTTTGTTCGCAGTGGCTGGAGGTCCAGGTGTGCCCATTCTCTCTCTCCCTTTCTCTGTCTCTTCCAAATAAATAAATAAAGTTTTTAAAAACTTTAAAAAAAAAAAGACAGTGGGTACACCAGGGCCTCTAGCCACTGTAAACAAACTGCAGATGCATGTGCCATCTTGGGCATCTCGCTTACATGTGGGTTCTTGGGAATCAAACCTGGAACCTTACTTAGGCTTTGTAAGCAAATGCCTTAACTGCTAAGCCATCTTTCCAGCCTTGTTTCCATGGATTTTAAATCTTTAATTATTTGTAAGTTTGTATAGGTGTATGAAATATGTGGGGGGGAGGGAGGGTGCAACACATATATGAAGGCAGAGAACAACCTAAGAGTGTTTCTCTTTCCACCTTTTCTTAAAATACTAAGTAGAAACTCTGTATGGACACATCATGTGTTAGTACCATCATTTCCCTCCTCCCTGGCCCCATTCCACTAAGGGCCCGCATTGAGATTGCTGTATCCACAATGGGGTTGTGGGTTATGACCTGCGAGAGCAGCAATCAGTCATGGGGGGGGGGGGAGTGGGGCAATGCCTCTGGATATTCTCTCCCACTTTGTGGCTCTTACAATCTTCCCACCTTCTCTTCTGTAAAATTCCCTGAGCTGTGGTCAGTGTGCTTAAAGTCTATTTTAATTTTGAGGTCTCAGCAGCTTCTGAATTTCTGCTTTGGTACATTTTGAGTATCCTCAGTGCCCGTCTCCATCACCCTGGCACTGGTACTCAGGCTCGCCATGGAAGCAGCTGCACTCTTGCTCATCTGACCATTTCCTCTGTGGTTTCACCTGAGAGGGGCAGTTTATCTCCTCAATTCTAGCTGCCTTCTGAAAAAAAAAAAACTGATTCTCCAATGGACATTGAGGTCAACGTAAGTGCATTAGTTAGGAGAGATTTTGATGGGTGGAGCCTCTCTTTTGGCCAGAGACTAGTGGGAGCTTCTTGTTGGAGCCTATGATCATGGTCTCTATAGGATTCTGACTTGGTTCCCAGATCCAGCTATGGGTTCCTTTTCACTAAGTGATCTCTTAGCCAATCAGAGAACCACTGGTTACCCACCTAGGCTAGGTGCCACTATTTCACAAGTGTGTACATCTTTTTTTAAAAAAAAAGTGGTGATAACTTTTATTATGATGATAATAGTACATAATAATCACACTGTATTCTTTAATTTTAATTATTTTTATACTCAGTGAATACAGTCAAGTTGGCACCATTGTTCAACTCATCCATGTCCTAATCTCTCCCCCTGGCCCCTCCTTGTTGAGGTATATGGGTCATGCATTGTGGAGTTAGCCTACAGTTATGGGTAGGAGAAATGTCTCTGTGTATCATGATCCAGTGTGTGGCTCTGACATTCTTTCTGGCCCCTCTTCTGCAAAACTTCCCTGAGCCATGTTGGGTTCATTTTGGGTGTGCTTCAATGATGAGGTGTTGGGAGCCTCTTTGTCTCTGGATATCTGGTTTGGTAGGACTTGATTGTGTCGATCTCCTTCACCCTTGTGCCGGTACCCAGTTCACCAAGAAAACAGCACCCTTGCTTGTTCTTAGTTTCAACTGGGGCCCTTTTGAGGTATGATGGGATGGTCCTCTCCTTAGGATCTGTGTCTATCTGAAAAAGAGAAGCAGACTCTCCAATGGAGAGTAAAGTTAGCACCACACAAATGGGATAATCCTTATTTTTTATAGAGAATAGGTGTAGGCCCTCTTGTAGCCTATGATTGGTGGTAGCTTGATAATGGAGAGCGGGCTCATGTTTGGATATGGTACTGACTTGTTTCCCAGCTCCAGCTATGGGTCCCATTCCACTGAGGGGATGAGTTAGCCAAATCAAGAGTAGTTGGCTTCCCACCATGGCTGTGTGCCACTGTTGCACTTGTGTGAGCATCACGACAGGTTATTTGCTGCTAAGTAGGATAGCCCATGAGTTGCTTGGACAGATATTGGTCATTTTCCCCCTGTCGCCCATGTAGCACCTTCTGACACTAGATGTGCTGTCTGGGAACTGACTCTCTTCCAGCTTCCAGCCATGCCATTCCATTTTACGTGTCAACGCATATGATGTCTTCAGCAGTAGGGTCTTGCCAGTAACCTTCTGTGGGTCATCAAGTACTCTGACAGAAATCTGTCTTTCTTTTAGGAAAACTGGTAGGTCTCTCTGATCTAAAGCTCATTGTGGATGAAAACCACATGCTGGTACTGGGAGTTACAGGTCAGTACCCACTACGAAAGAAAGGAAGAAAAAGATAACTAATATAAAAGAGTTAGAGAGAAGAGAGAGAGAGGCTATAGAAGATCTTGTGAGGCTAGTTGCTTTTGAATAGCAGTGTCCCCTGCTCACACACATTGTTGGTCATTTCCCCCCAGCAGCTCATGCAGTGCTTTTCAGCACTACACTGGCTAACCACCTGGGAACTGGCTTCCTTCCAGATTCAGCCAGATAGTTCAATGTTTTGTGTCGGCAATATGTGGTGTTTTCAGCAACAAGGTCTTACCTTTTACCTCAGGCAGGTAATCAAGTGCTTTGACAGAAGCCTGTCATGGTTTGGGGACCTTGTAGGTCTCTCTGATCAATGTGGGTTGTAACTGATTTCTGTTACAAGCCAGAGTTACAATCCAGAGCCAAATGTTTTAAGGTTAGGCTTCATCCTACCATCTCCAGGCCCCTTCTTACCAGATAATCTCCATATACTCCTATTGAGGGTTATATCTTTTAGTCTGCTATCATGAGGAAGGTTTCTATGGTACAAATTCCTTTTGGATTTAGTTTTGTGTTGTATCTCCTCCCACCTTCCCATTACCCTTTGCCCAAGTCCTTCCATCCCTACTATCTGTCCCCCAAGTTTGCCTGTCAGGTATGCCTGCAACTCAAGCTGTTCTAGGCTAGGAACCACAGATGAGGGAGAACATGATGTGTTTGTCTTTCTGTGCTTGTGTGAGTTCACTTGGTATAATCTGATCCAGGTCTGTCCATTTTTCTGCAAATTTCATTGTATCATTTTTCCTTACTGCTGAGTAAATCCCACTGTGCATATGTACCACATCTTCATTATCTAATTGTCAAATGATGGGGGTCTAATTATGCTGCTACTTCTTGCAAGCTTCTGGATTCTCCTGGTTCCACCACCATTGCTGTTAAGTATGTTGGGATTACAGATATGCCACTTTGTGTCTAGCTTAATGTAGCCACTGTGGATTAAACTTCAGGCAGCAGGCTTGCAATCAAGCGCCTTTAACTGCTGAGCCATCATCCCAGCCTCCTTGTTTGGTAAGGTCGTATCTTTGACTCTCCCTAATAATGGAAGAGCATAGGTGTCAAGAGGGAGAAACAATGTTTTTCAAATTAGAATCAGTATTTTCTTCCTTCCATGTGCTTTCATCTATAAACAGTAAAAGATAAAATGAATACTACGTAGTTTTAGTGTTTAAATGGGATGTAAGCAAATCAAATAAACTATGTGTTAGTAGTTTATAGAGATTAATGATTATGGTAGAACCAAATGAAGCTAGCTTTCTAGAAATGAGATAAATTGATAAATTGGCACTAAAACATGCTATTCCAAATTGTGACTAATTTCAATAATAACCCCAAAGTATTTTAATATCCTACAACAGCTTCTGATTCATACAAATTTTAAACTACCTGATGTAATTTCACTATTACATTCTACTGTGTTGTAATTATTTCAAAACTGATGATGTAAATAACAAGAAGTCCTATAACTTTATAAAAACAACCCATTATAGTAACATTTCTGACACAATTTCAACTTGGGATTTAGTATAAATATACAATTTCTAATCAAAGAATTTGTAAAAATGTTGGAACAATTGGCTTAATTTATATAAATAATCACATAAGCAAAACACACAAATAAACAGCAGGGCCAAACCTTAACTCTCAGTTTTTTACCTTAATTTCCAGATAAATCAAAACCCACACAAAAATCAGGAAGCCAACATGGAAAAAATTATCGTGTTAGTCTGCTATTTGTCACTGTGAGAAAACACCTGATATATTCAACTTAAAAAGGGAGGTGCTGGAGAGATGGCTTAGTGGTTAAGGTGTTTGCCTGCAAAGAAAGCCAAAGGATCCCGGTTCGATTCTCCAGGACCCACGTACGCCAGATGCACAAGGAGGCGCATACATCTGGAGTTCATTTGCAGTGGCTGGAGGCCCTGGTGCGCCCATTCTCTCTTCCTTACCTCTGCCTCTTTCTTTCTCAAATAAATAAATAAAATACATTCTTTAAAAAAATGAGGAATGATTTCCTAGAGATAAAAACCATAGGCCATAAAATGAGAAATACACCAAATGGGATCAATGGTAGCTACAACACTGCAGAAGATTAACTGATTATTAAAATTCTGCAAAGAAGACTGTCCAAAATGATGGTGGATCCTAAAGTGTAAAGGTTTATTCTGAATTTTAAAAGAAAGTACAAAGAGCAAACTTCAATTCTGAAAAGTAAAGAACAAGATAGGGACTTACCAGATAACAAAACCTGAAAGAGAGTGGGTAAAACCAAAACAATGCAAATGACAAGAGTTAAGACAATTTGATTTTGATGCAAAATAAAGATAGCCCATATAACAGATCCTATAGAATTATTAAAATCCTGACAAGCCTTTTTTCAACCTCTATTTTTATTTATTTATTTACAAACAGAGATAGATAGAAAAAATGGACATGCCAGGGCCTTCAGCTGCTGCATACAATCTTCAGATGCATGCACCATTTTGTACAACTGGGTTTACTGGGGAAATGAACCAGGTCATTAGGCATTATAGGTCAAGTGCCTTAACTGTTAAGTCACCTCTCCAAACCCTAAAAACTTTTTTATGTTCACCTAATCCTGCTTCTTTACAACAAAAACATTCCTTGAGTCTAAATTTTAAAATTTATTTTCTGTACAAGAGAGATATTGCTTATATCTTCCAGCACTTTGTGTTCCCAAGTAATATCAGTTTGTAATTTCAAAAAAAAAAAATGTTACTGGCATTGATAACTATTACATATTAATGCAACATTTTATTGTAAAGGCTATTTTTTGAAATTTTTATTTATCTTTTAGGAAGAGATGTGCAACAGCCTCTCCCATAGTAAATGAACTCCAGACACATGCACCACTTTGTGCATCTGGCTTTATGTGGGTACTGAGGAATCAAGTCAGACTAGCAGGCTTTACAAGCAAGCGCCTTTAGCCACTGAGCTATTTCCCCAGCCTTGTAAATTCATCCTTTAATGAGGAAAATTGGTTTTACAATCTGTATTTATTAATCAGGACTCTGTTCCAAGGAGATAGGATTCAGCTTCAATTCTATTTCTAGTTTATTTTTTCCTAGAGCAAATAAGAAACTTTATTTGCATGAATATGAAGACAAGAGGATATAGTAATATCTTTCAGTTGTTTTTTTCCAGAGGCCTTCTAAGTAATATCTCCAGATCACAGACACACAGACACATTAAGAACTTTAACAGGAAAGGCAAAATTTGCCCAAGAAAATCTTGGAAATAGCTTTATGACCTCAGGGGTAACTAGTATGGTGGATTAATGTTCAAGAGCCACTGCCTCATCTTTTTAGGACATCCCTCTCTCCTGAGAAATGTAATTAAGTTTTACATTTCCCAGGCTCCTATACAAATAGTGTTCCGTACAGTACTTAGGCTCAGCATTCAGTCAGGTGAATTAATGAAATATGTGGGAAGCAACAGTGAAGGGGGAAGAGTTCAATTCCACCACTTTTATGGCAAGTACAATCTCAGAGGCTGTAGTATTTTCCCTGTGGCAATGTCATCAGCGGTACCAGCTGGTATTTAGTCCCTAGCTATGTGGAGCTAAGATGGAGAGTGTGGGCATCCATTGTGGTAGTGCTTGTTACAGCAGGGCATATCTCTAACTCAGTGATCAGCAGTGGCATACCTACCATTACCATTTCCTGATCGTTGGCTATGCTGTGATGGGAGGCTAGCCAGCTGGCCAGAGAAGAACAGGAGTCACAGTGGTGACACTCTTCTCTGAAGTTACTTTTTTGTTTTAATTTTTTGTTCATTTTTATTTATTTGAGAGTAACAGAGAAAGAGGTAGAGAGAGAGACAGAATGGGCGTGCCAGGGCTTCCAGCCACTGCAAACGAACTCCAGATGCATGCGCCACATTGTGCATCTGGCTAACATGGGTCCTGGAGAATCGAGCCTCAAACCGGGGTCCTTAGGTTTCAGAGGCAAGCGCTTAACTGCTAAGCCATCTCTCCAGCCCTGAAGTGACTTTTACAGATAAAACTTAAAAGAGTACTTCTCAGTGCTTAGGAGATTCTGTAAGCTATTTTATAAACTACATTCCTGGTAGCATTGTTTTGTATGGTTTCAGAAGACTTTTTAATATAATCTCTCTACATTGTCATTGTATTCAAAAATGCCAGAATAGAACATAGAAGAACATAGAATGACAGAGACTGGGTGGGGGGAAGGGGTTGGTTGGTTTGTTTTGTTGTTGGGGTTTTTTTTTTTTTTTTTTTTTTTTTTGGATTTTTTTGGTGAAACAGGATCTCCCTCTATGACAGGCTGACCTGGAATTTACTCTGTAGCCCAGGCTGACCACAAGCTATTGGAAATTCTCCTAGAATAGTCCTCCATATGCTAAAATGAAGTGTAAGCCACCTTGCCTGGCAAGGTTGGTTTCTTTTTACAGGAAAGTTCTTCTTGGCAGTCAGAACCTGAAGAGTCTATCTCCTTCATTCATAATGTTTTTTTTGGGGGGGGGGTATTTGAAGTAGGGTCTCACTCTAGCCCAGGCTGACCTGGAATTCACTATGTAGTCTCAGGGTGGCCTTGAACTTCTGGTGATCCTCCTACCTCTGCCTCCCAAGTGCTGGGATTAAAGGCATGCGCCACCATGCTGGCTCATAATTATTTTTGGTTTCATTTAAAAAGGGAAACTTAAAAATTAATGAAAGATTTTACTCATCATCATACAATGAGTTACATTTCTACTCACAAGCAAACTTGCCTGTAAGACATGCCCACCTGTGAATTAAAATGAATGCTACACAAAGCTTAGGAGTCACTTTCCATGGAAGACAATAAGGCCTTTGTATTTTAGAGTTCCATCAGTGACTTTTACATAAAGACTAGGAAGGATGTCCTAAATACAGCACAAAAGTCCCAAATCATATCAAAAAGATCTATCATATGATTATAATCATAGTATTCTTCTAGGGATTAAGTGAGTTAATAATCCTTCATAAGGGGTAAATAAATACTATTATTCCAGACATGTTAACAACAGCTTTGACAGGTGATTCTTTATAGCACTGCAAGTTTTAAAAGACATAAAGCATTAGAAAATATGAAAAGATAACACATAATTCTCAGTGTTTATGAGTTCCCATCAATACTTCTGTGAAGACTACCCACCCTTCCCCCCAAAAGTAATAAAGGAGTATTATTAAAATGTTCTTGTCTCCAAAATCTGAGTCCTTGTAACCTATCCCAAATGTTGCTTAATTCATGTCAATTTAAAGTGAAAAATGTTCTTACAGGTCCAATCCATGCCTTTTTGAATGACACCTTGCAATCAACTCCAGCACATTTGTTAAGAACATTTTCCCCATGATCAGTTTCACCTGGCATTTAGTAACAGGGATTACTTGCCTTAGAAAACAGCTCTCAGAAAGATCAAAAGAAAGTAAATACAACCACCATACAGTTGTTTAATGTTTATTTTGATACTCTTATAAGGAAACAAAAAAATCAAGATATGGAATATAATGAATGTGAAACAATTCAAAATTAATATGTATACAAATAACAGTGTAAACAACATGTATACAACACATTATATAATTTGTTCTGAGGTTTAAAAAAAACAGTGATTTTGGTTTTGAAAGTCTGAAAGCAATTCTATTATGACATTCAAATGACATATTTCAAACATCAGTTCCTTTAAAATAATAGCACATAATTTTAAGACAACCTGCCTTTACCACGATCTTCAAAATAGTGCTGTTCAATTCTTCTACAGAAAGCAAGGAGGTTGCTGTAGTTTTTCACCTTCTCAGAAAGCTCATCAGTGGTCAACTGTGTGGTCAGAATGGTGTACAAATGGCCAAATACCAGAGCATCAAGTTCAGTAGGTCTAAGGCAAAAGTAAAATGGTAAGTACATGAGAGACACCTAATTTCTAGGTTGAAAAAGCATTCTATTTTAAAACCATTTAATTCATCAATTTAAAAGAGAAGAGTAATAAAATGGTACATATACACAATGTAATTTTATTCTGCTGCAAAGAAAAGTAAAATGAAATTTGCAGGATAGTGGATAAAATGGGAAAAAATTACCCAAACCCAGAAAGACAAATGTTGCATGTTCTGCCTCACATGCAGTTGAACTCTAAAGGGATGTGAGATGGATACAGGTTAGGAGACCAGAAGAGGGGAACAAGATGTGATGAGAAAAGGCAGCAGGCATGAAAGCACAAAGGAGGCTACAGTGGGGGAAAAACACAAGTGTGAAGGGAGATAATGTGAGAAGGGAAACAAAAACAGTTTGAAAAATGCCATAGGTCTGGGGAGATGGCATAGCATTAAAGACACTTGCTTATAAAGCCTGCTGGCCCAGTTTGATTCCCCAGAACCCACATAAAGCCAGATGCAAAAGGTGGTACTAGCATCTGGTGTGTGTTTGCAGTGGCGTGAGACCCTGGTGCATGCACATAGACATTCACACACACGTACACACATAAATATTAGTTTTAATGCCTAATGTGGCAGGTTAGATTGTTTAGTAGACAAAGCACTTGATGGGCAAGTCTGAGTACCTGAGTCCAGAACCCCAGACTCCCAGGCAAAATCCAGAAGCCATGGTAGCTTCTGAAGTCCCAGAATACCACCCACAGAGATGGGAAGCAGAAAGAGGAGAATTTACAGCTAGCCTAGTGAACAAAGGATGAACAATGAACAAGTGACTATGCCTCAAAGGAAGTGGGAGGCAAGGAATGATCTTATAAGTTGTCTCTGACTCCACATATGTGCTGTCAAACACGTACATATGCCCCTCACACACATAAGCACACATACACACCTAAATACATATCAAAAGTAACAAAGCACACAGAAATACATCATAATGGAACATAATTAAGGTAATAAAAAAGAAGTACAAAATTTATAAGAATTTATTCCATTTTAACTTTGTTATATGACATGACAATGTAAACTCTGATTTGCTAGTCATGTGAACTGCTTTTTGATCTAAATATGTTAAAATAATATAGACACAACACATCATTATCATTATTATTTTTTGTTGTTTATTTTTGAGGTAGGGTCTCACTCTAGCCCAGGCTGACCTGGAATTCACCATGTAGTTAGTCTCAGGGTGGCCTCAAACACATGGCAATCCTCCTACTTCTGCCTCCCGAGTGCTGGGATTAAAAGTGTGTACCACCATGCCCAGCACATCATATTATTTTGACATATCATTTTAATCAACAAATAAATGGTCTCCAATGTGCCAAAAACTGTGTGAGATGCTAGAAACATAAAAATAGGAAGATGCTTTAAGAAGACATGGACCAAAAAAATTACCTCAACATAACTTATTAAATATATATTAACTAGCCGGGCATGGTGGCATACGCCTTTAAGCTCAGCACTTGGGAGGCAGAGGTAGGAGGAAATGCTGTGAGTTCAAGGCCACCCTGAGACTCCATAGTGAATTCCAGGTCTGTCTGCCTGGGCTACAGTGAGACCCTACCTCGAAAAACCAAAAAATACACACACACACACACACACACACACTATATTAATATAATCAACTACCAATAATATCAAAACATTTTAACTAAGGATTTCACTGTGGTAGTGGGTTAAAAAAAAAAGATACCCAATTATCAAATTGTATACCAACATATAACTTCAGTTTACCCCTATTTTAAAGCAACTTAGATTTCTGAAGGATACAATCATAAAGACAGCTTCAACAGAAAATTTTCTGATTTTTTTTGTAATTATCAATTATAAGAAAATTAAATTTACCCCAAATCTAATGAATAATCACCAATCCACATTATATTAAAGTAATTACTAAGAAAATATTATTAAAAGAAGAAAATACCACCATAATTCCAAATCATTACTGTCAATTGCATACTGGTAAATTTTTAAGGAAATATGTGCTAGCCAATCTAAATGTGAAAATATGTTGTAGTAATTTAATAGAACAGATCCTGTTTCAGTAAAATCTGAATTTGAATTCCAATCTGCCACTTACTAGTGGCCTTGATTATTACTGATGAATGATCTCAGGGAGTCTGTAGCTTTAAATACCATCTGCATGTCACTAATTCCCAAATAGTAACCTATGGTCCTCCTAGGGCTATGCATTTAAATGTCTCCTTAACATCTCCATTTCATTGTGAAACAAGCTCTTTCAAACTTGCTTGTCCCCCTGTCTTCCTAAGGTAAACATATCCAATTACCTGTCCAAGCCAAAAATCATCTGATTACCCTTACATCTTAATGCATTAGCAAGTATGCTGCAACAAGCTCCCAAAAGATAACCCAAATGCACCAGGTATCTATCATTCCTAGTCTAGATCCCACCTAGACAACTATGTCTGAATGTGACTTCCTGCCTCTAATCATTCTCCACATTGCAGTCAAAATGCCTTTTTCAATGTCACTAGATCACAGCACTCCAAGTGTAAATTATTCCAGTGGATTTCCACTCCATTTTCATTAAAATGTTATTAAACTCTTAACCCTAAGTATACAAGGTCTAGATGATGTAGACCCTACCTACTACCTCAGCCTCATCTTCCATTCTCAATCCATACCCAAAACTGGTCCTGGCTTCTTTCACTGAATATAACAAACTCATGCTAATCTTGAGCCTTAATACCAACTATTCCTGCTGCCTGGAACATTCTTCTCTGAATTTACATTATTAGGCCCTTTTAAATTTTTCAAAAATGTCCAAATATCACATTTTAAAGCCTCTATTCATTGCTCAAACTAAGGTGAATACACAGTCACTTCCTATCATGTGACCCAATGTTAATTCATGTAGCATTTAATACCATCTAATATTTATTATTTAATATCTCCTCTATTAGAATGGAGCTATGTCCACAGAAAAGGTTTTCTATTCTACTTTTTTGCTGTATTCCTAATATCTAGAGCAATGCCTGGTACAAGAGTGTCAAAGATAATATGTTTCTCATACAATACTGTAACAAAGACCTTTACTGAACTGTTTCCTTCACTATATTGCAAGTTTTTTGGTTTTTATTTGAGAGAGAGGAGAGATAAAGAGGCAGATAGAGAAAGAATTGGCACACTAGGGCCTTCGGGTGCTGCAGATGATCTCCGGGTACATGTGCCACCTTGTACATCTGGCTTATGTGGGTCCTGGGGAATTAAACCTGGATCCTTTGGCTTTGCAGGCAAGTTGCTTTAACCACTAAGCCATCTCTCCAGCCCATACAATGCAAGTTTTTAAAGGCAATGCTGCCTGTAAAATTATACCCTTTGTTTTAAGCACAGTTTCTGCAATCTGAAATAACATTAGCTCAGAGCTCCAGTGGTGCAATTAGCTAGCACACAGTATTGAAAAAAAGAAGACAAAAGAAAGTATTCTCCCTAAGAAGTATGAGATACTTTTCTTTCTTTCTTTTTCTAGGCAGGTCTCCCTCTAGCCAGGCTGACCCAGAATTTCTTTGTAGCCCAGGCTGACCTCAAACACATAACAATACTCCTACTTCAGGCTCCTGAGTACTGGGATTGAAAGAAGGACTCATCATGCCCAGCCTTCCTCCCCCACCCCCCACTAGCATATGTCATTCATAGCTTTTCAAAGTCTTCTGTCTTTTAACACATTCATGAAATATAAACTAAAAATGTAAAACCTTAATAATTATAGTTTTCTCACTTGATTACCTGCCTGATGCAAAAGACCCTATTGCTGAAGACGCCATAAACTGCCCACACAGAGCATGGAGAGACCTGGCTGGAACCTGGAAGAGAGCAAGTCCCCAGACAGCCCATCTAGTGCTGGAAAGTACTACACAAGCTACTGGGGGAAAGTGGCCAACATTGTTCTAAGTAAACAGAAGTCTAAACTACTCAGGAGCAATCACCCTGACAAGATGTACATGCCAGTGCAATAGTGGCACACAGCTTTCAGATTGGCTGACATCTGCTTTATGTAAAGGAACCCATATGGGGAATTGGGAACCATATCAGAATCCTATGGAGACAAAGATTATGCCCTCCAGTGTCAAGTTCTCATTTGTCTATGGCTAAAAGAGGCATTACATACATCAAATTCTCCCTAAATAATACTTTTCCCATTTAAACTATGCTGACTTCACTCTCTGTTGGAGAATCTGTTCTTCTTTTCAGAACGTAGCGACACCCAAGGAGATAAACCACCCCTCACACTTTAGCCAAGCCACAGCTGGAAACTACAGAGGAACTGGGAAGACAAGGAAGAGTGCTACTTCCATGCTGAACTTGGTAATCAGCGCCAGGGAAGAACATTGACCCTGAGGACACTCAGCACTGACCAAAGCGGAGATCCAGAGGCTCCAAAGAGCTCATCTCTGAAGTAGACTGAAAACTCGCCTACCACGGCTTAGGAAATTTTGCAAAGCGGGTACAAAAAGAATGTAAGAGCCGCAGGTTGAGACATTCATGCCCAGAAGCATTCCCTGCCCCCCAAAAAATAACTGTCTGCTGCTCCCACAACGCATAGCCCACAACTCCATAGGGAATAACTGCAACCCCACTGAGGAGGGTCCCCAGTGGAACGGGGACAAGGACAAAGGAAAAGAGGTACTAACACATGATGTATCCATATGAAATATATTGTTAACAATAATAATAGTAATAAGTAATTTTAAAAATTCAAAAAAAATAACTGTAGCTTTAAGTAGGCTAAGGAAGAATTACGTGAGTTCAATGCAATCCTGGGTTACAAAGTACAGTGGGTTTGATTCAGGTGTGCACCATAAAATTAGGTGTTCTGAAAGCTACATTTCCAGCTGATAGAGATTTGGGAATAAACACCTTCTAGAGGCAATGTTTTGTTGGAAGCAGGTTTATGGGTATTATAGCCAGTTTCCATTTGCCAGTGTTTGGCACATTCTCCTATTTCCGGTATCTACTTGATGTTGGCCAGGGGGTGATATCTGCTCATGCTATCGTGGAGGTTCTACTTAAGTCTGTAAGCCAAAATAAACCCTTTTTTGCCAAAAGCTGATCTTGGTCAGGTGATTTTTGCCAGCAATGAAAACCTGACTGCAACACAAAGCAAGACTCTGTCTAAAATGAAATAAAATATACACAATCCATGATCATGTTTAAGAGTAGTCAGCAGGACAGTGTTTTAAAAAATCACAAGCATGGTTACCCACGAGATCTAAATGGTAAGACTCTATTGTTGAAGGCTAAAGTCATGGGACATGGAGAGATCATGCTGGAACTAAGATAAAAACCAGCTCTCTGCTGACTAGTTCTCATAGTGCTGCAAAGCGCTACACATGCTGCTGGCGTGGGTGGGGGGATAGATAATGGTTACCAACAGTGTGAACAAGCAGGGGATCCTGCGAGCTACAAAATTGGCCAGCTAGACAAGATGGTCATACCTGTGTGATAGTGGCACACAGGTTATGGGAGTAATCAACTGCTCTCTGGTTGAATAGGAGGCTTGTTCAGTGGGAGGAAATTCATTCCTGGTACTGAAATCCAAGTCACAAACCTATGGCTAGGAAGGCCATACACCCTACAGGGAAGCTTCACTGTTCTTTGACTAAGGGTATGCCCATCAAAAAGGGCACAGTGGCACAAGCCTTTAATCCTAGCACCTGGGAGGCAGAAGTAGAAGGATCACTGTGAGTTCAAGGGCACCCGGAGACTACATAGTGAATTCCAGGTCAGCCTGGGCTAGAGTGAGACCTTAGCTTGACAAACAAACAATCAAACAAGCAAGAAAAGTTTTTAAAATAACTGTTCTTTTCCCCTTTGATTCATACTACTCTCACTCTTGGTCACAGAATCTGCTTGGAGGAAGAAGCAGATTAAATACAAGTGTTACTCTCACTGCTGACCTGCATACCATCTCCAGAGAGATGGCGTAGACATGGAGGAGACCCAAACCTCATCAAAGCAGAAAATCAGAGGAGACTTATAATCCTTCTCCCCCGCCCCCCACGCAAGGCTCAGGAACCACTGTGGAAGAGCTACAAGTGGGGAATGAATACACTGAGGCAATATCCATCACACACAGTGACTGGTACCTTCATAACCCCACAGTGATTATCCACACCCCACTGAGGAGGACCCTAAAGTGTAACCCAATAGGAATATAGTGACATTCACAATAAATTTAAAAAAAAAACAACAAACAATTACAAATGTTCTTGAACTCAACAGCACCATAATCTTTTTACACTAAGAATCAATGCCAAATGGATTCATACAAAGAACAAGACACAAGCAATGGGTACATGTAGAGTTAAGGCACTCTGTAAGAATATAAATACCAACTCTCCTACCTCCCTAAGCATATTCCTTAAGAGATATATCTATATTACCAAGTGAGGGCTTAGTGTCTTACGATCTTATTTAGTGACAACTATCCTTCACTTCTTGCACAGCTAATAGGGCAACTTCCAGGAATGTAGCTGGACATTCCTTATCAGTAAATAAATGTTCTGAAAGGCCATGAATGTTTCTGAAACTGGTATGGTTCAGAAATATCCTAAAGTAGTCAAAATGTTACTGGCTGCAAATATCTACTCATATAACTACAAAGGTGCTGAATTATATGTGGATGTGAGAACATGAAAACTGATCTGGTGTTATGTAAAGATAGAAACTTTGTGGCAAATTACTTTAAAATCTATGAGGAAGTAGCATAGATTGAACAACAAAGCACAAATAATTTCAAAGTATATTTCTTGTAATTGTTACAAATTTCACCAATTCCTCATATTAACTTTTTTTTTTTTAAAGTAGGGTCTCATTCTAGCCCAGGCTGACTTGGAATTCACTATGTAGTCTCTGGGTGGCCTCAAACTCATAGCAATCCTCCTACCTCAGCCTCCCAAGTGCTGGGATTAAAGGCATGTGCCTCCACACCCAGCCTGTACTTATTTTTGACTTTCATTAATTACCATTTCCCTAATTCCTTCCTGTTCAAAAGTATACTTGTGGGGCTGGAGAGATTGCTCAGTGGTTAAGGCACTTGCCTGCAAAGCCTAAGGACCCAGACATGTGTCTGGAGTTCATTTGCAGTGGCTGGAGGACCTAGAATGCCCATTCTCTCCCTTGATCTCTCTCTTTCTCTCTCTCAAAAAAAATAAAAATAAAAATAAAAATATTTTTAAAGTATACAAGTACATGAATATATGTACTTGTTAAAACTCATAAATCTATAGTCATAACTATGCCAATGACATGCATCTCAAAAAAAAACATGTTTTTTTTAAAAAAACATGTTTTTTCACAAAAGGCAAACCACAAATTCAGAAAAACATCTGCAATTATTATGAAGGACAAAGACAAAAAGAATACACTTTACCCATATTCTACTGAATTGTTTAATAAAGCCCAGAGCTTCATGGACCTGCTGTTTTAAATATTTTGCTATTCTATGTGAGGAGAAAATAGAACTTTTTCTCAGCTTATCAAAAAGTCTATGGATTACATTTTTTGGCTATACAGCAATTTTCCTATGAGCACTAAGATATTTCAAATATATTGTAGCATTTATTGTTAAAGGGTTTTATTAGAAAAATATTCCACAATGATAAATATAGTTTTAAGTACCCTTACTGACATTGTATCATTATCATTTCTGCTGGTTATTTACTATGCTTTCATTTGAATATCAAAACAAAAGCAATACTGTGAAATATAAACATTATCTTAACTTTTTCCATTTAAAATTTTTCTCCTACATATCTTCTTTGCTTTTATTATTCATTATTGTTTTCTCTTTCTTTCTCTCCTTTATAGTATTGTCATTTCAAAAACATTAATTTTTGAGCTGGGCATGGTGGCACACACCTTTAATCCCAGTACTTTGGAGGCAGAGGTAGGAGGATTGCCGTGATTTCAAGGCCACCCTGAAATTCCATAGTGAATTCCATGTCAGCCTGGGCTAGAGTGAGACCCTACCTTGAAAAACCAAAAAAAAACCCAAAACATTAATTTTTGTCTAGGTATTTCCTAATTCTTTCCAATTATTTCATCTGCCATCTCTTCATAGTATTAGAAATAATTTTATGGGCTGGAGAGATGGCTTAGCAGTTAAGGTGCTTGCTTGCAAAGTCAAAGGACCCTGGCTCGATCCCCTAGGACCCATTTAAGCCAGATGGACAAGGTGGCACATGTGTCCGGAGTTCATGTGCAGTGGCTAGAGTCCTTGATGCACTGTGTGTGTGTGTGTGTGTGTGTGTGTGTGTGTCTTAAATAAATGAATAAAAAATTTTTAAAAATAAATAATCTTCTATACTGAAAAATACTTCTTAACTTTTACAAGAGCTGGAAAAATTACCCAATTATTAAACATGCTTTTGAAAGGGTCTGATGAGACCCAGGGGCCTGAGACTACCACCAAAGTTTGAATCTCAAGATCTGTTATAACAGCTAGACAAGGCCACGCACTCCTGTAACTCCAGCCCCACAGGGGAGCAGAAATAGTAAAGAGATTCTGGCTCAAAACAAGACCTGGTGAAAGAGCAATGGAACATAGGCAAGCACCTTGCCTGACCTTGTCAGCACCTTGCCTGACCTTGTCAACCCACAAAAGCAGGCATATGGGAGGCCACAACACACCATACACACATGTGTACACACACACACAGGAAAAAATACAGAGAGAAATAAGTTAACAGAACTGGGGAGATACTCAATGGATAAAGCACTTGTCACTCAAGCCTGAGTACCCAGGTTCAAATCACCAGACCCCATGTAAAAGCCGGAAGCTGTGGCAGATTTCTGTAACCCCAGCAGGCTGGCAAGGAGATAGAAGGTAGAGACAGAAGAATTTCTAGGCAGCTCACAGAGCAGCTAGCCTGACAAGCAGCTTGCACAAGGTCAAACTACAATGAGTGAGAGACCCAGACTTAAAGAGGGAGGAGGCAGGGACCAACACCTAGAAGTTGTCCTCTGAGCTTCCAACACACATATATGCCCACACGTACACACAAAGACATGCATTACACACACACATACACACAACAGTGCTTATCCATCCAGCCATAGTCTTAGTGTTTATCATAATGATTTTCCTAGTCCCTGGATATCATCCACACGGACTGTGGCTGTGTTCATACTTTTGGAATGATGTCCAGAATTTCACATGTTGTAGTACTGTACATAATACCTAGAATTATTCCCATTAAATCATTATCATATACAAAATGGCTGATATATATGACTGACCTTTAGCAAACTCAATGGCAATGATTGCATTTTAGAAATCCTAGTTCCTGAGAGCCTAATATTGTACCTGATAGCCAATAAAAGCTAATATTTAAAGAATAAAAATGAGGGGTCAGGAATCTGGCTCAGCAGACAAGGCACTTCCCTGCAAAGTCTAACAGCCTGGGTGCAATTCCCCAGTATCCAGGTAAAGCCAGATATACAAAGTGACATGCATCTGGAGTTTGTTTGCAGTGGTAAGAGGCCCTGATATGCCCATTCATTCTGTTTCTCATTTTCATCACAAATAAAAAATGAAAAGTGATTTTTTTTTAATTTATTTATTTGACAGAGAGAGAAAGAGGCAGATAGAAAGAGAGAGAACGGGCATGCCAGGGCTTCCAGCCACTGCAAACGAACTCCAGACGCATACGCCCCCTTGTGCATCTGGCTAAGGTGGGTCCTGGGGAATCGAGCCTCGAACCAGGGTCCTTAGGCTTCACAGGCAAGCGCTTAACCGCTAAGCCATCTCTCCAGCCCGAAAAATGATTTTTAAAACAATTCTTTTATACACATTTCTTTTCTTATTCCAGTGTCCTGGAACTTGAAGGTACAATGGGTAGATGGAAATCTACCAATAACCATGATATGCCACCAAGGGAGAAGAAGTCCTTTCCTTCTACCTCTGTACAGGAAAACAAAAAAAAGAAGGGGGGAGATTGAATATCTGGTCCCCAACCCCCCCAAAATTATACACGTTTATTGAAAAAATAGTATGTTTGTAATAAAACAAATTTTTAACAATAACATAGATGAGGAACAAAAGATATAATAAAACATATCTTACTGCTTATTGAAGAAATATGGTTGAGTTCCCAGTCTTTGAGAAAGGGCTTGACAGCACTGGTCTACATCTTCTAAGACCTAACACAGACAATGGATCCCAAAGAGAAATAATAACTAAATTAGCAAAACAATAAAAAGAACTGAAATTCCAATATGCATCATACTTTACAACAAAAACATAAACTTAACTTTTAGAAATATATTTAAATCAGATTACAGAAAGACCACATACATTATGTAACTAATGCTTTCAATATAATGGGAAGAAAATTAAAAAGAGTGAATTCCCATTAAGCACATTTAAGTTACTGATAAGGATTACTTATCAAGAAAGTTTCTCTTGGGCTGGAGAGATGCCTTAGCTGCTATGGTGCTTGTCTGCAAAGCCTAAGAACCCATGTTTGCCTCTCCAGGTCCCACATAAGCCATATGCACAACATGATGCAAGCATGTACATGCACATAGTGTCACATGCATCTAGAGGACGATTACAGTGCTGAGAGGGCCTGGTGTGCCAATTCTCTCTCTCTCTCATAAATAAATAAATAAATAAATAAATAAATAAATAAATAAATAAATAAATAAATAAAAAATATGAAAGAATAACTCACTCTCTAAACAATGTTTTCCTGAACCCATCATTCAATGATTTTGCTTATATGAAAAAAGAACAACAACAATAATACCCTATAAAAATGGCTCTGTTGGGTTGGAGAAATGGCTTAGCAATTAAGGTGCTTGCCTGCAAAGCCTAAATACCCAGGATCAATTCCCCAACACCCATATAAGCCAGATGCACAAGGCAGTACATATGTCTGAAGGTCATTTGCAATGGCTGGAGGCCCTAGCATGCTCATTCTTTCTCTATCTGCCTCTTTCTCTCTCTCTCTCTCTCAAATAAATAAATAAATAAAATTTTTTTTTAATAAATGGCACTGCTAGTCTACTGTAGTAAAAGCATTTCAGATGCTTCCTTAATAGTGGAGATAAGAGTTTACTAACATCACCCCCCATGTCACAAGCATCACTCAGATGGCTGGCTAGCAGGAAAGGTAGCCTTAGCAAAAGAGATGTTAATTAACTTAAGGCTTAAATTTATGACTATGATAAGATTATATATATTTTTTAATTTTACCACATTAATAAGCTTAAGACAAAGAAAAACTATGTGTTAAATACTGTATTTAGTAAGTTTTTAAAAGTCCTGATACAGCAAATTTACATTTACTGACATAAAAGTTACCTACCATATAGTGTTCAATAGGAAAAAATGAAACAAAAAAAAACTCATATGGGAGGCTCAGCATAGCATGATCCCACTTAAAGAATTATTACTAAGAGACAACCATAAGAATGCTGCCCAAGTAATTAAGAATGGCAGCCTTGGGCTGGAGAGATGGCTTAGCAGTTAAGCGCTTGCCTGTGAAGCCTAAGGACCCCGGTTCGAGGCTCGATTCCCCAGGACCCATGTTAGCCAGATGCACAAGGGAGCACACCCATCTGGAGTTCGTTTGCAGTGGCTGGAGGGCCTGGTGTGCCCATTCTCTCTCTAACTGCCTCTTTCTCTCTGTCTGTCACTTGCAAATAAATAAACAAAAATTAAAAAAAAAAAAAAGAATGGCAGCCTTGAGGTGGTAGGATTTCATTTTTTTGTATTACAAAATTTGTTTAACAATAAGCAAGTGTTACTTTTATAAATGACATACAACTTCTTTAGGAAAGAGAAAATAAGAACAAGCAGTTTGCTGTTTTATGTTACACTGAGATTATTTTGAATGGATAACATTATTAATGCACTGAAACTGAAGCTTTTGTCAACTTCAACTAACCTGGTCCAGAGTCTTGTTACCCCATCCAATAGCTTTCATCTTACGTTTGACTTCCCACTGTTTCTGATAGGCTAAAATGTGATTCAGAGGCCAAGGGTAGGGAGACCCATACCTTGCATGAGTGATCTAAAGCAAAAAGATTTTGTGAAAAGCATAAATCCTTTGTAAAAACAATGCGTGTTTTTCCAACAGAACTTTATCTCCTCTCTCTCTCCCTATATATGTTCAGAGAACATACATAGAACAATCTGAAAATAATACATTGCTTACAATCTAAAAAATTAAAATTTTAAACCATTCCCTTTAAAAATATATAAACTTTTATGTACTTTACAACCTGTTATATCAAACAATGACATATAGCTTCTCTAAAATGTATGTGCAAGCAAAATTAAAGTAAGTGAAAAACTGTATCACTAATGGTATAAACCACAATGTTTCATTTATGAGCAGGGACTTGCGATTCTGAGCAAAAGTGTTTTCTCATTAAATTTTAATTAAGATAAATGCTGCAGAAGCACTCACCTCCCCTACAGTAGCTTCATCACACCACTGAAGATACAACTAGGAACAAAAGAACAGTCACTACAACTTTAGGATACCAAAGAACAAAAAGATAAAGTTATTTCTCATAACAAATAAGCTAACTTTGTAAGTCACATATATGAGAGATTTTTTTTTTGGCAAACCCACTGTGTAAAGAATTATTAAATTTAATGGTAGTGCTCTATAAAAAATGTTTCCTACTCAAATATTATACCTCTAAACACCATCATTTTGTAGTTATTATTAAAGCAAAGTTGAAAAGGATAACATAACATACATGTTGGCAAAAATAATCCCTTTTTACAAACAAGAAACTAGAACTGAAAGTAATGGAAACTTATTCCAAGATGATGATCAAATAATTTGTATAACCAACTGAGCCTTAGAATCTCACTGTTCAATAACTTTAAGTTTTATTATATGAGAGTATATAAGAGACTACATTTTATGTCAAGTATCAGTGTTATACCTCTGCGGTCAACAGCATATTGTTGACTAGTTCCATATAAGCTTTCATTTCTGCTTTCTGGACTTCATCCAACCCATCACTAAGGGAATGACCCTAAAGGGGATTTAAAAAAAAGTTAAAGAGCATCATATTATATATACAAAAAACTTTCAGCTATTTTACAAGAGATAATATACAAGTATCCAATGAATTTTCAAATTTTTTCCTAAAACAAGAGCATATTTAACTCTTTCACTAGTAAGTAGAATTTGTCATTACATGAGTATATTTTCAGTGGACACAATTACACAATTATTCATAACAGTAAACAAAATGGCTAAGAAAATCTTAATAAGAAAAAGAATAGAGCTGGGTGTGGTGGCACACGCGTTTAATCCCAGCACTTGAGAGGCAGAGGTGGAAGGATGGCTGAGTTCAAAGCCACCCTCAGACTACATAGTGAATTTCAGGTCAGCCTAAACTAGAGTGACACCTACCTCGAAAAAACAAAACAACAACAAATAAATAGAGTTTGGGTTGGAGAGATGGCTTAGCATGTTAAGGCACTTACCTGCAAAGCCAAAGGACCCATGTTCAATTCCCCAAGACCCATGTAACCCAAATGCACAAGATGGAGTCTGGAGTTGCTCTTTAGTGGCTGAAGGCTCTGGAGAACCCATTCTCTCTCTCTCTCTCTCCCCCTCTCTCTCCCTCCCTGTCTTTCTATAAAATAAATAAAACTTAAAAAAATGAATGTCAAAAAACTGACATGTGATACTTATGAAGTGGATAAAAATGAACAGTATTAGTAAAGACATAGAAAAAAGACACTAGAATGGTATTTATATATGTAGAAGAACAGATTACTGGGAGTGGGTAGATTACTGGGAGAGGTCAGGAGAGATTGAGTAAAAGAAGGGTGGGGAAGAGTTAATCAAAATTCAAGATATTATGAATAAACCACAGACTGTTACTAGAAAAATTTCAGTTAGGGATGGGACACCTTCCAATGGGTTGTTGACCAGAGGTCCCTGCTGCCCCCAAAAATATTATAGGATATTGCAAAGGCTCTTGGTTTCCCACCAGAAATAGATGGTAAGACCCTACTGCTTAAGACTCCACATGCCTGGACTGCAAGGTCACTGAAAAAGCAAGCTGGGACTGAGCTAAAAACCTTCTTCCTGTAGAACAGCTGATGGAAAGCTGCTCTGCATGCAGCCCTATGGAAGACAGAAGTCATCAGCAGGGAAAATAGCAGATACTGGAAGCCTCAAGTTTGGCCAACCACGCCAAAAGGCCAAATGGGTATAACAGTGCCATGTCTGTTATGGGGTAAACCAACTGTTCTCTAATTGGACTGAAGGCCCACACTCTATGGGAGGGAATACATGCCTGGTACTGAAAACCTAATCCAAAGCCCATTGAGGGGAAGGTCATGAGCCTTAGAAGTTTAACGCCTGCTCTTGCCTGGCTAAATGCATATATTATGCTCACCAAACTGCCCGATAAGCACTTTACCTAACTTTACCTCACTTTTAGTTAGACAATCTTCTCTTTTCAGATGGCGTTGAACACTGGGATGACCCAAAAGAAACACAGTGCTGAAAAGTAGTGACGGAGAAGTGTTCAGCACTGAAACATCTCTATCACACCTTCCAAGGTTCAGGGTCTATTGTGGAAGAGGTGATGGAAAAAATGTTAAGAGCCAAAGGAAGCTATGACTGCTTACAATGCAATTGTCCAGACAGAAACTGACCTTGATACCCATGACCTCACAGTGCCTAGCACTACCTTCACAAGACCTTCACAATAAGAGGAAAAGATGATGACATCAATATAAAAGAGACACTAACAAAGAGAAGGGGGGATATGATGGAGGGTGGATCTGTGAAGGAGAAAGTGGGGGAGGGGAGGAAATTATCATGGCTTATTGTCTGTAAAAGTTGTGAATAAAAAATGCCAAAAATTAAAAATAGAAGAAAAAAAGACACTAGGAAATTCTAAGTATACTACAGTAATGCATACAGATATAGAAATAATACAACCTTTAGTTTAATCTGGCAATCTGTTCTATGATTTTTCAAAAGGTCATTTTGGTATCTCAAAACCATTAAGAATCTATCCTAACGCAACAAGTGTACAAAAGTGTATGTGGGGCTGGAAAGATGGCTTAGTGGTTAAAGCACTGACCTGCAAAGCCAAAGAACCCAGGTTTGATTCCCCAAGGCCCAAGAAAAAAAAAAAGTCAATGTGTAAGAAAATTTTGTTTAATGCTCATTATACCAAAAAATTTACTAGTCTAAATTTCTACAAAGACTTGACTAAAAAAAATTTTAGGGCTGGAGAGATGGCTTAGCAGTTAAGCGCTTGCCTGTGAAGCCTAAGGACCCTGGTTCGAGGCTCGGTTCCCCAGGTCCCACGTTAGCCAGATGCACAAGGGGGCACACGCGTCTGGAGTTCGTTTGCAGAGGCTGGAAGCCCTGGCGCGCCCATTCTCTCTCTCTCCCTCTATCTGTCTTTCTCTCTGTGTCTGTCGCTCTCAAATAAAAAAAATTTAAAAAAATTTAAAAAAAATTTTAATACATGCAATAAAACAGTACCATATAACAAATTTAAAAGATGCATATCTATATGTGTATAGTATATGTGGGGGAATTTTTAAACATTGGTAATTTTTGTTTGATTTTCGAGGTAGGGTCTTGTTCTGGCCCAGGCTGACCTGGAATTCACTATGTAGTCTCAAGGTGGCCTTGAACTCATGGCAAAACTCCTATCTTAGCCTGCCAAGTGCTGGGACTAAAGGTGTGTTCCAACATGCCCAGCTACATACATACTGGTAATTTTAAAGTAACACATAAGAATACAATCTAGTTTTTCATCTATATGAAAAGTACAGAAGGATATCCCCCAATATATTCATAGGAGATGCTTCTTGATAACCATTACAATCTAAATAAATGAGAAACAAAATCACTCAAATGTATACATTAACACTTTCAATGTTTACACATGTTCTAGACCTTCTCAAAGGTTAACCAGGCACTTTAGAACCAAATTTTTCATTAGCCTAATTTAGAAAATTACCTATTTTACAAAGATCAAACTATCTCTTTCCAGTGGTATGTATTATGAAAAACAATAATTTGTATCAGCATTTTATAAATAAACATTAAATTCAATGACAATGTTAAGAGACACCACAAAATTACAATAACATATCTCAAAGTAAATGTGATCAAATAAATGCACTATCATTTATATTACCTTGGCTTTAACAAATTGGACTATTGGACCAAGTTCTGATACTACTTGGTTTCCCACATGAATAAAAGGTACTTTTCCTGTTAAGAGCAGGTGGGGCAAAAAAAAAAAAAAAGAGAAAACATTTTCAGTAAATTAAAGTTTGTGCTAATAAAAAGAAATCTAATTTTAAAAGCATGCATGTTTTACTAATAAAGATTATACATTTATAAATTATCTTTAGAGGTATATAAATGCCACAAATTGTTAAGCACTGATTACTAACCAATTTTAAAACAAAAGAGCCAAGCATAGTGGTGCATGCCTATAGTCCTAGAATTCAGGAGGCTGAAGTGGGAAGATCCTGAATTCAAGCTCTAGTCTTGGTTATATAGTAAAATCCTGTCCCAAACATCAAATACACACACACACACACACACACACACACACACACACACAAAGAGAGAGAGAGAAACAGATTAGGTAGATTCTGTCCCAAAGTTTTCATATATAATGGATCACAGTATTTTATAATATTCCCAAGCCAACATTAAGAAATCACTACAAAGAAATAAATATTAGGGCTGGAGAGATGGCTTAGCGGTTAAACGCTTGCCTGTGAAGCCTAAGGACCCTGGTTCGAGGCTCAATTCCCCAGGACCCACGTTAGCCAGATGCACAAGGGGGCGCACGCATCTGGAGTTCATTTGCAGTGGCTGGAAGCCCTGGCGCGTCCATTCTCTCTTTCTCTCTGCCTGTTTCTCTCTCTGTCTGTCACTCTCAAATAAATAAGAATAAACAAAAAAAAAATTTTTAAAAAAAAAGAAATAAATATTAGTTGTCCAAATCACATGAGCCATGCCAGAACACTAGTTCATAAACACTGATTAAAGAAATTTAACTGGGCTTTCTCATTGGAGTATAGTACAATGCACCAATTTATTCTGAAAACTATGTTTAAGAAAATTTCTTTTAATGCTTTTTTCTTTTCCTTCTTGCAATGCCAGGGATTGTGCTCAGGGCCTTGTGCTTTCTAGGCAAGCACTCTACCACTGAGCTACATACTCAGCCTCTCTTTTTATGCTTTTTAATTTTAAATCTCTGAAATCCATCAAGGTCAACATTGCTGAACACATGATAATATATCAATAAATGTCTTTTAAAGAATTAACACTTGGGGCTGGAGAGATGGCTTAGTGGTTAAGCGCTTGCCTGTGAAGCGTAAGGACCCTGGTTGGAGGCTCGGGTCCCCAGGTCCCACGTTAGCCAGATGCACAAGGGGGCGCACGTGTCTGGAGTTCGTTTGCAAAGGCTGGAAGCCCTGGCGCGCCTATTCTCTCTCTCTCCCTCTATCTGTCTTTCTGTGTCTGTTGCTCTCAAATAAATAAATAAATAATTTTTAAAAAATTATATTAAAAAAAAAACACTTGGTGAGTTTTATACAAAATATGTTCCCAATATATGAGGGGAAAAAGAACATAGTAAGCATCTGTGTCTTTAAATAAATGTTACATTAGGAAGTAATAGTTCATTTTAATAAATATTGGTGTTTAACACAATTATTAACATAAAGAGGGCTGAAGAAAGGACTTAGCAGCTAAGGCACTTGCCTGCAAAGCCAAAGGACCCAAGTTCAAATTCCCCAAGACCCTCGTAAGCCAGATGTACAAGGTGACACATGCATCTGGAATTCGTTTGCAGTATTGAAGGCCCTGGCACAATCATTCTCATTTTTCTCATTCTCTTTCTCTCTCTCTCATAAATAAATAAAAATAAAATATTTTGAAAAATAAAGAGATCAAAATTGTCTCCAACTAGCAAGACAGTCCACTCCAAATGTTAAAGGATGAAACCCGCTGTCAGTTCTAGTTCAAATAGAGTTCACACTAACAGCAGGCTTCTTCCTGCCACTTTTCAATAGCTTCTACTTCTCTGGCTCAGTGAGCCTGGGGGTAATGGATGAGATGCCCAACACCAACAAAAGCTTCTTCATCTGCATCCATAGGATAGCATGCCTCACAAAGGAAGGGCAGGCCTTTTGGAACACAACACTAGTGAGATATATTTGGAAGACATTTCCCTGTTACCAATGGTGTATTTTGTATATTTTGACAATTACCACCCTTAATAATTTAACAGTGTAAAAAGTATGCTGAACACAAGCAATCCCTCAATTATTATCATATCACAATGAAAAAACTGACAAATATCTCCCTAAAAAGCAACATAATATACTTAAACTAGTCAATTACACACAATCATTTATTCATGTATTGTGACTGCTCCAGCAAAACTGTAATTACAATAACAATTTAAAATGACAATTATATTTAAGAGCTATCAGCTTTGTAACATTACATCTTTATAATTACATTTTTACTAAAATTATTTAAGACTATTTAAATCTACTAGAAAATGTCATACAGGAAAAAAAATAGAAAATAAAACATTCACAATGATTTAAACTTTTCAAGACTTCCAAGTCTATCAAAACAAAAAGTTAGAAAGCAATATCATTTCAATGATAATCAGAACTAAGATCTTATGAAGTCTTAATTACTCCATGATCTCTCCCTCTCTCTTCTACCTCTATTAAGGGAAAGATAAAAGAGAGAGAAGCATGTTGAATAAAGAATGGATTTGTTAACATTAAATTTTGCTCTGAAGACGACAGTCTTACATAAGAAAGACAGGGAAACCTAAGATCATATATTTTCTTATTATTTACTATTTAAAAAAATTCCCATATCATGCCAGTAATCATCTCTGATGACAGTTGAAATGTGCCCTTAAGATTAAGTTCACAACTGTTGCTTTAGAAAACAATGGGAATATTCTTCAAAAGGTTAATGTTAAAAATCAAGCATTTTAATACCTAGGTACAACTTGGAAAATCATGATTATATTAATCCAGATTGTCAACAGAATAGTTCAGTGGTACAGAACTTGTCTAGCATATGCAAGACCCTGGGTTCAGTTCTCAGCACTGCAAAACACACACAATATTAACAGAGAAAAATAAAACCATACTTACCAGATGGAGACATATATTCTGCATTTGGCCTACACACAATTTTAATAGGCAGATTACACATCTGCAAAAAGGCCTGTAAATAAAGAGTCATGCAATAAGTCTAGTTAAAAACATATGTAAAAAAAAAAAATTTCTTCATTTCTTTCCTAAACTTCATAGTCCATACAACATATGCTACTACACAACAGTAAACCTGTTTCAAGAACTTGGTTACTAAATAAAAATATTGTCATTTCACTTCTATAAAATGACAGACATTAATAAATATATGAAATTTAAAGCAATAATATATATGTAAGGAAAAAGGTAAATAATTCACTTATCATATTAGTTTAAGTAAGTGATACTATGTATTGCTTTAATTTTTTTGATAGATGACTAATGTCCCAGTTTTATAAGATGTTGATTGTTTAACTCTATTGCTCTCTTTAAGATCACCAAGTTATTGGAAAACTCAAAATATTGCTTCTGCTACTTCAATGTTTTCTCCAGTAATATGCAAAATCCTTACATGTGGCTTCTATGCTAATTCATCTTTAAAAATTAAATTGCTTATTCTCCCTTTAAAGGAACACAAATTTCATAAGCAATTACATGTCTAACAGTAGGGAACACGTGAGTCACAATAAGTCTAAACCACACAATGTTATATTGCCAATTTTAAAGCTTGTGCTTTTGGAAAACTTTTTTAATTTATTTATTTGTGAGAGGTGGGGGGAGAGGCAGAGAGAGAAAGAGAGAATGGGTGCAACCAGAACTTCTAGCTGCTGCAAATGAACTCCAGGTGCATGCACCCCTTGTGCATCTGGCTTACGTGGGTCCTGGGAAATCAAAACTGGGTCCTTAGGCTTTGCCACTAAGCCATTTCCTCAGCCCAAGACTTTTTATTATAAAGAACTGTATACATTATAACATGAAATGAAAATACAAAATCTCATTTCATGTTATACTAATTCATTTTTAAATGTTTTTAAGACAGTGAACTCTACCAAATCCACTGTATTTTTTTATAATACTCAGTTTGTTCTCTCTTGTATGATTTTTGGCTTCTTTTTCACTATAAAACTGCTTATTTAGCAAGGAAGCCATAAAGTACTATGATCTAATTACTACATACAACTTAAAACAAACTTTTTTCCTATTTTGAAGTTGATGATCTAAAATAAATAGTCAAATCTGAGTTGAGATAAATTAACATGGCCACTACTTCACTACTGATGATATATTAAGATTATGAATAGAACAGCCTACTCATATCTAATATGGGTTTCTCATAAAGTTGTTTTATTGTAATCCTTTCCTCTGTTCTGGATTGAACAATGGGTTTATAAATCATTAAGTAAATCTGGAGTTTGCAGTGGCTGGAAGTGGCTGGCATGCCCATTCTCTATCTGCCTTTATCCCTCCCCCTCTCCCTCTCTCTCTCTCTCTCTCTCTCAAATAAATAAATAAAAATAAAATATAAAAATAATTTTAAGGACTGGAAAGATGGCTTAGCAGTTAAGCACTTGCCTGTGAAGCCTAAAGACCCCAGTTTGAGGCTCAATTCCCCAGGACCCATGTTAGCCAGATGCACAAGGGGGCGCACGTGTCTGGAGTTCGTTTGCAGTGGCTGGAAGCCCTCGCATGCCCATTCTCCCTCTCCCTTCTCTGTCTGTCGCTCTCAAATAAATAAGTAAAAATAAACAAAAATTTTTTTAAATATTTTTTAATTAGCCAGGCGTGGTGGTACACACCTTTAATCCCAGCACTTGGGAGGCAGAGGTAGGAGGATTGCCGTGAGTTTGAGGCCACCCTGAGACTCCATAGTGAATTCCAGGTCAGCCTGGGCTACAGTGAGACCCTAACTCAAAAAAACAAAATATATATATATGTATGTATGTATGTATGTATGTATATATATATATATATATATATATATATATATATATATATGTTTTTTTTAAATTGTGCATATGGTATCTTTTGCTAGACTATATATACTATAATTATACCAATATTTTATAGTTTTATTTCACTAAAAAATTAAGCACAACTATACTATTCTCTAATCAAATTCATGTTTCAATTTATAAAATAACTGAATTATGACCAACTTAACAGTATTCAACATACCAAAGACTTCAACTGACAACACAATCCTGGATAACCAGAGCTTTCTTATTTGTTTGTTTGTTTGTTTTGTTTCTTGAGGTAGGATCGCATTCTACCTCAGGCTGACCTGGACTCACTCTATAATCCCAGGCGGGCCTTGAACTCATGGTGGTGATCTTCCTACTTTTGCTTCCCTAGTGCTGGTATTAAAGGTGAGTGCTACCATGCCAGGTCAGAGTTTAAGTTAATAGCACTGGTGTAATTTACTAAGTCAAACAAAATTTTCTGAACTTAATCTGTAGTTCACAAAGAAGTTTGGTGTCACAAGCACAGTATTTAGAACATTAAAAATGTAAAAACAGTACCATGACTGTCTTAGTAACATAAAATATAAAGAGTATTTCTACTTTCTTCTATAGGATTAAGGAAAACTGTTGAGTACCAAAATAGTACTTTCACTGCTCACTTTAATTAAAAAAAAAAAAACATTTTTTCAATCTATTTTTCAAGCAGACAGGAGAAGAATAACTGGAAATGCCAGGGCCTCTTGCCACTGCAAATGAACTCCAGATGTATGGGCCACTTTGTGTGCTTGCCTTTACGTGGGTACTAAGGATTTGAACCTGAGCCATAGAGCTTTACAAACAAGCACCTTTAATTACTACGCCATCTCTCCAGCCCTCACTTTCATTTTCAAAACTGAACAGCAGACATTATGTAGCAACCTAAAGCACAATTTCTTTCTTTTTCAAACTGAAGTTATAATTTTTACTTTTATTTTTGGGTTCAGAAAAATATACTCTCATTCCTCAACTGGATACTTTACCCTAACCCAGTATAAATGGATGACAACATAATTCATTTAGCACATTCTCCCAGAATGTTTTATAACTAGGTTGTCCGACATAACAACAACTAGCTATATGATACAATTTAGGTTAAATTTCAGTTTAATAAAACTGAATAAAATTTTAAATTCAGTTTCTGTAAACAAACTAGCCACATTTCAATGCTCAATGGGCACCTATGCATAAAGCTTACTGTAGTTACTTAACTACATAACAGAGATACCAAACAAACATTTCTGTGTGATGGGATGATGTCTATGGGATAGCATGGATCTTTAACAACGGTAATCAGGGCTGAGGAGATGGTTCAGTGGTTGCAAAGCCTGAGTTTGATTCCCCAGTACCCATGTAATGTAAAGCCAGCTGTACAAAGTGGCGCATATGTCTGGAGTTTATTTGCACACATGCTCATTCATTCTCCCTCCCCTTGCAAATAAACAAACAATGGTAATCAGTACATAAAAGACACCTTGGCACAATAAAGTGACATTATTTGAAAGTTATTAGACTAAATATTTATTATAAAAACAATTGACAGAACAGTACACTGTACAGAAACCTGCAATAATCAATCAATTTCTGGGAACAGTGACACATTAAGCACCATAATATTTCCAGTGTCAAAGAGAATTAATATAAGTTCACTCACTCCTTGAGCTACCCCATTGGCTAAAACATCAAGCAAATTAGCTGGCAAAACCTAAGAGCTAAAAAAATAAAGCAATTAAAACTATAGTCAATAAATATAATAAAGCATTAGGTTACCAAGTACCTAAACATGATGTAGTAGGAAGTGTTTTCACAAATGCACACACATATAAATAAGTATGCACAAGTACACAAAACATAGCAACCAGAACCTGACTTTTAAGAGCCTGAAGTTTAATAAACTTTATGTAGTTTTAACATACTGAACAAATTAATTAAATCCATAATATCAAAAAATCATTAAAGGGGCAGGGGTGTCAAGATATATTTTTATTTAAAAAAATTCATATAAAAATACTAGCTAATTAATAAGTAATTATATTAAGGACTGAACTTATACATTTATCTCTGACCTTAAAAAAAATCTAATGAAGTAACAGTGAGGAAGTAGAAAAGATAGAAACCCAAAAAGATGTAAAGAGTGAAAAGGAAAAGAAAAGTAGAGCAGAGATGGCAAGCCACTCCTGTAAAATGGAAAGAATACTCAGAAGGGAAGAGGAAACTAAAACCTAAGAGCTTGCATAGGAGAAAATCAATATACTTACAACACTGACACAAGCAATATTCCAAAACTGGAGGCAGCAGGCAGCACAAAAGGCAGAGGAGAAGTATGAGTCTGCCAACAGAAGCACTGGATGAAAGTCCATACAAGCATCAGATAACCAGCCCTCCCCATTCTACGTAGAAGATAAGAGGTTTCTATTTTGGAGAAATGGAGACAGAGACTCCTGACTTGGGGATCCAAGCACTGGAGTTGGCACTAGGCAAAGTAGCATGCATAAAAGGTTAAGGATAAGCACACACATTGGCTGAAGAGATCCACAGCACCCGCTCCCACTTAGATTCCAAACACAGGATATTCCTCCAGAATACTTCTCTGGGGAAGAAACTACAAATACTAATAGTTGAAGTGAGGGAGATGGTAATAAAACTCAGAAACTCAATGTATAATCAGTCTACAATGACACACTCTTTGCCAAAAAGTCACTTATTGCCCCATCAGTTTTTAGTGCCTCACTTTTACACTGTAAGATGTAAGCCAGGCTAAGACATATTTAAGAAAGCCTCAGGCATAAAATATAGAGCCAAAACAAATCACAGAAAAACAAACTGGAAGAAGACAGAAAATGGAGAAAACAGGAGACAATGTCAAAGAAAAATTATAATGCCTAACACTTACTAAGTACTTACTACATGCCAGGTACTTGCATAACTTTACCCTATGAGATTGGTACAAATGTCCTTATTTTAAAATTAGAATGCAGAGGTGCTGAAAAGTTACAGACTATGATCAAACATATAAGAATGGACTGTAGACATAGCTTAGCAGTTAAGGCACTTGCCTGAGAAGCCTAAGGCCTCATGTTTGACTCTCCAGATTCCACTTAAGTCAGACTCAAAATGTGACGCAAGCACAGAGATCGCACATGCCTACTAAGGGGCGCACAGGTCTGGAGTTCGATTACAGTGGCTGTGGGCCCTGGCATGCCAATTCTCTCTCTCTTTCTCTTGCATTAAAAAAAAAAAAAAGCCAGTCTTTTGTGCTTGCCTCAAAAAAACATATATATATGTGAAGGAAGAAAATAGAAAGTAAGGTGACAAGGAAGGAAAGAAGGAGAAATAGACAAAAGATAATAATTATCAGCTGAATGAATGAGCACATGAAAATATGAATAAGAAATTTTCTAGATCTAATCACATGTAAATGTTTTAAATAAAGCAATAGAAATTTTTGACAATATAGAAAAAAAGACTGCTTAAGTCAAATTTCAAGGTATAATTTATATTCAACCACTAACTAAAGTTAAAGTCAATGTGACCTTTTGATGGTACTTTAGTAAGGTATACCAAAATTCAAATGTATGTAACCTATAATCCAGGAATTTTACTACTAGAAGTAGTATATCATATAAATTAATACACCACTTGTATAAAATTAATTATATAAAGATATTCATAGCTATGACCATTTTATAACAATAAAATAGATATAATAACAGTTCATTACCCACTGACAAGAGAGATTGGGTAAACAAATGGTGGCAAACCTACAATGGAATATCTGCAGCTTTCATGAAACAATAAGCATGCTCATCAACTGGACTGCTCAAACTAAATTCCAAAAAGCATTTTGCACCTGGAATCTCCTATAAAGCCACTACATGGTATACAATATATGTGAAGTAGAGAATTACCTATGTGTAATTTCTTCTTTTGAAGGGTTAGAGATTTAAAAATGTAAATGACAGCTCAAGAGACATGTCAAAGGCTAATTTATTCAGTCTACTTTGTGGCTTCCTGACAATGTGACCCATCAGAAGGATACAACTTTGAATATCTAAAAAAAAAATAATTTCAGCACATTCATTTAGCACCTACCACATACTTAGGGACTACTTAAGCCAGTGGGAATGAATCAGTGAACAAAAGTCTCAGTCCTCATGGTGTTTCCATCCAAAAGGACATAGGGGGCTGGAGAGATGGCTTGGCAATAAGGAACTTGCCTACAAAGTCAAAAAACCCAGTTTCAATTCCCCAGAACCCACGTAAACCAGATGCATAAGGTAGCACATGTGTCTGGAGTTTGTTTGCAGTGGCTGACAGCCCTGATGTGCCCATTCTTTCTCTCTCTTGACTCTTTCTCAAATAAATAAAACTAAAGATTAAAAACAAAAAGCATACAGGCAAAAAAAAAATGCTGCACAGTAATATACGCAACTTAGAAATACAAGAGTATAAAGACATGCCTACTATACATGTTAGTGAGATCAAAGCATACCAATATAATATTTGAGCATAAACTTGAGAAAGGTAAGGATTGAGCCATGTAGATATATAAAGGAAAAGTAGTTCAAGTTCAAGGGGATTAAGAAAGTGTATGTTTCAGGCTGGAGAGATGGCTTGGTAGTTTTTAGGTGCTTGCCTGAAGTCTAAGGACCCAGGCTCGATTCCCTAGTACCCACATAAGCCAGATGCACAAGGTGGCACCTGCGTCTGGAGTTTGTTTGCAGTGACTAGAGGCACTGGCAGGCCATCCATCCATCCATCTGCCTCTTTCTCTTGCTCAAATTAATTTATAAAAATTTAGAATTTTTTTAAAATAAAATAAAGTAAATGTTTTTTCTAGTATGTTTCAGGAACAGTAAGTAATGAGACTAGTGTGACTATGTGAAAGTAATGAAATGAATGGTAAACAATGAGATCAAAGAGGCAAACAAAAAAATATCATATAGAACCGTGTAGCTAATTGGAAGGATTTGGCTCTTGAGTGAGGGATCATTAGAAGGTGTTGAGTTGAAAACAGCTAGAATATGTACAGGCAGTACCATGGTGGCAAGAGAGCTAGTTAGGAGGACTTTGTCATGATCAAATTAAGAAATGACAGACACCAGGGCTTGGTGGTTCATGCCTTTCACCCCAGCACTTAGGAAGCAGAGGTAGGAGGATCATCATGATTCAAAGCCACCCTAAGACAATATAGTGAATTCCATGTCAGCCTGGGTTAGAGTGAGACTCTACCTCAAAAAATAAGAAAGAAAGAAAGGGAGGAAGGAAGGAAGAATAAAGAAAAAGAAATGACAGAAGTTTACATCAGGGTAAGAATGATGAGTAACAGGTTATAAGATTCTGTCTGTAGTTTTTTATGGGACGACTAGGAGAATTTGCTGATAATTGGATGTGGATTTAGGCAAAAGGAGAGACTCCATGTATGACTCAAAGTTTCGGGTTTAAACTACAAAGTCAGAACTGTCATTTACAATGACAGGAAAAACGAGATTCACAGATATGGGGTGAAAAAGGGCCTTGGAGTCTGTACATGCTCTTTGCCAGTCATCATTTCTCCAATAGACAATTAACAAGAAATAAATAGCAAACAAATGTGCTCCTTTTTCAAAGACCTAGAGCTGCTAACTAAGGGGTAATTTTGTGTTTTGAAAACTGAATAAGCAGGGTTTCCTGAAAATATGAGAAGCCTAATCTTGAAATATGCACCACATCTTTTCTGAACACATGTGACAATAATGTCACTAATCTACATCTGACAGACACAGTACTATGACAGTGTTAAAAACAAGTAAGTAGAGGGCTGGAAAATGGCTTGGCAGTTAAAGCACTTGCCTGTGAAGCCTTAAGGACCCAGGTTCGATTCTCCAGGTCCCACATAAGCCAGATGCACATGGTGGCACACGTCTGAAGTTCATTTGCAGTGGCTAGAGCCCTAGAGCGCCCATTCTCTCCCTCCCCCCCTCTCCCTCCCTCACTCCAACCCCTCTCTCTGTCCCAATAAATAAATAAAATCCTAAAAAAAATAATAAAATAAACTGGGCATGGTGGTGCATGCCTTTAATCCTAGCACTGAGGAGGCAGAGGTAGGAGGGCCACCAAAGTTTGAGGCCAACCTGAGACTACATAGTGGACTCCAGGTGAGCCTAGGCTAGAGTGAGACCCTACCTGGAAAAATCAAAAAGAAGTAAGTGCAGGGCTAGGAAAGTGGCTCAACAGTTAAAGGTGCTGGCTTGCAAAGCCAGATGACCTAAGTATGGTTCCCCAGTAACCATGTAAAACCAGATGCACAAATTGGCACATACACCTGGAGTTTGTTTGCAATGCCAGAAGGTGCTAATGTGCCCATTTTCCCTCCCTCCATCACTTACTCATAAGGAAATAGGTATTAAAAACACATGGAGCACAAAAGTAGTAAAAAATAAAACCACAAAGCAGGCTGGAGAGATGGCTCAGCTGTTAAGGCACCTGACTGCAAAGCCTAAGGACCTGTGTTCAAATCCCCAGTACCCACATAAAGCCAGACGCACAAGGTGGTACATGCATCTAGAGCTCATTTGCAGTGGCTGGAGACCCTGGTGCACTCATTCTCTATCTGCTTCTCTCTGTGTGTCAAATAAATAAATCACAAAGGACAGTTTTATCATTTTTTTTCTGCTTCTGCATCTATCATCCAAGTTTGAAAACTAAATAGATGCTTATTAGTAAAACATGAAGTTTTAAAAAGCTTAGACATGACCCCCACAAAAGCAGGAGTATGTTCTGAAAATTTACTAAGAAGTAATACATGGGGCTACTATTAGCAGGAGCTCTCTGAACCCTCAGCAACGCCAATCTTCAGGACAACAAAAGGTATGCAGGTCTCTAGTAAAAGTAGAATTAATGAACAAATCAAGCAAAACAAAACACTGTTAACTCTTCAAGTCCTTATTCCCATATATCAATAATATTCCAGAAAAATCTGGAATAAAATCAGTGAAATTAAATTTAAAACCAAAAACTCATCCATTTCTTTTATGTGTGTATTACTTGAATGTGTGTGAGTGCATGTGTGTGCAGGTGCATGTACACATGTGTGCATGTATGTGGAGGCCAGAGTCACACTTGGCTTTTACATGGTGCTAGAGCTCCAAATTCAGGTCATGACACTTGCAGGGCAAGCACTTTGCTAACTCAACTATCTCCCTGGTAGCAAAGCCATCTATTTCTTTACAGAAAACAGTATGTGTAAAGTTTTCCTCTGCATGTGTGTGCACGATGTTTGTGTGGTGCACATGAATGTGGAGGCCGTAAGTCAATGTTAGATATAAATCTGATGGTTTCTAACAGAGGAAAGTAAGAACTACAACATTAAAACTTTGAAATATCAAATATACTTTGTTTTAATTACCGAAAGTTAAAAAGTTCAGAGAAGTAAAGCTCAGTTCAGAAAACGATGAGAAGGGATCTGCATGGAAACAGAACACCACATCCCTGGACACTACCTTTGCATAGAGAGGTGCTACCTTGTCAGCTGTCCCTAATGCCACTTTAGAGAAATTCTACGTTCTGCTGCTGGATCCTCCACTAACTCTAACCCATGCAAGAGTAGACAACAATCAGCCACACCTATTCCTTAATGCCCTCAGGTTAAGTACTCCAAAAGAATTTAATGAGTCTCAAGGTGGTGACCTAAATGGAAAAGACAAGCATATAAATACACTTGAAAAGCATGAACCTTCTGTATCAGTCTTAGGAGTCTGTAATAGCAATAGTAACAACAACAGTAAACAGTCAGTAATAGTGACAAAATAGTGAAATGTTAACAACAGAACTGTTGTGAGGTCAGACACTACGTGTTGGACCAGCAGCTACCCTAGTCCATTGGTCCATATCACCTAGCTCAGCCAGGTTCACTTCAATTATTCTAATCATTAAAACTTCACACAGCACCTGTCTGAGCACCAGTTAAGCCTAGGCAACACCGATCACTGATCCACACACTAACTCAGGGCACAAGTACCAGAAATTCAGGAATCTACTTGCAGATCCACTTCAGGATATCAAGCCAGAGCTAAAGCCAGAACCAGACACTGATCTGGAGCAGAGCCATAGGCAGTTGCAGACTCGAATCCAGAACAGTCCTCAGAAACAGACCACCTGTCATAAAGGAGCTCTCAAGCAATGAGACAACCTAGGAACTGGAAAAGGTGTAAGAGAGACACTACACAGAACATAGCAACCAGTAGGTCTTGCCCCAAACAGTATTGTGGCAAATACTATTGTTACAAATCTACTTTCGGGAAAGGCCTGGAGAAAGCTTGGTACCCTGAACACCAGTCTAATTCATGGGTGGGGAGGGGAAGTCAAAAGAAGGACATTCAAGGATATTCAAGAGTAATCTCATCTTAGAACTATATGAAAGATGTTTCACTCACACTGGATAAGGTATGGCCTCAAATTTAAGTGTATTTTCAGCTCAAATATAATGCTACTAGATCAATTATATCTAATTATGAAGAGTTCTAGCCTTTTTCTGTTTAAAGAGGAGGGGAAGGAAAACATAGGAAGGAAATAAATTACAGACTAATCATCCTGATGAACATAGAAACAAAATACTGGCAAACCAAATTCAAGAACATAACAAAAAGATCATTCACTTTGATCGAGTTGGCTTCGTTTCAGAAATGCAGATTGTTCAACATTCACAAATCAATATTGAGCAAAAAGAATGATGCTGAAGCTATCACCATACTGAATTTCAAGTTATACTACAAAAATAGACACAAATATCAATGGAAAAGACATAGATAAAAGCCCATAAGTTTCAGTTGCCCCAAATACAAATATACAAATACACATTGGAGAAAGATAATCTCTTCAACAAATGGTCCTGGGAAAACTGAAAAAAAAAAAAAAATATATATATATATATATATATATATATATATGTGAAAATCTGAACAAAAATGAACTCTAAATGGAGCAAAAACTTTTAACATAAAATATGGAACTCTGAAACTGTTCAAAGTAGAAAAAAATAATACAAGATATAGGAATAGGCAAAATCTTTCTGAATGACTCCAGCCACTCAAGAAATAAAGCCAACAATTGACAAACAGGACCTCATAAAATTAAAAAGTTTCTGAACAGACAGGGAAACAGTTAATACAGTGAAGAAACAGCCTAGGAGATGAGAGAAAAGGTTTGCTAGGTAAACAATGGATAGATTAATATCTAGAATATTGAAGCGACTGAAAAAGAAGATATCAAACAACCTACTTTTTAAAAAATGGGCTAAGAACCTAAACAAAGTTATCAAAAGAAGAAATATGAGGTTCAACAAATACTGTCAAAGTGTCCATCTTCCATAGACATTAGAAAAATGTAAATTAAAATGTTTTGGAGATTCCACCTCATCCATAAGAATGGCTTTCAAGAATAAAAATTATAATAAATCCTGGCAAGGACATGGACACAGGAACTCTTACTCACAGTTAAGTGAGAATATAAACTGGTATAGACACTATGGAAATCAATGTGAAGGTGATTCAAAAAATTAAGAACTACCATATGACCTAGTCATATCATTCCTGGGTACAAATAATCTCAAAGGACACTACATGCTACCATGGAGATACTTGTGCACTCATGTTTATTGCTGCTCTATTTATTCGAACAAGGAAATGGAAATCAGCCAAGGTTCCCCTAAGGAATGGATAAGGAAAAGGTGTTATTTTACAAAATGATATATAACTCTGTTAGAATTACATATAAATGAAAATAAAATTTAAGATCAAAACTAAGCAAAAGCGTTAGAAAGTTTGAGTGAAAGGTAAAGAATAATTCTTATAAGCCAAGAACCTAATGCAAAACCAGTAGAGTTGGCACTCAATGAATAGAGAGTAAAGGGAAAACTGCCTTTCTGTTTCCTAAGCTCTATAATCAAAGTTTTAAAGGTAATATATTTCCAGTTGAGAAAAATAACAATAAAAAAACAAGTAATTTTTATGATGAGCTAAACAGATGGTGGGGACATAAAATATGCTTCATTTTAGTTAACTAATAGTAATTCAATATTTATCTACCAATGAGCATCACCAACCATCTTCTTTCCTCTGTGTTATTTGAAAATAAATGGATACTTGTCTTACAAGCACACAATAGTCTCTTTAATTGCATCTAAGCATTAAAATCAGTTTAGTACCAATAGAATGATAAAACAATTCAAAGTTTTAAAAAGCTGAACTTAAGATTGGAAGCTTAATACCACAGAATTCAAAGGGTTATTAACACAGCTTCTGAAGTGGTATAAACCTACATTAACAAAGTTATTCCAGTTCTAGATGGTTAATCCATCTGTATAGTCTAACCAGTTAAAGCTATCATTAGATAGCAAACCATAAAACAAAGCTCCTAATATTTTCATACCTAAATGTGAAAAATTTCATGTGAGTGCATACCAAGGATCATTCTCAAGATGTAGTACTATTTTCAGGACATAAAATGAAAGGTTCTGAGTTTTAATTCATACACTGTTTCACCAGGACACAAAGGAAAATTTTTGACAACAAAAGAATGATTTTCTGCCTTACTGAAGAGACATGTTTTAAAATTTAAAACAAAGAACAAGTCTATCTACAAAACAATTCATTTTTAAATCAACAGCTGCAGACCTTATAATTGAAATAATGTATCTAAGGTTATGAATGAAACATGTTAGGTATCATTCTTGAAGTGACAAATTAGGTTCCTAATCCAGTTACAGTAATAGCCACATTTGTAGTTTAACATAAATTAAGACCTTAATTATATTTGTGACTATTTTAAACAAAATAACAAATTCCTTTGTACCTGTGAATGTAATTTATAGCAAAGCCAAGTTCATTTTCCAAACCAATCTATTTCACGTTGCAGAAATACTCTCTGTTATAATGGTATAATGTAATTCTTGTTGTAAAATGTTGAAAGAATAGATTCACTAAAACCACAGAAGAGGTTTGAAGATAAATGAAGATGCTATTCATTCAAGGGTAATTTCATCTTAGAACTATATGAAAGATGTTTCACTCACAGGATAGTGTATGGCCTCACATTTAAGTGTATTTTCAGCTTAAATATAATGCTGCTAGATCAATTATTTTGATACATATATCTAATTATGAAGAGTGCTAGCCTTTTGCTGTTTAAAAAAATACTGTCTCCTTCTTAGTAGTATGTCTTTATTGTTCTGTTAAACTGCAATAGATTGCAAAACACTGCTTACTATTTATATTTTAAATAAAGTACACTGTTGATATACTTGTAATTTCTCAGAGAACTACAGGATCATGAATTTTTGCTAAGTCAAACAATTATGCAAGCACCTGATATAATTATTTTACAAATTATTAAAAAAAGACAACTTAGCCATCAAATTCTATTCTGACTACACCTCGTGACTATAAATCTTACAAGGCTAGTTTAAGTGTTTTATATATATCATACCATTTATGTGCTGAGGGACTAATATTAATGATGAAATTTTTTAATCTGCTAAATTCTGCTTGCAATTTAAGTTCAGTTATCCTTTATAAACATCACATTTTTATGCTTATACATACTTTATATTTACACTTCGTATAACTCATGCCAGGTGTTATAAGTCTAACCATCATGATCTAATTAATGTAATATAAAACAATGAATCTGAAGAATTTAAATATCAAGGAAACATCTGCAGCCTCCATTTTGCTCATTTTGTATACTGCAAAGGTTTTTACAGTCCTCTTATCCAATAAGTGTCAACAACATTCTCTTCCCACTTGTATTTTTTTTCTGTTAACTTTTAAAGTAAATACATAAGCCTCATTTTACAGTTATGATCAAAGAGAAAAGGAGGATGTTTAAATTTCTAAAATTTTATACTATGTGAAATTTACAGACATTTTAACTTTTAAAATATTTTTCCATAAAATATTACTCTGCTAGCTTTCCATTAAAATATATACACTGGTATCACCCTGTCTGTAATCATATCAGATTTAAACTGACAGTTGATATTGCATATAACCCTGCCCAACTTGTTTAAAGCAAAAATATATTCAACCAAACCAAAGCCTCAAGATCATTTCCCTTATAGTTATGCAGAAAAACATGTCTACTGTGGTATCTAAATGACTGAAAAGGAGCTGTGTTTTCTACTTTGTGTTTCTCCAATGTATTAACTGACTTGCAGTAAAGAGGCACTCCTTTCAGTAGTTGTTCACAAACACTGCATTACAATATTTAACCACTAATTAGCATACCCACCTAAAAAGTTTCATTTGCTAAAGGGCAAAAGCTAAGCATCAGCTGGTTAGTGATCATGGCATTAGTGAGGCCTATAAAAATGCCAAACTTTCTGATGACATGATACAGTCAACAGAAAGAAAATGCAACGATGGTTACTTCTCATGTTTACAGATTTACTTACAAAAGGCAAGTGTAAATTAAATTATTAAATGAAAAAGATAGTCCCTGTAATCTGAATTTAAATGTTATCTTCCCTCTCTCTTTCCCTCCTTCCTTCTTTATACCTTCCTTTCTTGGTAGAGGTATTGAATCTATGGCCTCATGCACACTACACAAGCACCACTGGGCTATATCCTCAATCGTTAAATATTATTCTTCATTAATGTAAAAACAGATTACTTTTTCATGCACATGTGTGGGGTGCATGCTTTTGTATGTGTGTGTGTTTGTATGTGTGTAGATAGGCGCACATGGAAGCCACACATCAGTGTCTTTCCCAGTTTCTCTCTACCTTTTTTATTGAGGCAAAGTCTCAGTAAAATGAACCCACACAGAGTTCAGCAATTTGGCTAGTCTAGTGAGTCAGCTTGCTCCAGGGATCCACCCATCTCCATCTCTCAAGGACTGGGATATCAAGCAGGTACCACCATGCCTGGCATTTGTGTGGGTTCTGGAGGTAAAAACTCAAGTCCTCATGCATGTACAAAAAGCACTTGATCAAGTGAGCTACTGTCCCAGCCCAAAAGATTACTTTTTCATGCAGTATTTATCAGTTTGAGACACTCTAAAGACAATTCAAACTTTTAGAATACCTATATCAACAAATACAAAAAGAAAAACCAATTTGTTTTACTTGGTATAACATATTAAATGAAATATTTTCTAAAAGTTACAAGAAAGTATTAAATAACACATAAGACATTCACCAAACAAGTGTAAAAATCTCTAATTCCAAATCAGGTATTAGTGCCCCATACAACATTATCTTATATTTCTATATCTTTTATATTCTTCAAAAGAGTTTCTCATGCATTACATAATGAGGCTCATTATGTAATACAGCCTTTATCTCATTTGTCTCAGTATGTCATTTATCTCATTATGTAACACAGCTTTTATCTCATTTCAAACACTGACAGACTGGGACTGGAAAGATGGTTAGAGGTGCTTGTTCCACAAGCCCATCAACCATAAAAAGCCAGGTGCAATGTGGCACATGTCTAGAGAGGGCAATAGGGGGTGGAGTCAGAAGAATCCTAAAGCTAGGAATGCCCTTCCCTGGAGCGAAACAATGAGAGAAGCTATCTCAAAGCATGTGAAGAGGACAGACACCCTGCAGTTCCCTGACTGCCACACATGCACTGTACCACACATGCATCCAAACACACATATACATACAGACATGCATACACACACACTAAAACTTTTTTAATATTGAAAAACCAGGGCTGGAGAGATGGCTTCGTGGTTGAGGTGCTTGCCTGCAAAGCCTAAGGGCCCATGTACTACTCTCTAGATCCCATGTTCGCCAGATGCACAAAGGTGAGGCAAGCTCAAGGTTTCACATGCCCACTAGGTAGTACAAGCATGTGGAGTTCAATTGCAATGGCTGAGGCCCTGGTACGCCAATTCTCTCTCTCTCTCTCTTTCTCACTCTCTCTGTTTTTTAAATATATTTTTTTAATTTATTTGGGAGAGGGAAAGAGGCAAGGGGTGGGGAGAGAATGGGCACACCAGCACTTCCAACCACTGCAAACTCCAGATGCATGCGCCACCTTGTACATCTGGCTTACATGGGTCCTGGGGAATCAAACCAAGGTCCTTTGGCTTTGCAGTAAAGTACCTTAACCACTAAGCCATCTTTCCAGCCCTTTCTCCCTCTTGTTAAAAAATATATATACAAAAGAGCTGGGCATGGTGGCGCATGTCTTTAATCCCAACACTTGGGAGGCAGATAGGAGGATCACCATGAGTTCGAGGCCACCTGAGACTACATAGTGAATTCCAGGTCAGCGTGAGCTAGAATGAGACCCTACCTCAAAAAAAAAAAAAAAAAAAATATATATATATATATATATATATATATATATAAAAGAAATAAAACCAAAACATGTTCATCTTTCCTATGTTAATATAAACTATAAATTGTAAAACAATTCGCTAGGAAATGTCAGAAATAATATGTGATTAAATGTTTACTTATTGGGGCAATTGTTTTACCTCTCTGCCTTTCCTTTCTCGTCTGTGGGGAAATAGAATTAGTAGACCTGAAGTGGGAGGCTCATGAGGCAGTAACAGCATGCAGCTGCAAGAACTAAATCAGTGAAGAATCAGGTGTTCAGTATCATGCCAGGGACACATGGTATCCCACCAATACTGTTGTTTTCTATTTACCTTTATAACTTGTGGCTCAAGCATTTCTGAGCTTTAGTTGCCACATCTTTTTGTTTTGTTTTTCTTTCCTGGTTGCCTTGAGACTGGGTTTTACTATGTAGTCCAGGCTGGCCTAGAATTCACTGTATAGCCCAGGATGAACTACAACTTGTGATCCTCTTGCCTCATTTTCCCAAGTGTTGGGATTACATACATGTACACCATTTCACCAGCTATTTCTGCCATCTTTAAAATAATAACAGTCCTACCTTGTATTGGGGGTTTTGGTAAGGACACTCTATATAAAAGCTCAGTAGAATTTGTTATGTAACAAATGCATTTAATAAGTATTAAATTCTTAAATTAATTAAAAAATATTAATAAATATTAAATTCTAAAACAACTTTCACTCAATATTATGCAAATAAAATTTTGTGTATGCATTCAACATTAAAATTTTTAGGCATAGCCGGGCGTGGTGGCGCATGCCTTTAATCCCAGCACTTGGGAGGCAGAGGTAGGAGGATTGCTGTGAGTTTGAGGCCACCCTGAGACTACAGAGTGAATTCCAGGTCAGCCTGGGATACAGTGAGACCCTACCTCGGAAAACCAAAAAAAAAAAAAAATTTAGGCATAGCATGAAAGCATGGTTTCAAAAATTAGTAGCAATATTTATAAAAACATAAAATCTTATAACACTGATTATCAATGGTGTTTATAGGTATTATCAAGCCTTCAAAGTCCTATTATCTTTTTGAAATTGATAATATGTGCTCCTGTCTAAAAATCAGCAGAGGAAATCCATCACAAATTTAAATATGTCAGGTATTTTTCTAAATGCTTTACATATGTTAGCACATTCAGTTACCATAACTCATTAGGACAAAATCTATAATATCTCTATTTTTATAGAGAAGAAAATGTGAATCAAAGACTTCCACTTAAAAAATGATGTACTTGGAACAGAGGTAAATGGCACATTTATCTTGTGGACTTTTCTATAAAAAATACAGCATATACTGAATAAGTACAGACATAAACTCTTAAAATATTTTATTTAGTAATTTATTTGCAAAGAAAGCGAGAAGTGAGAGAAAGGATTGGTGTATCAGGGCTTCCAGTCACTGCAAACAAGCTCCAGACACATGTGCCCCTTTGTGATTCTGGCTTTATGTGGGTACTGGGGAACTGATCCCAGGTTGTTGGGCTTTGCAGATGCAGGCAAGGGTCTTAACCACTGAGCTATTTATCCAGCCTGATAAACTTTTTTTTTTAAATTATTTATTTATTTATTTATTTGAGAGCGACAGACACAGAGAGAAAGACAGGGAGAGGGAGAGGGAGAGAATGGGCGCGCCAGGGCTTCCAGCCACTGCAAACGAACTCCAGACGCGTGCGCCCCCTTGTGCATCTGGCTAACGTGGGACCTGGGGAACCGAGCCTCGAACCGGGGTCCTTAGGCTTCACAGGCAAGCGCTTAACCGCTAAGCCATCTCTCCAGCCCCAGCCTGATAAACTTTTTAAGAAAGATTTTTTCAAAAAATTATTTCTAGAAAACTTATAGGGCTCATATATACTTGTCCATACTGTCTTTCTAAACCTGCACAAATACAAGGGCCATCAGTTACATTTGGCTACTGAGTACACGAACGGGGGCCAGCACAACAGAAATGTGCATCTAAGTACACATACCAGACTATGAAGTCAGTGTGAAAAAAGTAAAAATAGCAACAGTCATAGTGATTTCATGATAAAATGATATCTTGATATGCTGGGTTAAATAAAAATATTAACACTAACTTCACTTTTTATAGTACTACTAGAAAATTTAAAATTACTATGTAGCTAACACTGTATTATCTATTGGGCAGTAGGTGGGTAAGAGACAGTAGAAACAGAATTATCAATTTTGCTTTACTAATCAATATAAGCCTAAGTCTTCCAAAACAACATTTTTAAATGGAAAATTTCCATCTTTTACATATATGTGCAAGTATGCAATATTATATCTGCACATGTGCAGACAAAAAGACAGATCATGGAAACATACCAAATTAGCTTTTCACTATATTCAACAAGATTACATTATAACCACACAAACATTTCAGGCAAAAACAATTCTTTATAGATGATACAAAGAAAGCAAACCAAAGAAGAAATAGCCACAGGGGAAAAATTTATTTTCTTTCAAATTGAAACCATAAAGGCTCCTCTCATTAAAAAATGACCTGCAACCACTTAGCTTCCAGAATATAATAAACAACAAATCTGTGTAATAAGTAAAATTCAAATCCCTGATGGCATAATTGGCAGACTATTAAAATACCTGGTATTTGGTATCTTCTAGAAAACAGTTTGTGGATACCTGTCACATAGTTCTGATCAAATTTACACACCAAACATAAAGCCTTTAACTGATGGTTCTAAACGGATGCTAGTCCTTTATATAGAAGAAAATTACTCCATAAAGTTTACATCAGATATGTGGAACAGACACATTTATAGTCATGGCTACTATCGGCTATCAAGTCAAAGAATATTGAAGAAAACCAAGAATTTTTAATATATGCTGGTTAATTTATCATCTAAGTGACATATGTAGGATAAAAAAACTGAAATCGTTAAAAAAATTTATTATTTTAAAAGGTCATTTTTTTTATTCTGGTGCTATATTCAGTTACAACTATGACTAAATTGGAAACTATGGTTAAAAAAAATTAATAGAACCTATAAAAGTTGAATAAAGCATACACTAAGTTGTCTTTTTTCTTTTCTGAGATAATTTTTACATGGTAATATACTGGTATTTTGCTTTGTACTAGAAACTGACGAAGCTGTCTAAGGGTTATTCAACCTTGGCACCATCTGTACATGGGACTAATAATCCTTTGTTTGGGAGGATGGAACCTATGCATTGTAGGATGTTGAGGAGCACCTCTGAGGTCTACCCAATTGATGTCAATGGCACTCCTCTAATATCTGACAACCATAAATATTCATACATGTCACATCTTTGAAGGGTAAACAGTTCCCAGTACAGAACCATCAGTCTATTCCTACCAAAAATACCTTCCTATTTGGTGAAAATTGCTTCAGTATTTGCTAAACTATTACTTTTAAAGTTTTAGGAACCTTTTGCAAGGAATCCTTAGATAGCTTCAATAAGGACATCAGTAAACCTGTCTATGTGCACTGGACTATTTCCTGGAAAAATGTTCTATAGTTTTTGTCAAATCTTGAAAGAGTTATCCCCAAAATAGCAATTAACAAGAGGTTAGGAATCAGTGTTGCAAGTAAAATATTCACCATACCCTAAAGTTATCTTTTCAAAGATGCAAACATTCAAAATACTATTTTAGGGCTAGAGAAATGGCTTAGTGGTTAAGTGCTTGCCTGTGAAGCCTAAGGACCCTGGTTTAAGGCTGGACCCACAAAAGCGAGATGCATAAGGTGGCACATGCATCTGGAGTTCATATGCAGTAGTTGTAGGCTCTGGTGCTCCCATCCTCTCTCTTTCTCTCTCTCTGTCTCTCTATCACAAATAAATAAATAAGCAAAAATAAAAAAAGTTTTAAAAATATCATTTTATACACAGCAGTAGTTTATTTGTGCTGTTGTTTATTAGCAAGGTGATTCTCACCACACATATAAACCATTCATACAACAATTATCTATTCAGTACATTCTTTATGTTAGGTAACTATGTTAATCCTATTTAAAATTTAAATTCCATTTCTCTCATCAAAAAGTAGGAAAGGGATTAAAAAAGAAATGTAAAGTCTATAGCTATTACACATAAGTAAAATTTTCTGTTTACTAAAAGTTAAAATAAAAATGGAGCAAAATCTAAAAACAAAATAAACATAACTTAGATTGTAGTACAATATAAATCTTTAAGAAACTTAACAGATACTCATACACTAATTTGATGTCTAAGCACATTTGTTCCCATCTTTTCCTTTCTTATGTTAAAACTAATATGTAGTGAATGACACAGTGGCATAATGAATGACAGTATCAAACACTGTTATGAAGCCCAAATAGTATCAAACTGAATAAAATACAATGAGATGACATCAAATTAAATGCTTAATATTGTGCCTACACTTGATATTTTCCTTCCTTCCCTTTGTTTCTGTCCTCCAAGAGCTCATAGTCTCACCTCCAATAAATGTCAGATCTTAGGAGTCCCTTTTTGAATTATCTGAGGCTCCGTAGAATAAAAACTTCTTTGTAAATCAAATTACATAAAGTAAACTAGCAGCTTAAATATGTAAAGTGTTTGTCTAACTATATACTATAACTTATACAAACATTTATGTTTATAATTTTAAAAAACTCAAGGTAGTGCAGCTTAAAGTTTACAGAGCCAACAAACTTTTTTTGGATTACACAACTGTGGTATACAACTTGAAGAGCTATTGCATTCAATAAGTGTATTGGGGATAATAAGCACACATACAGTCAACAAATAAATAAGGAGCAACAGAGAAGAACATGTCTGCTTCCAGACTGCCTGATGGGATTAAGTCTAGAAGGTACAGAATGAGCAAAATGATGGTTAAAACTATGTAGTGAATAAACCTATAAAAATACATTAAAAACAACTGAGTCTATAAATGAAATGTTCACTCCAAATAAACCACCACCATATCTAACCAAAAGCAAAACTGCTAGACAGAATGTCCTAACATTTTAAAGTAAACTTGTTTAAAGAATAATGAAGTTTTATTTTATACAGTGAAAACAACTAACTTAAAAATACTGTATAATAAAATTACAATCTACAGAGAAGCAATATTATACTACTGGTGGTGGCAAGTCAAAGGAGAAAGCTCAAAACACAAAATATCAGACTTCTAAGGGAGGAGAGGTTAAAAGTACACACTCAAAATAATACAAATCATCTATCAAGTGAAAAACAGTGATGCAGTCACCTTCCATTGGTACCAAAAGCAGCTTGTGGAAGGAAAGGGCTTATCTTGGCTTACAGACTTGAGGGGAAGCTCCATGATGGATGGGAAAATAATGGCATGAGCAGAGGGTAGACATCACCTCCTGGTCAACATCAGGTGGACAACAGCTGCAGGAAGTGTGACTAACACTGGCAAAGGGGGAAGCTGGCTGTAACATCCTAAGCCCACCCCCAACAACACTTCCACCAGCAAGCCTTCAATTCCCAAACTGCCACCAACCAGAGACCTAGTACTCAAAACGCTTGAGTGTATGGGGGACAACTAATTCAAACTACCACATTGCACCCATGGATACCATAAGCTGATGGCCATCTATATTTTAAAATGTAATACATTCAGTCCAACCTTGAAAGTTCCCAAGATTTATCAATCCCAATACTGTTCATACATCCCCATAGCCCTATATTTCTTAAATGTTAACTACAAATTCAAAACTACAATGGCACAGAATAAACATTCACACTGCAAAATATGGCACTGAGCATAGCAAAGACTGAACCAATACAAGATATAAACCAAACAGAGCAAACATCAAGTTCCACAGGTCCAAGTCCCAACATCTAAAATAGTAAGTCTGTGGAATGCCAATTGCATCTTTCCAGCTGGGCTGCTCAAAGCCCAGGGAAAACTCTATCCCAAACAGCTCCCTTTGGCAGCTATCTCATAGTCCTGGTATCTCCAAAACATACTTAGGTTTATACTACAACTCACAGTTCTTCCATGCAACGGCTCCACCAGGCCTCCATTCAGGGGCTTAAACAAGCCTGCCTCACACTACCCAGAGGCCGCTAAATGGCATTGCAAATCTCATGATCCTCTCTTTCCCGCATTTTTTATAATCCATAGTTCGAGGTGGGCTACCAAATGTGTTAATCCAGGGGGTAATAAAGCTGATGTTGAAGAGTAGGACATCCTTCAGCATTCAGACTACTTCTTATCAAAAGAAATCTGCATTTTTTATGTTTTATGCAACACATAACAATTGGCCCAATCTCAATACTTGCAATCTCTCAAACAAGTGCAGCTGAACATGTTCTATCTCCAGCCTGAAACTTTCATTTCTTTCTGTGTCATAACCTTATGCTCATACCAGTACTTTTTTTTTTAATGCAATGCAACCCTGCACAAGTTCTCAGGACATGGGCAGAGTAACAGTCTAAAGACAGTTCCTAATAAGCCAAACCTGACAGTCTACAGTTCCTATTATATTCAGGTCTTTCACCTCAACCAAAATAGTCCACCAAGCTCTGCTTGGAGCACTGCAAGGCGTCTCTTAGGCCAAGGTTTAAAATCCGTCCATATTCTGCCACAGATCAGTTCCAGAAGGCCAAAAGCCACAGAGTCCGGTTTCTAGCATCAATGATCCCACTACTCAGTACCAATTTTCGGTTGTAGTTACCTTCTCATTGCTGGCACAAAGCCCCTGTCCAAAAAGCAGTTTGTGGAAAGAAAAGGTTTATTTTGGCTAACAGATTCAAGAGTAAGCTCCATGATGGCAGGAAAAATGACAGCATGAGCAGAGGCTGGACATCACCTCCTGGCCAAAATCAAATGAACAACAGCAACAGGATATTGTGCCAGCTAACAATGGGCAAACTGGAGGTTAATAAACCTCAAGGTATACTCCCACCGACACATCTCCTAGCAAAGCTCTACCTCCCAAACTGTCATTAGCTGGGAACTAAGCATTCAAAACATGAGATTATGAGGAATGCCTAATTTAAACCACAACAGTGACATTACTTACATATTTACCTGCACAGCAAGTGAAGCTGCATTGTCAGAAAGCAAAATTTGTTCCCCTGTGGAAATACAATAAAAGATCTCAGTCAAAAGTATAACTGCTAATAAGCAAACTATTTTTATCTTTAAGACCTATTCCTACTTTAAAAAGATAATTATATCATATACTAATGTAAAAATAAAGTCCATACCATTGCTGCTATATAATAGTTTTGATTAAACATCAAAATATGTAAATAATTGTAACAGAATTCTGTCCTCTAGTCGGGCATGGTAGCGCACACTTTTAATCCCAGCACTCAGGAGGCAGAAGTAGGAGGATCGCTGTGAGTTCAAGGCTACCCTGAGACTACATAATGAGTTTCAGGTCAACCTGACCTACAGTGAGACCCTACCTCAGGGGGACAAAAAAAAAAAAAAAAACCCTCTTTCTTCTAAACTTATTTGATCATTTATCTCATTCAGTTTAATATCTCATTTTAAAACACATTCAGAACCAGAGAGATGGCTTAGTGGTTAAGGCGCCTGCATGCAAAGCCCAAGGAGCAAGGCTCTATTCCACAGTACCCAAGTAAGATAGATGCATAAGGTGGCACATGTGTCTGAAGTTCCTTTGCAGTGGCTACAGTCCCTAGTGTTTCCATTCTCTATCTGCCTCTCTCCCTCTCTCTCACAGATGAATAAAATATTTTTTTAAAGGTTAAAAAATTCATTTTTAAGTTTTTAAGAAATGTTCCTCATTTCATCAAAAATAAGGCTAGAGATTGCTCAGTGGTTAAGGTACTTGCCTGCAAAGCCAAAGGACCCAACCCAGTTTCCATTCCCCAAGACCCACATAAGCCAGATGCACAAGGTGGCACATGTGGCTGAAGGCTTTGGCACACCCATTCTCTCTCTAACTGCCTCTTTCTCTCTCTACCTTTCTCAAATAAATAAATTTTAAAAAAAAAGCAAAATAGTACATGCTCAAACCTCTCTAGTTAAAAGAAAAAGCATTCACAATCATATAAACCAGCTTACAGTTAATACTGCACAGTGTGTCTAGGTCTGTCACACAAAAGAAAGATGACAAGTTCGCTGCAATAAAAATTCCATGCTTAGAAGACTAGCGCTACTGCCTATTAGTCTTCATTACTTTGCAGTCTTCTGACAACTGTAGCCGGCTGCTGAGCCCCAAATGGGGTCCATAATGTGATCTGATGATATATGAAGAGCTGCTAAAGGGAGCCTGAACCATCCTAGCCCGTACATTGTAACAGTTCCTTCTTACTGAGAGCCCATTTTACTACAGGACTTACTTCAAAAATCTGCTGGCTCAGCTATTGGTGCAGTAAATATGCCAAGTGCTCCTGCCACCACATCATTTTACAATGCCTACAGCAGCCAATATAATGAGTCAATAATAAACTAAGGACCTTATAGGCCATGAGTAGTTGGTTTACACTGGCAGATACAAGTTTAGGCAAAATCTCCTGGACAACTAAGACTAAGGCCACCCTCTTTGTGTTTTATGTTTTCTTTGTAGTAAATTATATTAATGAGTTTGGAGGTAATGGTTTTGGAGTTGGCTTGGGGAGAGGGTCTTTTTTGTTATAAATGTATTTTGATAAAATGTCATTTCTAATTGTGAACAAGAGCCTACCTCTCAGTTGCTGATATAATGTTGCATTTTCAGGCCAAGGTTCTGTAGCTGAAGAAACAAGACAGTGATAATTAGGCACATAGAGCAAAAACACCAATAATCAAACAACCTAGTAATGCTATAAGCATTTAAAGTGAGATGCTACAGTAAACTTACTAATCTTTCTTCGATTTTATAATAATCTGTATAAGGTAAATCTATTTAAATATATTGGCTTTATTATTTAGTGATAAGGATTTTTATGGAAAGAGGAAGACGTCTTATTCAAAAATAGTTAAGAATTTTAAAAATAAACTAGCCTCTTTTAAAAACATCTGTACTCAAAATGTTCATAAATATAAAAATATGGATGTTTAATTCAGTACAAAAGAAAATGAAACAATGTCTATACTATTTTGCTGTAAGCAAAGTAAAATTTCACACACTGCATGAAAGAATCAAGTATGTTTGCATCAGGCTAACTACGTTTCTTTTCAAGGTAGTATGTAACAACTACAGAGGAATCCAGTGACCACAAAAGAACTGTCCACCCAGACTACCACTGCCATCCCACAAAACAAAGCAAAGTAGTGTGGTAACATCCATGTGAAATAGTCAGCAAAGCTAATCTTAGATCTGACATGAAGCTTGACCCTTAATCTTCCATCTACAGAAGATTCCAGATGCTAAGAATATTAGCCACCTACCAGTGCTAAGGGAAAGCAATGGATTTGAAGTGGTTCCGATTTAAGAAACAATGCTTCCACTAATGAATATACAGAATTGTTGAAATATCATTTGCTTAGTTTCTCTATGTAAAAGCCATGAGGTATCAAAATCACCAATTCTAATACCACAACTACAGTTGTTCTTAGCAAAAAGTACATTGCCTAAAACTTAATACTGATATCTTTTGTTTATAATAATCTAGTCTCTGAAAAAATAATAATAATCTAGTCTCTGATATAGCAATTAGTCATTTTTAGTATAAAATTATGGTTGATTTTTAAAAGAAATTTATACATTAAAGCATTTCCCCTTATGAGTGATCGTATGAGAGGTAATAATTAAAGGGAATCCTTAATTTCTTTTTCTTAATAGATATTAATTAGCTTACCCTGGGATACATTAGTGATTATAACAGGAAATCATCCCATAATGGATCACACATAGTTTGGTATACTGTCAGCTAAAATATTACACATATATGTAAAGTTACTAGGTTCCAAAATATATGCCAGAAAGGTAATGAGTCTAAATGTTTTATTTTACTATCAATATTTTAATAAAGGAAAATTTCAATAAGAACCCAATTAATCTGTATAACACAATCCATGAAAGTCAAGGAAACAAAAACAAGCTGACATCAGCAAATTATTCAAAACGTAACTTTTTAGGATAAATTGTACGGTCAGCAAATCTACACCATTTATATCTATACTAGAAACAATACAATGAGGTTCATTCATTATAAGATCCTAAATCATCAAATATTCAATTATATGCATTATATAAACCTTACTGAAGTAACAAAGCCCAAGAATAAAATGTATAAAAATCCCAAAGGATAGCCGGGCATGGTGAGGCACACCTTTAATCCCAGCACACGGGAGGCAGAAGTTAGAGGATTCCTGAGTTCAAGGCCACCCTGAGACTACATAGTGAATTCTAGGTCAGCCTGGGCCAGAGTGAAACCCTACCCTGAAAAACCAAAAAAAGAAAAAAAAGAAGAAAAAAATGAAAGTGTGAATCCAGTATTCAAATAATTAGTAAATGTTGGCTGAATAAAGACTGGTTTTTATTACTATCATTAATCTGTACCATTTAGGATAAGAATAGACTGGTAAGATAAGGAAACTATACTATGTGACAATAAATAAATAAACTTGGCTAGACATACGAGGCAGAGGTAAGAGGATCACCTTGAGTTCAAGGGCACCCTGAGTTGACATAGTGAATTCCAGTTAGCCTGGGCTAGAGCAAGACCCTGCCTTAAAAACCCAAAGAAATTATAAATAAATGAACTTTACCAGACATATTCAATACTATTCTCAGCCACAAAAGTCTGAAAATATTAAACAGCTGCCTGAAAGCAGCTGGGTCTTAGATTTCAACTTATTTAATATTTTATTTATTTATTTGAGAGAGATAAAGATGCAGAGAGAGAGAAATGGGTACACCAGGGCCTCTAGCCACTGCAAATGAACTCCAAACACATGTACCACCTTGTACATCTGGCCTACTTGGGTACTTAGGCTTTGCAGGTAAGCATCTGAACCACTAAGCCATCTCTCTAGTCCTCAACTTATTTTTAACTCTACTTTTATTCTTAGTGTATATTTTTTAATGTGCCTGACATATATATGTTTTTAAGGAATTAACAAACATATGATTTCAAAATCTATTTGGGGCTACATGCTGAAAGATTTTAATAATGCTGAAATGAGATTTTCAAAATGAGGCTGGGGAGATGGCTCAGTGCTTAAAAGTACTTCCTGTGCAAGCCTGATAAGCAGAGTTTATATCCCCAGAACCCATGTTATTAAGCCTGATGCAGTGGCACATAAGTCTCTATTACCAACATGTCTATAATACTGGGAGGCAGAAGCAGGAGAATCCTGAAGCTCATATGCCAGGTAGTCTGGTGTTAGCAGCCACAGTTGAGGCCTTGACTCTCCTTCACTAAAATCATCTTTATTGACCAAAGAAAAGGCTAGGGAAGAAATATATATGAATTAATTTTGATAGGGGCTCCTATCTACCTAATACCAAGATTTTTGTGTCCAACCACAGTGTGTCAAATTTTCTCTGAACACTTCTTACCTTTATGACTTAGCTCAAATTGTTCCCCTGGTATATTCCTTTTACTGCCATATACCCAATCACATGATTTTTCAAGACCAAGTTTAAATGTCACTTCCATCAAGAAGGCTTTTATAATGAATCTAATTTTTCCCTTATCTGTACTATCCAAAGCAGTTTGTACTTGTCTTATGTCGTACATTATTTTCTACTCTATCATATTGTTATGTTAATAGCTTATCTCTTTCTGGAAAGTAAATTCCTAGAATCTGAAATTTTCAATGTACCTGAAGTTATTTATTAAAAGTAACAATGGCACCCATAACAATCTATGTGAAAATAGGAAGCTAGAATTTATCAAGTTATAAATTTTTGTCTAATGATCACTTCAAGCTAATTTATTCATTGCAAGATTCCCAAAGTAAAACTATCCAATTTAAAGAAATTCATTCATTCATGGAAAAGAGGCTACTATATCCTTTCCACTCCAAAGCAGTATATAACTCTTAGTGTGATGGTTAATACTGTTTGTCAACTTGGCAGGATATACAATCCCCTCAAAAGACAAACCTCTGGGCAAATCTTTTGATTAAGTTAACTGAGAAGGGAAGACTCACCCATGCTAACCATGGGCAGCACCATTTTCACAGGCTGGGATCCAGAGCTGAATTCAAAGTAGAAAGCAAGCTGAGCACTAGCATTCACTGCTCCCTGCTTCCTGACTGCAGAGCTGGTATGATCAGCTGCTTTATGTTCCTGACACCATGACAGGCTATACTTTCAAACTCTATGTCTAATGATCCCTTCCTCCTTTAAGTTGCTTCTTGTCAGGTATATTGTCACAGCAACAAGGAAAGGAGCTAACAAAACACTTAATAGCATTTATCAATTTACTCTTTAAGATTAGAATTATTGGGCTGGAGAGATGCTCAGTGATTAAAGGCCTAGGTTAGATTCTCCAGTACCAACATAAAGCCAGATATACAGAACAGCACATGCATGTGAAGTTTGTAGCAGCAAGAGGCCCTGGCATGCTCATTCTATCCTTCTCTCTTTCTCATAAATAAATAAATTTTAATTAGAAAAAATAGAATTACTATTTTAATATTCATATCAAAATATGCATTAAATTTTATTTTTAAAAGATTAAATTTTATTTTTAAAATATTTTATTCATTTGAGAGAGAGACAAATAGAAAAAGAGAGAATGGTCACACCAGGTCCCCTAGTCACTGCAAGCAAACTCCAGATGCCTATGTGAATACTGGAGAATTGAACCTGGGTCATTAGGTTTCATAGGCAAGCACCTTAACCATCATACCATCTCTTCAGCCCAAATTTTAAAGTAGAAATATATTCCTATTTTATAGAAACAAAAAAATAACAACTAGAAATAAATACCACAGTATTTTCTAACTAAGTGTTTATCCAAGTGATGTTATCTGAAACTAGTTAGTCCTTCACTAACTTTCTAACTTTGCCTTAGCTGATGCTCTACTTATTTCATATTCAGTGTCTACCTTACTAGGAAAAAAAGGAAAGATGCCTCTTTAAGTTTCAGTGTTTAGTGGGATAAAGACAGCTTTAGCTTGGTTTTGTTTTTTGGAGGCAGGTTGTCACTTAAGCCTAACCTGACTTAGAACTCACTCTGTAGCACAGGCTGGCCTCAAACTCATGGCAATTCTACCTCAGCCTCTAGAGTACTGGGATTATAGTGTAGGCAGAGGTTTTGTTTTGTTTTGCTTTGTTTTTTAATGAGAATGAGTATTTCTTAACCTTTCAAAAAAAAATTGTTCTTGGGCTGAAAAGATGGCTCAGTGGTTAAGACGCTTGCCTACAAAGCCTAATAACCCAAATTCACTTCTCCAGTACCCACATAAAAGCCAGATGCACAAAGTGGTACACCTGTCTAGAGTTCATGTGACATAGCTGGAGGCCATGATGTGCCCATTCTTTCTGTCTCTCTCCTCTCTCTATGTGTGCAAATAAGTATTTTTTAAATAAAAGCCATTCTCCTATTCATACTGAAGAAAACACAAAAGAAGGTCATGAACAAGATAGGTATTCCAGCATGTAGTAGGCTTAGGCCAAAGGGATCATGAGTTCTAAGCCAGCACTGCTGACACAGATACCCTGTCTAGAAGAAGAAAATGAAAAGATGATGACAATAACAAAGGGACACACAGCTACTGGGCTTTTAAAAACTATAAAATAAATAATGCATAAATTAATTGTTAGAAATATGTACATGATAAAGCAACAATCCAACTCAAACCATACATTTTTGCTCAACTTTTTAAATTGTATTTAACTATCTTAAGCTTTCTCAACAAACACACAATCAATATTCATTATGAGCCTATAATTATTAGTCAAATGACTAGTAGCTAATAAAATCACATTATGTGTATTATTCACTCTTAAAAACTTTACGCACTGGGCTGAAGAGATGGCTTGGTAATTAAGGCACATGCCTGTGAAGCCTAAGGATCCAGGTTCAATTCTCTAGGTCCCACATAAGCCGGTGGCACATGCATCTGGAGTTCGTTTGCAGTGGCTAGAGGCCCTTACATACCCATTCTCTCTTTTCTCTCTCTCTCCCTCTCTCTGTCTCTAGTAATACATAAAGATATATATATATATATACATATATATGTGCATATATATGTGTGTGTGTGTGTGTATGTATGTGTATATATATATATATATATATATATATATATATATATATATATACACACACATATATATCTTTATCTTTAAAAATAGTTTTAAAAAATTTACTTATTACTTGCAGTATCCTCCAGTGTGGTAAGTCATGACAGTGGCAGAGGATCCATCTATCCCATTCAGCTCAGGGCATACATGAAAGTGCTATAACCTAATAACCTAATCAAGTCTTGATTCCAAAGTCCAGTTCTTGACAATATAATCTAAGAGAGCAAGAGAAGGGCCATGAAAAGAAGTGCCCTCTGTTGGTTTCTTTTGTTGTTGTTTTTTTTAAGTTCTCCATTTTTAATGTACAACATGACTCCTCTGGCATATGAATGTAGGTGAAAGCATAATTTTTAGAGTAATAGGCACTAATATTACATGCTGCTTCAATTCTGTCGTTTTTCTACTCCATCAAATTGATTAATGCTATAATAACTCTACACAAACCTATCATTTGTGCACTAATGAAGTCAAACTCAGTTTATCCTTAGGCAACTAGATGTCATTACTTCAGCCCAACAAAACTATTTAGACAATGTTATATAAGAGGAAAAAGAAACATGTGAAGCCTATTTCTAAATTTGAATGGCTTTATGCCAAAGCTGTAAATGCAAATACTGGTAATATAACAAAATGCTGAAAAGAGGATTTGGCAGATCTTAATTAAACATGGAAAAGTTACCATACAATATACAGAGGAAAAAGAAACAAATTTGCTAATTTGACCTAGACACTATACTTACCGAAGTGATGTACAAACAATACATACACTAAGCTTAAAACCCAACAACTTTATAATATTAAGAATTCATTTAATTATATTATTTTTAAACATGATTGGGGCTAAAATACAGTATGGAAATATTAAAATGGGAATTTTAGGAAATGACAGATTCAGCCTATAAGCTATAGTTAAAAAAATAAAGTTAGATACTTATCATGAAATGAATAAGTCCCCCAAGCCACTGTTGCAGAGGGAATGTTTGAAGATATTATATAGGATGTGATCTTTTCCCCAAAAAGAAGTTTAAAACCATTCTCCTGGCACCTCAACAATCATTGATCAGTCAGGTTAGAAAGGCTATAAGAAAATACAGATGTTTGGGGCTGGAGAGATGGTTATAAGGCACTTGCTGAGAAATAGAGTGCCAAGTGTGGTGGTACACGCCTTTAACCCCAGCACTTGTGAGGCAGAGCTAAGAGTATAGCTGTGAGTTTAAGGCCAGTCTGGACTACAGCAAGACCCTACCTCAAAAAAATAAAAAGGAAGAGGAGGGGAGGGGAAGGGAGAGGAAAAGAGTAGGGGAAGGGAAGGGAGGGGAATGGAGAGAAAGGGTGAGGAGAAAAGGGGAGGGGAAAGGAAGGAAGGGGAGGGGAAAGGAAGGAAGGGGAGGGGAAGGGAAGAGAAGGGGAGGGGAGGGGAGAGAAGGGTAAGGGAGGGGAGGGAAGAGAAGGGGAAGGGAGGGGAGGGGAGGGGAGGGGGAAAGAAAAGAAAATAAGAGACATGCTAGTTGCACTGATACTTATTAACCCTAAAGAACAATCAGGAGGCACTGTGTAGCACAGTGATAAGACAACCTAAAAGATATTTCAAACAATTGCAGACACAAAGAGTAAAGACTGATTCCAGTAAGGACCTTGAAGTAAGGCAAATACTCTAAGATAGTCTACAGGAGTATAACACACAAAGACAAAAGGATTCTGTGACTTTGAAAGATGGTTCTTCTGGAAGAAGATGCAAACCAGAATTATTCCATTGGTTAAAACTTAAATCCTTAGGAAGAAGAAACTTGTGAAGTGACTGAAATGTGAACCTTTGTTGCTTGTGGTATATAAATATATAGCAATTCATACATAGTATTCATTTCAGAAAAATCTACAAATCAACTACCATATAATATACATTATCATTCTAAGTGCTGAAAACAGAATTATAAAGAAAACCAAATTAAATGCCCTTATGGAACTTATAATTTAGAGTCCTATATATATATTGTTACCTTTATGTCTGAAGTTAAAAGCTTAGCAAATATTACATTCTATCTTACCATAACAATAAATATTATCAGCATAACTATAAGGCTTAATTATGCTTATGCTACATGTCATACAAGAACAAAGAAAAAGTCATTTACAGTAAATAATGCATGATCTCCAAAATACCAACAAATGTAAATTTCTTAAACCATGGTGAGGAACTCAAATAATATTCCATAAATTAACTTACCAATATCTTAACCAGTTATTCATTTGGAACAATGAAATAAAGAAAAGATTACATGACAATTCTCCCCAGTACTCTAAACCAAATACAGTAATAGCCTTTTTTTTTTTGCCTTTGTTTTTTTGTTTGTTTTGTGTTTTTTGTTTTGTTTCATTTTTTCAAGGTAGGGTCTCACTCTAGCCCAGGCTGACCTAGAATTCACTCTGTATTCTCAGGGTAGCCTGGAACTGACAGCGATCTTCCTACCTCTGCCCCCCAAGTGCTGGGATTAAAGGCTTGTGCCACTGCACCCGACTATAGCAGTTATTTCTCAAGCATTAAGTGTTCAGTGTACCACGTACTTTATATATTTACTAGCTATTGATAACACATCAAGCTAGATAAGCAACAACTAGTTCTTCTTCCTCACTTCTCCACACTAGCTATGAAAACCTTATTCCCCACAGGGGACCTGACTTGTCATTACAGCTTCAAAAATCCTACCACAAGTGGAAGGTTTTCCAAGTAGAATAAAGGACAAATGAGCTAACAATCTTATTTCAGAATTCCTGTATAAATACAAGAATAAAGATGGAAAATCCTGAGATCCCCCCCCACCGCCAAAATGTCAAAGCTATTTACTAAACAAAAAATGTGATTAAGTGCCTAAAATGTGTCAGTGCCTAAAATGTGTCAGTACCTAAAATAAAAAGATAAAGATGAATATAAAACTGACATTGTATTCTAAGATCTAATTTTATTCACTGGGTGAGGAGTACAAAGGGGAAATGAGACAAGGGCATGGCATGGCTACAATTTACAACACCGTATGTGAAAACAGGTGGAGTACAGAAGTAGTTCAGTGTGAAAGTCATACAACATGGGTTCTCCCAATTCTAAAACCTGCTGTCTGAGTTACCTTGGCCAAATGACTTAACTTTTTGTTGCTGCAATTATTCAACTGTAAAAGGGAGTCGTTAGTAAAACCCTGTAAGAACGAAAAAGAAAAATTATTTAAGTGCCTCTAATAGAGTTCTCTAGAGGAATAGAACCAACAGAATGAACTGTATTAAAAAAAGAATTTATTGAATTAGTTTACAGCAGCCCAACAATAACAGTCTATAGACGTGAGAGTCAAGGAACCCAGTAGCCACTCAGTCCACATAGCTGGATGCCTCAGCAGTCCCTATCACTGAAGGCCTGAAGGCTTCCTGGAGAGCTACTGGTCTTTATTCCATGTTCGAAAGCTGAGAAAACTTGGTTCCAATGCCAACTAAGAATAGCAGAACAGGACAGATGCCCGTACCAGTGAAGGCACTCACTAGCAAGTAGCACAGGCAGCCAGGTGGGAGGAAGGGGTTTTCTCCCAGAGCTTTCTAACATAAAGTCCCCCTTTGGGAAGGCTGCCTACACTGGGGGAAGGGCTCACAGTAGAGAAAGGACATTCTTCTTCAGTCAATCCTTCCTGGAAGCAATTTGAGAAACCCACCCAAGAGAAATGTTTGCAGATTGCTAATCAGATCAAGTTGACAACAGATTTTAACCATCACAGAACCCTAGTATAGAGAATATATTCAATCAAAAATTACTCATACAAGACTGGAGAGATGGCTTAATGGTTAAGGCACTTGTTTGCAAGCCTGATGGCTCAAGTTCAAATGCACAGTACCCATGTAAAACCAGATGCACAAAGTGGCACATGCGTCTGGAGTTCATTTGCAGTGGCCAGAGGCACTGGCATACCCACTCATTCATATCCCTCCCCCACGGTTTGTAAATAATAAATGATTTTTTGATTTATTAATACAAACACAAAAGGAGAAATTTTTGCAAAGCCCACTAGAAATATTACTGAAGAAATACTTAAATTTGATTGAAGAAGATAGGAATGAATTCACAAAAGGAGATAAATTCTGAAATGAGTTTAAAAAATAATTGAGAGCATGGTAGGTAGAAGGTGAGTGGAAGGAACTTGACATGTTTATCAAAGACCTAATATCCCAATTCAGTTTTTAAAAGGAAGGTGTTCAACAAAGGTATGTAGATATGCAAAACACTCAAATGTAGCACTAGATGTAATGCTACCTCACATCCTCCCCATCCTATTTCAGTAACTCTATTCAGTCCTAAAAGGAAGTAGAAAACTTCCAGCTCTAAATAAAACAGACTTAGCTAAGCCTTCTATGCTCTATCACCACTTAGTTACTGTGGCAGATAAAGTTGATCACATTATCTCTAATTTGATAAGCCCTTCTACAACTACATGAGCAAGCTTTCCACCGTTTGTAATTCTGTTGTTGCCCAACAATACATTGAAAGTAATGCTGCATACATCATTTCCAAGGCTAGGTCATAAGAGGTATCATACTCAGGCATGGTAACATGAAGACAAACCATCTTTCTAGTACCATGTCTGCATTACTTACCCACAGAATCCGCCCCCCTTCCCCACAACACACACAGAAATAGAGAGAGGAAGGTTCTTTTCAACTAACAAAACAGTTGTTTTCCACCCTAAAATCTGAGATGGTTTGTTACACTACAACTGCAATTCAACAGTTGGTCTTAATAATTACCAGGTCATACTTATCATCAAAGATAAACATAAATATTGATTCATCTGAAGCCACAAAATTTCCTATGTTCATCTACATCAGTTAACAAACTGACTCGACCATGTTATGTTTATAAATTCTATTTTAATACTTGAGACACAGATTTTGACATTTCTACTTTCCCTTCAGTATTATTTATTTTATTAACCATCATCTTTAAACTTAACCCTTTTGAAATCTCTACCTCCAACTTTCTGCACATATTACCATATGCTTCTGGTATCTCACAATTTGGTACCCACTGACAATAATGCTTTACTTCCATCAGTAAAAATTGATTTGAATGGCAGGTGCTTAAAATAACAAATAGAATCATCCAACAAAAGGAAATTTTTAATGCAAGTAGCTTAACTTAACATCTCTCTCTCTTTTTTTTTTAATCAAGGTAACGTCTCATTTTAGCCCAAGCTGACCTGGAACTCACTCTTGTCTAGTCCTAGGGTGGCCTTGAACTCACAGAGATCTGCTTACTACTGCCTCCCAAGTGCTAGGATTAAAGGTGAGCACCTCCATGTCCAGTTACCTTATCTTTTTCTACAGGCAAACCAAAGCCAAGTATCTATGATACAAAGATAATTCAAAATCATGAAACATAAATATTTGTCTTTAATCTGTACTCCAAGATTTTTTAAATGTTTTCCAAACATTTAATATTGAAATGATTTTCTATTCTCCAAATAACCACTAAATGATAGCACAGAGAAGTTGGCATACAAATGCATGATAAGGAGGAGAAATCTTCAGGGGAGTTGTGACAGTTAATTTTAGGTGTCAATTTGTTTGGATCAAAGAATACTAAGAAAACTGGTGAAGCATGATTTGTGGGTATATCTGTGAGGGTATTTCCAGAGGAAACTGCTACAAAAGATCTTCCGTCAATGGGCTAAGGTGACACATAAAATTTAAAAAGGCAAAGAAAGAGATTCATCCTCCCTCTCTCTTTCCCTTCTTCCCTACCTCTTTCTCTCGTTTCTTTCTCTGTTTGTTACTACATACTAACAAAACCTTTTAAATACATTCAACTTGCAAGTGAGAAAAGTTAGTTCAAGATGTCAACATTTTTATCTTTTATGGTGCTAAGGATTGAACCCAGGGCCTCAAGAATGCTAGATAAGCACTCTACTACAAGGCTGCATTCCGAGCTCCAAAACATTTCCTTTTAACATAAAAAATAATAAGCAAAGGCGGCTAACATATGGCAAAGCATTAGTCAGCTGCCAATATTACTTTATAGAAACAAATACTGGAGTAATGATGGCTTCTTAATGTTAAACAGATGATAAAATCTCTATAGGGTTCTAGTCAGTGCTTAGGTTGACCATGTAATAAAACATACTACATAAAGGGAAATTCCACTGTATCTAAAAACACTGTATCCAATAGAATAAATACCAATATCAGTAGTCTTTTATAAAATTCCAAAGGCAGGATAAGTTATAAAGAAATTTCTAGGGCTAGAGAGATGGCCTAGCATTTAAGGTGCTTGCCTGCAAAGCAAAAGGACCCAGGTTCAATTCCCCAGGACCCATGTAAGACAGATGCACAAGGTGGCACATGTGTCTGGAGTTCATTTGCAGTGGCTAGAGGTCCTAGCATTCCCAATTCTCTCCCTCCCTCCTCAGACAAATAAATAAAAATAATTTTAATTTTTTTTTTCCTGTGGCTTGTGAAAGTTCTTAGAGATAAAAATATATAATCAGAACAAAAACATAGCTAAGTTCTAATCCTGAAGTAGAAATGCATTTTATGGATTCTATTTTGCTAACAGTTACAGTTAATGGGAATTGTCATGACAAAATGATTGTTCTTATAAAAAGAACCTTCTTTATTACTAACCAATCAAATTTCATTTTTATTACCAATATAAAAAGTTCAAAACCATGATTCATTTATAGACCTACAAAAATAAGGAAAGTGTTCAAGAATAGAGGGTCATTTACAAAGCAATAAAAAATTAAACTATGCATTTCTCTTACTGGCAAGGCAAATACTTCTCCTCTACATATAAATGAGTATTGCTAAATTTGCTGAATGTTATAATTTCTGACTTTGGAGAAAAAATGAAAAGTGTGAATTTTCAATATCTCTTCTTTGCTATCTTCAGTCCATCTTATAACTGTTTCTCAAGATATTTGCTAAATGTTTGAAAAATGTTAAGAAGTTTGATGATGTTTTCTTTCAATTTTCCCTCAAATGTGAAAGGCTTGAGCTAACATTAATAATTCAAAACTATGGGCAAGAAAGAATCTGTAGTTAAAGGCACTTGCTTATAAAGCCTGATGACCCAGGTTTGCCATGAAAGCCAGATGCACACAGTGGTGCATGCGTCTTGAGTTCATTTACAGCAGTAGGTGGTCTTGGCATGCCCATATACTGCTCCCTCTCTTCCTCCCTCCATCTCTCTCAAATAAAAACTCAAAAGTATTCACAGAAATAAGAAAATCAAATTCTACATGGCACCCATCACCAATTTCTTTTAAAATTATAACACTAGGAGCTAAGGAGATGGATCAGTGGCTAAAAGTGCTTGCTGGCAAGCCTGCTGGCTCAAGTTCAATTCCTCAGCAACCACATAAAGCTACATGCAAAATGACACATGTCACTGTGATCCCAAAGTTCCCACAGTAATGGGAGGCAAAGCCAGAAGAATCTGAAAGCTTGAGAGCAGCCAAACGGGTGCATATGCAACAGCAAAATCAAAGGAGACCATGTCTCAAGAAGAAGATGGAAGGACAAATACCCTGAGGTTATCCACTGACCTCCACACACACACTGTGGCATGCATATGTGCATGTGTATGTGCGCATGCATGCACATACACAAATAAGTAATAGTAGTAAGGCACCAAAACTGATGGTGCTGGGAATATATCTCAGTGGCAGAACACTTACCCAACATGCATAAAATGCTGGGATTAACCCTCAGCAGAGAGAAAAGACAGACATTATAGCTTAGATACGGACTATTTCTATAAACTAGTCTTTCAAGGGTACCAACAACAAATCACAGTTTCCAAAAGGCATCAAAATATTGCCTCTAAGAATCTATGCATGAAGAAGGGTATAGTGGCACACACCTTTAATCCCAGCACTCGGGAGGCAGAGGTAGGAGGATCGCCATGAGTTCAAGACCACCCTGAGAATACATACTGAATTCCAGGTCAGCCTGGACTACAGTGAGACCCTACCTTGGTCAGGGGTGGGGGGAATAATCTATGCATGAATACAATGACATCGAATAATGGGAAATGCTAATGTTAATAAACTGTATGTGGCTTCTTGTCTTGGGTTTCACCATTGGCCCCCTCACATCAATTCCACATTCAACAATGTGATGTACTCTATAGTATAAAACCAGTCATTTGACTAATAAGAATGAAAAAGATTCTCTGAAATGTGATGGTCAGTTCAGAAACTTCCCAGTAATTCCGTGATGTATTCCTTCACTATAAAACAAAAAACAAAAAAAAAGGACACAAAATATTTCTATTTTCAAGAGAAAAATAATTTGCATATTTTCAATTATCCTCATTAAATGCATTGAGAACCTTCATTCTCTATCATCTTCATCTCTACTCAGCATTGTTGTTCCAAGCCCTTGTTAACAGTAGCCACTCCCTGCCCTCCACCCTTTCTATATAATGCCAGGGATCAAACATGGGGCTTTGCACATGCTGAGCAAATGTTCAACCACAGTCCAACTTGACAAGATCCTGTTTGTAAACCCATATTATTTCACTTCTTTTAGTCTTGAGGACCCCTCTTTGTGCTTTGCAAATCCAGGCTGCCCTGTACTAAAATAAGAAGTGGAAGAATGGAACATAGTATTATCAATCTTAAAAAAAAAAAAAAAGGAAAAGAAAGCCTTGAATATGGCTGTTGTGCATGTATATATGTAGTAATAAGAACCAAAGCCAAGATTTCACATATGACAGACATATACTGAACTACATCCCCAAGCAAAACATGCCCACTTTGATTACATTTACTTTACTTTCAAAATACTTGCAAATGCAAGTGTGTTCATACCCAGCACATGGATAAGTAAGAAACTTATATACTAGCAAAGTCCCATTAAAAAAAGTAAATGAAAACTCCAAATAAGCAGGTTGTTTATAAATGTTTTCAAAATAATACCCAGGACCATTTTTATTCTCATTTTAAAATTCAAATCTAGCCTAAGATCAGCTATAAACCCAAACTATTCATTCAAAAATCATAATTTTCCTTTTTACTAGGCTAAAAGAACAACTCAAGTTCTTCTACCACTTTAAAAATCTATATATACCTTTGGTACCCATCAACTTGACTGAACTACACTTGGTAAATTCCCTTTCAACTATTTCTACTTAAGACAGGCTAATTTTACAGCAAGTGTTAAGAAAACAAAAGAGAACTAACAGCCATAATGAGGCACACAAAAACAACTTCTGGTTATTCTGGCACTAATCTAGGTGCCACTGCTGGGAAGGGATTTGGCTGATATAACTAAAGACCCTAATTAGGTGACTTTACATTAATCAAAAAGGAGATTATACTGGGTAGCCACATTTAATCAACTGAAAGTCCTTTAATCTTCCCTAAGATCACAAACTGTAAGTAGCACTGGTCCCACAATTACTCCACCTCTCTCCTGGGTCTCCAGGACTGCCTGCTTTGTGCAACTTGAACTTGTTGGGCAGCCCCAAAATACCAGCATAAACTATTGTGAGTGTGTAGACAATATCCTACGGCTTCCATTTCTTCAAATGAACTGACTGATGCCAACACACTAAAAACCATCAGACTTTCACTGCATAAGTGAATTACGTTTTTTCTTCACTACAATTAAATACAATAACTACTAAGATATAATCGTGTGTAATTCCATCATAGGTTTCCCAAAAGTGCTATTATCGGCTATGTATTTTTTTCTTGCATATGGAAGCATGTATGCAATGTGTTATGTGTTGTATGTATTGTATACATGTAAATATGCCAATATGGTACCATGTACAGTCGCTTGCGGTGAAGTGTGCTCACCTGTGGTGACCAGAAAGATACATGAGGTATCTGTCTGGCTCCATCACCCTTCCACCCGTTCTTGTTTGAGTAAGTCTCTTACTGATTCAAGTTTGTCGTTTTTCATGAGCCCTCACAATTCACAAGGCTCTGTTTTCCTAAGAGGCTGGGATTACAGACACATTTGGCCACTCTCAGCTACTTATGTGGTTCCTGAGAATGGAACTCAAGCTCTTGACTTGCTGATCAATCTTTCTAGTACCTTAACTATGTTTTAACTTAGGGAAAAGGAATGATAGGTTATTTTCAACAAAATCTTGAAATACATAACTGATTTTAAAAGTCTTAATCTGGGTAGTGTGACTTCAAGTGATATACATTATTCATATGGTATGTGTGTATGTACACATGCATATGTGTGGATGTGTGTGAGCATGTGGAGGCCAGAGGTTGAAATCAGTGTCTTCTATAATCACTCTCTCTTTACTGAGGCAGGGTCTTTTCCTTAAGCCCAGAGTTTTCCAATTCAGCTAATCTAGCTGGCCAGGGATTCCCTGCTTTCCACATGCTGGAATTACAGGTGACTACCACACCCAGTATCATTTATGTGAATGCTGGAGATCTGAAACTGTATTCAAGTTTGCATGGTAAGCACTTTACCCACTGAGCATCTCTCCAGCCCTTAATGCCTTATGTCTCTGGATCATTTTCATTTTCTATAAAGGTCAAGTATCATTACTATTATTATCTGGAAAAACTATAAAGTTTTATTGTTTGATAGGGAAAGAAATGACAGACTTACATATTCAAATAGGGTACAAAGATTTAAGAAGAAACAAGAGTGATGCTGTGGAGATGGCTCAGTGGGTAAAGTGCTTGCCTTATAAGAATGAGAACCTGAGTTCAGATTCCCAGAGCCCATGTAAAAGCAAGATGCATCAGTGTGCACCAAATACCAGCACTGGAGAGGAGAGAAGGGAGGCTCCCTAGGGCTTGCTGGCCAACTAGTCTACTCAAATCAGAGAGTTCCAGGTTCAGCGAGAGCTTTGTCTAAAAACAATAAAGTAGATAGTGACTAACAAAGATACCGAACATTGACCCCTGACCTTCATATGCAGGTGTACACAAATGGTGCCACACACATACCAAACACATATATAAAGGCATACTACATACAGACAAAAAAAAAAAAAAAAAGAAAATAAACAGGAGTTGTCTAAATGGACACCAAAGGCAGGAAACAATATGTGCCAATGATAGGCACTACAAATAATGTAGCAAGGCTGCAGTTGAAGGAAGGGTATGACAAGAGACAGGTCTCTAGAAGTAAAGATCTGGTATTAATTATTGGGAATCTTTCATGCCACTTGACCCTACTGACACTGGAAAAAAATCAATAAAGGTTTGGAACAAAAAGTCACACTACATATTTTAAGAAAATAAAAACAAACAAGCTGGGCATGGTGGCACACGCCTTTAATTCCAGCATTCAGAAGGCAGAAGTAGGGAGATCATTTTGAGTTTGTGGCCAGCCTGGGACTACAGAGAGTTCCAGGACTGCCTGGACTAGAGTGAGATCCTACCTCAAAAAAAAAAAAAAAGAGTAAAACAAAATTCTCATGGAGACTTGCAATAGAAAGATTCTTTAGGAAAAAGGCTAAAATAGCAAAGTGAAAAGGGAGAAAACCAGTAGACTGAAAGAGTTAGCCACACTAAGGAATAAGAATGAAAACCCTGATGGGAGAGGGGAACATACTGTTAGTAAACAGACAGAACTGATTCACTTAAATTGAAATGTAGAGACAGCTTCTCAGGTAGTTAACTTTCCATCACTCTAACAAAATATCTGAGATAATCAACTTGTAAAAAGGAGAGGTTTAGCCAGTTGTGGTGGCACACGCCTTTAGTCCCAGCACGTGAGAGGCAGAGGTAGGAGGACCACCATGAGTTGGCAGCCAGCCTGCGACTACATAGTCAATTCCAGATCAGCATGGGCTAGAGTGAGACCCTACCTTGAAAAAAAAAATAATAGGGCTGGAGAGATGGCTTAGCGGTTAAGCGCTTGCCTGTGAAGCCTAAGGACCCCGGTTCGAGGCCCAGTTCCCCAGGTCCCACGTTAGCCAGATGCACAAGGGGGCACACGCGTCTGGAGTTCCTTTGCAGAGGCTGGAAGCCCTGGCGCGCCCATTCTCTCTCTCTCCCTCTATCTGTCTTTCTCTCTGTGTCTGTCGCTCTCAAATAAATAAATAAATAAATAAATTTTTAAAAAATAATAATAATAAAGAAAGAGAGAGAGGTTTGTTTTATTTCAGATTGGGAGGTTTCTGTTAGAAAACAAAAATTGGATAGGCAGCTTAGGGGTGATGGACCCCAAAGTTAAGTTGGTTAAGTGCAGGAACTGTGCTTGGGCCTGTAGGAGAAAATCTAAATCACTACACTTTACTACAGGTCAGAAATGTCAGAGGGACCTGGCCTTTCCCTTCAGGGAGTCCTTCCACTCCCTTCCTAGAGAATTAACACTCAGAGATTATTGCCCCTTTCCAAAATGCCTGACCCCAGACTCCTGGCATCAGAGTAAGCTGGCTAAACCAGCCATCCATCAATGGAGTTTATAAAAATAATTAAAAAAAAAAAAAACTGTAAACCTGGTCTTCCTTATGTAGCTACTCTCCATAAAAAATCTAGACCTGATCCTTGAGGTTGAGGCTTCTCAACTCCCCCCCCCCCCACCCTTGAGTTAAGAGCTCTACCTACTTCTCTCATGGGATTTTTCTATCCCTTTGCTTTCCTGGGCTAGAGCTCTACCTTGCTTCCTTCTCATGTTCTAGGCTTAAGCCCCGGCCCCCTTCCTCCTAAAGCTTTAAGGTATAATAAAATCTTTCTGAAGCTTATCCTCTCATCTGTGGACTTCATTCATTTAAAAAGGATCCAGGAACATCCCAAATTACTGATACGTTGGTGTACAAGGAACTCCAAAATTCATGTATCATCTACATACCCAGCAGGGCAAATTTATTGCTTTGGGGCCTGTAGTGACACAGGTATACTATCATCTCAGGGAATATATCAGAATAAAGCTCTTCACCTCATACCAAGGACAAAACAAAGACAAGAAACTCAGAATCTCTCCTCAAGGTTTCCACCAACACTACCACTCTAGAATCACGCCCCTGGATAACTACAGTCTTTGGGGAACATTCCAAATCCCTACTACAAAAGCTTCCAAAAAGATGTACTTGCAAACAGGGCTGGAGAGATGGCTCAGTGGTTAAGGTGCTGGCCTACAAAGCCTAAGGACCGGGGTTTGAGTCCCCAGTACCAACATAAAACCCAGTGCACAGTGGCACATGCATCTGGAATTCAGGGTTGCAGAGATTGCTCAGTGGTTAAGGCACTTGCCTGCAAAGCCTAATGAGCCAGGTTCGATTCCCCATTACCCTAAGCCCAGATGCACAAAGGGGCACATGCATCTGGAGTTCATTTGTAGTGGCTAGAGGTTCTGGGATGCCTATACACACACACACACACACACACACACACACACACACACACACACTTTCAGCAATTTTGAAATCATTACCAACTGTTACCATGCAGGGCAACAGATCATTAAAGCCTACTCCCCCAGTATAAATGAAGTTTTGTTCCTTCTGATCAATATCTCTCCATCTCGTTCCCCAACTCCTGCCTCTGGTAACCACATTTCTACTCTACTCCTACACGATTGACTTTTTCTCAGATTACACCTATAAGCAAGAGTACACAGTATGTCTTTCTGGGCCTAGCTGGTTTCACTAAACATGAAACCCTCCAATTATATTTACGTTTTTCATGAGAGAATCGCCTTCTTTATAAAACTATCCATTTTGTAGATATGCCCATTTTCTTTATCCAGTGGTCTGCCAATAGACACCTAGGTTACTTCCATATCATGATATTATGAATAACGTTGTAATGAATCTGGAAGTACAGATCTCTCTTTGACAAACCAATTTCATATCATGTAAGTATTGAAATTGAATTTTTGGATTGTTATATCATAGTTTGATATACCTTTGGGACATTTCTAGTTTTTTGCTGTTACAAATAATGCTATAATTATGAATAAAAGACACATCATTTTTTCTTTAAAAGAAATTGTACACAGGAACACATGCATACTGTATATAGTACATAAGCACATACTGTAAAATTAGTTTCAACTTAACAGCAATCCAAATTAAATCACTGATCTAACTATGTAAGCTTGATTTTTTTCAATCCACCTGCAAAAATAAAAATAATTATTACAAGAAATTTCAATATTACTTATTGATTCAACTCATATTGTCACAGAACCAAATGGCAGGCACTCAAGATATAGTGGGGAACAAAATAAGTATAAGCCCTGCTTTCAGGAAGCTTGTAATCTAGAGAAAGCTTTTCTCTCTCCTACAAAATTAAATATTTTCAGTTGAAGAGAAAAAAAATCATGTTCACACAAATGCAATGCAATAAAAAAACCTTTTGGCAGCGTTTAATGTACTTACACTGTATTTTACATTTCCAAAATACTATTTTCCAATTCCTTCTTTCTCCTGATTCATAATGTACCGGTTAATTCTAGTGACTGTCTCATTTTTGTACTTTATAAAAACAATGCTGTACTTAACATTAATTCCATTAACCTAAAACTAGAAATACCTAATGCCTAGTCTCTTCACTTTCTCAACAATATTTAATTTCTTTCAGTAAAATAAAAACCTGAATGAGAAAAAATACATTGTAAATTCATTACATCCATGTTTGATACATTGAATCAAAGGTATTTCTTTAAAATTCAAGTAAATTTAAAGATTACGGGGCTGGGGAGATGGCTTAACGGTTTAGGCGCTTGCCAGCAAAGCCAAAGAACCCAGGTTCGATTCCCCAGTATCTCCGTTAAGCCAGATGCACAAGATGGTACAAGCATCTGCAGTTCGTTGGCAGTGGCTAGAGGCCCTGGCTCGCCTTCCCATTCTTTCACTTTCTCTCTCTCAAATAAATAAATAAATAAAAATTTAAAAATAGTTTTTTAAAAGTTACTGGAAAATACTCTAGAGGTTTAGCAAGTGGTAGTATTGTGTCTCCTGGCGAGGAAGTAGGAACTTCTGGTGGCCCCCCCAAGGACAGCAGGTAACAGACTTCTTAAACTCCTTAAACTTGAGGCCCTACGACCCTGGAGACTGCCGTGACGCCCACGCGGAGGACCCCGGGGGGTCAGGCCGTGGCCACGCCCCCCACCTGCACCGCAACCCACGCCTCTTCCACACGGGACGGCGGACGCGGGGTGACCTTGGCCAGGTGTGTCCTCCTCAGTCTCCCCATCCGGAAAATGAAGCCTAACTCCACGGCCGCCTCCTCTCGGGGCTGAGCTCCGCGTGTTCGCCACCGGCGGAGGCGAACCCTCGCCCACCTCGCCGCCCCCGCCCCGGCCGGGCCGGGCCGCGCGCTACCTGCGATCTGGGAGACGAACGCTTCCGCCACCAGAGACATGTCGCCTGGGCTCTCCGCGGCCCCGCGGGGGACGGGGGGAGACCCAGGCACAACCTCGGCGCCTCCCGACAGCCGCCGAGCGGAGCCCGGCTGCACGCACGCACTCGCCGAGCTCACCGCGGTGGAGCCGGTCAGTCCGCCAAGGTTACCGCCGGGCCAGCCCGGAACTTCCGGCGCAGCGGACTGCACGCCCGCCCGCACTTCCGGCTGCCCCGCCCCCGCGCCGGCCGGCCTGCTGCTGCGCCGATAACATTTACTGACGCCACTTAGGCGTGTTCGTGTGTACGTGTACTCAGGTCCAGACATGTTAATTGTGTGTGTGTGTGTGTATACTCTGTGTGTGTATGTGTGTGTGGGTATTAAGCTTCCTGCTCAGGGATTCCCTTGAATTCCCTAATAGTGGCAGTTCCTCTAACTGCCAGCTTGATTGGTCCTTGGACGTACATTAATGTTAACCATTTCTTTATTCAAAAGTGCCTGCCAGAAGGAGGCTTGAACGACTCCTAAGCTAAAAGATAGCTTGTGCAACCCAATATACCCAAAATGAAGCTGAGAGGGGGAAAAAAATTGTATTAATTACAGATGCTCCTCAGCTCTTGGACGTAAAGACAGCTGAAGGAGGAGACACTAAAGCCTGTAAGTCAGTTTTATCCCCCTTAACCTGATCAATTTTTAATTTAAGATATATAGTTGAAAGACATAACAGATTTAGAAGTATAAAATATTGCAAGTATAATAGGCTTCAGAGATCATCTAGTGAGCTATAAAGCTCTTTCACTAATGAGAAAAAAGCAGAGAAGTGGAGTGACTGATTTTTTATACACAATAAATCACAAAGCCAGGGCTGGCCATATAGCTCATTGGTAGAGCTCTTGCCTTTAGTATAGGAGACTCTGGTAGCCCCTTCCAGCCCCCACTCCTCACTCTCCACCAAAAAAAAATAGTGTAAATTACTAAGTTAAAAAAGTAAAATAACTTACTAACCTGGTAATCTAGGAATCACTGCCCACGACATTGACAAAGTTATATCTCCTTTATATCCATGGGTTTTTAATGTTCATTACAACTTATTTTTCATTATTTCTGTCTTCTTGCCTAATAAAACACACTTAATTAAATAGCATATTGGTTTCCTAAGGCTGTCAGGCAGATTTCAACAGTCTGGGTAGCTTAAAACAACAGATACTTATTCTCTAGTTTTAGAAGGTAGGAGTCTGAAATCAAGATGTTAGCAGAACTGAACTTTCTCACAAGGTTCCAGAAGGAATTCTGACTCTTCAAAGCTTCCAGGGTTGCCAGTACTCCTTGGTGTTCCATGGTTTGTAGGCAAACTCTGCTTCCATCATCACATACCATTCTTCCTGTATGTCTCTGTACCCAGATTTCTCTCTCCTTGTGAAGGCACTGGCCATTAGATTAAGGCCCTTATTGACAATCTGCAAAGATCCTATTTCCAGATAAGTCCACACTCATAGGTACCAGAGGTTAGGAAGTAAACATTTTTGAGATGACACAATTCTATCCATAACATTGGAAGTTAAGGGTTTCTTGAATTTTTTTTCCATTCATTTAGTTGAGAAATAGAAAGAGGTAGAGAGAGAGTGAGAGAATGGACTCTCCAGAGCCTTCAGTCACTAAAAACGAACTTCAGATGCATGTGCTACCATGTGCATCTGGCTTACATGGGTCCTGGAGAATTGAACCTGGGTTCTTTGGCTTTGCAGGCAAGTACCATAACAGCCAAGCCATCTTTCCAGCCCAGAAATTAAGGATTTTTTTCTTTTTCTTTTTTTGCTTTTTGTAGGTTGGATCTCACTGTAGCTCAGGCTGACCTGGAAATCACTCTGTAGTCTCAGGGTCGCCTCAAACTCATGGCAATCCTCCTACCTCTGCCTCGAGAGTGCTGGGATTAAAGGCGTGCACCACCACACCCGGCTAAGGTTTTGTTTTTAAGGATGTATTATTAATATTTGTATCTCCTCAGCAATAAGAGAGTTTGAACTAAATTTAAACATAGAAATTATTTTTTAAATATATTTTGGGGCTGGAGAGATGGCTGAGTGGTTAAGGCATTTGCCTGCAAAGCCAAAGGATCCCGGTTTGATTCTCCAGGACCCATGTAAGCCAGCTGCACAAGGGGGCGCCCATTCTCTCTCCCCCTTTCTCTCTCTCAAATAAAAATAAAATAAGTAAAACTATAATATTAAAAAATATTTTTAATGTTTCATTTATTTATTCATTTGAGTGAGAGAAAATGGCAGAGAGAGAGAGAAAAAGACATAGAATGGGTGCACCTTCTAGCCACTGCAAATGAACTCCAGACACACACGCCACCTTGTGTTTCTGGTTTATGTGAATGCTGGGGAATGGAACCTGGGTCCTTACGTTTCACAGGCAAGCACCTTAACTGCTAAGCCATCTCTCCAGCCCTTATAATTCCAATTAAGAATCCATGACTTAAGCCGGGCGTGGTGGCGCACGCCTTTAATCCCAGCACTCGGGAGGCAGAGGTAGGAGGATCGCCATGAGTTCGAGGCCACCCTGAGACTCCATAGTGAATTCCAGGTCAGCCTGGGCTAGAGTGAAACCCTACCTCGAAAAACCAAAAAAAAAAAAAAAAAAAAAAAGAATCCATGACTTGATGCATAGTGCATAGTTGAACTATTGGGTCAACGGTACTGTGTGAGGACTTGCATCCACCCTTGTTATTATTGTAAGGGTTTTACTCTGTCATGGATACTAGAAAAAAAAACAACAAATTTATTGCTTGCTTCTTTTCTTTTTTTTTTTTTTTTTTTTTTTTTTTGGTTTTCCAAGGTAGGGTCTCACTCTAGCTCAGGCTGACCTGGAATTCACTATGTAGTCTCAGGGTGGCTTCGAACTCATGGCAACCCTCCTACCTCTGCCTCCCAAGTGCTGGGATTAAAGGCGTGCACCCACCACAACACCCGGCTTATTGGGCTTATTGCTTACTTCTGAAAGCTGTGAAGTTCAAGATCAAGGTATCAGCAGATTAGTGTGCTAACAAGCTCCCTCGAATCTTTTGTAAGGGTTCTAATTCATCTTATGAGGTAGAAGTCCTTATGCCCTAATCACCTCCAAAGGTCTCCACCTTTTAATATGATCACAATAATTAATAAGTTCCAACATATGGATTTGGGAAATATACCAACATTCAGACCACAGAAGCTAGTTTCATAGAAAAATAAAGACTGAGATCCGCTGGAGGCACCGTCTCTTCTCAACTCTTTATCCTTGTAGCTAGGGAAGTAGAATCCTCAGTACCATATGGACTTACTTTTTCTCTCTGACTGACAGTTCCTTTACTTCCCACACAGGCAAATTTAGGCTAGAAAGAATGTGTAACGTGGGAGGTCTTTATTTCTAAAAATTAAATCCAATAAAATGCAGATGTCCTGATGGTGCCCACAAACAAGCTTTCTTTGTAATAAAGAGCCAACTGGAGAAAATATATTTATGCATCTGTATTAGAACAACTGGCATATTTAAAACTGAAGATCTGTTTAAGATCACCACAATTGCAGGAAATACAAGAAAACAAGCCACTGGAATTTTTAAGAATGAGGTTATAAAACAAAAGTGCTAGGGAACCCATATGTTACTAAAAAAGATAGACACAATTATTTAAAATAAAATATTAATGTATGACATTAACAATTTTATTGTTTGCCCTAATAAAATCACTTTTCATGTCAAACTGTCAAAGGATATTTTCATGTCTCTCTAATCTAGATTTTCTGTACTGTATTAAATAGTAATACAGTATACAACTATTATTATGAGTACATACTTATTAGCTTTAAAATATCAAGGTATTTTAGCTGCATTTTATTTTTATCTGACAGAATATTTAATGTAAATATTTTCTTTTTGAAAGACGCCTGCAATAAAAACACTTTTATTCAAAATTCCTTCAAAATGATACTATTGATTTGACAATGAAATAATAAATTCAGAAGTCTTTTTCTAATAAGGCAAAGGAGATTTATTGAGAAAAAGATAGAAAAGCCTCAAAGTATCACAGCAAATATGCTTGGGATTTTGGCCAGCATGCACAAAAGAGAAAGAAAGAGGTATAAAAGGAAAAGTTGCACTTTCTGAGTTAGAGTTCAGAGAAGTAGACAGACTCAGCAGTGAGGATCTTTGAGCAACACTAGGCAGGGACCTCCGAGGTATATACATTATTTCATTCAGAGGATAACTGTTATTCTCACGTTCCTAGCCTGTCTTTAGGTGAGAGGTGATCTCTTGACCAGATGAGTACTTGACAGCCACCATTGTATTGACTCCTTCTTAAATTTTTTTATTGAAAAAATTCACACATGTACACAATATGTTTTGATCATAATCCGCTTCTGCTACCTTCTTTGTTTCTCCCTCTCCCTATCCCATTTCCACTGAATTTTTTCCCCCTTCTCTACAACCCGTGAAGGAATGCTAATGGGCCCCATGTTTGTGCAGGTCTGTGTAGGTTTCCACAGTTACTCCATTTCCAAAAGACAGCATTCCAAAGCACTCCTTTACATCATCTGGTTTTTATTTATTTATTTTTTTCAAGGTAGGGTCTCACTCAAGCCCAGGCTAACCTGGAATTTACTCTGTAGTCTCAGGGTGGCCTTGAACTCTCAGTGATCCTCCTATCTCTGCCTCCTGATTTATGGGATTAAAGGTGTGTACAACCACGCCTGGCTTGACTTCTCAATTTTTTTCTGCCCCTCTTCCACAACATTTCCTGAGCCTTGGAAAACATGATAGAGATGTCTCATTTAGTATTGGGCACAAATAAGTGACACTATAGTCACTTATTTGTGACATATTGTCTTGAATTGAGTCTCTAACTGAGGACTTCTTAAGTCCCCTCCTCCCCTCATCAACATAATTAACTATGTCATTCAAATTGATATGTGCGTAGTTACAAAACTGAGCAAGACCAGGCCCAGTTTGATGACTCTGATAATATATAACTAATTTATTCAGACATAATATTGAACAGTTTAAAATGTTAAGGTAGCCATTTTATGCTACAGAGTTTTCAATTTATTGTTAAGTTTTTGCTTCCTTAAAAACAATGAAACCAGGCTGGGGCTACAGCTCAGTCAGTCGAGTGCTTACCAAGCATGCAAGAAGCTCTGGATTTAATCTGCATTTGTGCTTCAGCTCTCTCCAGTCCCCCACCTCCATCTCTTTTCAGCTTGGGTCTATTTTTGAAAACACACCTTTTCCAGGTCACAGGAGAAATGGCTGCCATCCTCCCTGCTTGACAGGAGCTACTCTGAAAAAACTGTGCTTGTCCAACTTGTGTGCGCTCATCCCCATGTATGGTACTTTGAATAAATGACTGAATGGCTGAGCAGGCCATATGGGAATGGAGCCTGTTACAAAAAGGGAAATGGAGAAAATATGCAGGCCAGCCCACAACAATAGTGCCACTGTGCACAGTAGAAATGAAAAGAGTGCTATACTGGGGCTACCACTTGTTTTAAAACTTAGATGAGTCATTTAAGCTCTTTATATGTTTCGTTTCCATAAAGGGAGCTGTAAAATGTAATGGTGCCTTATTTGTAGCCCCTAGCATGGGAGAGGGGGAGAGGAATTTAGATGATTGTATTAACTAAAAGGAACAGAGCTACAGATGTCTGCAATATAATGACTATACATTTCATCCATATATATATATTTGACTCTCCCAGACCTAGCCAACAAAGATATACTCTTTCTGAAGTTAAGATATGTATTAAGTCCATATGACAGCATGGAAAATGTGAATGATGGAATATTAAATACAAATAGCAGGATACAAAATATTTTATTGTGACTATAACGATATAAAAACATGTATATGAAAAAGTGGGATGAGAACTTTTGAAAGTAACAAAGCTATTGCTACGTGGGGAAGTCAAATTTTGTTCTCTTTTTCTCTTTGCTGTCTTCTAAATTTTCCATATATGTTATGACACTTTTTTTTATTTTATTTTATTTATTTATTTATTTGAGAGCGACAGACACAGAGAGAAAGACAGATAGAGGGAGAGAGAGAGAGAGAGAATGGGCGCGCCAGGGCTTCCAGCCTCTGCAAATGAACTCCAGACGCGTGCGCCCCCTTGTGCATCTGGCTAACGTGGGACCTGGGGAACCGAGCCTCGAACCGGGGTCCTTAGGCTTCACAGGCAAGCGCTTAACCGCTAAGCCATCTCTCCAGCCCTGTTATGACACTTTTATCAATTAGAAAAAAAATATTTTATGGGCTGGAGAGATGGCTCAGCCCTTCAAACAAAGCTTAATGCCCTGGGTTTGATTCCCCAGTACCCACATAAAGCCAAATGCACAAAGTGGTACATGAATCTGGAGTTTGTTTGCATCAGTTGGAGGCTCTGGCAGGCCCCTTCATATTCTCTCTCTCTCTTTCTCTTTCTCTCTCCTTGCAAATATATTAAAAAATTTAGTTGGTTATAGCAGCACATGCCTATAATCTTAGCATGCAAGAGTCTAAGGCAGGGCTGGAGAGATGGCTCAGCAGTTAAGGCACTTACCCGCAAAGCCTATTGACCTAGGTTCCATTCCCCAGTACCTAAGTAAAGCCAGATACACCAAGTGAAGTTTGTTTGCAGTGACTAGAGGACTTGGCACACCCATTCTCTCTCTCTCTCTCTCTCTCTCTCCCTTCTTCTTGCTGTCAAATAAACAAGTAAAATATATTTTTAAAATGTTTTAATTTATTTATTTGCAAGGAAAGAGAGAGAGAGAGAGAGAGAAAATGGGTGCATCAGAGCCTCCAGCCACTGCAAACGAGCTCCAGATGCATGAGTTTGCTTGTGCATCTGGCTTACATGGGTCCTGGGGAATCGAACTGGGATCCTTTGGCTTTGGCAAATGCCTTAACTGCTAAGCCATCTTTTCCAGCCCCAAAATATTTTTTAAAGAGGCTGAGGCAGGAGAATCATGAGTTTGAGGTCACCCTAGGCTACATAGAAAGGCTCTCAAACATAAAACAAAAACAGTGTCTCATCCCAGCAAGTAGAATTTCTTTGAAGATTATTAATATGGCAAGTACTCTGACCTCTCTGCATTTGCGTAAAATTAATGCAGGTCTTATTAATTTTATTCTGAGAACCTATTTTGAAAACCAGTGCTGTGGTTACCACAGTGATGAGAGAACATGTGCAGGCAGAATCACATTCTAGATACATTATTGTTTGATGATCTATCCTCATTCAAAGTGCCAGTGGATGGGCAAGATATCTCAATGTACAATTGTTATTGATGAATACAGGATAATGTGCTAATCTAGGAGACGACAGCAAGCTTTGTTGGCAGGTGTAAACACTATTACTTTTGGTAATGATCTGACATTGGTTTCACCTGTTACCTGAGTTGTCCTGTTGACATGGCACAAAGGGGAAGGGATGATAATGGTGATGGTGATGAATGGAGAAGCAAATGGGCCATTTCCACACAGTGTCATGTGTAGAACCCACTCAGAGTCACAGCAGTGTTACGTGCTGCAAGAACTACCACAGCTCTTCAGGGTAGGAGAGATGCTTCAGCTTGGATACAAATGCCCTTCTGAAATTTGGGTATCTGAAAAGTAAGTGCCTGGGCTGATAGGAGATGCCTTTGATAATCTAAAAGCTCCTCAGAAACCTTAGCCTTTGCAGAGGTAATGAGCACATGCTGGCATCTCACAATCCTCAGAGATAGCACATGCTCCTGTTCATAGCAACCCCGTATTCTTCCCCTTTACATAAATGAAATCACCTCCTGAAATTCTTCAAAATCATCCAAAGAAATCATTTTAAGATGAAATTACTTGTAGTAAATATTTGATATCTTTCCAGCTTTCTTAAAAAAAAAAAAAAGTGCCCCAGAAAAGATGCAAAAACTCCAATGGAATAAAAAACTAAAATCAGATAGCCACACCTCCTGCCAGTCATAGCATGGCTCCCATTTTCCTCTGGAATTTTCAAGCTACAGAATATTTTTCTGTTCACTGTTGCATTCCCTCACATGAGTCCACACAAACTTTATCTAGGTCTTCTGTTTAGGTTTTGTATATACTTTAGGGCAAGTAAAGACCTTAATTCTAAGTAAAAGTATCACTTCAACCTCTAGTTGTTTTTGTTTTTATTTATTTATTATTTACTTATTTAGGTAAGCTGTGTCTATAATACATGTACTCCTGTCTGTCTACTATTCCAATTCAGGCAAAAAGAGATCATATATGGAGCCCTCAGCACACATTATGTACCTCAACCCAAGGAGGAAGTACTAAGGAGACATGGTGTGCTCACCTGTAATGCCACCACTCAAGAAACTGAGGCAGGAGGATTCTACATTCAAGTCCAGTTTGGACTATACAATGAATTTGAGGCCAGTCTGGGCTAATTATCAAGACTTTCTCTAAAACTAAAGCAAAGCCAAAAGTAGTTGTACATGTACATGGCACAAAGATGAAAATAACCACAGGGTCTTGAAGTCAGACTGAGCAAAGAAAATACCTAAGAGAATAAATTCTATAAAAAAATTTGATCTTCACAACAATTTAAAGGCCATATAACTAGCCTATAGATTTTTCTTTTGATAAACTAAAAATATTTATGTCAGCTTTTGCTTAAGCCCACTATCATGTTAATGTACACATCAGCAACAAGGCTTTCAGAGAAAATATGGCATATTAGAAAACACTGAGCTTAATCAGACCTGACAGATTATGGACCTGCCAGATTATGTTGATGCAAGAAAATACACTGAAAAATGTACATTGGGCTAAGATGTACTATATTACAGACAAAACCTTTTGAGTTTTATAACTTTCACAATTGCTTTTTGTTTTTTTTTTTTGTTTTTTTTTTGTTTTTTTTTTTTTGTTTTTCGAGGTAGGGTCTCACTCTGGTCCAGGCTGACCTGGAATTAACTCTGCAGTCTCAGGGTGGCCTTGAACTCACGGCGATCCTCCTACCTCTGCCTCCTGAGTGCTGGGATTAAAGGCGTGCGCCACCACGCCCGGCCATCACAATTGCTTTTTAATTCTTGAGTATTAAAGTGTTTACTATTGATACCTAAATTCATTTCTTTTTATCTAATTGCTTTTAATTTTGGACTTAATAGAAATGTTTGTACAATTTTCATATTCTTTTCACTCGATCTCTTTAGTGCTAAAATTGCAAAATGTATTTGTAAAATGTATATGTACATTTAAGCGCATGTAAATGCAAGATATAGCATTGACTAATACAAAAGTATTGAAACCAGGTTGGAGAGATGGCTTAACGGTTAAGGCACTTGCCTGCAAAGCCAAAGAACCCAGGTTTGATTCCCCAGGACCCACATAAGCCAGATGCATAAGGTAGTGCATGCATCTGGTGTTCATTTGCAGCTGCTGGAGGCCCCCGCGTGCCTCTATCTCTCTTTCTCTCAAATAAACAAATAATTTTTAAATACAAGATAAAAATATTAAAAACAAGAAATTGGCATTGAGACAATACAACTGACTGATCTACAAAGTCCATTCTAATTTCCCTAATTTTCTCACTAACTTCCTTTTACTGTATTCAGCACCCATGCTGCATTTAGTTGTCCTATTTCTAGTATCTTCTAATCTGTGATAGTGTCTCAGTTTCCTTTATTATTTATCTACAGTGACACTGACACTTTTGAAAAACACTAGTCAGTTATTTTTGTACAACTCTCAAATTTAAATTTGTCTGATAGTCCTCATGATAAAACAGGCTTACATGTCATGTGGAAGCACACTACAGAAATGATACGCTCTTTGCAAGCATGGAGTACATATAAATTTATCTTATTACTGGTGATGCTAAATTTAATCGCTTGTTTCAGGTAGTTTCTACTAGGTTTCTCCAATGTAAAATTACTACTATCCTCTTTGTAATTAATAAGCACATTGTGGGAGCTACATTGAGACTATACAGTATCTCATTCTGGTCATACTTTTATCTGCTAATTTTAGGACCCACTGATGCTTCATGGTTGCAACCAGGATTATTTTGATGCTTGCCTACTGGTGACTTTATTCTTTCATCAGTCCTTCTACATACATTAAGTAGAATTCCACTGTAATAAAGAAATGTGCTTTCTCCCCTTATGTGTTTATTTATATGAATATGGATTTATGGTTATTTGTTTTGACCATTATAAGAAAAATCTATCATTGCTTTTCTCTTTCTTATAGTTTGTCTATAGGTAAGCCTTTTAAGTTTATTTCTGTAGTTTTACTTGTTTAGAAAAGAAAAGTATTTCTTTATTTGTAAGCAAAGATAGAAGAAGGGAGTAGGGCTGGGGGAGAAAGAGAGAGAAGGTATAGTCCAGGTCCTCTTGCCATTTGCAAACTCCAGATGTATGAGCCACGTGGTATATCTAGCTGTATGTACTGGGGAATCAGGCCCAGGCCAGTAGGCTTTACAAGTAAATGCCTTTAACCACTGAGTCACCTCTAGCCCTGTGGTGTATTTTTTAAATATCTCTTTTTCTTTTAGTGTTTCCTTATTACCTAGCACTAGATATTCCAGTTCTGTTTTACATTTGTCTCTCCTCACCACAGGAGAAACCATTTTCCAAGGGCCACTGATATCTTTTCTTTTAGTGGAGAAGGACATTTAGAAATCAAGACCTGTTTGTTTCTGTGTGCTTTCAGCAAAGACAAGAAATACAAGTGTGCACATTATGTAAGCCCACCCACCTGCACTGACTTTTACTGTCCATAGTTTAGGCTGGGAGTGTGCTTGCCTAGTATGTGAAAAGCCCTGAATTTAGTTTTCAGCATTGAAAATAATGAAATAATAATAATAATAATAATAATAAAGTTCATGTTACTTCTCCTAATTTTAATCCAGTACCATAAAGTTCATTCTAGCCCCACCTTTTCCTTATTTGCAGCTTCTTTCCTGTCAGTGAGAAACCTGGCTCTTATTATCCACAATGTATTTGTTATCTATTAGATCATGGTAAGAACATAAAATACTTTCAGAATTCTAAATCATTTCCTCATGAAAAGCAAATTTAAAAACTGAATATTTCCATGAAGAATTGCTTAGGGAGTTCTTGGGTTTTTTGTTTGTTTGTTTGTTTTTGTTTTACAATTTATAGTCAAGGTTGCTTCTTTCTTTTACTTCAATATTATTATGTTGCTCATTTAATACACCTTGGTTCATTTATCCTTCTTCATATTCCACTTAGGTTTCCTCATATCCTGGCTGATGTTAATTTTATTTATTGGGGAGGGGATTATGTGGCCCATTACTATGGTTCTAAAAGTCCATTAGACAAAAAGGATCTATAAATAATGGCATATTTGAAAATGTCAAATCTGAATTATGTATCCTAATTTAAGTATGCTAACTTAAAAATTAATTGAAAAAACAAATAAAAAAGTCACAAAGATCTCTACAGAGGAATGTTACTGCTCTCTCATTGTTGCTACTTGTTCTCTCCACCCCATTCTCATCCACTACCTAGAATAACCCATCTCCTCATTACATTTTATGCTGCCCGAATTTCCTTGGCACAATGAGTATTAGGTGTCTATTTTCTTAAAATGTTTATTTTTTTCATAAAGTATTTTATCTTCTTCAATGTCTTTCTTCCCTCATAATTCTTGTTTTTCAATGTTCTCCTGAATATTCTTGCATGTTTGTTCTTCTACATGAACTTTGTATCAACTTAAATAGCTCCTTGTTTCAAAGCTGCTTGGTATTTTTATTAGAATTGCATTAAGTCTATAAATTGGTTTGAAGAGAACCGGCATCTTTATAATGTTGACTCATCTGATACAAGAATAGAGGATGCCTTTCTGTCTGCTCACCTCTACTTCTCTGGCTTTCAGAAGTGCTTTAAGATTTTTACATCTAGACTTTGCACATTTTTACTGTGTTTATTCTGGAGTATTTAATCTTCCTTACTGCTATTAAAATGGAATTTTCTCAGACTTTATAGGATGTAAGTGGCTAGTGTTTGTACATGTGAAAGCTATTCATATTTGGCATTTTACTTTATTTTTTGAAGGTTAATGACTTTGGTGACTAAATAGTGGTGCCTCTTTGTGATAGCTCACATTAAGAGTAGTATCAGGCTGGAGAGATGGCCTAGTGGTTAAGCGCTTTACTGTGAAGCCTAAGGACCCTGGTTTGAGGCTTGATTCCTCAGGACCCACATAAGCCAGATGCACAAGGTGGCACATACATCTGGAGCTTGCAGTGGCTGGAGGCCCTTGTGTGCCCATTCTCTTTCTCCCTCTTTCTCACTCTGTCTGTCCCCTCTCAAATAAATAAATTTTTAAAAATTTAAAAAGAGTAGTTTCATATCTACACCCGTCTTTTCTCCTAATATCATATTTGTGGCACAATGTAAAGACTTGATACTAGATGAGCTTTTTTATTCAATCTTTTGTGGAGTTGATTATGACATGTGTATTTTCACTCTCTACATGAGTGATAGTTGAAACTAGAGATAAGAAGTGATTCTCACCGTGGAGAGAACAGGAACGAAGCCAAAGCTGAGGCTTCAACCTTGGAGAACATGTGGGATTGAGGACACAGAACCATCAGAGAAAGGGAAGTCAGAGGCCAAGGAGGAAGAAACCGAGAATAAAAACAGACCTCTGTGGCACAGACTTCTGAACCCACACAGAAAACAATTTGTACAGTAAAGAGCATTACATGCCATTGACCTTGGTGTTTTCTAGTGTGCGGTCTTCAGCATTTTCGTTTCTTTGGGATATAATATGTATTATTCAAAAATCAATGTTATTAAGATTTTTTTTTTTAACCACAAGTTTGGAAGACACTAGATTCTTGTTTTCTTCTTTCCTTTGGTGCTGGGGATTAAACCCAGGGTCTTGGAAGAGATGAGTCCACACAGAACCACTGAGGTCCACCCTCCACCCTGAGTATACTTCCTTCCTACAGGGCTTCCCAGAAGTATCAGTGTGCTGCTTGAGTTATGATCTCTATACATGAGAAAAGGACACAGAGTTAGACCAAATTTATTAACCAACTTACCTAAAGCATCTTTAAACAACCTTTTTTTTAAAAAGGAATTTCTCAGGGTGAGCTATGTCTTGGAATACACTGTAGAAATAGCAAGGCACACTGAAAACTAGTTTTCCTTAGCTTCCTCTCTACCTTCTTGGACAAACAAAGCAGCTAAGAATTTTCCCTTTTTTCTAGGGAATTATTTTATAGCCCTTTACGACTGCAAGATTCTTCACCATACAGCATACTCAAAGCACAGCCCCAGCTGAATACCAGACTGAAAAACTTTCTCACTGAAGGTTGAAATGGAAATAGCAAGAAGCTGGGCTAGAAGAAAAGGGTCCTGCTGAGAATGAAGGAGAAAAGCAGGCATCCATTGAATCAAAAGGTCTAGAAGCTTTGGAGTCTCAAGTGTGACTAGCAACATCAAGAGGTCTGACCTGAGGATCAGAAAGTCCATATGGGTATCAGGAGCAATCCTTCGACCTGAGGTTTGAGCCAGCTTCAGGCCCTTTCAAGAAGGGAGCAGCTTGTCCAGACCCGTGAACAGCATGGCAGGCAGGCCAGGCAGCTCAGATCTGACCAGGATTCTACCTCTCAAGCCAAAAATCATTCTAAACTTTGAGGGGAACAACTCTGGAAAATTTAAAATGACATTTTTCTAAAATAAAAAATCAAAATAAAGGACAAGCTGCTTTCTTCATAAACGTCTTAAAAGAAATTATGGTGACAGTGGAAACCAGAGAGCAAAAGTTGAGTGAATTTATCATAGATGTGTTCACTGAGTCGCAACGTTCATTTAAATGAAAGCCACGTGAGTTCAAGAAATACTTTGCATAATATTTTGTAGTAAATTAAAGAGAGTGACACTTGTTTTATTATCCAAAGCTGATGCAAGGTTCTTCATTTTTTAAGTTTTAAAAGCATTGCCCTGTTTAAAGATAAACTAGAGTATAAATATAGCCAGTTGTATCTATCAGTGACTGCTTTGAGGAACTCCATCCAACTTTAGGCCCTAAATTTGTCCAAGTTCTGAGAAGTCCTAATAAAGCTTATCACATATTGGAAACTCCATTCCCAATGGTATCCAGGGACCAGAATTGGTCCTGTTATTGTATTTCTGGTGTGGTGCACATATAGTTCAAACCTTGAACTCATTCTTCATTGTTGCCTATCTTCTTTTTGCTTGCCTAATCTTCATGGCAAGTCTTCCACTAGTCTTTTTTATTCTTTCTTCCCTTACATATCTATCTACCCTAGACTCAGGCCTCCATAGCTAGGTCTGGTCTTGACAATCACCTTAGTTCTTGTTAGCCACTATCCCTCACCCACCATCCCATCCTACCCCACCCCACCCCCTTATAATCTTGCACTCTATCTGGTGGTTGAGGTCTGGTTTTCAACTTAACACAATATGGAAACTGACATTCTTAAACCATTTGGCTTAAGTTATCATTTTATGTGGATCCCTGTCATAGGGCCCCACCCAGAAAATCTGAACATTTAGATCATTATTAATTGAATGGGATAGAACTTCATACCAGTTCCTTTGACATTATGATTAAGAGTGCTGACAACTTTCAGCCAGCTATTAGTCTTAGCACCATTTGTGCTCAACTCACTTGCTTTCTCAACAATCTGCCTAAAATAAAATCCCAAAATACATTTTATAAAAATGTTAATAATTGGGGACAGGGATGATAGCTCAGTGGTTGGGAGAACTTGCTTGCAAAGCCTGTCAGCCCTGGTTCAATTCCCCAGCCACCCATGTAAAGTCAAACAGACAGTTCTTTGCAATGGCAAGAGACCCTGGGGAGCCCATACCTCACACACACACACACACACACACACACACATGCACGCAAGCACAAGTAAATAATTTTTTAAAAAAATTAAATGTTAATAACTTGTTCTTTTTGTTTTTAATTTTGTCTTTAGAGTTTGTAACTATTTAAATCAGATATTGTTCGAAATACTTCTATTAGTTGAAGTTCTTGGGGTCTAACCATGCTATTTGATGAAGCTACTAAGGCCCAATCATTTGGAATTACTCCTTTGCATGTTTTATAAAGTTTCATTTGTACAGCTTGTCCTAGTGAATTTATATGTAACTGGGGTTAAGTGAATATCCCTCCAGAAATTTGCACTATGGCATTATTATCAGTCTAATCTTAACAACTTTTGTTTCAGTTCATTTCTCAGCACATGGAACTTTCCAAGCCTAGAATGCAAGTGTCAGATTCATATGCGGATTTATGGTTAAGAAGTTTAAGAGGATACTATATCAGATGGGAATATGGCTCAGTAGATAAGAGTGGCCAAATGAGCATGAGGATCCTAGTTCAATCCTCAGCATCCATGGCAAAAGCTGGGCCTAGGGCTGGAGAGATGGCTTAGCAGTTAAGCGCTTGCCTGTGAAGCCTAAGGACCCCGCTTCGAGGCTCGGTCCCCCAGGTCCCACGTTAGCCAGATGCACAAGGGGGCACACGCGTCTGGAGTTCGTTTGCAGAGGCTAGAAGCCCTGGCGCGCCCATTCTCTCTCCCTCTATCTGTCTTTCTCTCTATGTCTGTCACTCTCAAATAAATAAATAAAAAATGAACAACAAAAAAAACGCTAGGCCTAGCTGGGCATGCCTGTAACCCCAAGGGTGATGTGGGCAAAGCCAGGAAGATGACTGAGGCTCACTGTCTAATATCTGATACATTAACTTAGCATTCATCATGTAGAATACAGAGTATCCTACTTGCAAACATGTTCTAAAAGCATCTCTGTAAACTGACTACTTGAGATGCTAAGTATGATGTCCTTCAAAAGTCAGATTATAAATGCTAGTTATATTTTGACATCAGCTACAAAAGTCTGTCCAGTCATTGGTGAAACTGAACCAAAGTACAACTAGTGGCAGCTCAAGAATCTGCAGATCAAAGTCTACTATTCAAGAAAGAAAGGGACAATATCAACGTTCCTCTTCTTAACAGAGCAGTGATTTCCATACTTGGGTAAGTTTCTGCTTAATTTTACAAATATTTATTGACTATTTACTAAGTATTGGGTCCTGTGGTAGGTGCTTTAGAAACACAGTGAACAAGACAGCCACATTCCTTGGCTTCATGACAACCTTTCCTTTCTATTCACAGTCCTTATCCCCATCTCATTGTGCCCCTCTCCCAGGGCTCAAAGCAACTGACCTGATGACTAGGATATTGGAAGTAGTTATGACTCAAGAAGGGAGGACTTGCAAGAGAAAGAATGTTGTTTTGCTTGGTTGGTTGGTTGGTTGCTTGCTTGGTTGGTTGGTTGCTTGGTTGCTTGGTTGGTTGTGATGGAAGTAGCAATGGAAGTGTTTCTGCTCTTCTCCTATTTTCCGGTGGAAGATGTAGGAAGATGATATACTGGAGAGAGAATATGTTTAGTATTTAGAACTTAGTTTGGTATGTTTGTGAGGAAAGAAAGAAAGTAAAGGAAGGAAGGAAGGAAGGAAGGAAGGAAGGAAGGGAGATAAGGTAGGAGGGAGGGAGGGGAGACTATCAAGAGTTTGTGGGAAAGGGACTTGGACTAGAGGCTTAGGGGTCCTCAGTGTACCCCATCTTGGGTATAGATAAGATCACTTTTCTATGTATGGATCACTGAAAGGTTTATTTCTTAAAGTATTGCCTTGTCTGTATGGTCCACTTATTTTTTTTTTTTTCTTGAGGCCATTTTTTAACAGCAACAAGTTTGTTCCCTTAGGGCAGGAATCTATACAATACAGCTCTATGCCTCATAAAGAGTTGCACACTATATGGATTCAATAAATATTTGTTGATTGTTCTGCTGTGTCAATGTTACATTCTGAGTCACATCAATAATTTCCCTAGGGTTAATAAAAGTAATTGTAAACAGTTGGGTAGTCTGATGTACCAAAGGCTGGCTAAATATAGCAATAATAGCTACCACATTCGCTAAAATAACAACTAGGCTGTTATACACAGTTTGGGATTAAAGGCCCATTAAATAATAATATAATTATTTCCAACCAAACTGCCCTATTGAATATTCCAACTCCCATATTTCTGGTAACTCTCATTTATTCAAACTGTTAAAACTTATCTCCTCTTCTTGATCTTATTCCATCTGTGTTCCATGTCTCTCTCAAGTTCCATCTGCAAAGGCCTTCCCCTTGATGAGGATTGAGGACAGGCATTAAATAAGTCACAGGGGAAAAGACTTGAAGGCAGAAGGAAATTTTGGAATTTCAGCAATTCTACCAGTTATTTTTCTGTTGCTAAGACAAAATATCTGATTAGAGGCAACATAAGGAGGAAAGAGTTTATTTTTGCTTACAGTTCCAAAGGATAGAGTCCATCATGGTGGAAAAAGCATGGCAAGAGTAGGGAAAAAAAGCATCACATCATTCTATCAGCAGGGAAGAGAAAGAGAGAGCAAGAGCAGAGTGTGTGAATAGAAAACACGGCTGGGCTGTAACACCTCATGCCCCACCCCCCACAAGTAACATACTTTCTCCAACAAGGCTGTACTTCCTAAAGATTCCACAACTTTCCTGAACAGTGACACTTTGAGGGTCAAATATTCAAACACATGAGGCTGTGGCATCATTTTACATTCAAACCACCACATTCTGCTTTTAATCTTCATAGACTCATGACTATCTCATGATGCAAAATGCATTCAGTGTAACTTTCAAAGTCCCGATAGTCTTTACCAGTCCCAACTTTGTTCAAAAGTTCAAAATACCTGAGAGCTTGTTTGGAGGTTCTAGCAGGGCAGCACAGCTATTCATATACCCTTGGCCAAACACCAGTCCTCCTCTCTTTTGGGAAGGTTGTCCTCTTTGGCCAAGTGTGCAGCTTCAGGAGGGATACACATGAAATGGGGAGGAAGAAAGGGGACACCTGCCAAGCCAGCCAGATCAGCAGAACCAACCCTGGTGATCAATGGAGTGACAGAAGTCATATCCAGATTGCCCTTACATCCTAAAGGTCCAAAATATCTGGGTCTCAGGGTAGTCTCTTAACTGTGGGCTGTGTACAATCAAAATATAGGTTGCAGCCTTTCAACCTAATGGTGGCACAGAAAAAACATTCCATCCAAAAGGAGGAATGGAAGCATATCAAGGAAAGATTGAAGCAAAGACGAAAATCCAGCAGAGCAAACATTAAATTCTGCTACTCCATATCTGGTATCTGCTACTCCTGATGACATTTTCTGGGCTCCTAAAAGTTTGGGTGTCTCTGTCCTTCTGGCTATGTTGCTTGTAGTCTCTCTCATGGGCTGGGCCTGCTGGAAGACCACAGCTTTTCTTGGCATATGTCCCATGATCCTGGCATTTCTAACATCCTGACATCTTCATTTCAACTTAGGGTTCAACTTTGCGGCTTCATGCAGTGGCAGCACAGGGCCTTCTTAAAGGGGCTTCTACTATACCTCATATTGCTTAGTCTCAGCAGCTCTCTGGAACCCTGGTGCAACACTCCATGGTATCCTCAATCTCATGGTTTTTTAAAAAATATATATGTGTTTATTTATTTATTTGCAAGCAGAGAGAGAGAGAGAAGAAAGACAGAGAAGGTAGGTGCACCAGGGCCTCCAGCTGCTGCAAATGAACTACAGAGATATGCATAACTTTGGGCGTCTGGATTTACATGGGTACTGGGGAATCCAACCCAGGTTGTTGGGCTTTTCAAGCAAGCAAAGTGCCCTAAAAACTAAGCCATTTCTCCAGTCCTAATCTTGTACTTTTTTCCCTCAAAATAGTGCTACATGAGCAGTGCTGCCACGTTCTACTGCTAGGTCAGGAGGAAAACTGGCACTCATTGAACACAGTTCTATCAATCTCTGAAGGCTGATCTCGAAAGCAGAGACTTTCAGCCTTATCTATAGCCTCCCTCATGCCTTGTCTTTTCAAAAGAATTCATGTTTTTACTTGCTTGAACTTTCATTGGTTAGGTCTTGCCCGCAGGGCATACTTCCTATTGTCACAGTGCAGAACAGTTAGTTTATTTTTAATGGTGGTAATCTCTTCAGTAACAGTGGAAGCTCCAGTGCCTGAGATTTTTAACTTGTTTACTTTTCTTTCTATGACAAAATCATACTTTTTAATATCTTTTTTCTCTGCATTTTGTGTTCTTTAATTGTAGGTTTGAATGAGGGCAACTACAAAGAGAAACACCATAGACTCAATGCTATTCTGTCTTGAAAGTACATTAACTTTCCTCAAGTTCTCAGCAGAATACAGCCAGATTCTTTCCCAGAATATCACGTAAACTGCCTCTAGCCCATTGTCTGATTGTTATAGCAAGCTCCATACTGTTGGGATAAACCTTCAAACCAGACACAGTGTATGGAGGAATGGGATTTATTTCAGGCTTACAAATCAAGGGGAACTTCCATAGGGCAGAAGAAGCTGGGCCCCTTTCACAGATCCACAGAGAAAGAAAAAACACCACCAATACCACAAGTAAAATCAAAACACTAGCAGCCAAGTAGGGGGAAATGGCAGAGCTGAAGCATTCTACATACTTTTAGGCTGGAATCAGATTCCTCCAGTGACACCTCTTCCAACCAGGCAGGTGGACATCCAAGCTGCAAGCTTTAACAAACATTTGAGTCTACTGGGGAACATAAATTCAAACTACCACATTCTACCCCTGGCCCCTAATAAAATCATGACCATCTCACACTACAAATTGTATTCCATTCAACTTCAAAGATTCCATATTCTTTACCAATTTAAGATAGAAGTCTCATCTGCAATTTAAGATTGTCTCTTAACTGCAAGTCCTGTAAAATAAAAAAAAAAAGCCCATACTTTCAACATATAATGGCACAGAGTAAAAACTTCCATCACTATAGTCATAACAAGGGAAGACTGAATGAATGCAAACTCAATAACCGTTAGACAACATCAAATACTTGCATTTAAGTCTGATATCCATAATCAGTAATGAGTGACCAGTGATGATCTCTGGATTCTCTAATTCTTCTCCTCCAGCTGGGCTGAGCAGCCAGGGAAAACTTCCATCCCAAGCCAACAGTGCTCCATGGTAGCCCTTGCATAGTCCTCATATATCCAAAACATCTTTGGGTCTCTATACAAACAATAATTCATCTTTCAATGGCTTCATTATTCTCTTTATCAGGGTCATCACATCCTGCCTCATGCTGTGTCTCAGCAGCAGCTTCTGGAAACATGTGCCCTTCATGACCCATTCCATGCATTTTTTTTTTTCATGCTTCCAAAACAAATACCAGGTGTGTAGGGCACAGCCATGTTGTTAATTCAGGGACAAAATAAGTCATGACGTTGAAGAGCCAGTTCCTTCCTTTCAGTCATCTTCTTTCAAGAGTTCAGTCTTCCCTGAGGCATCCTTTTCAATGTTTAAATGTAAAGTACTTGGGCCATCTTCCTTAAGATTGCTGATATGTTTGACAATAGCTGTTTCAGTTACCTAAAACCAGTCTCTGTTCCTGTAACCTTAAGCTTATATGAATTTTTCCAACTTGAAATCTTAATTTCTCAGTTCAATATCTTTAGCCAAGCACATCAATCCATTACAAATTTAACCTTGATCAAATTCTCTGGGCATGGACAGCAGAGTGCAGCCAGCCCTTAAGTCAGTAGCCCAGTTCCAACCATGTTTTCTGTGGTCTTTCTTTCCCCTTAGAAAGTTCCTGAGCAAAGCCTCCAAATACAATTCTCTCTGCACTTACCATTTTCATATTTTCACCAGAATAGTCCATAACACTTAGCTTACTGCCCTGAAAGGCATCTTCAGTTGCAAGTACCAAGTCCATGAACATTCCTCCAAAACAGAAGTTCCAATAGATCAAAATCTACATGATCAGAGTCAATATAGAACTATCACCCTACTTCTCTCAATACTAATTTCTGAGTTTACTAAGGGACATAAATTCCAACTATCACACTGATTGAGTTCATATTCCTCCCTGAAACACATGAGACAAGCCTCCACTAACCACATTTGTCTTGCCCTGGCTTTTGAGACTCCACTAGAATAGCCTATTAATCTCTTGCTTATAGCATTGCAAGGCTTCCATAGTCAAAGTTCCAAATAATTTCACATTCCTCCCACAACCAGTTCGAAAAGACTAGGAACCACAAGGTCAGGCTTATCACAGAAATGGCCCTACTTCCTCGTTCCAGTTTTCTATTATCAGCTATTTTCTCATGGCTGAGACAAAATATCTGACCAGAAGCAACTCAGGGAAGGAAAGAGTTTATTTTGGGTTACAGTTCCAAAGCGTAGAGTCCATCATGGTTTGGAAAGCATAACAGGAGCAGAAAGCCAGTGTCACATTAGCAGGGAAGAAACAGAGAACAAACAGTAAGTGAGGCTGGGTTGTAATGCAACAAGGCCTGCTCCTAATGATGCATGCCCTCCACCAAGGCTCCACCTCCTAAAGGTTCCACAAACTTCCACAACAGTCTACTTTGGGGATTGAATGTTCAAACATATGAAGCTATGAGGTCATTTTACATTCAAACAACCACAGTAATCTCAACCTAAAATATATAAAACATTGATGTTTGTTTTCAAATTCACTAATGGCTAAGTGGTGGTTCCCAACTAGGAATTCCCAGAAAACTGCTAAAACAAGGATCTCTAGATATGAAGCAGGTCAGAAAAAATATTCTATCCCAAATTTCTTATTTTTAAAATGAAAAACAATAGTTCCAAAGATCTAATATTATTGTCCCTAGGCCATACAACTGGCTACTGAGAGTCTGAAAGCCTAGTTTTTTGATCCTAACTTTGAAAATGTTTGCCCAATGTAAATGTATTTGGAAGTTTCTCAAGTCTGTTAACTATATAAAAGATATACTTGACATCTTTCCCTTTCTACTTTCAATAATGATATTTTGAGTTACAAAGCTTTAATAATTGAAGTAGGCAGCAACTGCATAAAAATCATTCTTTGGATTAATCTAAATAACTTGCACTTAAAAATGATCTTCATGGCATCACCACTGAGGCTCAACTCCAAATCAAGTGAAGTAGGAGAAAGCTTCCAAAATAAACTGCTTTATCCTTAGCCATCAGGGAAATGCAAATCAGAACTACTTCATGATTCCACTTCACTCTAGGCATAATGGCTATCATCAAGAAAAGAAACAATACATGCTAGTGAGGATGTGGCAAGAAAAGGGTAGAGAACCACTATAGACTTTTGCTGAAAATGTAAATTAGTGTAACCCCTAGGGAAATCAGTATAGAAGCTCTTCAAGAGTCTGAACACAGGCTGGAGAGATGGTGGTTAAGGCCAGTTGCACAAGGTGGCACATGCATCTGGAGTTCATTTGCAGTGGCTAAAGGCCCTGGCATGCCCATTCTCTTTCTCTCTCTCTCTCTCTCTTTCTCTCTCTCCCTCTCTCTTTCATAAATAAATAAATAAAGAGATTGAACACAAAACTACTATAAGATCCTGCTATGCCACTTCTGGGCATAATCAAAATCAGCATGCAATAGAGATGCCAGCTGTGGTGCTTTTGTTGTAAAATGATGCCCCCTTAAATTTATGTGTTTGAACATCTAATCCTCAGGGGGTAGCACTGGTCTGAAAGGTGGAACCTTACTGGAGGAAGTATGTCACTGGAGAAGGGCTTTAAGGTTTATTAATCCAGCCCCTCTGCTGTCCCCCCCCCCCCAACTACTTCCTCCCTGCTGATGTGATATTGTGAAGTCAGCATCCTGCCCCTGCCATGCTTTCTCTACCATGACCTCTACCCTCTGGAACTGATAAGCTGAAATAGACCTTTCTCGCCACACGTTGATTCTGGTCAGGTATTTTGTCCCATCAACAAGAAAGTAACCAATACATGTCTCTGTTGTGGCACTCTATGTAATAGGTAAATCATCGTGTCAGCTTAGGTGACCACCAACAGACAAGTAAAATAAGGCATACATATACACAATGGAGTATTATTTAGCTATAATGTTACAGAAATAAATGTAACTAAACTGGAAATCATGTTTTTAAACAAGATAAACCAGGGCTGGAGAGATGGCTTAGCGGTTAAGCGCTTGCCTGTGAAGCCTAAGGACCCCGGTTCGAGGCTCGGTTCCCCAGGTCCCACGTTAGCCAGATGCACAAGGGGGTGCACGTGTCTGGAGTTCGTTTGCAGAGGCTGGAAGCCCTGGCCCGCCCATTCTCTCTCTCTCCCTCTATCTGTCTCTCTCTCTGTGTCTGTCACTCTCAAATAAATAAATAAAAAATCTAAAAAAAACCCCAAATATAGAAAGACCAATAATGCATGTTTGTTATTCTATACATAACCTAGATTTTTAAAAAGACATGAAAGTACAGGGTAAATTACTGTGAGGTCAGTAGAAGGGGAGAAAAGGAGAATTATGGGGGTAAACATTATCAAAGTACATTATATATGTATGAAAATATAATAAAACATTATTTTGTGTGGTTAATATATGTGAATAATAAAAGGAATAAAAGTTCTACTATTCTCCCTTGCTGTCAACCCCCACAAGGACACCATGAATTACTAAATCCTTCTTCATGCAGGTATGACTTCTTTGATGTTGTGAAATTATCTTGCTCCTTTTTCAATATTTTATTATTTACTTATACACAGAGTAAGAGGGAAAAAGGGGATGAGAATGAATGGGAATACCAGGGCCTCTTGCCATCGCAAATGAATTCCAGATGCACAATCTACTTTGTGTACCTGGCTTTACTCAGGTTTCAGGAAATTAAACTCAAGTTGGCAGACTTTGCAAGCAAGTGCCTTTAACCACTGAGCCATCTTCCTCAGCCCTCTTGATTTATTTTTCTTTCAAAATATTCTACCTAGACTTCAATCTATTATTCCAAAATATGGGATGCTTTAGAATGTAGCATTACTGTAATAGTATCCTGACAAGACAGTTCATTAAGGAATTCAGCCCAGCTAGCTTCCATTTGTCCTCTTGGGTATCTGGTAATGGAAATAGTCACTACCAAAATAAAAGGCTGCTCACTTTAGCTCTACATATGTTTTTTAAAGACTTTATGGGTGTGACCTCAATTTTTAAAATTCCCTTTTATACAGAAATTAGCTTTCTTGCTCTCTCCCTTCCCCCATTCTTTAAGCTAAGAATAAAAGCAAGAAATATGAATTTTACTTTCCAGACAATTTATTCAGCTTTGCTATTGTTCTATCTCCAGGGATTAAATTTACATTTTGTAAAAAGACTATGATGTACAAATGTGCATACTGTACTCATCCAACATATCATAGATACTATATAATAACATCTGGCAATATTAAACTTTGCCTTTACTGGCAACCTGATTGGCAACTTTAACTTACAGTGCAGATGTTTTGTGCTGATGTGTTTTGGAAATATTTGAAGTATTCTCAAGACAGTATTCTGAGGTTTCTGCAGTGGTCCACTTTAGTCTTTTGATGTTTTCTATGCAATAGGATGCATACATAGATTTTCCAAAGCATGCTTCAGTGGGGGGGAAAAAAAGAGAGAAACATTCAAGCTGGTAATGTACAAAACGTTTGTGAGCTATCTGTACCTAGTTTCTTTTTGGCACTATTGTTTTGGCAGCCTGTAAGCTTTATGAGACCAGTCTGATAAAACTGCCTCTTCTCAGTCTGCTTTGTAAAGCCTAAATCATTTTAATGGCTTATATTTATGAAACACTCATATTTCTAAAGTGTAGATATAAAATTTTAATTTTGTCTCAGTGCATGATACTTCAGCTGTGCATTACCCAGAGGGTGCCCCATGACAGCATTTATGGTCTATGTCTGCAGAAATGGCTGATGAGGCAAATGATAGGGAGACATCCTCCCACAGAGCTTCTGCTTGGCTCTGTTCTTTCATCACAAGCTTCAGCCAGTTCCAATGGAGCCTGTTCCCATTGTCACCTAGGCTTCTCCTTGGGAACACAAACTGGCTATTGCTGTGAAGGAGCTGCCTCAGCTATCTTTGCATGGATTTGGTAGCGGTCCATATGTGTGTCTTGATGAAGTGCTTAAAATGTGGGCTTCAGAATATTTTTACAGCAGAGCTTACATCTCCCTGTTTCAGTGTGGTATCATTAGGACATAGAGCACACTAAGACTGGGGCTAGGGGATGGCTCAGTCATATAAACATGAGAACCTGAGTTTGGATCCCCAGCACCCATATAAATTCCAGGCATGACCTCTCACATCTGCAATCCCAGTGCTTAGAAAGAAGAAACAACAGGATTCCCTGTATGAGCTGACTAGCTGGTCTACTGAAACAGTGCACTCCAGGTTCAGCAAGAGACTTTGTCTTATAAGGTGAAAAGTGGTAGACTAAGTAGGTACCCAACATTGACCCTCTGGCCTCCACACACATGCATATGAACACACTAATACACACATAGACTTTGATGACATATTACCGAGCTATCCTTCCCAACTCCATTACTTACTAGCTGTTTTACTTTAGCTAAGAACTCTCTCTGACTCCAAATCCCTTCTCCTCTGATGGAGATAACAATACCTTCCTGGCTGGTGTATGGTGAGGATTAAATAAGAGGAAGTGTAATGTACACAGAGACCCCTGTTAGCATCAGCAATTGGCATTCTGAGAACTCACTTGGATCAGCCTGTGTTAAAGTGCACAGTGTCTCAATTCTTCTTCATGTAAAATATACATAACATGTTAACCATTTTTAGTATGATAATTCAACGGTAATGAGTTCATCTACCCTGTTTGCTGCTGTAACCATTATGTACCTATAAAATTTTTTTATCGTCCCAAACTGAAAACCAAGACCCATAAAACACGAGCTCCAATTTCCCCATCCCATCATTTCAAAGTCAACTTTATTGCCAAAAAGCCCACCCCAGCATAGGGGACTACTCAGGAAGGATGTCTCTAGGACATTGCAGGACTTTCAGGCCTCTCAGGAGAGCAGGTGGCAGGATCTCCAGTGCACTGCACCATTTTCAGCAGCTCTGCAGAGCATCTAGGCAAGACTGCTCCCCAGGCAGTTGTCTTTCACTCCCATGACCTAGGAGAGTGGTCTTGTGACCTTTTAAATTTCAGCTCTCAGACTTGTTGACCTCTTGACTCCCTCTTCCCTTCAGGAGAGAATATTGCAATCCAGAAGAATTTGCTATACAATACTGACTTTAGCTTTTTTATCTATGAATTAAATTTTTAGACATTTTTATTAGCATACTTTAGTTGTACAAAGTAATGGGTTTCATTATGAGATTTTCATACATGTATATAATATGCTTTAATCATATTCACCTCTACAAATTAAATTTAATACCTTTCAAAGTACCCTACAAGATTTTATTAGTATTAAGTAAATGAATATTTTTAAATAGTTCATAGAATATGAGACATTAAGTAAAATATGTAGTAGTATGTTTGGTCAAGGAAAATATTACATAGATTGCTATGCATAGAGTTTGTATAATTTAAAAGGCAAGAAGTACTGTAATTACTAAAAAGTGATGTAGCAAGACTTTTTCTGACATTGGGGAAAATATTCCACATCTCCTCCTCACATTAATAGAGAGACTCTTCTATTTTCTTGTACATAAGTTTATCATCCCTCTTTTTTTTTTTCAAGATCCCTCCTTTTTTCTATTTCCCAGCTCAGTTAATGACTACTTTGTTCTCCTAATGGCAACTTTGTTAAGAAAATACCACAAAAACTTATAAATACTAACTCCCAGATTTCTCCTGATTGCCCCAGAGACAAGCTGAAATGGGACCATCTGTAAATCTCCTTGGGATGTCAAAAGAAAGAAGAAGAGATGAAGAATGATGCAGGAAGAAAAAGAGTCAATGAGACAAATTAGAGGAAATAAAGAATTCTGGTGTGGATTGAACTGACAAGCTCAAGAACAAGATGATAAAGACCTTTAATCACGTCAGAAAGTCTATAAAACTGTGTAAGTACAAGGCCCAGAAAATGTTAATAATAAACCTTCTCCTATTACATAAGAGACAGAATGAAGTGCCAACACTTCAGAAAGGTCAGATCTATCACATATTGTATCTGCATTGAATCTCATACTGAAAACTAATTGGAAGTCTAATGAAGAATTTGCTTTGCTAAGAGCAATCATAACTCAGATGCTTTAAAATATGTGATTACTGAAGGGTTACGGCTGGCTTCACCTGCTGTAGGCTGAGAGCAAGGAACAGATGCTCTAACAGAGGCCATCTGAAGTCAGACAATAGCTAGCAGTTAGTATGTGAGTCCTTACTGAACCCAGAAGCATCATATAGCCCAGCCCAGCCTAGATCAGCAGAACTACTGGGTCATTACTCATCTTCACATCCAAAATAAAGAATGTGCTATCTGGGGGTGGAAGCAAGGGCCAAGTGGAGAGAACAGCGAGGAGATGACTGCAACATGCTATGCTGGTATCCTCTAAACTATCCACCAGTATTAACATCATAAAAAATGGGGCAGTAGGCATACTAAGTCTTCTGCAGCAATGCGCACTTGGAAAGAGGCCTTTCTAGGAAATAGAACTTGCTTCAACTGAACACCCATGTGTACCTACTAATTCACAGGAAACACGGGAGACAGAAAGCATATTAAACCATGACAGGGCATAGCAATCAGCCCAATCAGACTGGAAAACCCCACAGGGCTGCTCAGTAGAAGAGGACCTGAGTTCAAACCCTAGCACATAAAGAAGGAAAGTAGCTGGGTGTGGTGGCACACGCCTTTAATCCCAGCACTCCGGAGGCAGAAGTAGGAGGATCGCCATGAGTTTGAGGCCACCCTGAGACTACATAGTGAATTCCAGGTCAGCCTGAGCTACAGTGAAACCCTACCTCGAAAAAACAAAAAGAAAGAAGAAGGAAAGAAAGGAAGGAAGAGAGTGAGGGAGGGGATATAGGAAGGAAAGAAGGAAGAAAAGAAAGAGAGGCAGAGAGTACAAATGCTGAAGGAGATGGGTGTGCAATTGCCCTGATTGATTATTATACAATGTATATGTTGAATCATCAAAATTTGCACCCCCATAAGTATGTGCAGCTATTAGAGATCAATATTATTTTAATGACTACCTTAAAAATCAGTTGAACTTACAGAAGCGGAGAGTAGAGTGGTAGTAACCAGAAGCTGTGGGGGAGCAGGGGATGGGGAGAACAAGTGTCTCAGTGTACAAAGCTCCAATTAAAGAGAAGGAACATGTTCTTTTTTCCTACCTCTACCAACAACATGGTGATTATAATTAGTAATTGAATATTATCATTTCAAAATTGCTAAGAGTTAAAGTCTTCTTACCACAAAATTTATCTCCAGTGATTGATACGATCATTAGTTTACTTTAATTATTTCACCTTGTATGTGTAAATCATGACATTGCTTTGTACCTCATAAATATATACAACTGGAATTTGTCAGTTTGTAATAAAATTTTCTAATGTTTTAAACAAATAAAAGACAAGCATGGCAGACACATATATTTATGTGTTATAGGCCAACTGTAGAAGGTATTAGTGTGTAGCACGTATACTATAGGTGATCAGTAGTAGGTGTTGGTGTATACTCATTAAATAACTTCAGTTGTTAGTTAACCAGACTTAGATTTCTAAGATAATAAAAATTATGTTTATGGCAAAAAAAAATTCAAAGAGGACATGAGATGGAGAAACAACATAAGTCCTCCTCTGGGTACCCAACTTCCTGCTGTACACATTCTTGAATGCACTTTCAGAAATGTGTAATGTGGGCTGAAGAGATGGCTCAATGGTTAAGGTGCCTGCTTCAGAAAGTCTAATGACCTGAGTTTGATTCCCCAGTTCCCATGTAAAGCCAGATGCACAAAATGGTGCATGCATCAAGAGTTTGTGTGCAGCAGCCATTCTCTCTCTTTCTTTCTGCTTGCAAATAAATAAATAAATATATCAAAAAATAAATGCTCAATGCTTCATCATGTGTGTGCATGCCAAAGTTATTTTTAAGGAATATTTGATTAAGCATGAGGGTGATCTGGCTTTTAGCTAATTTTTCTAGAAGCAATTATTAATAACTATATAGCACATCTTTATTTTTACAGCAACACATATTAATAAGAAGGCATTCCACTTAATCATAGCCTAGTTGTCATATGATTTTCCATATCACTCCAATATACTTAAATTTTTATTGATCATTTGAAAATATAGCTGGATTTTTCACCCTAATATGAAAAGAAACATTAAAATGAAAACAAAATAATAGCTTATTTATCATTGTTTCTTTAAAGCTTTCAGATTGAAATTGTTTAGATAGATTTTTTTCTTTATAGCTATTATGGTACTGTCTCACATCCACAAAGCAATACAAAATTTCAGGGCATGGAAAGAAAAAAAAGGCAAGATTGGTGTCTTTATTTATTCTTATACCATCTGTCTGAAGTGGGAGTAAAACTACTTATGTGGTAGACATTTACAACAAATTTTTCAAAATATATTAAAATTATGACAATACGATTTTAATAGCACCTCTGTAACTTTTAATCTTAATTTTTCAAAAACTATAAGATTTATAGCAATGAGCAAAATGGTCCAGTCAAACAAAAATGAATCCACTAATTTTTTATACAACATAATTTCTGCACTCCTTTACAATGGCTTTCAATTGAATATTGACTACAAGTTCTTTTTTTTTTAACCTATTAATTCTTTTATAACACTTCAAGATTCATCTAAAGTTAAATTACCAATGACTATGTTTCTGTTTACTTTGGGGGAACAAGGTCTCACTATGTTTTTCAGGGTGACCTTAAGCTCATTATATAGTCCAGTATGGCCTTAAATTGCAATCCTTCTGCCTTACCCTCCCAAGTTTTAGGCTTATAGGTATGGGCCACCAGGCCTGAAAATACTGTTATTTTTTAAATATTGTTATGGTCAAGTATTAATTTGGTGTGCTCTTACAATGATTACTGTATTTCAGGTTTCTGAAGAAAAGAATGAGAAAGTTAACTCTTGCTTTGGTCCCACATGGGGCTGACTTCATGGGCTTGAGACCGGTCACCCAGAGCCCAGTGTTCACAACAGACTAAACTCTTGGTTTGCTGCTCTGAATTTGCCATTTCCTTGTCATATTTGCACATGTATGTGTGTGTGTGTGTGTGTGTGTGTGTGTCTGTCTGTCTGTCTGTCTGTCTGTCTGTCTGTGTTTATGTATGGGCATGCCAAGGTCTCTTGCCACTGCAAACAAACATCCATCTTGCTTTACGTGGGCTGCTGGGAAAGTGAACCCAGGCCAGAAAACTTGGCAAGTATTGTAGTCAGCTCAATGTTGCTGGTATGAACATCCAAACAAGACACAGTTTATAGGTAGAAGGGATTTATTTCAGCTTACAGATCCAGAGTAAGTTCTATCAATGGCAGAAGAAGCTGGCTTTCATTCATAAATCCAAGCAGAGACATCACCAAACAGCCAGCACCATAAGCAACCACAGCCAGAGCTCAATTCAGATATGCCCCCAGTGACACACAACCCCCATCAGGAATCTGTCTCCTAGGGGCTAAAGCTGGAAACTCAATTTTTTTTTTGAAAAGGCAATGTTTTTTAATTGTTTTTGTCTTATTTATTTGAGAGCAACAGACAGAGAGAGAAAGAGGCAGAGAGAGAATGGGAGCATCAGGGGCCTCCAGCCACTGCAAAGGAACTCCAGATGCATGCGCCCCCTTGTGCATCTGACTAATGTGGGTCTTGGGGAATCGAGCCTTGAACCAGGATCCTCAGGCTTCACAGGCAAGAGCTTAAGCCATCTCTCCAGCCCTGCAAACTGAATTTTAATCAAATACCTCAGTCTATGGATGACATACATTCAAATTACCACAGAAAGCAAGTCCCTTTAACTACTGAGACATTTTACCTGTACCATAAGTTGCCCATCTGAAATGATTTTGTAAGTGAGGGTTACAGGAAATAAAAATAAAAATAAAAATGGTGTATGTGCATGAGCAGAAACATACATGTATATCTATTAGTCCTTGCACACACTCCATTTGTCTATACCCTTCCTTTCTTCCTTCCTTCCTTTCTCCCACTTTCCCACCCTTCCTCCATCTCTCCCTCCCTCTCTTCCTTCCTTCCTTAATACTTGGGACTAAAGCAAGAACTTACACATACTAAGGAAGCACTCTACCACATCCCCGGCCCATGGTTTTACTTTTAATTTTGATTTTGAGACAGGTTCTCCCTAGCTTGCCAAGGATGGCCTTGTACTTTTTACTCTCTGGCTTCAGCGCCCCCTCACCAGCTCACTGGGATTACAGGCCTGTACCACCAGACCCAGTTGCATATGGGATTTTTTATACTTTATTTATTTATAAGACAGAGAAAGAGGTAGGTAGAGAGAGAAAGAGAATGGGCACACTAGAGCCTCTAGCCACTGCAAACAAACAAACAAACAAACAAAAAAAAACACTCCAGATGCATGTGCCATTTTGTGTGGCTTTATGTGGGTACTAGGGAATCAAACCTAGGACCTTAGTCTTTGAAAGGCAAGTGCCTTAACCTCTGAACAATCTCTCCAGCTCAAATATGAGATTTTAAAAACATTTTTGGTTGACATCTTCCATAAGTCTAAACATTTGTAGCTAATATCCACGTGTGAGAGAGAACATTTAACATTTGGCTTTCTGGACCTGGGTTACCTCACTTAATATAATCCTTTCCAGATCCATCCACTTCCCTCCAATCTTCATAATTACATTTTTCTTTACTACTGAATAGAACTACATTGTATCAATGTACCACCCATCATTATCCATTCAACAGTTAAGGAGCATTTTGGTAGTTTGATTCAGGTGTTCCCCAAACATTTAGGTGTTATGAATGCCATGTCCCTGGCTGATGGCAATTTGGGAATTAATCTCTCCTGGAGGCAGTGTATGGTTGGAGGCAGGCTTATGGATGTCATAGCCAACTTCATCTTGCCAAAGTTGGGCATGCTTTCCTGTTGCTTTTGTGCATCTGATGTTGGCCCAGAGGTGACAGCCACCCTCTGTTCATGCCATCATTTCTCTCTGTTATCATGGAGCCTCCCCTCGAGTCTATAAGCCAAAATAAACCTTTATTCCCACAAGCTGCTCTTGATCAGGCATTTTCTGCCAGCAATGTGAACCTGACTGCAACAATAAAGTTGATACCGAGAAGTGGGACCATTGTTGCTAGAAATCTGACTCAGTGGTTATTGGCCTTTGGGGCCTGGTTTTTTGAGGAAGGAATGTGGACAAACTTGAAGTCTTGGCCTAAGAAATGGCTTGAAGCACTGTAAGTACAGATAGATGGACTATTCTTGTCAGAGTTAAAAGACCTAAATGGAGTAAGAACTATGGACTGTGCAGCTTGGCTTATCAGGGTGAGAAAGAGCTTTACCTGGACTTAGGTGGAAGCAGTTTGCATGAGAGGCTTGCTGTTATGCCTGTATCCTGATAATTTGAGCAGGGTTGCATTGCATAGAGATGGTCTGGTGTGAGTAGAGGGATAGGGCAGAGAAAAAATGAAATCTTTGAGCCAAAACTGCAGCCTGATCAGCTGCAATTGTTTGAGATATTACAACCATTGATATTTGGGCCAGCTGACCTGCATTTGGAAAAGAAGAAAAATGTAAATTCTTTGTAAGTGGCTGGAATGCTGAAGGGGTGTCCCATTCTTCAAAGTTAGCTTAATTCCCCCCTGGATTAACAAATTGTTAGCTCACCTGTTATTATGGAGCATAACAAATGCAGGAAAGAAAGGGTCATTGAATTTGCAACATGGAGTTGTATTTTGGAAATGGCCATGGGCAGTGTGAAGCAAGCTTGTTAGATTACCTGCATGGAGATGCTATGGAGCAATTAGGATGAACTGTGGGTTGCAGTGGAAACCCAGTGGAGATACCAGGAGTATGAGTGGCTGCCAAGGAAAGCTACCTGCAATGGATGATGTTTTCGAGGACTGTAAGTAGCCTAGCTTGAGGGGCAGAATTAGAACTCCAGAGATTTGTCAGTGGTTAGAATTGACTTGGAGACTCGTCACTGGTTAGAGTTGTTGGACTTGGAAGTATAGAGTTGGATGGTTGCCCTATTTAATTCTTGTACTGGTTGAATATTTCTTTGTTATGCCCAATGCCATCTTTTGCAGTGTGAACATTTGATATGTGCCATTAAGGGGTTTGGGGTATTGTGGCTCAGTTATGGGACTCTTTGAATATCATTGGGATTGATTTAAAAACTATGGGGACTTTAAGTTGGACTGAATGCATTGCATTTTACATCATGGATGGTTATCAGTTTATGGGGGCCAGGGGTGAAATGTGGTAGTTTGATTCAGGTGTCCCCCATAAACTTAGGTGTCCTGAATGCCATGTCACCAGCTGATGGCAATTTGGGAATTAATCTCTCCTGGAGGCAGTGTATCATTGGGGGTGGTCTTATAGGTGTTATAGCCAACTTCTTCTTGCCAGTGTTTGGCACACTCTCCTTTTGCTATCGAGAATCTGATGTTGACCAGGAGATGCTACCCACTCTCTGCCTCCTGTTTTCCCCTGCCATCATGGGGTTTCCCCTCAAGTCTGTAAGCCAAAATAAACCTTTATTCCCACAAGCTGCTCTTGCTCAGGTCTTTTTCTGCCAGCAATGGTAATCTGACTGTAACAGGCATCTAGGCTAGTTCTATTCCCTAAGTATTGTGAATAGAGTGGCAATAAACATGGTTGTACAAGTATCTCTAAGGTAGTGAGAAGAGTCCCTAGGATATATGCCTAGGGATGGTATAGCTGGATCAAATGGTAAATCTACTTTTAGCTGTCTCAGGAGCCTCCACACTGATTTCCACAATGGCTATACCAGTTTACATTTCTACCAACAGTGTAAAAGGGTTCCTCTTTTCCTACATCCTTGCCAACATTTATTTTCATTTGTTTTCTTGATGATAGCCATTCTGACAGGAGTGAGATGGAATCTCAAAGGAATTTTAATTTGCATTTCCTTGATGGCTAGATATGTAGAACATATTTTTAGATGTTTATATGCCATCTGTATTTCTTCTTTTGAGAACTCTTTATTCAGTTCCATAGCTGATTTTTTTTTAATTGGGTTGTTTGCTTTACATCATGGATGGTTATCATGGATGGTTTTAGTTTTTTGAATGCTTTGTATATACTGAATATTAATCCTCTGTCATATGTAGAGCTGGCAAAGATTTTCTCCCGTTTTGTAAGTTGTCTCTTTGCTCTATTCACAATGTCCTTTGCCATACAAAAGCTGTATAATTTCATGAGATCCCAGTGGTTGATTAGTCATTTTATTTCCTAAGCAACTGGAGTTATAGTCAGAAAGTCATTGTCTATGCCAAGAAGTTGAAGGGTTTCCTCTAGCAGTTTCAGAGTTTCAGGTCTGATATTAAGGTCTTTGATCCATTTAGACTTGATTCTTGTGCATGGAAAGAACTATTTTCATCCTTCTACAAGTAAATATCCAGTTTTCCCAGCACCATTTGTTAAAGAGGCTGTCTTATCTCCAATGAATATTTTTGGCATATTTGTCAAAAATCAGATGGCTGAAGTTGCCTGGATTTGCATGTGAGTCCTCTATTCTGTTCCATTGATGTATGTGTCTGTCTTTGTGCCAGTCCCATGATGTTTTTGATACTATGGCTCTGTAATATAGTTTAAAATCAGGTATGGTGATACCACCAGCCTCATTTTTGTTGCCCAAAATTTCTTTGGCTATTTGAGAATTTTTGCTTCCAAATGAATTTTCAGATTGCTTTTCTATTTGCCTGAATTATGCCATTAAAATTTTGATGAGGATTGCATAAAATGTATTAATTGCTTTTGGTAAGGTTAACATTTTCACAATATTAATTCTTCCAATCTAAGAACATGGGATGTCTTTCTATTTCCTAGTGTCTTCTGCAATTTCTCACTTGAGTGTTTTAAAGTTTTCATTGTAGAGATCATTCACTTCCTTGGTTAGATTTATTCCAACATAACTTTATTTTTTTGAGACTACTATGAATGGGACTGATTCCCTAATTTTATCCTCAGCATGTTTTTATTAATATATTAAAAATGCTACTGATTTCTGTGTGTTTATTTTCTATCCTACTACCTTGTTAAGTGTTTATCAGCTCTAACAGTTTGCTGGTATTTAAGTCCTTTATGTTTACACCCATATCATATGTAAATAATAACTTGATCTCTTCCTTTACAATTTGTATCCCTTTTATGCATATTTCTTGCCTTATTGCTATAGCTTACACTTCTAGTACTATATTAAATAAAAGTGGGGACAGTAGACACCCTTGTCTTGTTCCTGATTTCCGTGGAAAAGCTTCAAGTCTTTCCCTATTTAGTATTATGTGGGCTGTAGGTTTCTCCTAAATAGCCTTTATTCTGTTGAGATATGGTCTTTCTATTTCCAGTATCTTTAGAACTTTTGCCATGAAGGAATGTTGGAATTTGTCAAATACCTTTTCTGCATCTATTGAGATGATCATGTGATTTTTGTCCTTCAGTCTATAGAGTGTACTACTTTTATTGATTTGTGTATGTTGAACCAACCCTGCATCTCTGGGATAAAGCCTACTTGGTCAGAGTAAATAATCTTTTTGATATATTCTCATAGTCTGTTTGCCAATATTTTGTTGAGAATTTTTGCATCTATGTTCATGAGGGAGATCAGTCTATAATTTTTGTTGTTGTTGTTGTTCTGTCTTTGTCTGGTTTTGGTATCAAGGTGATACTTGCTTCATAGAAGGAGTTTGGTAGTATTCCTTTCTTTTGTATTTTATGGAAAAGTGTGAGGTGGGCACTGAGAATTGGTGAGATTGGAAGCCACCACAAAAGGTAAGGAGGCTGACTGACAGAAAAGCAGGTACACAGGCCTGCCCTGGAAGTGCTAATCTCTCTTTCCATGTCAGGGCAGGTTATGGGTTACATATTCATGGTTGGCTTTACTATTCTCAGTTAAGCTATATTTTGGGTTGACGGTTGTTGCCTGTGATGCTTTCATAGGGCCTTCGTCTTTTTCTTCTGTCATTATTGGGGGCAGGGTCTAATTCAGACCCAGGCTGACATGGAACCCATTTCAGAACAGAACTCTCAACCTCCCAGATGACAGGATTAAGGGTGTAGAGCAACACACACCCTTAGGGATTTTGACTTCATCAGGTTATCTGTTTCAGTTCCCACACTTCCATACTCTGAGCTGCTTTTTACTGAATATGTATATAGCTCAGTTGAATTTTAGAATTTTGCTAGTAAATTTCTCCACCCAGCCCACTAGAATATTTGAACTGCAGGCAACCTCAGCACCTACAGTTACTTCTGTGGTTGGACTGGAGTACAAGAGCTACACTTGGCACCTAAACTCCTACTCTGAAGATGCATAAAGCTGGATTTCCAAGTCTAACAGCACCACAGATAATTAGAAGACCCAAGTATCAAATCAACTCAGGATACAAAAATTGTTACATTATAATACAAGAAACACAAAGAGTCAAGACAGGGCTGGAGAGATGGCTTAGTGGTTAAGCACTTGCCTGTGAAGCTTAAGGACCCCAGTTCGAGGCTCGATTCTCCAGGACCCACGTTAGCCAGATGCACAAGGGGTGCACACCTCTGGAGTTCATTTGCAGTGGCCAGAGGCCCTGGTGCACCCATTCTCTCTGTGTCTATCTGCCTCTTTCTCTCTCTGTGTCCATCACTTTCAAATAAATAAATAAAAATAAAAAAACAAAAAATTTTGAAAAAAACAAAGAATCAAGTCAATACAATGCCACCAAACTCCTACAAAGCCAGCATCATCCTGATACGAAAACCAGACAAAGACAGAACAAAGAAAATTACAGGCCAATCTCCCTCATGAACACAGATGCAAAAATTCTAAACAAAATATTGTCAAACAGAATACAAGAATATGTCTGAAAGATTATTCACCCCAACTAAGTAGGCTTTATCCTAGAGATGCAGGATTGGTTCAATATATGCAAATAAATAAATGTGATACACTATATAAATGGACTGAAGGATAAAAATCACATGATCATCTCAATAGATGCAGAAAAGGCATTTGACAAAATCCAACATCCCTTTATGGTAAAAGTCTTATAGAAACTGGGAATAGAAGGAACATATCTCAACATAATAAAAGCTATTTATGTAAAACTTACAGCCAACATAATACCAAGTGGGAAAAAACTTGAAGGTTTTCCACTAAATTCAGGAACAAGACAAGGGTGTCTACTGTCCCCACTTTTATTTAATATAGTACTAGAAGTCTTAGCCATACCAATTATGCAAGAGACACACATAAAAATGATACAAATTGGAAAGGAAGAGATCAAGTAATCATTATTTGCAGATGATATTATTCTATACATAAAGGACCCTAAAGACTCTGCCAGCAAACTGTTAGAGCTGATAAACACTTTTAGCAAATGTAGCAGGATACAAAATAAACACAGTAGCTTTCCTATATACTAACAACAAACATGCAGAGGATGAAATCAGGGAATCTCTCCTATTCACAATTGCCTCAAAAAAAAAAATAAAGTACCTTGGAATAAACATAACCAAGGAAATGAAGGATCACTACAACAAGAACTT